>NW_024040596.1:27718440-28420529 GCF_014851395.1 Micropterus salmoides
AGGCAGATTAATTTCTATACAAATGCTGCTGTTTTTAAACTTTTTAGAAATTTAGAAATGCCACCACCAAGCTGTTGGTCTGTAGCCTATTTAACGTTTAGCTTCAGCGTTGACACAGGAAACAGAGGATTTGGATGCAGGCCTAGATACTTACAGCAGGTACAGTTAGTGGTGTTTATTTAAACAAAACGAACAAAGGTGATAAATCTAGAAATCCAAATAACACTGGGGGACACATGGAACAGTCCTGAACACTAGATTTAAGAAATGGCGGTGGAACGACCTGACAAAGAGTTCAGAACTATACCTTAGTGAGCACAATAACAAAACAGAGGTATCCACTGTATTTGTTAAAGGTTGTCTTAAAAGGGACCTCTTGTGGCCATATAAAAATTATTTTAATCTGTCGTGAGCAAAGGCGGAAGTAGCGTAATGTTGTTTTAGTGCTGCAAAACCTTCGGATTGGATGTTAATTTTAACCATGATCATGATCTTACCCTAACCTTAACAAAGTAGATAGCTGCCTAAAAATAACTCCTTAACCATAGAGTTGGCAAACATGAAAACGCTTATGTGAATCTTTTTTTGTAACGGTGAAGCATAAGTACAAGCTTCTCACACTTTTATATTTTGAACACCCAGCAGGCTCATGGAAGTAGCTTGCTGGCTGACAAGATACAACATGGAAATAAGCGAGTTTTGGGGTTGATGTGTCGATTAATTTTCTAACTTTTTAGAGAGGCTAGCTGTTGCCCTTTGTTTTGGGTTTTTGCTATAAGCTAAATATGCCACAGAGCTACCTGTGTATTAAACACACAGAAATGTTCTTTTCGCTAAGCTCTTGGTAAGAAAGCAAAAATCTAATTTCACAAAATGTTCAGCACTCCTTTAACCATTCACACTCATCTACTGCACAATGACACAGTGCATAATGGAAGCCTTTCACGTTTGCCTACCAGCTGTTTGTTTTCTGGAAATAGTCGAGCAAGCATAACACCCACACACACCTGAACTTCTGCTGAAATGTCAGAGTTTCAGCACGGGCAAAGACAGGGAACGCCAGGTTTGGAAGACTGTTCTCTTTTCACAGACACAATCACCACAGGAATGCACCGCTGAGACGCAGAGGTCAGAATGTGTTCAAAAAAAGCCGTGAGGGCTGCAGAGAAAAAGAACTACCTCCTGTAGTATAGAAGAACACAGAAATACACACATATAAACCGTACGCATACAAGTTAAAGCACCCAGACTGCACAAATACACATGCATGCATAATTAATTATATACTGTTTATCCCTGCGGGTAAATTCATTCACTGTGGCCTCACTCACAGTGTTTTGTACTGTCCATTTCATTAATTGTGTTGTTCCACTCCTCAAGATTACTTTGGTCTGATCATAGCAACTACACTGCATTGTGAGTGTGTGTTCTAAGCATTAAGGCAGAGGGTTGTACTGTAAGTATGCAACACCACCATCTATGGGCCATGATTAGCACATTGTACCTCTTGTTAGGCTTTGACTCATTACTGACTCAACATTCTGCTCAAGTTTCAGTTTGTCCCTGATGAAGTTACGTCCTGTGAGTAGCCTGCCGCCTCTTGGTGATACTAAGAATGAGAGTCCTGAAATATGATAGACATTGCCTTCACTAACGTGCAGACACAAGAGGGAGCCATTAGTCCAGTCATTTCTCCTTGACCTGGACTGACCCATTAAGTAGCTGCAAGGCAGGAAGATCTCCCTAAATCCTATCATGTTCAACATTATCATACAAAGTGTGTCTTTTGGAAGGAGATATCTAAAAACTTTCATTTTACTATTTAAATTTGTAATTGATGGGACTGATTTTGCGTTGTGGTTGTGACTGGACCAGCAAAGCATTTAAAACCAACTACAGATCATTCTCCACAAGTTGTCTCTTCCTTGTCGGTGCATGTCTGCTTTAAGGGGCAAGCAGGTTTTTAGTATATAGTCACCTCTGCTCCATAATTTTCCATGCCCTTGAGAGAGCACTTTAGTCTTCTAAAGTGGAAAGGCAATAAATCAACAGGAATAAAATGCATGAGACTTACCTCAAAGATACCACATAGAGTACACTGTGACGGTAAAGTTCTCGACCTTTGTGTTATGTCAAAGCAACCTCAAGAGAATTTCCCTGTTAGTTTATTTAATTTGATCAGAGGAAGTCTGAAAACTGATCATTTAAATACAAGGGTAAATTGAAGCAAAGAAGGTTTGCATTTTTCTCGCAACATCCTAAAACAATCTTTGACTTTGTGGGGTTCCTGGGTGGTCCCAACCTCTGGACTGAGAGCTGCTGCTCTTTGACAATCTATACACAGTACAGGAGCATTAAATGGATATCATCTTTGTCTTATCTATACCTCTTTAAAGCTGCTATGACAGGATGAAACATGAGAGATTACACTACTGCATTTTTACCTGATCCCTCTCAGATGTGCTTCGGATAACAGAATTTTGGCTCCTTCAAACCAATGAAAATCTGTTTCATCTTTGAAAATAAAATTATATAGACACACACCAGTCCTCTACTCAGCTTGGCACTTTAAGATTAGGGGAAGGTATGAATAGCAGTGGAGTAACCAAACCGTGATGTTAGTGAAGGAATTCATCTATCACGTCTGTTTAAGATTGATTTGTTTCAGTCAGTGTCTCTGTCCCCCCTGTACCCCTGCATTCCCCAGCTCTCCCCATTGCTACCCCTCCAGCCACCCTACACCCCTCCTTTTTCCTGAGGGGCTTGCAGTCAACTTTGACCTGCACAAAGAGCTTGTTAAATGCCTGTGTAATCCCTCTGTCAGTGTTTGCGAGTGTGTTTTTATTCGCTTTTTGTGTGTCATGTCCATGTGTGCATGTGAGTAATCCTGAAGTTGGTCACTCAGGAGACATCTTGTCTTGGCCAATCAGATCAACCTGATTGATCACACAAGCCTGAAGCTTTAACTCACTTACCAATAAGCTTTTACTAAAGCCCAAGGGCACAGGCCAGCCTCCTTCAGCCAGGTCAATACTTTCAAACAAACACATTTGACCATCCAACAATTCATGTGCAGCACCCTGGGGGGGCTTACAGGAAGACGAAACATTATGAAAATTCTCTAACTAGTCCAAGCTTCTAGCAGCCACCAACTGTGGCGTCCTCTTTGAACAAAGACAAAAAATCCAGAGTGATGTGACAGTGAGTCACTGACATCCACAGACATGCCTGTCTCTTCCTCTCAGCCCTGGTACTCACCTCAACATGGAATGCAAAGGAATGCTCTTTGGTTCATGGCTAACAACCCAGGATATGAATCAACTCGCCCTCCTTACATTTGCACATATGAGAATGGGGAAGGTGTGCACACTGGTGAACAACATATATAAAATTGTTGGGGTGAGAGTCATGGTTTGAATGAGGACAGTGTTTATAGTGTAGCAGAAATATGTGGTGGAACAGTTAAAATAAGTTTGCTTGTGCTGGCAGTGCAAATAAGGTACGTGCATACTATGCACATTTGGCAAAAATCGAGATAAGGGTTTGAATTTGAGATGCTGTGGCAGATCTTGATAGTGAAGATGTTGATGGTGGAGGCTGGTGGTGCTGATCACAATAGTCATTCAGTTACTGCTCTGGTGTTTTTGCTGAAATCATCATCAAGACTTTCAGCAGACTCATGTCTTGATGAAATGATTGTATCACATTATCGTTTTACAAAGTTTTGTTGCCCCAATGGATTAATTAACCATTAACTAAATAAGTTACTTAAGATTTAGCTTTTTCTAATCAAAGTAACTGTAAAAGTGAATTTGAATCATCGAGATGGTCGTCAGTTACACCAACTGTTTTGTTGTTGTCATGAATGGCTTTATGTGAACTTCAGCAAACCCAAAGATTGTCTCTGTGTTGATGCAGTGGGTGGTCCATTTTGACAAGATTCTCATGGTTCCCATAGGATTTAATGGCCTGACAGACAGAAACTGACAACCTCTAGTTAGTTTACAACAAGATCTGTGTGTTTAGCATTTATCCTAAGGCGACATACCAGGTTGCGTGTGTGTGCGCGCGCCTGGTGTTCATGCACATTCATCCTGTGTGCCTGTGAGCTGTGGGGGTTTTTGCCAGACTAATGTTATCTAAACTACCACAACAAGCATTTTGTTTTGAATAGACAGAGCCTAGATAAGATCGCCTTAGTGAATACATTAACACCCGTCTGTACCCGTTCCATACTTATACTCATTGTATAAGAAAGAAATGCAGGGTGGTGCTGTGGGTCTACTGCCACTGAAGCTTCCCCTGGCTGGACCTTGGGGGATAATCATTCATTCTCCTGACACTGGGCTACAAATCTATGCATGAGCTTTCAAGCTAAATTCACTGGCCAATATTGGAGCTGTTATTTTGTCAAACACCTGGTTTGTACAAATGGGTTCTCTGAAGAATGGGATGCTCAGATTCAAAACACAATAGCACTCAGGACACAAATGTTTGCCTAAATACATCATACACATAGGAGTGCAGGATGAAGCCTTCATGTACTGCGACCAAACACCCCAAGTCAAAGGTCAAGCTACTGATTTGGCCTACTCCACCCCCCTATCCACACATAGAGCCCTCCTTACTCGCCACGCTTCAGAGCGAGAGTGCTGAAAATATCATGACCTGACAGCCCCATTCACCCCCACAGGGGTAAAGACCCCACCCCAATATTTCTCAATGGTCGCTGTCCTGTGTGAAAGCCCTCACGTCTCTGAATAAAGTTGGAACAAATCTTTAAATCTATCCTTGCCCCTTTTTATCTTCTTTTCCCTGCATCTTGCCTTTCTTTCCTTCTGTCTTCTTCCCCCTCTTTACCCCCTTGTTTGTCCTTTCCCCCCTCTCCCTGTAGCTGGTGGAATCCCAGCCCCATCCACCTAAGTGTCACTGAAGAATGTTCCATCATTTAAACGGGGAGAATGCTCCGCTAATATATAACCAATTACACTGGTCACATTTCCTGTGTCTCCTTTGAGCTCTCTGCAGGCTCAAAGTGCCAATCAGGCCTGGAATGCCAGAACATGGCTCTTATTTGCCAGGGGTCAGTGCACCAGTAACCTCACATTCTAAAGGACCATTGTTCCCATGGCCAGAAGACTCAGAGAGGCACACATACACATCCAGGTGAAAGACACACACACAGACCCTGGCCCCTAGAGGCCCCACATCAAGGGCCCGCTCTGTTTAAACAGCATCCGCCTGCACAGCCACCCGCCATGAAAAGGATTAAACAAGGTGTGTGTGCTTATACGTGTATGTACACTGCAAAAAAAAAAAAATCCATGTTAATAACTCATTTAATCCAGCGTTGGGTCGTAAAATAAAATAAAAAATTAACTTCTAAGGTGTCCTAATTTAATTTGTTCCCATACCAAATCAAAATGAAATTAATTGTGAAATGGAGTGATGGATGTTAACCATTTTTTATTCTACTTGTGATTTTCATGGAGTATTATTCATCATTGCAATATATTGGCACATTTTCTAAAAATAAATCCTGTAACAAATGAAACTTGAAAAATTAAAATGAAAAATTTGAAGTTATCTGAAGAAAGTCAGATTTTAAGAGCAAGCGCAAGAGAGCACCTTCCAGTTAGCATGTTTTTGTGTGTATGTAGGCAGGTACTCAAGCTGTCCTTGCACAAAGCATGGCGACAGAGCAAGGATGCTTGATAATGCATGGTGCCTTTCAGAGTAGAGCTCTGTTACAATTTCCTTGCAAGAGCTGGAAACTTAAACAAAAGATGACTCAGTGTGAAAGAGCACTTGTGTGCTACAATTTAAAAAACATACAACTCAAAGTATCTCTCTTTCTCTCACTCTTGTCTACACTGCACATACTGTTCATGTTGGCTATTCCTCCACTTAGGCATGCCTCTGTGTTTGCAGCTAAATCTGACCTAAATGGGATGCTTTTAAATACAAGTGGCTGCAGTTAATGTTCACTAGACAGTCAAAAGTATGTGGACACCAAAATATTACACCCACATGGGCTGTCGCTTTCAGCAGGTGTTTCTGCCTCCGGAGCTGTAGAGTTGGGGGCTGCCTGCTACCCCCATGTTCCTGCTTGACACGCGCTGTTACAATTGTTATTAGTCCTATTGTAATCATCATTACCATTGCTATCATTATCCTTACTACTATTCATTTTTATTGATATCTGTATTATACCACTACCATTACTATATATTACATCTCTATTTGGAACCTGCATTAGGCTACTGTGTGTTCTCTTTCCTCTTATGGGTTTGAGGTCACTTTAATTGTTTTATTTTACCAGGAAGTCCCATTGAGATCAAAAATCTATTTCACAAAGAGACCCTGAGAGAGACATGGTAGTAAGATGCAGTTGAATGATCAGAAAAAGCTGGCACATGGGTCCTGAAATCATTATATATTATTATGGCTTGCCTGGTCTTTACTAAAGGATGGTGGATGATTCTGCCAATATTATTTATCTTTTGCCATGTATTTGTTTCTGTGAGGGTCGCAGTATACTTGAGTGAATCTGTGAATGTGGTGCTAATGCAGCGAATGCAGAAATCTGATTGGCTTTCTAGTTATGTTTGCTGTCTGGGCTGGCCATATCAAGAATGGTTTGATTCCTCACCTCTTTTTAATGTGTCTTAATACAGGCATGCAAATGCATGCACACGTGCGCGCACACAAGCACATACACACAGTTTAACAAAGGTATGCAGTCATGTTAAGAGAAACCTGACCTACCTGACGGATCGAAACTACTCCTACGCTTCTTTATTAACCCCTAAATGTTCAGCGTGGGAAACAATGCTTTTGCATTACCAGTTAATTCCTGCTCAAATACCTGAGATGGATGGATGGATGGAAGAATAATGGATGAATACACTGATAAACGTTGACACGTCCTCGAAAGGAAAAGGAGTATAGAGAGATAGAGGTTCCATATTAGGAAGGAAAGGTGAGGTGTAGAAAAGGGAGTGAGGAAAAGGTTGTCAATACGCCTTTTCTCATTTGTTCCCTCTCCTTTCCTTCCCTTGCTTGCCTATAAGAGATATCTGAGGCCAAAGGGCAGACAGCCTTTTCAGAGAAACATGATTGCAGCCTTGTTGCGAAAGGCCTTTCATTTAGAAATATGTGACTTTCTGTTAGAGGAGAAAGCTGAAGCATTCCCTCTCCCATCATTGCTTTTCTCCACAACACAAAACCACAGCAGAGAGACCTTGCTGCCTCTGAAAAAGGCCTTTCAAGACACTCGTTTTTTTCAAGGCCCTACCTTGAATGGCAGTTGGTTTATAGACATAAAAATCATACAGATAAAGCCGAAGTTAAAAATGTAAGTTTTTCTTTTCATTTCAAACGGTAACATTTTGTTATATCATTTTTTTCATGTTGTATTTATCAAAGATACATTTGATTTTGTTCATGATATAGTGGTGTTTAGAGGAGAAGTAAGGACAAAGCTTTTGCATCTTTCATCGGCTCCCAAAAGCCTCCTTTAGTTTCACACCATAATGCTGTGTCATGCTTTGGCCTTAACCATGCTCAGCACAGGCTGCTCTGTTATTTTAGCCTCAAGTACTTGGAGGTTATGTAGCTTAGGTCAACACCATCTGCATGCGACCAGCGTACCGCAGGGTGATGTCACATGGCTTGTGAAAGTCCGCTTTGATGTCAGCAATTAGACGGTCGAACTTTTAGCTAGCCTCAAATCTCAGCCTACTGTTCCCGGCTCAAGGGTTGCTAAGTTACACCATGAAAAACATTTGATGTCTCGATTCTTATCAGTGATAGGGTGCCGTACAGCAAATGAAATCTGCTTGTGCTTATGTCACATGAAAATGCCTTTCACATGATAGTATTCATTAATGTAGAGGCTAGAAAAAGCTGAAGGATGGAAAAGGTTTTAACAATTTACGTTCAATGGCTCATACAACCAGAAGCTTAGACTATAATTTTAATTATGTTGAGTTATATATTTCATAGAGATGACATTTTCATAGAGAGCTATTTTAATAATAAGTTTACATTCAAGGACAAAAACGGCACTGCACTTACACACATTTTCCTAACAATGTGCAGTATTTCAAAACACCTTGAGAGGGCTTATCCACACAGTACATGACTTGTAGTTGTGTGATGTGGGTCACACTGATAAGGGGAAGAGGAGAAGACGGGGAGGGGAGGAACATTACTGTGCACTGCTTTATCACCTGTGTGTCCTTTGATATAGTTTTCACTGGTGGCGGATCAAAGCCACCTTACCGACTGCAGGGACCACGCTGCTACTGTGGCAGGCTGGCGCTGATGGTGGACTTCAGCCAGAAGCTTGCACTTCTGCCTTGTTACAGACCTGGAATGACTTTTAACAGTTGGATAATGATGACTGTAAGTCACACACAAACAGGGCGGTGTGTAATGTGCAGCCTTTGAAAAGATTACTTTATTCACCTTAGTTCCTGATGCTTTTTGGCACAGGTGTCGGATTTCCATATTAGGGATTTCCCTCTTTTATAGCTCAGTTTTAAAACCAGGTCTTTGTGCTGTCACGTGGACTCCTCGAACCTTTGGTGGGTTGATAGTTGCTTGTGATTGTGGTTAGAAATAGAATCCGATTCTTTTCTCATTTTGTGTCAATAAGTGGAGCATTATTGCTTACAGTGGGAACACCCTCAAATTGTACTTATCACCTGTTCTAAGAAGGTAGTGATGGATTTCATCACTACCAATGTTTAGCATTGGCAAAAACTGACTAAATACAGAGGAGTCTGTAGAGTTTCTAGATATGCTGGTTGGTTGACTAAACTGCATAACGTGTTATCATGTGCAGTGGACGAATAGAGTCTGCCGACACACGACGCACACAGCAACTGAACAACGTGTTGCGTTTTTACAAGAGCAGCAACACTGAGAGCTTCAGAAACTTTGGAAACGCTGAACAGTTTTTGCCATGAGATTATAACAGCACGGTTAACCGTTCCCGGTTATCATGGTAATTAAAATGTGTATGATAATAATAACCGTCGGGAATTTTACCATGGTTTACCTTAAACCGGTAATCGTTTCATCCCGATAAATGACACATTAGTTGTTTGATGCATTCTGTTGATTATTTTGTCAATGCACTTTATTTTGTTTGCTATGTTAAATGTGGGGGTAAGGGCAGGTGATCGAGTTATTGTTTTGTGTATATATATGTCTATGTATGTATTTTGTTTATGTTTATGCATATATACTGTGTGGTTAACTTTTGTAGGGGAGAGTGGGGTATGTTGTCACACTTTTCACACCATCTAATATTTACTGAGCACCGAACATCACAATGGTACAAATGCCATACCAAATGAAAGAATGAAGTCTTGGGCAGATGTTTTGTATTCATTACATATTCAGATCTTATGTCATTATGGAGCTGTAGACTGTTGAATAGAGAGTGTGCACTTGTGACAATTTGCCCCATCAGCAGGTAAGTTGTCATACTGGATTATCAAACAGTTAGAACACTTAATTGTGAATATTGATTTCAATTTCAAATTGTAACCAGAACTAAATGTAAAATCAATCAACAATCAAGCCTAGAGAATTTGGAAAATAAATAATTTAATTCAAAACAAAAATGTTGGCAGAGCACACATTAAGTGGCACAACCTCTTTCTTTGAACTTTAAAACCAAACGTTCTCTGGAGTGCAAATAGATCTATGGTAACTGAATGTAATGCTGCAGATAACTTGCTTAAATGTATAACTTTTTAACTAAACAGATGTGGTGTTTAAACACACTAATGCAACGATGTGCATTTTTGTACGACGTAGTCAGACGTGTTTAGAGTCACAGTTCTGGCACACATAAATTGCCTGGCCTGAGGTGCAAGCATCGCAGGCCCATTTGTTGCATTTCACAAACCATGTCTTCTTTCAAATACTGTAGGAAAATGGCTCCACATAGATGAGGGCAAAAGAGATGTCAGCGGCTTACGTCAAAATCCTTAGCTGTACTTCTGATTGATTTGTTCTTCAACTTCACCTGCCTGACTGCTTTTAACATTATGTCAGGTGGTGTACTGTCATTCTGTTGATAATTTTCTTCCTTCCTTCAAAAACACATTCCTCCTTGCAATTACAAGCATATTTGTCTACTACCCTTGTTGCCTAAGTAAATTAATAACTGGATCATGTAGTGTTTTGTGTGTGTGTGGTTTGTATCTACTAACACACTACATGCCTACAGTATAAGAACGTATATACTCTGTCAATATCTGGTCCAGGCGTATGGTTGCTGATGTAAACTACAAAGTATAATATTCTATTTACAGTATCGTTTAATACTAGTGTCAGAGGTAATTACACAATTTCATATAGTTTTTCTAGTCTCCTCTACTTTGTGCAGTTATCATTTTGAACATTCATACCTAATAAGGTTGGAATACATAAAATGTAAAGTTCAAGTTTAAATGTTTTACTTTTGAAGGAAAAAAATAATAAAATTTTGCTCACCTCAGAATAGAGTGACCTTGACCACATGTGAACAGGAAGTTGAACATAGAAAAAGAAGTCACACAAAATGGCTATTTGATTTTTGACATAGAGCCTCTAGTGTTGGAGTTATGAGCAGTTTGACAACTTACACACGAGGCAACTTACCCGCTCTCCCCTACATACATATATGTATATATATATATATATATATATATAGCATGCATATTGCAGGACCCCCTCGAAAATGTGATGATACATCTCAAGGGGTTATCCTGAAATAAATTCAAATTCAAATTCAAAAGTAAGAGGTTCAGTTAGGGGATAATGACCTCTTCCATTCCTCTTACAACCATGACAATCCATCTTGATCCTGAGTGTCACTGTGTGCTTTGTCTGGGAGTAGACTGTGTATGTTTTATGACATTATATGAGGTTTGCTTGAGACAGCTCAACTGTAACAATCAAATACCTTGTTATGAATCATAGAAACAAGGAACGAGGACTTGAGTTTGCATTGAAATCTCCTAAACTTGAGACCTGTGATTACAGTAATGAGGCTGTCAAGGAATGGCAATGTTGCATTATATAAAATGTTTGACGGGTTTAATTGGTTGTGCTGAAGACCTGCCACTCTGCTGCACAGTTCTGACAAGCAGACCAGCAGCATGGTGTCAGCTGCTGTGCCATTTGTTAGAACATTAGTTCCCAAAGAATTCAACTTTGAGATTGTTCTTCTAAAATAATGGGTTTTTTTTAGATAAGAAATCAGTCATGAACTTGTTGCATCAGATACTAGATAGATAGATGGATGGATGGATGGATGGATGGATGGATGGATGGATAGATAGCCGTAGTGGCGACAGCAAATTGCTTTTGCAGAATATTCCATGTATAAGGAGCACTGTTCCTAATGTCCTAATATTATTCTGATTAATGGAATGTGGAGCAACAACCTATTGTGAGCGAGTACCAAGATTATGTGTAGTTAGATAGATGCTCTCTCTTATATTTCTGTGCGCTGCCCTGGCAGTAGAAAGCGCAGTGCTGCTCATAAAAAGGATCTGCCGCTTGTGGGACCACATCACCACCAACACAGGACGCAGTCCTCTCTGACGGATCATCATGACACACTGTGGTGACTCACAACATGTGTCTCTGTTTTTGTTCCCCAAGATGAAGAAAAAAACACAAAAGGCCTACTGACCATTAAAAAAACACCAGCTGTCAAGTGGATTGGCAGCATTAGAGAACACGTGCGGATTTAGGCACACGTGTGTGTGTGTGTGTGTTTGCACGCGAGTATGACACTGTCATTTTCCAGACCACAGTAAATTAAATAGTAGCTTGCGGTCAGAGAGGAGGTAGGACTTGAGGTAGGTCAGGGTAAATACCACATGACTCATATACAGTTGGCCATGTGGATCGAACAGATTTGACGTGTTCAGCTGAATGTAAGTTTTAAGTCCTTTGATGTTTAAGTCCTGGCATCAGTAGATACGACGCAACAAAAAATGCCAGCTAACACCTCACAGTTAATAATAAACAGAATATAACATATGTACATAGAGCAAGTGATGAAAACGTTTGTCTTGCATCACCGCGGGAAATAACAGAACAGAGTGTGATGATTTACATGGGAAGAATTGTTGCTTTAGAGGCTTTATGTACCTGCTCAGCTGATGTATCCTGGTAGTTACTACATTGTGAACACTGCCATCTAGTAAAAGTAAAAGTAAAGTGAGTAAAATGCGACCATTATTTTCATGCTTGAGATAAGTCTGAAGTGTGATTAGCCTAGCTTAGCAATACGATTGGGAACAAGAGAAAACTGCCAACAGTGTTGCTTCAAGAAAGCCATTTACATTTTATCTTTTGTAAAAAAAAAAAAACAACAACAACAACAAAAAAAACAATAGAAACAACATAATCTCCTATCCCGGTTTTGAGAAACCTAGTAATTCTAGCTGGATTGCTCTTAAATATTGCAACATACAGTATAAACACCTATGTATGTAAGTTCTGACTCTGTGTCTGCCATAGTGTTAATTTTGTCAGCCATTTTAAAGTTTAGACCTTAATTTTAGTCCTGTGTCAAATGTCCTTGATAGTTTATCAGTGATAGTCATATTTAGTCCACTGTATACTATTTTTTTTTGTCAAGTTTTAGTTGACTAAAAGTCTGGGTAATTTAGTCTGATTTTAGTCAAAAGAAAATCAAAAGTATTATATTCTAGTTTTAGTCATTAACCATCATTTTAGTCTTTTCTTACTCATTAGTATAATTTTGATTAGCATTTTGGTCAATCTGCTCTAACCAAAATAGAGATATGATTTGAATGTTAGCTTTGTTCTCATTTTTAGTGGGGCTACCAGCAGAGTTTCAGGAGCGGGACCCCTTTCCATAAATACCCACACAACGCACTTCCTCTTCTTCGCTCTCGCATTCCGCACCCCTCCCGCCCACCCTTTTCTCTGTCCGGTCTCTCTCCTCATCTCCTTCCTCTACATAGGGTTATATGGGGGTCCGTCATGCCCGGGCGCTACGGCAGTTTTCCCTATCGTAGCTTCCCCACAACGCTTTCGAATGTCTATTCAGCAACTGCAAGCATCATACATCTTCTGTTTGTTTATCAATAAATCATTTAATCATATCTGTTGATTGTGTTCCTTGCAAATGAATTGCAAAGGAGACATTAACTTACCTCAATTCCCAGGTGGTTAGCCTTGATATGCCTTCAAGTTCTTAGTGTTTTTTCCAAAAATCTTATAAACATATCAGTGTGCGAACTATACTTAGCTTTAGGGAGCTCAATTTTTATTCCCCATTACGGGGAGGAGGGGAACAGACTGTGATTCTTACTGCTGAATCATTAATACCTGCAAGCACGTAGGCCTGGGGCTGAAAGTATCAGGCATGTTTGTCAGAGATTATAGAGATTATAATAATAATAATTTCATATGTTGTCATTTTTGTAGTCATTTTTGCTACAATTACGCTTCACACAACCGTGTTTGCGACCTGACCTTTCTTTTCTCCGTGAGAGGGAAGAATTTAGAAAGTTGCGTGGAGCTGCAGGGAGCCCCCAGCTGCAGTAGTGCATGGATCATGCATAATATTAATCCCGCCAGAGGGAACCGTTAATAAAAAAAATTAAGATGTTTTTGACTTACACCTGTCTGACATTGTTTTTTTCTCCTGCTTTATAAGAGACTAAGAACATTGCTTTCCATCTGTTTCCACTGACACTTAAATTTTACTTATAAAGTGCCAATTCATAACAGAAGTTATCTCATCACACTTTTCATAGCTCAAGTCTAGACTGTACTCTTTGTACAACATCTCAACATTTCCAACCACGAGTAAGCGCTTATCTACAGTGGCAAAGAAAAACTCCCTTTTAACAGGTCGAAACCTTGAGCAGAAACTGGCCAGGCGACAATCATAGACTGGTTGGGGGTGGGGGGACACAGTAGCCCACCGCAATTTCCTCATAGAGATTTATAACAATACTAATGTTGGCAGTGGTACATAACAATAGTTGAATAATAGTACTAATAATGGCAATATTAATGATAATAATAGGATTATAATAATAATGGTAGCAGTGGTTGTCCAGCAGGAACATGGGGGTAGCAGGTGGCTAGCAACCACAAATCCAGGCTTTATAGCTCCCAAACTCAAACTGGGACCCGATTCCACAAAAGCACAGGAGCTTGTATGCATCTAGCGCGTGGAATTCAAGACCCTCATAGTACATTTCATGGTCCGGAGTTCTCAGAGAAAACATTAACAGTTTATTTGTATATGTGCACAAAGTGGGATCATTATTTTGATACTTCATCCACATCAATTGTTTTTAAAGAGGGAAAAAAATGAATCATGAGGATGTGGTGAAGTGCATGTTTACAAGAGGGGGTAAAGTGTATAAGTGACCCAGTGGATGACAACTTAAAGCACAGTAGTTGTTGTTTTTACCCGCACTAGTTTTCAGCACCTCAGTGTGTAATCATTGTAATTTGGAATCAACATAGATCAGATTTGCCACATTAGCTACACCTCCCGACATAACTGAACCCACCTATGGTGCTGTGGTTAAATGATTTTTGTGATGGATGTCTACATCTGTCTGCCTTTCCCGCTGTATCTCTCCATCTATCCCTCTTGCCCTCTTTCTCCTTCACCGTGTGTCTTAAATTACAAAGCTTTCACTCAGAAGTAACTCATGTCAGGAAAATGTACTTCTTTCTCTCTTTTTCAACTGTCTTTTTGCTTCTCAATCACACCCTTCCTCCATTTTTAAGATCTCACTGTATTCTTTTTCCCAGTTCCCAAGGCCATGTCTGCTCTGCTCTCATGTGCTCTTTGTGTTTCTCTTTGAGATATTCAGGTGATGGAATAAAACACCTTTTTTTCCCAGATAATTTGATCCTGTACAGCATAGCCCATGTCCCATGGTACATTATTGACAGACTGTAACAGCACAGATCCTCATCCTCCCTTTGCAACACTGCAACCTTCAGATCCAAGTCCAGAAGGGGACAGTGTTGAGAGAGATGAGGGGGAAAAGAAGCGTCCAGGCAGGGATCGGGAGAAAATGGAGCTGAGGGAGATGGATAGACATGACATGAGCGGCTGGAAAGGGAAAGAAAAAGGAGTACAATTAGTCATCGATTTCAAAGACAGCATATAATAAAACATTTCCCCCTTAGGTAAACCTGGTGAATGCAAACATGAATTAGCCGCCCACGCTTACTCAGTGAATAAGGCTAAAAGAATGCATGGCAGCCCACTCATCGAACACCACAGAGCCACTCTCTCCCCCTCTCACTCATTCTCTCTCTCTCTCTCTTTCCGCCGACACATCTTATAATGGGTTTCACCTCCACCACTCAAACACAGGCTTCGGCAACAACAACAACAACAACAACAAAAAAACATATTCATTTGAAAGTAAAATTGAAACATTGTTTAAAAAAGGTCCACGCCTGAGAAGTGACTGTCAGTTTTCAAGAATCTTTTTTTCAGCCGCTGGATTCATCGTTAAATAGCAGCACAATGACGAGGGCGTGACAACCTGGTGAAAGGGACTGTCGGTTTTGAATCCAATGAAAAGCATCATATTTAATGGAGATACAAGGACGTACTTTGGTGGGGGGGGGGGGGGGGTACAGGATCCAAAGAAAGTTCCCCTCCATCCCCAAATAAAGAAAAGATGTGTTGACAATAAAGGCCACTAATGCTACACTGCCATAGAAAAATATGATGGAAAAAAAGTTATACAGGAGAAATGTACATTAGTAAGGGCAAACCACTATTAAACAAATGAAAGCAATGAGGCTGAGCTTACTCAAGTAGTGAAAGGATCGGCAGAATGATGTGCAGAAAGAAATGTTAGCGAGTAATATACTGTATTGACTAACAAAGATGGGGATCAAGACCTGTTGTATCCTGTAAAAAGACAAAATCAGAGTGTGTTATCCACAACCACATTTAAATAACACGCTTACATAAAGTGCACACACAGTTTGTGTGCACTTTTTAAACTGACACTCACCTGAATCTGTTCTTGCTGTTACCAGAGCAACAGGCGAAATTTCAAGGGCCCTCATGCTACAGTGGTAGCACGCAGTTGATTTCTTTATGAAAAGTGCATTTTTTTTCCCTCTCTCTGTGTCTCTCTTTCTAACACACACACACACACAGTGTCTTTAATACACAATCACAGTCACTCATGAAGTCATTGTAGTCTGTGCACAAGCTGACAATCATCAAATAGTGAGTGTTCTTGGGGGGTGGTGGTGGGGAGACAGAACAAAAGAGCAAGAAATTCAAAGGCAGAATTTCCCAAAACCACATGGGCGTTTTACAATGTGTCGAAAACATCAAAACTCTGATAGAGGTTAAATAAATGAGGGCTTTTGTGCTTTGCGTTATTTGCTGTGTGGGCGCAAGAAGAAAACCCCCAAAAAATCTCAGAAGCAGTAAGATGGAGAGACGAAGCTGTGATCTCTGCGGTGTGGAGGGTGACCCAGTGTACTACCCTTCAAATACAGCCGCTTAGTCAAAAGGAGGTATGCTTTAAACTGCAGGTACCCCTTAGCATCAGCATGTGCAGGGCTCCGCGATCAAGTCATCAATAATATATATGCAATGCTTGGTTAGACTTTAAAAATAAAGCTTGCTGAGAATACGTGGTTAATGTTGTGAAGCCGTTTGGTTAGGTTTAGTCACCAAAACCACTTGGTTAGATTTAGGAAAGATCACAGTTTAAGTTAAATTAAGTGCATTAGTTACATAAGTTACATTAAGTTAGTTATGTACTAACAAATAACATTGACTATTGGTTTCACACAGGAACCAAACAGCAGTCTTCTGGGTGAAAGTCCTCCCAACATGGACTTTACCTGACTTCACCAGAAACAACACTAACGGGTACCTACAGACTATTTAGGTGTGATAAAGATGTCTCCCACTACTTTGGTCATTCTCTTGGTACGACTTTTTTTTTTCTCATACTTTGGCGCACACACACTCTGCTGTATCTGATAGAGATAGAGGGAAACCACAGTGAGTCAGACAAACCACATCAGCAGTCAACCCTTTCGCTGTGGGGATGCACGGTGACATCATATGTGACCTTAAACATGCTGATGAGCTCTGCACACACACACACACACACATATATGCATGAGTGTATTATTATTGTACATGCAAATACACAGACTGGCAACTGAGAAAACCCCACTTTGTTTTTACTGCATCTTACCCTTCACCTTTTTGAATAAACACCATTGCATTCAGAGACCAACTAGGAAATGTTTCACCTTGCGAAACTGCCCACTATTTGATTGACTGCAATATTATTTGTGAGAACATTTCACTTTTCCTCCAAAGCGAAATAGCTGATTTGATAGTTTTCAATATTCTCAGCTGCAGAAACTATGAACTCACTTTCCATTTCTCTCCGACTCTCCGACTTGTGTTTTCAAGTAAGCTAATCAGCATCTCTTGCATTAGTCACCTCTTTACCCTCTCCATCCCTCTTCCTTCATCCCCGCCGTCTGCCTCCTGTTAGCGCTGGCGCTGTTTGGCTGTTTAAGTGTCCT
Organism: Micropterus salmoides; assembly: GCF_014851395.1. Lineage (NCBI taxonomy): Eukaryota > Metazoa > Chordata > Actinopteri > Centrarchiformes > Centrarchidae > Micropterus > Micropterus salmoides. The sequence continues at coordinate 27,736,045 of NW_024040596.1, forward strand.
TTTGACTGTCATCTTGTCTTTGGCCTCAATACACTTCTCCCTCCTCCGCATTCTCTGCCTTAATGTGTATGAGTCAGGGTCTTAAGCACAGGTTTCACAGAGGTAAGTGTTGAGGAGGGCTTTTTATGTGTGTATTTGTGTGCTTGTATTTTGCATGCAGTTGTGTGTGTATATGTGCATGTCTGGTGATGCCAATGCTGTAGGTACCATTATCTTCCCAGTACTTCATTAGAATTAAATGTCAAAGCGATTACCTGCGTCTGTGACTCACCTCTCAGCCAGGTGCTTTCTCTCTGCTCCCACATGCCATCTCCACACCAAGAATCCACAGTATGCAGACACACACACACACACACTTACACTCCTGACACATGGCAAAAGAATGGGATATACCCTATAACCAAAGTGCTCGCCCACAGATATGCCTAACATACCACAAATGAATTGGAGATATAATCACATCGTACCAAACAACAACAACAACAAACACACAACGGCTGCTCTGCTACCTCAAGTCCAGACTCATACCCTAATCTTTAACCTTTCCTGCTCGGTCTGTTCTGTAAAACTCTCCTAGCGTGGGTTTTCCAATTACCCAGAAAATGTTCCATTCATTACTTGATGTCATGCACATGTACATAATGATTAAGGGACAATTTAAAACTGATACTCTACCCAAATCTGTCTTTGACTAATCACTTTGTTTTGTTTATTGTTAGTGCCGCATCAGCGGAGCTGATGGCTACACAAAGATGGGGCGAAAAGCCTGCTGTCATATCCCTCTCCTGGCGGCATATCCCACTGCCTCGTTCTCCTCTGTGTCTGAAGACATGCACATTTGGACAATCTCTCCTTAGAAGAATTTGTTCGTCTTGCACATGGTTGTACACATGAAAAGTGACTGAAGTTGTAATGAAAAAAAGAGAGCATAAGAGATGATCAATTCCCGCCTATTTTCACCGTTCCACACACCTGGCAAATCGCTTTGGAAGTGGGCAGCTAGATCAGAGCTGTTCTGGCCCATGGAGGACCAAAAGACAAGCAGGATACTTAGCCATGATCATAAACATATGGGCCCAGAGTTACTAACATCCCGAATAAAGGGTACCAGGGGTGTAGGTATCAGAGATGGGGACTCGAGTGCGACTTAAGTCGCACACACAGTGACTTCAGACTCGACTTGAGACTCGTCCGCAAAAGACTTCAGACTCGACTCGGACTCGAGGCGTGGGACTTGTGAACAATGTTTATTTTTAGGAAACGTCTGATGAGCTTGCCGTTATTCCCTCCCTCCGTAACCTATAACCTGCCTACGTAACACGTAGCATCTGCTGCGCGCGGCCGCACCTGAGAGAGGACAACAAACACTGGCAGCTGCTGAGCCATTCATCATAAACTTTGGCTTTAAAACAAGACCCAAACAAAGACGCGCTGAACGCAAATAGATTAGTAACCTGTGGTGAGTAAACATGTTTAGCTCAGCATTGGCCATCTAACGTTAGCTTGCTTCTTGCTTCAGCTACGACCTACGGGAGGTTAACTCCGACTGTCGTTCGTTATGAAAAGATGAATGAGCTTTTGTTTACTTGCCAAACTTGTGGTGGTCGATTAACGTAATCATTACGTCCCGCTGGCTGCCATCACCTTAATTATTGCCATTGGCTAGAAAGAGGTTACAGGTTTATTGTTGATCAGGTAACCTTACAGTTTTATTTATTTATAACATTACACTGGTTTGAGAGTCTGGTGGTGTGTTGACTTACAGTAGTTTAAGCTGTCAGTGATTGCATTGCACATTATGGTTTTGCTCTGTAAGTTGAAAACAGGTTACAGCTTTATTGTTGACCATGTAACTTTACAGTTTTATTTAGTTCAATTTTTACTGGGTTTGAGAGTCAACAGGGTGTGTTTTGACTTACAGTATTTAATAAGCTGTCATTAATTGCATTGCACATTACATGGTTGTGCTCTGTAAATGAAAAACAGGTTACAGTTACAGAATTCCTTATAGCCATGCAGTTTTATAAGCAAACTGGATTGAATGCAGCAGGTGATACAGCATTCGTAATAACCACGAGAGACTTGACTTGGACTCTAGCTCAGAGACTTGTGATCATCTCTGGTAGGTATAGACAGTGCAGCTGCACTGGGGCCCGCACTGTAGGGCCCTTGACGGGAGCGACCCTGCCGAGTAAAGTTTGATTTATACTTCTGCGTAGGGTCTAGTCATGCATTCATACTTGTGCGTCAGTGTATCCATCATTCTGCAATTATACCCCCAAACACTAGTCAGCAGTAGCACTACAGCGTCAGCAAGATTTAAAAAGACTGACTTTGATTCAGTAACGAGTTGGCTAGCTAACTGTTAGCAACAGGTAGCTGTGCTAACAGCTGCGGTAACATTGGGCAAAGCTAAAAACAGGCTGATTCGTGCTGCACATACCTGCATCGAGCTTCACACTCGGCGTATGACCAGGTATATATATTTTAATATTAGTCTACTCCCAGTGTACTTGTCTCAAAGTTTCTCTGGTGTTTCCCGCTAAGCCTTTTGGGTGTAAAAAATAAAGTGCTTTATAAATGTAATCCATCACTATAGTTATTTTTTAATTTTTGTTTACTGATTACAACTAACTACTGCTCTGCTTCAGCCATCGGTGTTATGTGCATTGACCTGGTGTGTAATGTAGACACAGAAGTCCTGTTAGAGAACAACAAGCCCCTGTTCAATAAAGATATCTGATCAAGTTGATGAATGTTCTTTCCAATTACACCGATCTTTCCCATTTGGAGTTCTAACAACTATATATTCCTTTACAGGCCAGAATCTGAGGACTGTGGACAACATCAGTGTTTCCATGCACCACACATGGCTGATCTTCCAGACCCAGGACAGAGTAACAGACAGTTCAGTCAGGCAGCATACAGACAGTTTGTAGTGTGGCAATGTGGAGCACTTAGACAAAGAGTCGTGATACTGAGTTGCTGTTTCTGGAAGATATGCAACTGTTCTCCTCATCCACTAGGACAATGCAGAGGTTTAATCCTAGCAGGGTGGAAGATACACAAATAATTCCATCCATTGCGTGGATGATTACCTGTACATTGTTAGTTTTATTCCCAGGAGGGTAGAGAAAATACAAAGTATATTTTTCCCTGTTCTGGATAACATTTTCATTCTTTTTTAAATAAAACATTGAAAATGATAAATGCCTTTTCTTTGCACCTGCAGCATAAACAATCAAACAACTACATCTATGTCTTATGTCTCCAATAATGACATCCCAATGTGGTATAACACTTGTTTATTGTTATTATATACACTACTAAAACTACAACCTATATCACAAATAGATCATTTTAAACATCATTTAAAATAAGTATATACAGAAATTGACAAGGTGTGTCCAGAGGTGTCCTGACTGATTATGAAGACAGTTCAGACTTTACTCGTAGCATCGTATCACTGCTGTGGAGATGATTTAATATATCACAATCACCTCTCTGACATGATTACCACATTTCAAAACCAAACATATTACTTTTATATTTTGCTGTATCTAGCAACACAGTTGGGGCAGGGACACCTGACTGGACCCCATGTTGACGGGGATCATCAGGTCTTCTGGTTCTGCTTCTAGGCAGCTCCTCAGTAGTAGACAACCAGAGGAGGAGGAGGAGGAGAGTGGCACTCTGGAGGTCTGCGATGTAACTGTAGTCCTTCTCCACCTTCAATACAGTACAGTATACATCTCCACTTCCTGGACCTTTTGTTGTACACCTTGCTGTACCTGATAATAAAGAAAAGAGGATCAGCTTAGTGAAAAGTTTGTAATATCTGACTATTCTCTTATACAGTAGTTAGCATTTCCACATAAAATGCAATCAAAACAATAAATCAGCACCATCTATCTGTATTCCTCATACTGTTTAATATTTTTTGACTCATCACTTACACACAGTACTCATAATGCAACATACTGAACTGTGTCATCAGCTTTTCTCCTGGCTGGACTGTGGACATGGTGGTTGTAATCCAGGCCAGCCAGCATGGTCCGATCAGCATATACTGGTGAGAAGTACAGGGTTATGAAAGACTCCAAATATGCAGGTGACCTAATGGCACAGTAGAAATAAAACATCCAGGACTTTTTTTTACTTCTGGGAAAATAAGTAATGGCATAACAGCACCAATTACAGTAAAAGGTTTTCACACAGTAGGTTTAGCTATGAACAATGTCAAACTATCCTTTAGCCATCATTGTATGTATACTAACGTTGAAATTTCTTTCTCATAACTACAAACACACAGCTACATCACCACATTGGTAAAAGTAACCTACAATCAAACATCAACTGCAGACACAAGATAATCAAACAGATTAGATACAAGGTAAAGATAACGTAAAGTTAGGTGTAAACATAGTATAACAATAAACCTATAGGGTGAATAACTAAACCGGCGCAGTCTACACTTGTCTTACCTAATGTTAGCGTCGGAAAACACAGCTTGCGCTGCTGTTTTCCAGCTCACCTACAGCAAGAGATAATTCATTGTCTCTACTCTGGCTCCCACACCAGTCTGCACTCATAGCAACAGTTAGCTGTATGCTAAGTAGGTAGCTACGTTTGCTAGCGATGAAAGTAACAAATTACCATCAAAATGATAAAAGCCAGATTACCTGTCCAGCACAAATAAAGCCACCACGGTGCGTCAGCCCCTCGCTGTTCCTCAGTTGTCACTATCGTTGAAAAGCCATGCAGGTATCACTCATCAGTCTGACGCGTCGCTCGTCAGGTGTGAGCGAGCTGACCGAGTGCGCGCACGTGGGCAGCTCCTGTAGCAGCAGGGCTGGTAGCCATGGCAGCGAGGGAGAGTGACAGTCAGCCAGCCAATCATTGCATTCGGTCCGAATGAAATGAGTGGCTGTGTTTACTGCAGCCCTGAGAGGACTACAGACGGCCAATTTTTATACTCTTTTTCAGTGCACCTAACTTTTTAATATGCATTGGTGTATATAGACAGTTTCAACAAATATGACAAAAAGTGTTTTAGAAACAACTTGCCTACCCTGCCTTTAAAAAGGGGGAAAGTAATGGGAAAGGTTGAAGAAACACACACGCAGCTCTCGCCTTTACTCGTCTGTATTGAATCACCTCCTTTACAATATATACAAAAAAAAAAAAACATACATCTCAATATCCACGCACTCAGATTCAGGATCACAGTCACCTTGAGTATCTTCTTAATGTATTCTAAATTATATTTTTAACTAAATTACCACATGAAATGTAAATAGTTTTAACCAATGTTATCAAATGACATTTTAATACTTCTTTTTAACTGAGTTCTCACATAAAACTTTTAACATTATTCATTGTCTCAGCATGACATGAACACACCCTTCTAGTGATAAATACACAATAAATCTTACAGCAAAAACATGTGAACGTAGCAGTAGCTAGCTTAAACACCAAGACAAAGTAAACACTTGTGTATGGCGGGACTCGAACACGACGGAGCCACGAGGTCTCCGGCTGCTAGCACACACACATCTTCTCAATTAGCACAAAACTCTTACACATATAAACAATATACACATGCAAAAACGTCTCTTTTACTTACTATATAAAACCACAGTAACATAACGAAATGTACTATATACATGTGTTAAAGTTTACATTGCTTTGTGAGAGGTAATTACCTTAAAAAGGGGAAAAGTAACTGGAAAGGTTGAAGAAACACACACAGGCAGCTCTCGATCTGCGATTCCCCCTACTGGAGCCCCGAGGCATTACAAACACATCCACAAGCAATTAACCCACACAGACAAGGATCAGTTTTATCTGCATTCCATTTCTTAATATTATTTGCTGTATAGTTTTAAACAGTGACGAACTTCATATAAACTCTATTATAAGTGTTAGATATTATAAATTAAATTAAATGTCCCAAAATGAAATATTGTAGTACTGGAATAAACTTCAAAATGAGATTAACTTTTCAAATAGATTACTATCAAAATGAGCTATGGACTATGATTTCACATACCTCTTGTCACATGTGCACTACTGCAGCTGGGGGCTCTCCGCAGCGCCACTCAACTTTCTAAATTCTTCCATCTCACGGAGAAAAGAAGTCCAGTTGAAACGAAATTTGCTTTATTGGCAAGAATCTTAATACAACAGTACTGCCAAAGCTTAAGGAAAATACAAAAAAACTCAATTCAATTCATATAGTTAATCGAATAAATAAAATAATTGTATTTCTATATATTGGATATATAATAATATCTAATATTGTCCATTTCTCTATGTCTTCTTTCATTACGCCTGTGTCTCCTTCTGGCAACAATAACAGCAGCCAACTCTGCGCAACACTTGGCGGTTTGCACCTTCCTTTCAAACGTATTAAATACAGATGCCGTTGCACTCACATGAAATTGCTTTTAGGCTTGTTAGATCATATTGCGTCTGATAAAGAAATGTATTTGCATGTTACCCTCCCATTACTTACCTGCACAATAAAATTGAAACGTCCCAAATTGCATATTCATTAAGGCAAAAGTACTAAATGATCAACAGACGCTATCTTGCACTTTTAGAAGACGTCATTCTCCGTACACACCTAATTTGCTGGTGATATCCAATTTGCACACGTTGCATCGAAAAATTATTTACTGGCACAGTGTGCGAGTACGGTAAGATAATTGTTCAAAAACCACAATCCAAAAGCTGCAATGTGCAAACCACAGTACAGTTTTCTGTCATGATGCAGCCAGTGTCAAATGAAACAAAGGTCAGGCTGTAAGTAAACATTTGTTATAAGAGTAGTGTAGCTCCTTTGAGGAATAGGGCAGTGCGAAATGTGGGTGCGTAGCAAATGTGTGGTTGAGCAACTGAGAGAGATGAGAGGCAGAAGAGTGTTGCTGAATGTCTCGCAGTAAATGTACAGTGTAGGTTACAGTGTGTCAGTTAATCAATGCTGCAGCTTCTCAAGATCAAGAAAAGCTTTGTCTGTTGTTTCAACTGCTGGAAAAGTGAAGGGAGTTAGTCCCAAAGTAAAACAAACCCTAAATATCCCCTTTGACTACAGTCTACTGGTGAATTCTACCATTTTGAATATATTCAGTATTTGACTGATAATTAGTGATTTTATAACTTTTACCACATTATAAATGTTGCTGTCAGTTATTGTAAAACAACTTGGCTAAGACATGACTACTAGCAATACTTGCAAACCGACAGCGTATAGCGCAGTAGTATTCCAATAACTTCCAACATGTATGTGTAGATTTTATTTAAAAAACATTTAAACAAGCTTTATCAGTAATTTAATTTAGTCCACTGGTTTTCACATCATAATTGCACACAAGGAGAAGTAGCACAGACACCGTTAATAAACTGTTATTTGAAAGTTTTTCACTGTACACCTAAATTTATTTTCTTTCATTTAGGAACACGTGTATTCCTTGGAGAAAAGTAATTGTAGAGCCCTTAGTAGACAATTCACAGAAAGCAAACAACCTTCCCTGTTCCCATCTGTCTCCTTGTCTTATTCACTTTCCTCTTTTCCTTGCCTCACCTCGTGCAAGTTGCTTCCTGGTAGAAGACAAGTGGCAATGGTGAAGGAGAGAAAATAAACAGAAAACCCACTCCTGGCTCTTCCCAAAAATTGGCGAACCACAGACCAATCTCCACCAGCTCTACATTTGAGTGATGAGTGTCATGAGCAGAGAAAATGAATAAACCGCTTAGCATTTGATATTTCCACATCCCAAACAGCCTTACCTATGGGAGGAATAAATCATCAGCTATCCATGCAAGCAACCACACAGCTATGGCAAGGCAAGTTTATTTGTATAGCACATTTCAACAACAAGGAATTTCAAAACATAAAAGCAACATAGGTAAATATAAAAAGGATCTAAATGCAATTGTAAATAAAAAGATAGAAAATAAAGACACGATAAAAGGGATCGTAAAAGTTGTAAGATATTCAAACTCCTTAAATTTGTTTTAATAAAAGGCAGCGGTAAAAAGAAAAGTCTTCAGCTTTGATTTAAAAGAACCAATACAGTTTCAGCAGACCTGCAGTTTTCTGAGAGTTTCTTCCAGATATATGGAGCATACTGGACGCTGCTTCTCTATGTTTAGTTTTGACTCTGGGAACAGAAAGCAGACCTGTCTCAGACGACCTGATAGGTCTGGGTGGTTTTAAAATGTCGCAGAAGATTAGAAATGTATTTTGGCCATTAACAATTCAGTGCATTAAAAACCAACAGCGGTATTTTAAAATCAGTTCTCTGAGAGACAGGTAGCTAGTGTAAAGATAGGTAGGTTGGGCGCCAAACAGGAGAATAACCTTTATCCTAACCTGTCACTTAAAACGGTAAATTAGTAGGATAATGGATACCCCTGAACATTAGTGACTTTTGCTACAGACATACACCAATAAAAGAAAACCACCAAACTCTAATTCGATTACTCCAAACAAAGCTGGTTGTATTTGTTACAACCCCCACCAAAGCTCATTGCTATGGAGGTTGAACAAAATTAAAGAGTTGTGCAAAAAACACAGGTTTATTGAAATAAACATGAAATAAGTTCAGAAATTAATTCCAACAAAACAAATCTGATGGGCTGGCCAAAACAAACAAAAGAAAGGGAAGCTCTCCAGACCAGCCCCCAAAGGGCCGTAGGATCTGGAGGCTCTACCCTAAACCAATCTCTAAACAAACTGAAATAAAGCCACGAAAACTAAACTACCAGCCCCATTACAAATATCAGAAAAGAACATCAGTCAAAAGGAATACAAATCAACAGCAGTCTGTGGTCTGCTGCTGCCTAACTTGGGTTACTAGTTTGCCTTATTTCAGAAAATAAAAGTTTTTTTTTTTTTTTACATTAGGCTATATCTGTCACAGTGTGGTGCAGGCAGAAGAAGAAGAGGAAGAGGAGGAGGAGGAGTCCAAAGTTCCAATTCAAACATTTTACTAATAAAGTAACACCAAAAAGGTACAGACAGGCAGGATGTACTCACACACTAAACAAGACTAGTAGAACAGCCAAAGACTGACTGAACTGAATGAACTAAATACTAACACAGATGAATATTTATTAACAGAACACAGGTGGAACAGATGATGATGATGGTAATTAACTAAACACAGGTGATGCAGATGAACTAAATGACAGAAACCATGGAAACAGATGAGTGGCTGGAAAACAGAATATCAGAAGACATGTGACTAGGGGTGACTGTGACAATATTACATACTTCAAGCACTTTTACATTTTTATTGCATTAAATTAGAATGTAAACAGTAGTCAAACAATAATCATTATACAAAATTAAGTGTCCACAATTCAAATGATAAAGAAACAGACTAGTCCTCCAACTTGAGGGGGGGGTTCAATGTTCAGTGGAGGGCAGAAGGTAAGGCCCTGTCTATAGCTGGGCAGGAGGATAGAGCCTGGAGAGTTACAATAAGCAGACTGAAGAGCACGTTAACGTGATTGTCCACACCCACTCCAAGGTTCAGCACAGTTTCCCACAGTCCTTTGTCGCTCATTTAAGGTCATGAAGACTGGCCAGTTCTTGGTACCACTGCTTCTCCAGCACCTCTATATGCATCTAAATTTCACTCCAAGGCCAGGATGCCTAAAAACTGGATGAATTCAGCAAACTTTCTCTTTCCTCTGAACTTCTCACTCCTCTGTTCTCCTCATTGCATGAAATGTTTGTCCTTTCCCCTCCCCCCAGCTCACAGGTGCCTAATTTATCTCCTCCTGTTCAAACCACAAACCTTCAATCAAAAGCTTTTTGCTTTTGATTGGGGTGTGTGGTTTGATTGGGGGTACTTCCACTCCATTTGCGCATTCATGCGGAGGGTCAGCCACATTGAGTGGCATCCGAAACCAATGAGGGCGGAGTGATAGTGGGTTGTTAGACCCTCCCATGGGTTTAACACCCTTTGCTGCACAATGGGGGACTTTGTTTCAAATGTGAGTTCCGTGTGACTACACCAGTTAACATGCAGGATTTTTAAATTACGAAACTACGTTTCATATCACCATTCACAGGTTAACAATGCAGCCCAAAGGTTATATTGTGTTTAATAAAAAAAATGCTCTTGTCTGACAATACAACTGTTGTTTTTATAGAATTATATTCATTTTAGACAAAAATCTTCAGCCAAAATAAAATAACCTACATTAAACAACAGAATAATGGCACAACAAGATAAGCAGTGGGATCACATAACAAGTAATAAAGGCATTAAAGAAAAAGTCTTCAGACATTGTAATGGTTTTAAATTCTATAGACCATATAATGCTCAATATAACATTGGATTTCTATTTTGAAATGTTGTTTGTGGTTTCTTTTTTGACCCTTTGTATTTGTGAATGTAATGTTTTTTATATACGATAAAGAGGTTCAAATACATAGGCTTTTCTTTAACAATGAATATCAATCTTTTTAGACAAAGAATATAATATTATATTTCGTAAATATCTGAAGTCATAGTCTTAAAGAAATATTCAAAGTCTAACCAAAATAATTTGGTTCATGAACAAACACAAAATAAGTGACAACAGATCCTATTTACTCTGGGAGGAGAGGGTAGTTTGAGGGTGGCCGCAGTATTTAAACCCTACATGCTACGGGTTAGGGAGCTCAATTTGGCTGCGAGGGTGACTCCGACCAGAGTTCACTCCATGACGGAGGGGAAGTGGCGAGGGTCTAGTTTCGGAAAGGCCCCCACTCTTCTACCCCTCTCTGCTACAACCTGAACTGATTTTATCTACTGTTTTGGTCTTGATGAGGTGAACTCAAGGTCTTCTAATGCACACCTAATAGCTTTGTCATATGAAGTAAGATGTGTGTAGTCACTAGCTGTGCCTTTGATAACAGTTGAGAACTTCTAGTAGAAAAAATCAACGCACATTTTTAAATAAACTCATATTTATGAATTTTAATCATGAATAATTGCTGCGGTTGCTGTATTAACCACAGGTGAATTCCTTTCATCTTGTCCTGTTATCATCTCACTCTGTCTGCATCTCATCCGACCCCAAACCTTGACAAATCATCCAGTGTGGCCATTACTCACACCAGCTCTGCTCGAAGAAACCAGCAGCCGACAGCATAATACACTAAATAACTGCTCCCCTCTGCGTGTGGCGCACCCAGTCTGCGGTGTGTCCCCCTTGGAGAGGCTTATTATGGGATGTGTGGGGGTGGAGGGCTAGGTGACAGAGGTAGCTGAAATGAACTCAGAAGACCTTTGGCTAAGCGCTAGAGAAAGAACTGTCAGAGCAGAAGTCCTGGTAATTGACGATCTACAGCATTCCTGCTGTTAATATATCTCTCCCCTGCCTACTAACGCGGTGCTGCTCGGCCCAGCCACCTACGCAGTCATAAGGCCGCTCTGTATCGGAGGCCTTGAGCTCACCAATCCAGTGTTCTCTGGCTTTAAAAGAACATGTTTTCACAGCTTCTCTGAGGCTTCAATTTTCTTTTCCCTTTCCATGTTTTGTCAGGAGCCTTATATTTCTTTGATCTCTTGAGCAGATGTTCAGTTTCATCCCTGCATAGAACAGGCCTTATAGGCACAAGGCTGACTGTACACACTCGCATTTGCCTATAAATGACATATAGTGTAAGTGCTGTGAGGTGGTGTGCAGATGGATGCATTAAGTGTGGAAGCTGAGAGAAGCTGCGAGTTCCTGGGAGTTTTGGCAGCACAAATGAGGCAGAAATATGCCTCAATTATTACACAACACATCATTGACTTCACATCTCTCTACATGGGGCAATGTACATTTCTCTTTGTGTCTCTCTGATCTCGCCAGCATTCATAAACTGTTTTTTTGTAGCATTTACTGCCACAGACACACATTTGTATGATTAATTATGGTTTATGTCCCATATATCTCCACAAAACCACAAGACAGAGACATAAAGGTGTCATAATGTAAACATGTAGACAGGTAATTTGAAATACTCTTTTAATGACAGACACGTGCAGTCCATGCCTCACGGTTTTAGGATGATACATGCTAAAACTTCTCACTGCTTTGACAGTTGTTCGAGTACTGTATACTTTAATGGCTAAATAAACTGTGGGAAATTGTGGGCCATAATAGACCTAATGCATGTTAACTGTTTAAAATTTGACTTACCGTTAATGTATTATGTACAGCTCTTGATGTATTGCACAGAACATTATGTTATAAATGTGTGCCAATATACCTGTTTTTAGCGTACAGCATTTATATAGGATCAGAATATGCTGTGTCATTTTCACAGCTGCCAGTCTTCCGTCAGATGCTGTGCTGACCGTCTACTGCCAAATGAATTGTTGATGTACACAGCTGAACACAGAAATAAAGGAAGAGACCCTGCTGTTAAAACATTATGTGCTAAGAATATACAGTATAGATCACACTTTTTCACATGTCTACCTGTTATATATTTATTACAATTCTTCATGCAAACGCTTTAGCATAGATGACATTAATGATCGCAAGTTGCTATAATTTATTCAAAGCCAAGAAAAAAAATGAAGGTGTATGATTAATGCTGTGTAATGATATGCAGTCTAAGCCCTGTTTGCACAGAGGAGTATTACTCGGAGTCCTCCCATGATTTGTATTAATTAGAAATCATCTGTATTCATCATGTCTATACTCTGCAAAGGATTCCCCTGCAAATTACTTACCATGTTTTTCCAAAGACAAAGGTCACATAACTTTGAAGAAATGTAATATTTTTTTGAAAACAAATAAAAAGGAAACCACAATGTGATTTACAAATGGACAAATCAAATATCAAGTCAAGTTTATATTCAGTGACCTGCACCCCGCAACCCTGTAAGCAGGATAAGCGGTTGACGATGGATGGATGGATGGACAGTGGCCTGCATCTGCAGAATTAGTCAGTGTAGGTTCTATTGTAACAGTATCCTCTGTGTTCCTCTATCATTAATATTATCTGACATTGTAGTTCTTGAAGGAAACAAAATTCATTGGCAATCCACTGAGAATAACAAAAAGAGCAACAAAACGTATTGGACAAACTACAAAAACATTCAGGTAGAACGCCAACATTTACAAAGAGGTAAGCTCACATAATCGTTATATAGCCTTGAAAAACTGGAAAACCTGACCAAAATGTCTTTTGTTGACAAAAACTATAAAGTCAAATGACAAACAAATGACATAAAATTTGATTAAAACTAAAAACATTTTGTCAAAGGACTAAAACTAAATGATTAAAATTTTTAACCCAATGAAGGCCATTTTTTGTACTTTTGAACTAAGCAATTCAAAGAAGCAACAGACTGATCTTACCTAGAATCACTTAGCTTACAAAACAACAACAAAGTACATAGTCAGTGATAAAAAAAAATTTGAACTTCATTTCCATGAGCAAAGTGATTTGTGTGTAAAATTACTCAACCTTGCCGGAGATATAAATCCCATCCAAACTGGTCTTGTGTAAACCTGGTCTCTCAGTAATTCAGGGTTGATGTTTTATTTCTCACAAAAAAAAATCTTTTGTTTTTTTCTGCTTTTATTCATGCCCATCAAGCATTCAAGGATCTCAGCATGGAGACCCATTTGGAGGAGTAAATGAACTCCAGTTAAAGACATGGAATACATGCATGGCAGCATTTGTGCTGTCTGTGCTGTGCAACTAAAGCTTATGATATGTTGAGTTACATGATTCACAATTTCATCAGTAAATGTGAGTGACACACAGAAATGATGCAAGACCTGCACACATGGATGGAAATCAAGATGTGACATTAAAACACTTCCCACAACTCAGTTTCAAATTTGAAAACATCAATGATAGCCAGCAAAAAGTGTGTTTCTGTGGATTTGCTCCTACATTTCAATTGAATTGTAGAACAATAATATCTAACACATAATATATATCTAACACTGTCACATACACAATAAGTAATTACTATTTTGGCACATTACAAAATAGTGTTGCACATGTTATAAATAGTATAGCACATATATATAATTAAACTATGTTGGGAACAGGCACCTTTTTCCAGAAAAAACACCTAAAATAACATACCCAAAATGAATCAGGTATAACTCCTCAACCATTTGGCCTAGATGCATAATTCTGGTTTCCTTTGAAAAGTCAGAAGCTAAGGAATATTAATGTAAAAAAAGCTATATTTTAATGCAATAAACCATCATAAGATGGATTATAATGCAACTGAATATCTTCTAATACACCTAGAATGCAATTGTAACTGTAAATCTGATGAAAATAAACTAAAATACAACAGTTATCATACAGCATTTTCAAAATATACCAGGCGAATCCATATTTTGGCAATATTTACTGTTAAAATGTTTTATTGGTAGATATCTTTAAAACACTTTTTCTGTCCATACAACCAAGTTCCAAATGACAAAACATTGAAATATTGATAAAAACAGTGAATATTCATGCAACATTCCTGTCACCAAAAGCACACCCATGCTTTACAGGCCTGTAGATTGAGAATGGAACATTCCAAAGTGATGGGGGGGGCATCAAAATGGCGAAAAACATCGTGTGTGTTCTCAAGCGGCATGTTTCCTCTGTGCAGAAATGTCGAGAGCAGGCAGGCAGCTCGCAGGTATTGCGCAATATTCAAGAATGCGCCCAGTTAGACTCGGAGCAACAACATCAGCGGGTTTTGGAGTTAAAACGGCAAAAAAAAAAAATTCCAATCAGTAATTTTGCCCACAGCACGGTTGCCCCCAGTACCGGGGGCTGTCTGTTTTCAACATTAATTATACTTATTTAAAGAAATAACCACCATAAAATAAAATTCACCTGCAAAATTGTCTCACTGACATGTGACAGCTTTGTTGAAATTTAATTTCAACACAGCTTTTGATTGGTGGCAACAGTGCAGTGGATAAGAATCATGCCTTTGGTGTGCAAGACCTGTGTTCGATTCACACCGCAACACAGCCACCAATGTGTCCCTAAGCAAAACACTTAACCCCTAGTTGCACCAGAGGTGACATATGTATGTCAGTTGTAAGTAGCTTTGGATAAAAGCGTCAGCTAAATGTAGTAAAGTAAGTAAATGTAGTGATTAGACTTTGTCTAGTGGCATTTGATAATTTGTTCTGTAAACTAGCCAGTGTTCCTCAAACTTGCCATTGCTTTTTTTTTTTAAGACAACTGAGACTGCGGTAAGCGTGTCGACTCATTTCCGTTTCCTGTGCTTGTGTGTTGGTAGCGTGTTGTGCTGCTCTCGCTAAATACCAGTTACATTGGTTAGATTACAGCGGCCAACTGTCCGCTAAACACTTATTCTTACAGTAATTTTGCCTAAGCACTCACGGTTCTTTCCATCTTTTAGTGACTGCTGTTCAATCTCATAGTTGTTCAAAAGTTTTTGTTTTTGTAGCCAACGCTACAGTACTTTAGCTTGGCCGTTAGCGACATTAGCTCAGCAGCTAGCGATGGCTTCTCCTTCTCCCTCTCTCTCTCCTACTTTCTCCTGCTCGGTGTGTCAGATGTTCAGTTACTCCTCTGCCTCCTTTAGCGGTAATGGTACGTGTAGTTTATTTGTAGACATGGAGGCTCAGTGATTTAGAAGCCCAGCTCCGCACCTACTTTAGCTACTGTAACTAGCCATTCCCCGGTAGTCAGTGCGGGCCCATCAACCTGTTCACATCTCTAACAGATTTTCCCCACTCAGCGACACACCCGCTGAGAAACCAACTCTGATCATTGACAGCTCCATTTTGAGAAACGTGAAGTTAGCGAAGCCAGCGGCCATAGTTGCAAGTGCATCCCTGGGGTAAGAGCGGGCGACATTGAGTCTTATTTGAAACTGCTGGCTAAGGATAAACGTAAATACAGTAAGCTTGTTATTCACGTCTGCATGAGAAATGCAATGACTCCCGGTTACACCAATCGGAGGTCACTAAGATTAATGTTGAGTCGGTGTGCACATATGCAAAACAATGTTGGACACCGTAGTTTTCTCTGGACCCCAAATCTGATCAGTGATGACATGTATAGCCGCATGTCATTCCTCCGCTGGTTGTCGAGGTAGTGTCCAGCAAACGATGTGGGCTTTGTAGATCACTGGCAGACTTTCTGGGGAAGACCTGGTCTGATTCGGAGAGACGGCATCCATCCCACTTGGGAAGGAGCAGCTCTCATTTCTAGAAATCTGGCCAACTTTATTGGCTTACCAAATCCATGACAACCCAGAGTTGAGACCAGGAGGCAGAGTCGCAGTCTAACACACTTCTCTGCCCTTCTAATTCAGCAGGTACCCACCCAAAACCCTACGCAGAGTCGCAGTCTAACACACTTCTCTGCTCCTCCATTTCAGGAGTTACTTAGTGAAAATCCTATAGTGACGGTGTCTGTCCCCAGACCATCAAAATTATTTAAATCAAAGGTAAACAGAAGAGGAGCTGTGCATAAAAACCTCATAAAAATTAAAACTACAAGAGCAATAGTACAAACTAATAGGAAAATTAAATGTGGACTCTTAAACATCGGATCTCTCTCTTCTAAAGGTGTACTAGTAAATGAACTAATATCAGATTATGATATTGATTTATTTTGTCTTACTGAAACCTGGCTGGGTGATGGAGAATATGTTAGCCTAAATGAATCCACCCCTCCCAGTCATATTAATACTCACATTACTCGAGGCACAGGCCGAGGAGGTGGAGTTGCAGCTATCTTCAACTCTTGCCTACTAATCAGCTCTAAACCTAAACTAAACTATAACTCATTTGAAAGCCTTGTTCTTAGTCTTTCACACCCAAGTTGGAAATCACTGCAACCAATTCTTTTTGTTATAGTGTACCGAGCACCGTACTCTGAATTCTTATCTGAATTTGCAGAGTTTTTGTCAACTTTAGTTAACAAGTTATTATTGTAGGGGATTTTAATATTCATGTGGACGTTGAGAATGACAGCTTCAGTACTGCGTTTATCTCTCTGTTAGATTCCATTGGCTTCTCTCAGAGTGTTTGTTCCGTCCTTGTTACAACCCTTTGTGTAAATTGACAGACAGTTTAACTCCTCCTCTAGTCACCACACTGGACGAAGGTGAATCGTTTACTTCTTTAATGATGACCAAAAGTAGGGTAAAACTGAAACCAAAATATACATAAATGAGTACTGAATCTCCACATTGAGACTGATCACATGTTTTAAACAATATTAGTACAAATAAATTGCTATTTTACACAATGAAATGACTATTTAAAGGTTTACTTGAGACATAACTTAGCTCAGACTATTCTGATAATGCCGCAGCGGGGCGAAGAAGACCCCCGAAAATTTATACGACAATATAACAACATACATCTCATGATAATATTCCTATGCATAAAGAGATGACATTAAAGAACATTACATACCGACGATGATCGTTAATAGCGTGAACGTGAGCAGAAAAACTTTCCAAAGGAGGTTGATACACGAATACGAGACACAGCTGTCGGAAGATATTACTGAGCGCTCCCTGATGACATCATCAAAGGAAGACGCAGAACGCGCGTGACTGTAATTTCTTTAGTGTACCACCGGGGGGAATTAACAATACAGAACACTCCCCGTCTGGTGTCCCTGGATACCATTACTTAATACATAATACATGTCTGAAAAGGCGGTAGTAACCTAGTCTTCGGATGGTAAAAGGAGGACCAACTCTGTAACTGGCCTCAGGAGCACTTTGACCCCATCTGGATGTGCTACTTTCACTTCCACTTTGCGGACTCTACCGTCCTTGCTGGGAAACACTTCAGCGATACGCCCTATAGGCCATGCGTTTCTTTTGGCTTGATTGAACTTGATGAGCACTAGACTCCCCTTAGTGAGATTTGGCTTGTCAGACTGCCACTTCCTTCTTGTCTGCAGAGTGGACAGATATTGTTTCCTCCATCTGTCCCAGAAGGTGTTGGCGAGACTTTGTACCTGTCTCCACTGACGTTTGTACAAGTCTTTGCCATCAAAGTCGCCTGGAGAGCAAGAGAGGGACCTGTTTTTAGTGTTAACAGAGTTGCAGGGGTAAGTATAAACGGGTCATCTGGATCTGTAGACACCGGTACGAGCGGTCTGGAATTTACGATGGCTGTTACTTCGGCCATCAAGGTGACGAGGACCTCATGGGTGATTTTTGAAGACCCGAGCTGTAAGAACATTGAGTCCAAGATCTTGCGTGTCAGCCCTATCATCCTTTCCCAGGCTCCGCCCATATGGGAGGCGTGAGGGGGATTAAACTCCCACACGCAACCTTGATCCGTAAGAAACCTCTTTATTCTACCATTGATGTTGGAAGGGATCAGTAGCTCATGACAGGCTCCAACGAAATTGGTTCCCCTGTCCACTGTCTGCATTGCCCCCCCTTGAGCGTCGCAAAGAAACCGTCCATGGTCCAAAGACATCGAGCCCAACGTATGAAAATGGAGGATCCGTGTTGAGGCGACAGTCCGGTAAGTCAGCCATTTTCTGAGTTTCGCAGGTGCGGCG
The DNA here is from genome assembly GCF_014851395.1 of Micropterus salmoides. NCBI lineage: Eukaryota > Metazoa > Chordata > Actinopteri > Centrarchiformes > Centrarchidae > Micropterus > Micropterus salmoides. The sequence goes on from NW_024040596.1 coordinate 27,754,583, forward strand.
GAGTCTACGACAAGTGACACATCTGAAAACATGACTGTTCACACACCTTTTCCCACCCACAATCCACAAGCCGGCAGAACGAATAGCACCCTCAGTAAGGAGACGTCCCTGATGTTGAGTCCGTTCATGATAATGGCGTACAAGAAGAGTGGCAATGTGGTGACGACCAGGAACTATTATAGGTTGTTTCTCCTCGCATCTTATATTAGCCTCTGTGATGCGTCCGCCCACTCTAATGAGACCATTCGTGTCAATGAAAGGGCTCAGGGTTCTGATGGGGCTGTCCTTTGGAAGAGGTCTTTGATCCCTGATGCACTACAGCTCTTTTGCGTAAGTCTCCTCTTGAACTGTACGTATAATTGTGTTTTGGACTTTGGTGAGCATTTCTACCGTGTGATCTTGGGTGCAGTGATGCCATCCGTTGCAGCCATCGTGAGAATCCTCTGTATCCTTCCTGTAGAGACGGACTATATGGGTGAGACATGACACGGGTGAGTGACTTCCAGCTTGAGAAGCGGCAAAACCTTTGGGACCCGAGTAGTCTCTCCTTGACAGTTGTGCTCAGGGTAGACACAAGGGGGCGGACATCTACGTCCTGTTCCGGATTCACTGTGACAGGAGAGCAGGACCTGAGAGCCACATGGTGTCTTTGAGGCGTGCTGCTGAAATGAATCTCGTTGCGTGATCAGCAGGATTGTTATCTGTTGATACAAAGTGCCACTGTGTGGGGTTCGAGAACCTTCTTATCCGCTGCACTCTGTTGTTCACAAAGACTTAAAATTGTCGCTTTTCATTGTAGATGTATCCCAACACTACCTTGCTATCCGTGAAATAGCTGATGTCATCTATCTGAATGTCCAGTTCGGCAGTAATGAACTCTGCAATGTCCACTGCTAACACGGCAGTACATAGTTCCAACCGTGGGATAGTCAACTCTGGCCGAGGGGCTAGTTTTGCCTTGCCTAGAACAAAGCCTACGTGGCAGCTTCCGTCTTGATCAAAGATCCTTAAGTAGGCTACAGCTGCTACTGACTGAACTGATGCATCCGAGAAAATGCAAAGTTCTCTGCGTTGAGCTGTGAGAGGAGAGACCTGCGTATAGGACCTAGGTATCTGTAGGTTCCTGAGCTCTTGGAGTAATTCTCTCCATGCTGTCCATTGCCACTCTTTCTCGGCAGGTAGCGGTGCGTCCCAGTCGTGGCAGTCAACTGTTAGCTCCCGAAGTATGGCTTTCCCCTGCAACAAGATTGGGGCGACGAATCCTAAGGGGTCATACAGGCTGTTAATGGTTGACAAGACTCCACGTCGAGTAAAAGATTTGAGTTCATCAGACACCTGAAATGTGAATGTGTCGCTCTTCAGGTCCCAACTGACACCTAAACTTCGCTGCATGGGGAGATCATTGGCTCCCGGATCTAGATCCTTTAGGTCACTGGCATGATCGCCGGAAGGGAAGGCTGCCATAACCTCTGCATTGATTGACGCGATCTTATGCAGCCTGAGGTTGGAGCTTGCCAGCATCTGCTGTGTCCTTTTGAGCAGATCGATGGCAGCTGAAGCTGAAGGTAGAGATTTTAATGCATCATCTACGTAGAAGTTCCTCTCCACAAATCTTCTAGCATCTCCTCCAAAGGCCTCCTCTCCCTCTTGCGCAGTCCTTCTCAGTCCGAAGATAGCTACAGCCGGTGAAGGACTGTTACCAAAAACATGCACACGCATTCTATATTCCTTGATGTCTCTGTTAAAGTCGTTGTCTTGATACCACAGAAAACGTAAGAAGTTTCGGTGGTCTGGTCTGACAAGGAAGCAGTGGAATATCTGCTGGATGTCCGCGGTGAAGGCAACGGAGTCCTGGCGGAAACGAAGGAGCACGCCTAGGAGGTTATTATTTAGATCTGGACCAGTCAGGAGGACATCGTTAAGAGAGACACCATCGTGCTTAGCACTTGAGTCGAAGACTGCTCTGATCTGTCCAGGTTTCTTAGGGTGATACACCCCAAAAATAGGTAGATACCAGCACTCCTCCTCAGGTTAGAGCGGGGGTGCTTCTTGTGCATGTTCATTCTGAAATATCTTTTGCATAAATGTGAAGAAGTGTTCTTTCCGCTCTGAGTTCTTGTTGAAGGAGCGTTGGAGTGATCTGAAACGGTTAAGAGCTTGAGCCTTGTTGGTGGGCAGGCGACGTCTCTGTGTCTTAAAGGGTAAGGGAGCTGTCCAACTGTTATCTTTATCTTTGTAAAACCCTGGTTCCATGATGTTCAGAAACGCCACGTCTTCAAATGAAGGTGCCATTTTGTCATCGTCTTTGGATCTCTGAAACACAGTGCATCCTATGTGGTCTTTGCTGTTCTTGCAAATGAGGGACCCAGTGCTGTCATGTGTTTCTTTCACAAAGCAGCGGTTGGGACATGGCTCGAAGAGAGATGCTTGTCCGTTTTCCAGTGTGTTAGTGTAGAAGGTGTTCACTATGTCTGGTTTGTGGACCTTACCAAGGCAGACACTGCCCACTATAACCCAGCCCAAGTCGAGCCTTTGCGCGTATGGAGAGTCGTGCGGGCCATTAATTTGTTTACGCACTTTGTGGACTCTGATGAGGTCTCTGCTGAGCAGCAACATTATGGGAGCCTGGGAATGTAGAGTTGGAATTTGTTTTGCGATACCTCTGGAGTGGGAATTTCAGATCGGTCATTGGGAATTTGATTGCACTCTATCAGAGTAGGGAGGGTGAGAGTGACTTCTTCGTCCAAAGATTGTATCTGGAAGCCGTGCGCACTTCTCCCTGATTTCTCTGCTATTCCCGCACATGTCCTGAGGGAATATGGAGAACGGCCACCTTTAACATTGAAGAGTTCGAAGAATTCTGACCTTACCAGGGACCGATTACTTTGTTCGTCCAATATGGCGTACAACTTGACTGCTTTATCCGGTTGGCCGGTAGGGAAAACCTTGACCAAACAAATCTTGGAACAGGATCTTCCAGTTGTGTCTCCGCCACAAACTTCTGTACACTTTGATGTCACTGCAACGTTTTGACCGACACTTTCATCCTCCCCGCCCTGCTCGTGTGTAGGTTTCAGGGTCTTGATGGACCATGGAGCGGGCCCCGGGTGTAGAACCGAATGGTGTCGTCATCACATGCATCTAACGTTCTTCGCACAGTTCTTTGCGAGATGAGATGTTGATGAGCAGCAATGGAAACAAATACCACTTTGTTTTAGAAAGGCTTTTCTCTCTTCGAGGGTTCTCTCTCTGAACGCACGGCATTTGTAAAGGGGGTGGGGCTTCTTATGAATCGGACATGTCTTTGCTGGATCTTCTATCTTGGGTGGTGTAGGGTCGGTTGGTGTAACTATGGTCGGTGAGATGTCAGTCTTATGGACTGACACAGGTGTACGGTAGCTCATGTTTTTATGAGTATATTTGTCTGTCTTGGGCTGATCTCCGGTACAAGGAACGAACATGAAATTTGGGTCGTTGCGTGTCCTTGCTTGCTGGGAGACAAAGTTGACAAAGAAAGAGAATGGAGGGAAGGCAACTCTGTAGATGTCTTTGTAGCTGGAGCCTTGTGTCATCCATCTTTCTTGCAAAGCAAACGGTAACTTCTTTACGATGCTGCTTATGCCGCGTGCTGTGTCTAGAAATGCTAGGCCTGGGAGCTCACCTTCTGATTTTACAGCTTGTAGCTCCGTCAACAAGTCTGCCAGCTCTCTGAGTTTCTGGTTGTCTTTATTTGAAATCCTTGAAACGTTATCTAATCTCCTCCATAGTGCGTCCTCGATGACCTCGGGCGCGCCGTAGCACTCTTCTAGTCTCTCCCACACGATTAACAGCCCTTTTTCTGGGTCGTTGACGTGTACAGCTCTCAAGCGTTTCGCATGTTCTGCTGATTCTGGTCCTAGCCATTTTACTAACAAGTCTATTTCTTCCTTTGCGGTCAGATTAAGGCCTTTGACAGTGTTCAGGAAAGACGCCTTCCATGCCCTGTAATTTCCAGGCCTATCATCGAACTTCAACAGTCCTGTTGAAACAATTTCTCATCTGGCAAGGAAGCTTACAAAGTCGGTCACATTTTTATTCTCGTTGGATGAACTTCTGGGCACCTTGTTGTCTCGTTGTTCTCTTTGGACAAACCTACTTGGTGGGTAGTGCCGGCCGTCATAAGCCCCTATGTGAGCCTCTTGATATGCTTGTTGGTGGTTACTCATAGGTGTGGCTAATGGCAGGTAATAGCTGTCGTAGATTCTGTGACCCGGGTGCTCAGTGTGTTTTCCTTCTCCTATTAGTGTGTGTGCAGGGTTCTGGCTTATCGTGGAAGAACATTTCGGAGAACGGTGTGGTTCAATCTGTGGGTCTTCCTTCCTTTCAGGCTTAATCTGTGTGGGTTGATAAGTGAGTGGTGTAGGCGCTTGCGGTGTTGGCTGAGGTTGGGTGGTAGTGGGGGAACCCTGTAGTTGCGCCCCTGGCTTTAGACTGCTGTCCAGTACACTATGTTTTTGTACATACTCTTCAGTCATTTGCATGGCGTTGTGAGATCGCTGCTCTGATCCACCCCTTAGCTTAGACCCATGCTCATCATTTTCATACTCTAAAGCAGCCTCCAAAGCCTCTGCTTTAGCTAAGGACGCAGCTGCTGTCTTTTCTACATTCAGTTTCTCCAATGATGCTTCCAATTGTGCTTTTTGAATCTTAATTTGCATCTCTTTTTCAGCGTATGCTACCTTAGCTCTGGCTGCTTCCGCTTCTGCGCGTGCCATAGCTGCGGCTACATTTGATCTGCTAGAGCGGCTGGATGTGCGGGAAGCTTGAGATCTTGTCTTCCATGATTCGATTGATTGAGCGTCCTCTTGGAACATCGTGTGTGTTGGCTACTTTTATTTCAGCGGTATAGCGTGAAGGGTCCAGTCTGCTGTAGGTCAGCTCGTCTATGAATCGTCGTTTTACTGTTCCGTCCTTGTTACAACCCTTTGTGTAAATTGACAGACAGTTTAACTCCTCCTCTAGTCACCACACTGGACTCAGGTGAATCGTTTACTTCTTTAATGATGACCAAAAGTAGGGTAAAACTGAAACCAAAAATATACATAAATGAGTACTGAATCTCCACATTGAGACTGATCACATGTTTTAAACAATACTAGTACAAATAAATTGCTATTTTACACAATGAAATGACTATTTAAAGGTTTACTTGAGACATAACTTAGCTCAGACTATTCTGATAATGCCGCAGCGGGGCGAAGAAAACCCCCGAAAATCTATACGACGATATAACAACATACGTCTCATGATAATATTCCTATGCATAAAGAGATGACATTAAAGAACATTACATACCGACGATGATCGTTAATAGCGTGAACGTGAGCAGAAAAACTTTCCAAAGGAGGTTGATACACGAATACGAGACACAGCTGTCGGAAGATATTACTGAGCACTCCCTGATGACATCATCAAAGGAAGTAGCAGAACGAGCGTGACTGTAATTTCTTTAGTGTACCACCGGGGGGAGACAACAATTAACAATACAGAACAGTGTTCATGAACCGACTCACTGTTTTAACCACACCCTCAACCTTGTTTTGGTATATGGTATTGAAATTGAACATTTAATAGTGTTCCCACAGAATCCTTCTTTGTCCGTCCACTGTTTGATAACTTTTGAGTTTGTATTTCTGAACTACACGCCATTGGGCAAAAATTTCTATACAAGACGTCTGTCTGATGAGTGCTGTAGCTAAATTTAAGGATGTGATTCCATCAGCTCTAAATTCATTATCAAGTCACAAAGTAACGGAGGACTCCTATGCTAATTTCAGTCCCTCCCAAATCGATCATCTTGTTGATAGTGCTGCGAATGACACTCGACTCTGTAGTCCCTCTAAAAAAGAAAATGATAAAACAAAGACGGTTAGCTCCATGGTATAATACTGAAACTCACAAATTAAAACAAATATTGCAGAAACTTGAGAGGAATTGGTGTTCCACCAAACTGGAAAATTCTCGTTTAATCTGGCAAGATAGTCTTAAAACTTATAGGAAGGTCATCCGTAATGCCAGAGCAGCGTACTACTTGTCATTAATAGAGGAAAATAGGAACAACCCCAGGTTGAGTCACAGCTCTATTGAGCCAAGTATTCCCATAGCTCTCAGTAGTTCATGAGCTTCTTTAATGATAAAATTAGAAACAAAATTCACCAAGACCTGCCCTCAACTGGCACCGAATTATCTCTAAACTCAGGAACCTTAGAAACAGCTGTAGAACCAGATATATGTTTGGACTGTTTTGCTTCCCTCAACCTTTACCAACTAACTTTAATAATTTCTTCATCTAAACCATCAACCTGCCTCTTAGACACCATCCCAACTAGGCTGCTTAAAGATGTTTTACCCTTAGTCAGCACTTCTATACTAGATATGATCAATCTATCTCTATCAACAGGCTATGTACCACAGTACTTTAAAGCAGCTGTAATTAAACCCCTTCTGAAAAAGCCCAAACTTGATCCGGATGTTTTAGCCAACCGACCTATATCTAACCTTCCATTTCTCTCTGAGATCCTGGAGAAAGCAGTTGCTAAACAGCTGTGTGACTTTCTACAGAGCAATAGTTTATTTGAGGATTTTCAGTCAGGATTTAGAGTTCATCATAGCACAGAGACAGCACTGGTGAAAATTACTAACGACCTCCTTATTGCATCAGACAAAGGACTTGTCTCTGTACTGGTTTTATTAGATCTTAGTGCTGCATTTGATACCATTGACCATCAGATCCTATTGCAGAGACTGGAATATTTCATTGGCATTAAAGGAACCGCTCTAAGCTGGTTTAAGTCCTAGTTATCAGATCGATTTGAGTTTGTACATGTTAACAATAAGTCCTCCATGCACACCAAAGTTAGTCATGGAGTTCCACAAGGATCTGTCCTCGACCAATCCTGTTCACTTTATATATGCTTCCCTTAGGCAATATTATCAGGAAACATTCCATAAGCTTTCATTGTTCTGCAGATGATACTCGATCAAGCCAGATGAAACTAATCAGTAAGCTAAACTTCAAATGTGCCTTCAGGATGTTAAAACCTGGATGACCTGTAATTTTCTAATGTCAGATAAAGCTGAAGTTATTGTTCTGGGGCCTAAGCATCTCCGTGACGCATTATCTAAAGATATAGTTTCCCTTGATGGCATCGCCCTGGCCTCCAGCACCACTGTGAGGAATCTTGGAGTTATCTTTGATCAGGACATGTCGTTTAAGTCTTACATTAAGCAAATTTCAAGGACCGCCTTTTTTCACCTACGTAATATTGCGAAATCAGGAATATCCTGTCGAAATATGATGCAGAAAAACTAGTCCATATATTTGTTACTTCTAGGCTGGATTACTGCAATTCTTTATTAGCAGGCTTCTCGAAAAATCCATTAAGACTCTTCAGCTGATTCAGAATGCTGCAGCACGTGTTCTGACAGGAACAGAGATCACATTTCTCCTGTCTTAGCTTCTCTGCATTGGCTTCCAGTAAAATCCAGAATTGAATTTAAAATCATTCCTCTTACCTACAAAGCTCTTAACGGTCAGGCACCATCTTATCTTAAAGAGTTCATAGTACCCTACTACCCCACCAGAGCACTGCGCTCCCAGAATGCAGGGTTACTTGTGGTTCCTAGAGTCTCTGACTAGGAGCCAGAGCATTCAGCTATCAAGCTCCTCTCCTGTGGAACCAGGTTCCAGTTTGGGTTCAGGAGGCAGACACCATCTCCACATTTAAGAGTAGGCTTAAGACTTTCCTCTTTGATAAAGCTTATAGTTAGGGCTGGCTCAGGTGAGTCCTGAACCATCCCTTAGTTATGCTGCTATAGGCCTAGACTGCCGGGGGATTTCCCATGACGCACTGAGCTCCTCTCTCCTCTACTTTCTCTCCCTCTGTATGCAACCTCATCCCATTATTGCATGTTACTAACACAACTTCTCCCCTTTCCGGTAGTCTTGTGCTTTCTCGTCCGTCTCCTCTCCTCCTATCACTTCCTGCAGGTGTTTCTGGCTCTGGAGCTGTGGAGTCTGGATCTGTGGCTGCGGGTCACCTGCTGCCCCCGTGTTCCTGCTCAGAAACCCTCTGCTCTCCTCTCTCTCTCTCTCTTGCTGTCTCTTGCTCTTTCTCTCTCTCCCTCTCTCCTTCACCCCCAACCGGTCGAGGCCACCTGAGCCATGGTTCTGCTCGAGGTTTCTGCCTCTTAAAAGGAAGTTTTTCCTTGCCTCTGTCGCCTAGTGCTTGCTCTTGGTGGGAACTGTTGGCCTTCTGTAAATAGCATCATAGAGTACGGTCTAGACCTGCTCTTTTATGAAAAGCGCTGTGAGATAACTGTTGTTGTGATTTGGCGCTATATAAATAAAATTGAATTGAATTGAATTGATCAATATAGGGGCAATAGCAAAACAGTATTTGTGTTTTGAGCCAAGCATTTTACTTTTTCATGTTCCCTGTTTTTGTGTATAGTCTTCTCTGTCCCTTTTATTCCATGTTTGTCTTTTCTTCTTCCTGTAAAGCACTTTTTTCGGCCTGGTTCTCATTGTCACTGTAAATCTGCTGATAGTCAAAACAAGGTATAGTTTGGCACTGAATGGATGATCCCCCACCCACACCTTTTTCCTACCAGAACACGATCTGTGCCCAGGAAGTACACCAACCACAGCTGATATCAAAGTATGTACATATTCAAAACAGATTTCACCAACGCAACAGGCTCCGGTTTAATATTTGTGATTGTTGTTGTTGTTTTCTGTTCGGTTGTTGCACTGATTTATGGTAGTAGAAGACAGGAGACTTTTTCCTCTTTATTATTAGAATGTTAATTATCATATTTTAACGATAAATGATAAATCTTTCATGTATACACACTGTTCGTCATTACAGTCAGCATACAGCTTTGATGACTGAGGCAGGATGACCTTTGAGAATTAGTCTTTAAAGAGCCCTTGTTGTTTCTCTTAATTCAAGGGCAGCAGCACTTGAGCGGCACTGCTAGGTGTGATTACTGCAGAGCTGAAGAGGAGATGGAGAATAAAACAAAAGATTCACAAATACATGCTACTGGAGGCTCTGTCAAAAAGCTACTGCACACTCCTACACAGTGCCGCCCACACACACGCACACACACAGCAACTACACACTAATGTGTATGCACACATTCAGATGGTGGCACACAAAGAGAAATAGTTAGATGCACGCATACTCAAACAACCAAGCACATGCACACGCACATAGACAAATACAATGGCCCAGAGGCTTCTTTTGAAAATCTGAAATTTTTTTTCTCCCCCATCCTTCTCTTCAGTAGAGCCATATGGGAAATGGGAAGAGAAAAGGTGCAGCAGAGGTGCAGGTTATCTTCATATTTATTCATCAGGGTTCATCTCTCTCCCTGCAGACAGCGCTGCATGAGAACATCAGATGGTAGGTAGGATCTGCCTGCTATTCTCAGCTACAGGCTTCTCAGAGCCCGAGGTACTCAGGTCCCAAAGGCTGCTTCAGGTCCATGGTGAAATAACCCTTTCCTTGAGACCGGAAAAAATACATCTAAAAGGATGTGGGACCTCAGGGATTTGTAGAATGAGCTGGAGTCGATCATATCATGTATATCACAAAGCAGAAACATTAAGCGCTGTGGGTGTTTGTCCTCTAACGTTTGGGAGGATATGGATGAGTGATCTGATTTTAGATCTGCCTTTTCTCTGAACTTCTTCTCCTCCATTCACCCCCTTGCTTCATATTCTCCAACCAAAACTCATAAATCTCATATCATACATACTTCATTTTATTTGTAATGTGTTTTTTGCATACTTGTGGGAATGAACATATGCACCCTGTAAATGTGTGCCGGAATAATTTGCCGAACGGCACATGTACAAAGTATGTATGTGTGTGTGCATATGTGCCTGCTGTTGTTTGTGTGGGACTGAGGAGCAGAGGCTAAGGTGAAGTCTGCGTTAGCCAGGCTGAGTGGATGGATGGAGAACATCCGCGTTAGTCGTGACTGCTCAGGCATCTGTAGGAGGATCTGACTAGCACTCGCTGCTCTCTTATATAACACACTGGAGCGCAGTGAACACTGATTATAAGACCACAGGTCAACTCTCTCAACACCTCTGCGTGTGAGTTTGCAAGATTTAAGATAATACGATTGTAATGTGGGTGTGGTTCGTTTATAACTATTGAATATGTGGAATATGTACTGACCCACAAAACAACTGAATTAAAATGATTTTTTTAAAAAGCTAAAGTGCTTACCTCATTTCTGTCATTACTATTATGAACTATTCAAGATGTTGATGGCAAATGTTCATTCCCTTTTCTTACCTCAACAATTTTTTGAGGCTTATCAGATGCCAACGCACAAAATCTTCCAGGACGACTAACTGTGGTACACTACCCTCCCACGAAAACAATGAATAAATGCAAATGAAGGACAGTTAAATGTATTTAAATTGATGATGCTGACAATACACAGTTTGCAAAATTATGAAAAAGACCCAGTGGTGAGGCAAGAAAAAGCAGAAAATCCATCAGTTGTGCTTCTGATTGTGCATTCACGTTAAATTCAAAACTTTTCTCTGTGAAGTGACTGTTTAGCCCTCTCCTCGTGAACAGACTGTATCACTCACACATGGCATTAAGGGCTATCTGTAACACCATGGGAAAAGCTCAAGAAAATGATGAGATGGTTGTCGGTTTTCACCATAATAGTTGTGCCTTAGGTGGTTAAACTATGATTCAGCTGCTGACTGTTCATCTGTTCGTGTACAGTAAATCTCTGTTTTTAAGTATGATTTTAATTATTGGCTAGGGAGGTTTTTTAACCTTACTGGGCTTTATTGATGGCAGTGTCAGTGGGTTAGTGTGTGCGTTAGTCCACCGCTTCTGTCCAGACTGAATCATCTCAGCCACTATTGGATGGATCGAAAGGATTCAGTCTAACGAGTCTGGTGATCCTCTCACTGATCCTCTCTTTTTTTGGAAGGTTTACTGCCAATTTCAAAGAAGACTCAGTGTGTACACAGTAAACAGGGAAGCATAGTTTAGAGCAACAGTGTATGCAGTGAAAATAGAAATAGTACAATACAATGCTCATTGTTATCCAAAGAAGGTTAAAATCAAGGGGCAACTGGACTTGGTTGAAGACACTTGAAGATGTTTCACCTTTCATCCAAGAGGCTTCTTCAGTTCTGACTGGTATGAAATTCCAGCCGTTTAACCTCTGAAGGGTCGTTGTGAAGGTGATGGATGGTTTGTTAGTGCTCCTGGCTGTTGTAACAACAGTCAACAATGACCACAACGGCTGTTCCCAGAGGAAAAATCCTTTTCTCTGAATAGTCTTTTCTTTAACTCTTGAGAAAACTCTAAGATCTCAATAGTATATGTTTTTGAGATCACTCCAATCTGAATTGTTGCTCCTAAAACCACTTAGGAGAAAAGGATGAGATGAAAAGAGATTGAGGTTTTGAGACTTAGGTAAGACAATTGGATACTGAATTGAGATTACAATAGGATAAATGAAAGTAACAGATGAGATGTCATCATTGTATCTTTTTGAGTTCATTAATGTCTTGCTTATTGCTCCGGTCCTTAATGAATTAATCTCTAAAAATCATCATGTCAAAGTATTGGTGGTCCAGTTATGCTGGCTGTGACTACCTTAACAAATTGGAAAACATGACATTTGAAAGTGCATTATTTTCAATGTCAAAATGTATTTTATTTTTCTCAGTAACTTGTAACAGATAATTAACAATAAATACAAAAATGATTTCAAATTAAGGGGAGTAAAAGTACAAACCCCCATAAAAAGAAAATACTCAACCTCAACATTTGAAGTAAGTAAAGTACTTGAGTAAAATAACCCCTAAGTGGGGTCACTAAGACAAAACTGAGAAATATCTTGGAGCTTGTTTTCTGATCCACATTCTGGAGACTGAAATTACACTTATTGAAGATACTTTGGAGATCTCATCCTTTGATCAGAGTAAGACAGAGATGAGGTTTACATCCTGAGGCCAATATGAGAAAACTGAGAAATATTTGAGAAGGATCACGAGATCCCAGGAGTCATAGCTGAGTTTTCAATGAGCTCTTTCTCTGATCTCATGGTCCAATGTTCAGGAGACTTAAATAAGACTAATTAAGATCAGTTTTAGATCTCTTGATCAGAGTAAGACATAAATGAGATTTCATATGGTTGTTTCTCCTGAGATGAATTTGAAAAGTGGGAGAAAAGGCCTTTGGTCTCGTCTTGGTATTAAAAGCAGCTCATTTGTGTCTAGGAGAAAAGAAGGAACTATGAGATCTCATCTTGGATTTTGCTTTCCTATGGGTTGTTACAACAGCCCGGAGCAACAATAGAGGTCTGAATTTCTTCACCGAACAGCAAAAAAAGATGCTAAAAAGTGTGAGGAGCAGCACCAGCCCATCGAAGATGCAGCTAACAGAGACAGATGACAGAACCTGCAGTATAAATGACCATAGAAAGAAGCTAAAGAACAGAAAACTAACAGTGTGTAAGAGTAAGTTTTACAACCACGTTTATAAATTAGAAGTGAATCCAGAGCCAGGCAAGCTCAAAATATTCTTCTTAAATACTAACTTGCCAGAAATGTCTGAAAATGATCTAGATGGCCCCACATTAACAGAATAGGTCTAGAGCACTATTTCATTAATGAGATCCGATGATTTTTCCGGAGAATATTATGAAGAACCACTTTCACTGGGGGCAACTTCCAGAAACGTTTAGTAAGGCTCTGATTCCTTTAATTGTAAAGGTTCCACTGACAAAGGAAGTTTTAGGCCCCATTCACACTACTCCATTTTAGTTTTAAGACAGAGTTTTAAAATAATACTATCTCCGTCCACACCAGTGTTTTAGTGGAGTTTCAGAGTTGATCTGTGTCTACATTAGAAAGGCTGACAACGCACATCTAGTGGCCGTTCACGTATACTGGGCATGCGCGTGCTGGTGTAAACATGAAGCAGATGGTCTATTCCGTAGTTACAGAAGATTTGGAGAAAGAATAAAGTAATGCAGAGGAAGAATCAGACCAGATTCAGAGTCAAAAGTGGCTGTGGCGGCGGAAAACAGACTGGAAGTCATCGCAAAGTAAACGGCGACATGCATAGTAACTTACAAGTGTAGGCTATAAGTGTTATTTGCATGGTACAAGATATTTTAATAAAAATACTAAATCAAAAACTCTGTCAGCAGCATCGTGTTTCTGCTTTGCATGACTTATAAGACCCAATCAGAGAGCCAAACGTGAGCAGCTGCGTCATTGTTTCTATAGTCCTCAGTTTTTGCCCGTCCGCACTAAAATGCTACCCAGGAGTTTTAAAACAAAAACAGAGTCTACAGCGTTTTCAAACTTCTCCGTTTTAAGTCTTCGTTATCCATTTTAGTCTGGACGGGAGGTGCAAACGTAGCAAAAGTTCTCTGTTTTAAAACAAAAACACAGTAGTGTGGATGGGGGCTTAGACCTGTCTGATTAATGAAGAATCTGATGAAAATGTTTGCTATGAGGTTGGAAAAGATTCTACCACACCTAATACATTCAGATCACGGGATTCATAAAGTGAAGGTCAGTCTCGGACAATGTCAGACAATGCTCATGTTCATGCTTTATGTGGTTTAATCGTGATGAGAGCATCCCAATAGCTGCCTTCTCCCTGGATGTCCAAAAGGCATAAGATCGGGTCGGGTGGGGCTTTCTACAGTAAACTCTTAAAACATTTGACTTTGGAGCTATTGAGATCGCCCTTCTTTGTCCCAACATGCTGGACCAAGCAAGAAGGTCCTCTCAGTCCTTTTATCTTTGTTTTTTTAACCCCTGGCCTCTGCAATCAGTGCAGAAATTGGCATCAAAGATGTTTTACAAGGGGAGAAGGAACACAAAATGTTTCTGTATGCAGATGATATTTTATTACTCTACTACTATCAAAGACCACGTGTCCTCAATTCACGTGTTTTATTTAGATAGATTTCTATATCAGAAATATCAGGTTATAAAATAAATTGGCCAAAATCAAATTATGTGGATTCCAGTGGGAAATTATTATTTAGGTAGTAGGTTGTATTCAGATCTAGAACAAGTTGAGAATTTCTCTGAAAGATCTGTTGGCCTCCACAGATAATAGGAGAGGACTGGCTGTGCCGAACATGGAATCATATAACATTGCATTTGAAATCAATAGACTAGTAAGACGTTGGGGAAATTATGATTCTAACCCTGGGTGGGTAAAGGTGGAAAACGCACTTGCAGTTCCATCTAACGTTAAGAACTGTTATCACAGAACAATACAGCAAGACAGACAGAAACAGAACCCCAATTTTATAATTAATTTTATACACTCCCAATATGCATGAGAACACAATATAAACTGAGCAACTCTTCCACGTGGAATAACCCCTCAATCTGTGCAGGGAAAGCACAGGCAAAAGAAATACATTATTTATGTCATTTGAGGAACTGAAAAACAGTCTAACTGATAAAGGGGGTGAGTGTGGGGTCTGTCTTTGGGCCATAGAGAAAAGAGGAAGAAGAGAATAAGGTCTAACACTTTTAAAATAATCTTGTATATAATTCTGCATCACTATTTTATAAAAAGAGCTAAATGAAACTAGAATATGTGAAACGACTGAGATTAATATGGCAAAGAGGTCTTGGTATTGACATTACGGTAGATTTATGACAGGATGTATAGGCTGGGTTAAAAGGGATGCAAGATATGTGTTCATCCACTGTAAAATTGTACATAGATATTATTGATACACCCCTCAAATGACTTAAAATGGGTAAGACAATAAATGTTACAAGCAAGTGGGCATCCCCACAAATGTGTTGTAACAAAACAACTACTATATACTTTTATGTCAAAATCTTTAAATGCATACAAACTTAAATGCCAAAAAAAACGTGGTAGATACATCATCTCGTAATATGTGCAAATGGATGTTATTCAAACTATGAATAAAATGAAAAACATCAGTCAAAAGGAGAAGTGAGATGCTGGTGGAAATTTTACAGGTTGCTTTTTAAAATTCAAGATTATAATTTCACCTTCTCTCTGTGCGTCTCCTTCTTCTTCTTTCACACTCTTTTTCACAGTGAATGTGTGTCCAGATGGAGTGTGTACCATGCTCTCGGATGGCCTTCTGTCTGATCATCCCCCATACACCTCCATGTTTCACCCCATTGCAGGCATGCGCAAGCAAACAGACACTTTCTCTTCTTTCTCTGACACACACACACAAACACACACACTTACACTATAGAACAGATTTAGCAGCAATGCAATTTATCATTCCTTTCCATCAGTCACTGAGTCACCTTCTATGGCATGTCTTTGCACATATACAGTAGTAGCTAAAGCAGGGATTTCTCTGGCTGTTTGGGCACAGTGACGGCTTTCTTCTGTTTTAAAATGTGTTGAGTTTCTTGGATGGTGGATCTCGTTCGATTGATCGGCTTTAGGGTCAAAGTGTTTGTTGCATCGGGGTCCATATTTGAACTGCAACGGCATGCAACAAGTTACACACCTTTACATGTGGAAAAAATCAGGCCAATACACAGTTTGAGACACTAGACACAAAACTTGATCAAAAGAGCCATTAAAATCAACTTGCATTCAGCTACAGTACACATGGCTTTGTGGCCAAGGCTACCTCTGTGATGAAGAGGCAAAAAAGAGGCAGGGAGATTTGCTCTCATAAAGGCTTTCGATTACAGTGCACTGTGATTGTGTGTCGGAGGGGAGGGTAAATCCAGACATATTCAGAGAGGTCAGGTGGGTCAAATTCCTCAGGAAGAGAATGTGGAGACGAAGGCAGAAACATGGGAACTCAGGAACCCACCCTGCAGCTCTCGCTGCACCCAGCGTTAACCGTTGCTTAGAAACCAAACAGCGCTCCTCACTTTTTTTTCCTCCCTTCCTTTCTTTCTGGCTTCTAAACCTACAATTTTCATTATGATTTGCTGTTAAGAGAAGGGAAGTGGTCTGCTGATATTCAGGTATGACAGCTAACACACCCAACATTTGTGCTCTGATTGTGGCAAGCGTTCGCCCTAAGAAATAAAATACTGGGTGTGGGCTGATTAAAGACAGTGTTATGTGCGTGGGGCAGAAAACAGATAAATAAAGATAAGGAGAAAAAGGTGATAGAGAAGGAGATACAGAAGATGAAAAGATAGAATAGAATAGGGGGAATCATCTCATGTATACATTCCTTCTCAGCAAGCTTCCAATAGATAACAAGTAAAGCAACATAAATCAGTCAGTAGTCGTCCCAGTAAAGTCATCGATGTTCGTTTTCTATAAAACAACACATTCAATCAGCCATTCCTGAGCTTGGAAGGCAGCAGTAGAGGATTCAATTCTATGTCAGTCTCTTGTCTTCATAGCAGTCAGCATTCTTGGCCCGGTGATAGCATTATGCTTAATAATGTTTTTTCACTGGTAAAATGTCAGGGGAGTTGAAATCGAAGTTTTGCTAAAAAATATTATGGGTCAAAGAGTCCCAAATGTTCTTACAGTTACAGATGCAATTATATAATGTTACATAATCTAAAAATCGAAAGGAGATTTGAAACTACAACCCTCCAATAGCTCCAACACTCTCCGCTCTGTTATATTTGCACCACATCTGAAAGACACAACCACTGTGTTCATGTGTTTTTCCTCTTTGATGTGAAGCAGATAGGAGGGGGAAGGATTGAGAAGGAGGAGGAGGAAGAGAGCAACGAGATGGGGAAGGACGAGGGTGGAGGACGACGTAGGTGTAACAGCAGCTGGGGAGAGGAGGCAGAACTGATACACAAAGGTGGACGGTGCTTCATTTCCAGGGAGACGTCTTCCCATGAGTCCTCTGCCTCCTCCATATACATCCAAAGAACGACCGAACCCTGCAGCATCCAGCCGCTGAAGCTGGGATTTCTCTGGCTGTTTTCTTGAAAACACGCAGGTGAGACACAAGGTTAAGTACACGGGGAGGAGGAGAAGAATCCAACATTTTACTGTGTAATATGTGACCCTGGGGAGGTGGTGCGAGAAGCATGAAAATGGTGATGTGATGTGTCAGTGTACGTGTGTGGCGGCAGTGTGTTGAATTCTAACAAGCTTCTAAAACAGCAACAGTTTGACAACATGAGGTGTTTTCTCCTAACTGGAACAGCAGCACAGGTGTGTCCCTAAAACTCCCATAATCTTTTGTTTGTGTGTGTGTGTTCTTATATTTTTCTACAATAATGGCAAATTTAATGTCACAAAACAAAATGAAAATATGACCAATATGAGAGGATTTTGGGTCCATGTGCCTAACCATCAGCCTCTAACAGGCATGAACTGGATTGGCTGAAGTACGGTGCAGGAAGCATCTCGACAGATCTTACATCTTTAAACTGACACTTTTTTTAGATGATCTTTGGCTGGTGCATGGTGTGAATATCATAAGACTGTTTCAAGTGTGACCATGTCTTAAGAAATAGATTTCATTCAAACTAAAGTTAATGTTTAGACATACAACTTCACAGTCTACTGTGAAAATGATAATCTGCATGATTCTGATTCTTTTTTGTTTTCAGCACTGAACTAGAAACTACTTGCATGGAGCTTAGGGCTTTTGACAGCAGATACTTTGACTTGTCACAGCCTAATGTACAGGTGTCATAAGTAAATTGATCGATGGCTCTCTCCCAGCGAAGCCATGCCAGAGAGCCAGCATAATACCAGGACCCTGAAACTGGCACACCTACATAAAATTGAGCCATTATTAATGACTCATTTGCTCTTCCTGCTATAACATGTTAAAATGTGAAAAAGGCCTGTGGAGTTACATCACCAGACTTTCCCAACAGATTTTGTTACTGTAAAGGCTGGTGTATGCTTAAAACAAACTAGTTCATGCAATACCCCCACCACATCAGAAGGCAAAAGCGTTGATAGCTGTTCTGAAAATGTGAAGGGCAAAAAGGCTGCGGAGCAAGGTGTCTTTCCTCGGAGGCAGCCACAGTGCTGTTCTTGCTTGTATGTGCAAACAGTGGCAGAAGTAGCTGTGTAAAGAATGATTTAATGAGAACTTTCGAGAGAAATTCAAACCGCGCATGCTGCGAGCACTTAGTTTGAAGTGTGCTGACCCCTTTTCCAGTGGCGGCCTTGAGCATCTGTGAGTTTCAAAAGCTACTGTACCCCAGTTGTGGATGCAGAAAGAAGGTCAGTCTATAAAATCATGTCATACTAAATGGTAATATTCTCATTTTTTGTATTAATTTCAATGGCCAGGATAACTTACATCTAACAATTTCCAATAATTTGAGCATGTTTTACGCTACAGCAGAGAGCAAAGTTGAACAACCGAGAAGCCACAGCAGCTAAACAGTCAACAACAGAAACTAATGCATGAGAAATGCAGTAGATGAAGAAGGAGAGACTGTGAGCCACGATCATAGTTTTCATAGTTTTTCATCATAGTTTATAATAATGCAGTGCAGTGAGAATCCAGACGTTTTACAGAGGAGACAAGCGTCTGTCTGTCCCTGTTAAAAGAGACTCCAGTCTTCAGTGTGGTTCAGACACTTCACTGATAAACCACTGAGCTGCAGAGGAACATTAGGGTTTGCAATCAAAGAAAGTTTTTAAATCACCTTACCACTTCTGTCCATATTCACGCTCCCTATCTCTTGCACATCCACAGAAGCTCTCTCTCTCTCACACTCTCTCTCTCTCTCTCACTCCCTGCTGCCTCGCATTTTTTTTAATGCCAGGTTTTAGGGGGTGCTGCACCCCATCTGCACCCCTACTTCCTGTGTCCATACCTGTACACATTGAGTGAAATAAGTCGTTCATTTTAAAAGTGAGTGAATTATTCATTTCTTGCATGTCAGTCGGGGGCACTTTGGAGGGTGGGCCCCATTTCAATTGAAACATAGTTAAGGCCGTCAATGCCCTTTACAAAAGAGCATAGATCAGTTGCATCACTCAAGAATAATAGAGAGCTTTGTACTCACAATATGCAGTTCCTCACTTCCTTTTTTTTCTTCTTCTTCTTAGCAGCAAAGAATTACACAAATGTTTCAGGTCCTCATCATTAGTAAATGGCATAGCACTAATTGTACATTTATAGCTTACAGCAGGTGTAAGCAATCAACTAGTCCAGTCACTACATCATTACTTCCACAGAGAAAAAGGGAACCAAAAGCTGAATCGCTGACAGTTCAGCTCAGTGCACATTGTGAGTTGTTACACCCTAGCTGTGTCCAAAATCACTCCCTCGTTCACTCATTCACCACTCCTTATATAATTAACTATCATTAGTTTTCTCTATAGTGAGCAGAAGGTTGAGATGTCTTATGATTCACTGATATTTTGCATCATTCCTGACAAATTGTGTTCTACAACTGCAGCTTTGGCATCCATAAATGTGATACCATGCATTGTGGGATTGTTAGCAGACAGCAGTGTGTATGCCATGGACACTACTTTTTCATTCCATGGAAATTTTGAGGCCCGACATACAACATACATTTTAATCTCAGAATCTGGATACTCAAATAAAATGGCAGAGGGTAAATATAGTGCATTATACTGTGTAGTAAATGGGCTGTGATTTTAGCAGTGTTGGGCAGTAACACGTTGTTGAGTAATTATTACTTTCCTCAGTAACTAGTAGTGTAAGGCGCCGGACCTTATGTTGTTCAAGTCAGCTGTTGAACTGACTGGAGAACGAGGGAGATACACCTATCCAGGTAGTGAAAATAATATAGTAACAATAATATAGTAATGAGTAAGCGTAACTAGTTGCTTTTAATACCCAGTAATAAGTTAACTAATATTATTAGTTTTAGAAGGAGTAATATGTAACTAGTAACTTATTACAATTTCTGAGTAACTTCCGCAACACTGGATTTGCCCTCGTCTTCCCCCAGCCACCTGACGAAAGCAGCATGTTAGCAGCTGCAGTCCTCTGTCAGTCTACACTGGATCTGTTTAGCCACAGCACTGCTGTGCACTCAAGGTAACACACAATCACTGCAGTTATACACAAAAGTCAGGAGAAGATAGACTTGATGCCTGAGAATACACAGAATACACTCACAGTTACATTTTTACAACAGCCAGTGTAGACAGCTTAAATTAAAAAACTTTCAGAAATGAAGCTGGTGACGCGTGAAGATGTCAAGACCATCAAACGTAGGACCAACAGCTCACCATAATGTGACAGATTTATAATTATTAGCTAAGACGCTTGCGTGTTTAGTGGTTGTGCTAATTAATAGTCTGGTTTAGGGATGAGAATATTATTGTAAATAAACATGTGTAAGTTCTGTCTCTGGCTGATGATATCACGGTGATTTCCCAATTAAAACTCTGTAATTGGTGTGGGGATTTTCTACTTGAAGGGACACAAAAATTGTAAGTAGTCATGAAGTAGTGATGCATTACTAGAAATAACTCAAGTTCACTTGAGGGTCTAATTTATCATGAGTATTACAAACTCTTATTAAACCTCAGAACTACTATAACAATGTAGTTAATTCAGTTTTTCAGGAATTAAACCTTATTAACATCAAGCCTTATTAGCTTTGTCATACTTAAGAGAAAAGCTTTAGCCAGTAGAAGTTACGCTTCTATGCCTACAGTGTATATTAGCGTTATAAGTGTTATTTCTGTTGCTCCACAGACTTTGGGGGAGAGGTGACATAAACAAAGAAGAAAAGAATGTTGTGACATATGTACTTTAAGACAAGTTTGTAACAAATTAAATTAAATAAATTTAATGTGAAATATCAGTATCAGCAGCATCCAGTCGACATGAAGGTAACACTCTTCTCATAGCTCTGTGTCTATTTCAGTTTTAGCACATCCTTTCCTGCTTCCTTTTCTTTACTTGTATATTCTGTGATAAAACATATTTTAAAGAATAGTCCAGACCTGTTTAGAGGCTCTGCTTTGAATAATAACATGTACCTGAAATTTTTTGTCCCTTATAAAAAAGGTTAAATTAAGTCATTAACAGTTGTAAAAAATCTACCCCTGCTCCATTATTGAGAAATTTTCTTTTTTAGAATACAATTTCTTATGCTGATCTAGGACATTTTCCTCCCAGATTGGTCTTCCCAGTGAGTTGCTCCATGATGTTATTTGCGGAGAACCAGACGCATTTCTTATTCAAATGGAATTATTTAGCCACATGGAGTGACATTTCAGGTCTACATGAAGCTGACATGTAACTTTTGATTACTATCACCCGATAAATGAACTAAACTCTGTTGTGGTTAAGAAAAACACTTACTGCTTGGCTTTAGGCAAAACAGTTGGATCATTGACAGCTGACAGGGGCCTGGGAATTCCAACAACGGTAAAACACACACAGACACACCTGCCCACCTGTGCACACTTGCATTTATGTATTTATTAGACTCTCTTTCAAACACATACACTCACACACATATATATATTCACAAATGAAAACACTCAAACAAACAAACGGCTATGATGGGTAATGTAATGGGGCAGATGGGGTCAAATGAGCTAGACTCCCCAGACAGGATGGAAAGGTTAGGCGGGGCACAAGAAAAACAAAGTACAACACTGTTGCTTTAAATCCCGTTTGTACCAACCGGCAGCCGTGTGATGCCATCTATCTGAGGGTGGGATGGAAAGAGGCTGATAAAATACTGCTCTAAATATCTAACTTCCTTCCGGCACCTTCTTCCCTGCACCACGCCCACATCTCTCACCTTTACAATGTATAAAAACAAAGCTGTTGCAATCTCGCAGAGATCAAACCACACCTCTTTCACCATCTTTCAAGTATGTTAAAGCTTAAAAAAACAAATAAAACGCTTGTTTGACACAGTGGCAGAAAACTGTAAATGTTCTCTGCTGCCCCTCCAGAGCTAAACTTGGCTGAATCAAAATGTCACTCAGCTCTCTCATGCCTCTCTATGTCCTGCCCTAAAATGGGAGAACATCCAATTGACTTTTCTCTAGTGCCTTCCCCATCGAACGGTGAAGGTTCAACTAACTGCATCATGACGTGCTTATGGATCAGCAGGGACAAGGACACTCGAGTCTCTGTCACACAGTACACAACTGATTGTGCTCAGAAAGATAGCACACATTAAACCCCACTTTAAAGTCTTTAAATTATTTCATTTTTATCACATCTCTGTTCCATCAGTGAGACAGTCAATACAAATTGCTGAAATAAAACTTAATCAAAAACGAGTCATTGGAAATGTTTCTAGTCAATGTAGGATCTAATATCTTCTCTTGAGGCATTACAGTAAATGGACCCTTTTCTCTGTTGAACATATGGAAGCTTCTTGTTATGAGAACATGCCAACATGTCATGTTACATGCTAATGTGAAAAGTTTCAATGAGATGCATTAATTTTGTGTAGCAACGGAAAGTTCTGTGATATAATAAGATTAGGAGATGTGATGGATGTTCCAAGAAATGTTTCTGGGTAAAAATGAATAATTATAATAATATAATAATAATTTTGTCTTTAATAACAAGAAAATATTTCACAATAATATGAAAAATATCTTGTTATAATGTGAACTGGGTCTCATCAAAACAAGTATATAAACATATTTGTTTTCATGCTTTTGAATAAACTGCAAAGCACAGTTGAACTTCAACACTGGATGTGTCATGTTCCTTTAGATGATTTACTGCAAAGGAAAACATTTGCTTTACATTTATTTTGCTTTACAGAAAGTATATTTTACATTTTCCAATTCATGCTGCACAGTTTAAGATTTGATCTCTGTGAAGGATTAAAAGTCTTATATTTAATATATTAATGGGAACCAAGGGAAACATTACCGATATTTAAAAAAAAATCTAAAGCATAATTGATTTGTGGTAAAGGGCCAACAAGTTCAAACCACAGGTATTATCCTTTAAATTGCTTGACCAATATATAAAAATGTGTGTATGTGTAGTACACAGGAAAAGTTTCCAGCCCGCTGAGTGAGAGGTGTGTTCTCTGCTGGGGACACAAGCAGAGATTCCCCTCCGCAGAGAAAAAACCGAAGGGGAATTCCCTATCCAAGGTGAAGGGAAATAACACATACACACACGCGTACATGCCTCTGTTATTTTTTCACATTATTCACATTCATATTAGTATTTCCCCGTCACTGTCACAGCCATATGGACTATTAAAGCAAGTGTGCAAGGGTAAGATTGATGGTTGTTCATTTCATATGGTGCATGCAGGGTGAAAGGTTCTTTGTTCGTGCATGTGTGTGTGTGTGTGTGTGTGTGTGCGCACACACGTGTGCGTTTGTGTGTGTTGGCTCTGGGTGGGAGAAGACGTTGGTTTGTGGTGAGTGTTTCCTGTCAGTGACAAGTTGATGGACCACCCTTCTCTCGGAAGAGGAGGGGAGAATCCCCCGATCCTCCATGTGTGTCTCCTGATACTAAACTAAACTCGATGCTGCTTAATCCAATCGTATTTTTATTTTGGAATCTTTGCCTGCAAATGTTTATCTTTGCAACACGACTTTTATCAAGACCACAATTTATTTTATCTCGTGTCTTTATGTTATTTAGTATCAATCATTCAAGGAGTTTAGAGTTATTCATTCTGTCAAAATATCAAAAAATTTAGTAGTGGCTCACATCTGCATGTTGCGTAGCCAAGCATTGTTCAAATAATGACAAGTACATCTTTAATATTTAATCTGATACAAAGCTATAGCATCATATAGCTCCAATGAAGAGTTGCAACAAGCAGGAATACAGTATACATGGTCTGTAGGAAAAGGCAGACATTTTAACAGAAAACATTGTAGAATAGAACTAATAAATGAGGTTTATGCTAATTACCATGTAGGCATTACTTGTTTACACCATTTTGCTTTAATTTGGGGAATTCTCCCATATCGTTTGTTTTGTTTTCTCTGTCCAGTAAGATTCATTGACATCAAAGTTATCACAATAAACCCAAGGAAATGCATACTGTGGAACTCAGAGGAACATTCACACACTTTGTGTCATTTACTGTCACCACAACCATCCCAAACTTTCCCATGGACAATCCCTTCATCAAAGACCTCAACTGAGTGACGCCTCGGCATTAACAGGCAAAGCAAAAGTACCTTTCTTGGCAAAGAAACCCCTGCTTTCAGAACATGATGTGCGCAAACAATATCTGATTTCTCTGAAAAAAACAATTGCTTTGTTTCCTCTCAGATTGATTTTAGATGCAAAATTCAAAACATTGGAGGTCATTTTTTGTTTCATTTGACGCGAAGAGAAACTGCAAATCATCTCCGACGAAGCAGACCTTTGTCTATTCACATGACTCGTCCTTTTCTCCTTTTGTGTGGTTCAGCTGCACTCAGAATTCAACATATCAGTAAAAAAGAAAATTCTATTTTCAGATTTATCATAAGCATGTGATTATATCGGCAACATGGAGAAGAAGTCCTCACAGTGCTCAGAAAACGTTTTAATATCTACAATTCCTGTAATAATGAATCACGTGATATGATTAAAGGCTTCCTAACAGATACTTAAAAAACAATATAATGTTGTTCAACTTTCTTTTATCCTTCCTTTACTGTAAAGTGATTCTGATGGTGAAACCTTTGTTTCCATTTACATATTTATATATATATTCAAATATAAAAACAGTTCATGAATGTCCAATCTCTTAAGAATTCATCCCTGTGCAAAACAATAATTTGTTTGGATAAAGCAGATACAGGGAGCATGAAAGTTTTCAACCGACGATTCAATGTCACTGCTGACACAACTGGCAGAAAATAATTAGACCCTTTCACTGAAATTCATGTCATTTAACTGAACAACTAAATTCATGGTAGCAGCTTGGCTGGATGGTTGCCTTCCCTTCCACACAGGCTATTTTACTCTCCCACAGAGTGAATTCATCCTGCCATGTGTTTGGTTGGCACTCAAGCTCAGCCACTGACACAGTGCCACTGCCAAGCAAGACAAAAAAAATCTTTGATAGCCAAATGATTGTTAATATGTTATGAAAGAATATCCAATTAGCATGCAGAGACATTTATTTCTATTAACTGGCTCCTGTTACAGTTACTGTTCTTTCTTTGACTTGCAGGAACAGACTTTAGACAAGAAAAATATTCATATCAGAGCTTCGTCAAGGACTTCTAATGTTTACTTTTTTGTTGATTTATTCTGATCTGCAGCAATCGCAATGACCTCCTGATGAGTAATGCAAGAAAAGGAGAGAATGAGGCTTATATTGAGACAGGGAATGAGAGAAAGACGAAAGAAAAGCAAGAGTAGGGAAAAAATGAGTGAGGGAGACACAGAAAGAGAGAGAGAGAGGTGCTAGGCCCTCATCATAGTTCGCCCACACATATTCCATCCACTTCTACATCACTCCATTACCTCCATGTAAATGACAGCTCTCTGTGTCCCGCTGAGGGGAGAAAAAGGCCTATTAACACCGCAGCAGAGAAGCCCGGGCACTGTTCAGCCCACGCAGAGTGGTCCTCCTTCACCCTCACACTCCCACACACACACAGCTGGCCAGGGGAAGAAGGGCGGATGCGAAGAGGAGGTGGGCATGTAGGATGGTCATTCAGAAGGCTGTTCCCGAAGAGTTTCTAATCTGCTGCATAAAAAGCAGAAAGCAAGATGAAATCACTTATCTTGCCTTGATTGTTGGCGGGCGTGGGCTCAAACAGTAGGCAGTGTGCCTCTCGGGTAAATTAAGCATTACGAATCAACCTGCCTGCTCTTTTTCTCGGTTTCTAGCCTCAATGTGTAATTTCTCATGAGAAAATGTGTACCATGGTGGCAGACAGGCTCATGTGTCTGTGTTATTACGTGACATTACGGATCACATCGGAGGAAGTTACCTCCGCTGAGACGTCAGATGGGCCATAATTTGTGTCAAAGATGAAAGGCAGAAAAAACAACAAGTCATGTTTGACAAGACACACAAATTCTCAGCTCGTTCATCAAAAAATGGGACAAATTCGCACTGGACTGTGACTGCATGCAAAAGCGCCCAGATACCCCTTCCACTTCCCTTCCACAATATTATGGAGCCGGTGGAAACATGGGATAATATTTGGAAGGGGAATGGAAAAGACAACGGCAGATTATGGACAACATCCATCCCCTCGCGTAGCCCCCTGAGCTGTGTTTGGGTTGCCACTGCCCTACTAAACCACGTTTGGAATTTCTGATTGCAACGTCAACACACATATGTGTTTTCTTGCTTTCTCTGCATCCAGTGAGGGGAAACTTCTGGCTGCTGGATCCCAGGGAGGAGTGTGTGACTGTCACTCACACAGCATACCTTTTTTCATGCAATATTAAAATTTCATATCTGTGTACACATTAATAAACTACATAATGAAAGAAATTACTCAGTAAAGACGTGTTCATGGAAACTGGGAAATGTGGACCTCTAACCTTCAGAATAAAAGGCATTTGATGAAAGCAAAAAAATATATATGACAACACTATAATGTGTCCATTATGCTGCAGATAACAGAGTGACAATCAGAGCAGTGTGTAATTATGCTAATTTAAATTAGACACTGTGCAAGTCCTACTTGATGTTTTAATGCACAATTCATATGTGAGGATGAAGTTCAGACCAGATGAGCTATAGCATGTGCTTCAACAATCAAAAAGGAATTTGGACAATGGTTGACATGATGTGACTCGCTTATTTTCACTCTGTTACATAAGCACCCAGGATACCACAAAGAAATTATCTTTATATACCACTGTTTTGCAACAGCAAATATACTTTAACAGAAATGTTATACTGCCCGGATTAAATTTCTTTATCTACATAATGACAAAATAAAACGAACATAGAAATTCCAGCATGGACCAAGAATGTGTACATGGCTTCATTTATTAGAGAAGATGTGCATGATTGACCCTTCACTACGCCACGCCCCAAATGCGAAGCTGGCCAATCACAGTGCAGTATAGGACTCGCACTGACTGAGGTCCAACACTTTCATGGCTGCGCTCCATTGACTCTAATGCAAAAAGAATCGTTTTCTAGCTTTCTTTTGCTGTAATATTTTCCAAAATATGGTCAAACACTGTTCCTGGGGCACTTGTAAAGTCGCTAAAACCTAAAACAAATCCAGAAAAATGTAGGCTGTGGATTGTTCCTTATGTAATGTTAGTTAGCTAATGCAACTTTTTAATGATTGTAATAGTGAACAGAGACCTACCCAGGTTTGCAAGAATAGTGTTAATCCCTCATATCGTTGTCCTCTTTCTCAATAGCCAGGTGATGCAGTGGTTCACTTTTACTCTGATCAGTAGGCTTTAGCTTTTGTCATTTTGACGTCGGTTTGACAGCCTGAATACAACTTTCAAATGTATAATGCAACTGCAAAACTCCCTGCTTCTTTCTGAGATCGCTTTTTTCAGAAATTAGGCAATATTTCTCCAGAGAGAGCAGTTACAGACAGTGGCAACGCCATGATAAAAGTCTGACAGGTCAGACAGTTTTTCAGACTTAGCAACAGTAACTAAGGTGGGCGTGGCTTAGCAAAGGGTCAATTAGGAGTCCTTCCTCAGGTTCACATGATCAGGAACAGGTGGATGTTTTTAAAGATTCTCCTAAAAGCCAGTGCAATGCTTTGTTTGCTCTAAGACAACCTAAACAGTCTGTGCTTATGTTTGTTCTTGTTTGTTGTTGATTATACTGTAATCAGCAAAAAAAATTAATGGACGTAGGCCTTTGTGCAAAGATGCAAAATGTTCACATTGAACAAACTGTGTCTGCAAAGTGTTTACTGACAACATGTTTCATTTGTTTTCCTAACAATATCCGCTTGTGGCAACCGAAGCATGACTTACATTTTATGGTTATGTTTTGGCAACTCAGAGGACTTGGTTAAGGTTACGGAAAGGGAATGTGACCTTGGTTTAATATTGAAATAGTCAGTAGTCACACTAGGCAGGATGTATTTACTTTTTACATCTTGAACTAAATCCACCATCTTCCCTTAAGTGAGTGTTTTTATGTAATCCTATGTGCTATAACGAAGTAGCACTTCCTGGACTAGAAAACACATTGCCAGTGAACAAAATCCATCCAGCATTTATGTTTCCCCCGAATGGTTTTCTGCATAGCCATTTAGTAGTAGGCCAGATAAACGTGATTTTGAGTTTGGATATTTTATTACTTTCACTATTCCACTTTTGTAGGTGCTTTTATTTAGCTGGTATGACAACTAAACATTGCATTATATTTTAAAAACTCCCAGCTTTTATTTTGAATTCCAGATGCATATTTTGGATGGCGTGCTTCAATATGAATCTGTGCGTGCTGTTTTCCAAGCGCATGGATAGCTAAACTGAGTGCACGGTTTGGCAACATGTGTGCACAGATTTCAACACCATTTTTTTCCTCTTACCATATGATACCCGATGAGCTCCGTGCAAGGCCGTTTCCAGCTTGTATGACCAATCTTCAGTTGCCGTTCTTCCGCCCTCCCTTTGTCCATCTCTCATATTCTCCATCTCTGTAACTCAGCCTCCCTCCTCAGTATAAACAGCTGAGATTTGCCCGTTTAAATGGACTGTACGAACAGGCGATATATTTTGAGAGAAATATACAGAGGGAATGAAATAGAGCTTGGATTTCATCGTCAAGGTGTAATGTGCCATGGAGGAGGAAATATAGGAAATGAGTGAGCGTGTGTGTGTGTGTGTGTGTGGGGGGGGGGGGGGTGTAATTGAGTGAGTAAGAAAGGGCGACAAATGAGAAGAAAGTAAGAGAAAAAGGAAAGGTAGACAACTAATAAAGAAAGTCAGAAAAATTTTGTTTGTGTGGAGGGGAATGACACACACACACACACCACGCCGTGTGGGGGGAGGAGAGAGACGTTCTGGTTAAGACTGCCTTCATGGATCACTCTCACTTGCATAAAGAGGGACAACTTTATTGAGCCTGAGAGGAAGAGCGAAGTGCAAAATGAGGGACCAGGGGGGAAAAGCCGAGAAGTTTGAAGAGAGCACTAAAGGTAAGAGAAGAGGGCTTGTAGAGCATGAGAGGGGAGGAGAGAGGGAGAGAGAGAGAGAGAGAGAGAGGGTAAGGGGGAGAAAGACAAGAAGAGAGACGCGGAGAGACAGACAGATGGAGGAGAAGCATGCAGCAGAGAGGAGGAGAAACAAAGCATGTTGACTGAGGAAGTGTGCACGCCATGCGGGCCATGTGCTCAGGTAGGTCCCATGCATCTATGCTCTTTCAACACAACGCTCCGATTCTCACATATGCAGCCTCTTTCTCACTGCTTTTCTCTCTTTCTACAAAAAAAACCAAGTCAATCAGTAATAACATATGGTAGGACTGTCTCTTGTTGCAATTCAGAGGCTTAGCAATCAAAAGAGATGCATTTTTTGTGTGTTTTCACTCACAGGCTTCGTTTCACTCACCTTTTCCAGCTTTTTAATCCCTTGCAGTGCTGTTTTTTTTTTGGGGGGGGGGGGGGGGTCAATGATGCCATTGTCAGTGGAAGTTTTTGTTTTGTTTAAATGTTGCATGATGATTTGCAAAAAAAAGTGGAATTGTTCATGGTAGATTGATGCCACAGCTGTGGTGCAAATTAGATTTTATTTAGTTTTATTTAGATCTGGCTGTCTCTTGCTGTTTGTGTGTGTGTGTGTGTGTGTGTGCGCGCGGGAGTGTGTGTTGAGCTGTGATGGTCTAGTATACTAGGATATTGGCAGGATTGAGGAATGTGTGAGACTTCGCCCCAGATCTCTTTGTTCCCTCTCTCTCTCATTTTCTTTCTTCTTTTTTTCTGTTGCGCGCACACACACACACACACACACACAGACACACACACACACCACAGTCAAACCAACTCTTGCAGAAAACCAGTTGAAACTTCCCACCGGCAGGAGAGAAATGTCTGGAATGTGATTATCACGTATTTGTGTTTATTTTATCACTGCGGGTCGCTCGCAAGCAAAGAGGAAACCAGATCGGGCGCATGCCCGGCACTTAGTGTGAAACTGTGTGTGTGCATGAGTGTGTGTGTTGACATGTGTGTGTGTGCTCAGTGGTGGTGGGTGGGGAGGGAAGGGTGGGAGGGTAAAGAGTGAGAGCTATTTGGCAGTGCACGTGAGTGTGTGGGTGGTTGTGTGGGTGTCAGGGTGAGTGGGTGCAGAGCTCTCTTTGAGTGAGAGCACATGTGACTCGAAGAGTGTGTGGGTGTTGAGTGTGTGTGTGTGTGTGTGTGTGTGTACAGAAAGGTAAAAAGTATGTGTGTGCAAAGGTAAGGTGAGTGTGTGTTTCCGAGTGCGACTGAGCACCTTTGCATCAAAAGGAGGTGGAGGGGGGGAAAAATCCACTCCCCTTTCTAAACCTCTCGGTCTTTCTTTCTGTTGTATGCTCATTGACACGCATGTACATGCACACACACACACACAGTTCAGGCGCCTGTCAAACCCAGTGCATTCCTGAGTGCTCGAACACACAGAGTCTGAATGGTGGGATGAATGCGGGGAAATTCAGCTGAAACATGAGGACAAAAGCCAGGGGGACATTTAAGAGGCTTTAACTCCGCAGAACCCTGGGAATCAGGGAGGAAACACACACACATACACATGCACGCTTACATTAACGCATGCCTACACGTGCACCGAAATGCGAATAACTGAGCTGTGTATACATCCCGACAAACACACACACACACATATGTACAGCTGCGGCTCCAACAGGCTGTTAGAGCCTGGAACAGAGGGGAATTCCCAGGGAGGAGACAGTGAAAACACACTACACCTCTGCCTTCATATACACAATGGGCCTGGGAGCCAACACCAGCACTGAAACATACTGGTGGAGGTATTGTAGCCTCACTACCACTGTGGTACACCAGTGACTTTAATTGTAAACCATTGTCTTCTACAGTACGCCACTGACTTAAAATTTCAAAACCAGCAATAGCTTAAGGGAAGTTCTGCAAGGGACACATTTTCAAAGAATGACACAGCTCGGCGTGGCTTTTTTTGTAGGCTTCATATGTAAAAGATCAACCAGGACTGAGTTGTCAAATTGGCTTGTAAAATAGAAATTGGCCAAGTCTTAAAAGAGGATTACTGTTATGGCATTTGAGATAAAGCATTTTAACTCAAAAGCGCTGCTTTCTGAAATCTATTAGCGGTGAAAAGAATGCTGAGATTTCCGCAAGTGTCAAACTTTATGGGCAGTTTTTGGAGCCTCCTGAAGCGCAGTGGTTTCATCTCCTCTGCTGCCGGCACAATGCATTATCAAATGCATGCGACGTGAAAACATGCCCTTGCAAACGTCTTTATCTCTGACTTCAAAGCGAGCCCGGTATCTCGAAGTTGGGATTTCATCACGTGTTTGCTGTCTGTGTCCGGGCAGACAGGAGTTCAGTGGACATTACAGGTCAACCTTTCCCCGGTGTCTCTGATGTCTTGTTGCGTGCTCGCTGCGTGTATGATGTGTGGGGGGGGGTGGGGGGGGGGGGGGGGGGGGGGTGGGGAGGGGGGGGGGGGGGGTCATTTGTGTTGACCTGGAATCAATATTGCTCACTCACAGTCAGATCAATACAGACACAGAATCAAAAACACAGCCCCTCTGTTGGGAAACATGAAGGGGAAAGTGTGGGATTATCCCCAGTCACTTTGGTTTTTGCATGCCCTGCAGGTGCTAACTGAGCTCACTTTAAACTGGTGTTTGTTTGTTTTGTTTTTTTGTGTGTTTTGCGTGTGTCTATGTTGTGGGGAGTAAAAAAAAAAACACAGGTGTGAGTTCATTATTACTGGCGTATCTTTTTGCATTAAAATCTCAATTTCTGTGCAGTTCATCTCATTTCAACTGAACTGCCATTCATTTATTGAATCCAACGTGGGGGATTTGTTTGGCTCATGATGACACAGCAAAAACATTCAAGTGCGTCTGATTTCTTGCTTATCTGCCTCAGTCATGCATGTCCTGGATGACCAAAGTTTGACAGTAAAATTAAAGGTCAAATGGTGAATTTCAAGAGCATACAAGTATTGAGATGAACTTGATTTTGTCTGCCTCCTTCATTGTGTAAATATGCAAGATTAACCCCAGCTCTCTGTAAGATATGAAAGACCTGTCACTTTTTCATGATGTCTGTTCTTTCTGTAAGAAGGATTGTCAGTCAAGGTGAAATCAAGCTTCTCAAGTCACGTGAACACAATATTCAACAATGAAGAGATGACATGTAGAGGGTTAATTTATTTTGTCATAAGGCTTACTGAAAAACTCATATATATTATATATATATATTTCTGGGAAGTTTACATTGAAGAAAAACCCATCCCAAATACCAGAAACTGAGGTCATAACTGTACTCATAACCAGATAAGAGAAAGAGTGGGCACAGTAATTTATTCAGGGAATTTCACAATATGAACCCCAGTCATCATGCTGGTAATATTGTCAGTGTGGTTTAGAGACCTCATACCTCCTCAACCTGTGCCAGTGGAGAGAGAAAACAAGCAGTGAAAACATTTGTTAATTTCCCAGATTGCTGTAGCAAATCACTCTCACTCTCATACTGAGAGCGACGAGGCAGGCTGCGAGAGCAAAAGGGGGAAGAAGCAGGTGAGCAATAACAAATCATCTTGCACATTTCACAGGAAATTTATACAAATGTAGATGCATAAATTTAAATGAGCAGGTACAATCCCACTGCAGGTGTATTTCCCCAAAGGGAGAGTAGCATGAGATAGAGAAGATTCTCAGTCAAGATATGATTTTAAAATGTTTCACATTTAGTGTTTGATTAAAAATTGATACATGCAGAGAGCTAGTTAATGTGGCTACATGAAATTGTTGCAGGGGCATGTAATCTGCGATGCTCTAAGCTAATTCTGTTGAACTTGTTTTCTTCTTTTTAGTTTTTTTAGTTATTTTGGAAAGATACATTGCTGAGTGCGATTCCTTCCTTCTCAAGCTGTTTTCTGTGCATTATGATTTAGTGAAAGTAAAGAAAATGACACAAGAGAAAGAAGAAGCTGGTCTTTAAAAAGGTTTTATGATAATGCCAAACGGTGACATTTCTTACATTCTTAAAAGCGTTAAAACGTCAGTCAAGAGCTATTTAGACCTGGTGCGATAACAGAGGGGCTCCCAAAAAATTTGCATTTCATCAATCCCAATCTAAATAGATGCAGATACTCAGAGAATGATGTCTCTCTGTGTGGGAATGAAATCTTTAATAGCCATCCGTCCACTTTCACCTGTTGTTCTCAAATGGACTTTAAGTGAAATTCAGCTTGTGCTTGTACCCCCTGGAAATTTCTCAAGGACCCCAGGAGGTTCCTGGACCCCACATTGGGAACCATTGCTCCTATTTTATTATGTAACCTTTGCACATAGCAAAGAAAAAATGTGCATCTAATTCTGTTTAAAGCTGAAGATAGAAATGTTATTTTATAACTGGTTTAAAAAACAGTAACAGTTTCAATTCTTGAGCTCATTTAGTTACAAGGAAAATAATTAGAACAAAAATAGAAGATAATTTGCTTTGGAAACTTGATTAATCATCTTATATCTCTGTTTTTTTTGCTGTTAATTAAAACATCTAATATTTGGATCATTAATTAACTCCATAGGATTGGCATTATTGCAGTGCACAATGATTTATTAAGTGGTTCTGCTGTTAAAACACAAATCCAGAGGGTTTTGTTTTGTTTTTTTATGGTTTGATTTAAGATACTGATGTTAGTAGTCCCAGGCTCTACCACAGAAATTTCCGCTTCCTTCTTCCCCTTCTTTTTCAGGTCTATTCTTTACACGTACTTTTAGGTGTTGTCACCGACAGTGCCATCACTATTCAGCCATTAGTCTCTGTGATCGCTTAACTTGCACAGGGGACGGTCCCCGCAGTCTGAGGGGGCGGCGGGGGGGATTTCTTGCGGGCTGAGGTTGACTATCGGCCGGCGCAGGGACGAAGCTGCGGCCGGCTGATGTGAGTTTGTGTAGCCAGCCTCCGCGGCGAGGTAGCTGAGCCAGTCAGTGGCATTTCCGAGCGAACCGGTGAAAAGCCCCGCAGGCAGTCAGACAGGCAGCAGATAGATAAAACAGAAAGAGAGAGAGAGAGAGAGAGAGAGAGAGAGAGAGAGAGAGAGAGAGAGGGGACTCTCACATCAGATGAGTAATAGAGCAGAATATTACTACAGCAAACTGCAAGAGATAAATCGATCCTCCTCCTTTCTCCCGCTTATATCTGCGGCTGTCTTTGCTTCTGCTTTCTTTTTGTTCAGCCCTCGGTGATCTTTTGTTTCAGTCTTTGCCTTTTGTGTTTTTGTGTGTACCGGATAGATCCAGGAGCGCTGCACTCGAGGAAGGTGTCTGCAAATCGGGCTGTTTCTCTTCTGCAACTTAACTCCCAGCTGCTGTACAAGACCAGAGAATACAGGTAAACTATACAATTTAAGATGATCAATTACGATTTGCATTCTGAATTTAAGTGTTGTTATTATTATTATTCCTAAAAACAAAGCACGAATTATGATGAGTAAACTGTTCATGCACGAGCTTTTGTTATCTTCGAATAATTACGAGCTTCTACGAATTTCGTTTAACTTTATTATTATTATTATTATTATTATTATTATTATTATTATTATTATTATGTATAAGCTCTGTAAGCGTTGGCATTGTTTGTGTGGTCCTGCTGCAATGTGGTGAGACGTTGAACATGGCATTGCAACAGTGTGTGGTCTTCTCTCGCTCATACAAGACTATTGTGCACTATTAACGTGCGTGTGCGTGAGAAGGGGGGTGGGGGGTATGTGAGTTGGGCTGAAGGAAATTCTTGTGTTTTGGAATGCGTTTACCCCGGGGGAGACCCCGTGACTTCGGGACAAGGGGAGCAGAGAGAGAAAGAGAGACATTGAGACATACATAACGAGAGAGCGAGTAGAGAGAGTGACTGACCTACTGATTACATTGGCTTTCTAAGAAATAATGGAATGATGTAGTGCTCTTTAATGCAAGTATCATACTAACTGCAAATTTATTTTACAGTGACAATATCAGTGACAAAAACCTTTTTCTTGTTTGATTTTTCCATTATTATTTTTCTCTCAGAGGACTGTAATTAAAACCATGCACCAGTTATAGAGACAGTGTTAGTGTATCCAACAGGGGGCACTTGTGACACACAAGTGGTTATTAATGTGCCACTAATGTCAGTTCCCAATTTTACATATTTCTAACAAATGAACATTGTTTTAATTTGATTGATTTAAAACAAAAACTTGGTATTCATCATGTTCAAAAGTACATGAAAGCATAAGTTGGATTTATTTCCCCCTGTAGAGTTGACAGAATTGTAAATTTATTTGGCTTTTTGGCTTTGAGTATTGCTTTTAAACAGTCACACTGCAAAAATAGTTTTCATCACTGTCCTTTGAAAAACATCTCAAAATCATCATATTTAGAGAGACATACTTTTCATTGGATGTAAACCTTGTATTAAGTTTGTTTTGCTGTGAGTCCAATACTTTGCAGCAGGGACTCACATTCATGGTGCTCCCTCCACTTGATGTGTTGTCAGATCAGAAAGCATAGAGTAGTTCAGTGCAGACATCACTCAATATGTTTGTGCTGTTAAAATGAAGCGAATTTCTTCCAGTATGATCAATAACATGATCTGATTCATGGTGAGAAATATAGTAGCAGACTGAGCACTTTAGGTTAGGTTTTGGTACAGTGGATGTGTATATTAAAAAGTCGTATGCCCTGAACTGTGCTTGAAACAGAAGTTAGTGCTTGGATTTACTTTTTTAGCGGACAGACTGGGGTTAGCATCCCGGTTGGTATTGGACAGAGAACAGTGTTTCTGGAACAGCGCTGGGGACTTGAGGGAGAAGGACTGCTAAAAGCTCGCCCACACACAAATGTGAGATATTCTAATGAGCAATCTGGCCCTTCTGAATATGATTCCTCTTCGCAGTACAGGCATCCTACAATGTGTGACTTTGTGCAAGTCCACCAATTTCTTGTAAAAAAAAAAAATTGTTTTCTAGATTTCACTTCGATACAGGTGTCAGTATGATGTGAGTGACGTGCTCCTTTCCCACCTGTTTTTCACAGTCTGAACTCTTCATGATGCACATCACTGAAAAAGCGGCAAAGACTGGCAATCGAGAGCTCCCATCCTGCTGGTAAGAATCACCATTAACTATGATTTTATCTGATGCAGAAATAGTGTGAACTCAGTTTATCAAATGGAGAAGATAACCCTGGCAGCAGATACCAGACTCGTATTGTCAAATCGAGGTTTTTGTAAATTTGAGATATTGAGCTATTTGTTAATGCACTTTTGCACTAGGAGACATGAGTTTTAGATCAAGATTGTACCAGGGTCTCGTCTCTTAAAATACTACACTTCCCCAGTGCATCTACTACATCTAGAAACCATTCATCCTACTCATCTGTGTCCTTTCATTAGATCAAAATCCTCCCCTGTATCTGTGATTTTAAAATAACCGCAACCTACAGTGGTCAGCCGTTTTAGAAGCTCTTTACTTACAGTAGCCAACAGGACATGTGTATATAAAACATTTTAGTGTACTTAATGTACACCAAAAAAAAAAAATCTGGCAGCATGATTCACACACAAAAGCACACATACAGCATGTACAGCCCACACACTCCCACGTGTTTCTCCTGCCTCTGCTCCCGTCAGATGTACGGCACATGACATCATTAAAGAGGTGGTCTAAAAATCAGTGTGGGTACCGCATGTGGGTAGGCAGTGTGTGTGTTTGTGTGTGTGTGTGTGTTTTTGTTTCTGTGTGGGTGAGGGGAATGAAAGCCAAAGCTCCAGAGCCGTGGGCCCAAGCTGGCTGCGTGTGTGTGCCCAGCCGGAGGCTCTGGTCCTGGGCTGCGCTGCCTCCCACGCTGGGGTACGGCTGGGGCTGAGTGGGAGGGAGGAGTGGGAGGGAAAAGTGGGCTGGGGCTGTGAGTCAGCCCGCTGCGGAGCCCCCAGACAAGAGACCGCTAAGGGAAGCAACTCACTGCTAGAGTTCTCTCCCTGCCAGCAATCGAAGAAACATTAAAATTTATTATGAGGAGTGTACTAGCGCTGGTGAAGCAGTGACAGAAGAAGAAGCAACTGCTGATATTGCAGATAGGAGAGACAGTGATGGAAACAGTCTCAGAAAGTGTCAAGATTCTGGAGAAAAACACACTTGCAGAAAAGCTGATGGGTTCTGAGATTTCAGCTCCTTGGTTATGACGTAGGCCTACAGTAGATGGCAGAGATGGCAGGATGTGCATCTTTGTTTTGTATTTTAGCAAATGCAAGTTTCTAATTATTTAAACGTCAATGTTGTTAGTATAAGACTCGCTGTAGGCAGCTCTGCCACTTCCCAGATCTTTCCTGTATATTTTAGGCTTAAATCTTTGTCATGTAACTACAGCAAGACTCTGCATAGCACAGTCCCTGCCCGATGTCTCATTTTCTGGCACTTCTGAGACAGATGGCAGTTTCAGACCCAGCCCCATCTGCTAGAACCGCTTGCTCGTTCTCACTCTGTCTGCTTCTCTGAAAGAAGAAGCTGAGAAAACAGAACCCCCATACTGCACGTCCATTTAATCTTCCGTAAATGACATGCTCACATTCCACACTTGTGCATGCACATACATATGCATAGTCCATTAGTCATAAGTGATAGGGAGCATTCGTCATTGGTGAATTAGCCGGGTTAGTAAACATGTTTCTGGCCTTGAGCTTACACAATAGTGGCTTTCATCAAAGTGTAGGTGAATTTAATACTTAATTAAATGACTCAAATAGCTGCAAAATAATAATCTCTATTTCTCTGTTAAGCGAGCTCACTATGAGGTGTGACCTGACCTGGACACGCTCTGCAGAAGGACACAGTCACAACACGTGACTATTACAGTGTGCAGTGGTGTGCAGAGACTTTGTGAGCTTTTGTAAGCTGGAATCAGTATCGACTGAAGCTCCTGACAGCTAATATTTGGTGCAGATCTCTTCTGTATTGTATTGTAATGTGGCCATTTTCATGCATAACAGTCCTTTAAGATTATAATGTTTGAAGACCCTGGAAACAGCATTTATACAAGGGATACAACTAACCATTATTTTCATTATCGATTAATCTGATTGATCATAAAGTCTATAAAATGAAACAAATCCCTAGAGTCCAAGGTGACACCTTCAATTTATTTAGTCTAAATAACAGTCCAAACCCCCAACTATTCAGTCTATTAACAAATAAAAGAAAAACAGCAAATCCTCACAATTAAGATGCTGAAACAGGTTGTTCTTGAATATTGACTTAAATGGTTTATCATTTATCTTCTTATCATAATCGATAATCTAAAAATATTAGCTCCAGTTTAGACCACAGTGGGACGACACAAGTGTTATTTAAAACACATCTTAAGAAAAAAAATAGCTGGGTTTAAAGCCACTTAAGATAGGTTAAAGTAGGTGTTATCGCTGGCTTTAGATTCTGCCTCCTTCAGAATTATCATCATGTTTCCAGAAGCTTTTATTTATGTTGCCGTCAGCCTTGTTTTGAACACAAATCTACTTTTTCTTTCCTTACACCTGTTTTTTCATGAAACACCTTAAGAGCTACAGAACAGCTGTTCATAAATGCCTTTTTAATACACTTCCTTAGAGTCAGTTACAAGCATCTATATATTTAAGTAGGCTTTAGCTTGAGACCCCTAATCAATACACAGGCCTATAGTCATTTCAGTTACATTTCAGCAGATTTCCATCCTCAGAGTTGGAGGTCAGGCCCAGGCCCACAATGGCCCAATGAGCTCAGCAGCAGCACTATTACTGGGCTGGGCCGGTCGCTCTGATAATGGAAGGTGGTTCTCCAGGAAACCCAGAGGGAGTCCACCAGTCTGGGGCGTGGGGGCTGGAGCCAGGGGACCGGCCCAGGGGTGTGGAGCAGCAGTAGATGGGGTGGTGGGAAACGCTGGAGGATAACATTGGCATGTGGAGGCGAGGCAGAGGTGGGACAGGTCGAAAAGGATGACAGGCGAGGAGTGGGAGGCAAGGACAGGGAAGTGAGAACAGGAAACACTGGTCAGAGTGGTGGGGGAGAGTGGAATGTTTCACAAGAAGTCTTCTCCACCCTGTAGCATCACGATGAGGGCGTCTGCTTGTTGATGTTGCTGCTCGGACAGCCACCAGCCAGCGGAGGAACTGTCACAGTTGTGACCCCTCACCGCCTTGGCAGGGCTCACAGCTCTTATATCCTGTGAGTGGGCCTGCCAGCAGCAGAGTCACTGCCTTCACATAAGCCCATGTTGTGTGGTTGTGGAAGAGAGAGAGAGAGAGAGAGAGAGAGAGAGTCTCATACTGTAGCTGTTTTTCCTCTGACACCTCTGAAGGGAAGAGGAAGAGGAAAGAGGGAGAGGGACTCGCAGGGCAGGGATGACGGGGTGGAGTGCGACACCGGTGGGTTCCTTTAAAGGAGTCACAATGCTGTCGTGCAAAAACAGAATACACACACCCACACATTGGTAATGCATCTTTACATTAACAGCATTATACATTGCTCTCATGAAGTATTGTGTTTTTAGAGCAATACAGTACATACAGTTGTATACAGTAAAATGCATGCAAAATTTGTCATCTGCATTTAACCCATCCTAATTAGGAGCAGTGCCCTGACATTGCGCAGCACCCGAGGAGCAGTTTACTAAACTTACTAAAATTAAGGGATAATTCTGATTTGTGGTGGAAATAAACTAAGAACATTTACCTAAACACTGTTTAGTTTTAAGGTACTTACACTGTATTTAAGAGGAAAATATTGTACGTTTTACTCCAGTACACTTTTGCGTGGTTTCTAGTTACATCCAAAACATATGATAAGCTTATAAAATACGCTGAATTGGTATAAATTAAACTATCCAACAACAAACAAAGGACTGACAATTACAACATTAACAGAAAGTCTATAACATTTTATTATGATGATTTAAAAAAAACAGCCATTTAAGTTAAGGTTTGGAAAAAACACCAGTTGATTATTAAAGTTTAATACTCAAAAAAGCACAACTAATCTACTTCATCAGGACTGTGTGGGTGAGGGGAGGATCAGATGTGATTGACAGTGGCACTTCCGCCTCTGAAAAAATGCAAATGACCCTTTTAACTGTCATCACATTTTGATTCTGCTGAATCCTGATTGGTGCTTGTACATAAGTAACATGACCGAAAATACACAGATATGTCTCAATTTAAATAATCAAAATTATGCAAATGTATTAACTTTTTTTTAATGTTACATAATGGAGGACACTCTCACTTACAGTAAAAGAAATTTGTTTTCGAGGCCTTTAACTTGTTAGATTAAGTTAAATTAAATATAATTCACCTTGATGAACGGGACCAATCTGCTACATGTGTTCTTTTTGTTATGCAAAGTACATTTTGGATGTAAATACTTCTTCCACCACTTAGTTAATGTTAATGTAATGTTAAGATTGTACTCATCGCGCTGATTGAATCCACCAAAAGGACAAGAAACACAAGTGATAGGTTGCAAACAAACTTTGGTGAACCCAATGTTATCACAACTGATAGAAATGATGATGTTCTGAAAATAAAACCTGAGGTTTTTTTAACAGGAATTATCCTTTAATACTTCCGCTGTTCCTAATACTACAGTTATTACTTTATATAGCCTAACCTAATACTTAACCATTGCATCACAATAGAAGTATTCGTGTGTGATGTAATTAGAGACACTTTCACAAGTAATGGAAAACTCAAGCACCACCGTAATGCATCACACCTCAAGCTGCTCTGGATGTTTCTGCAGGCTTGGAGGTGCTTGTCTGTCACCAGAGCGGCTGAGGTATCCCTGTGTGTGAGACTAAAAGTCCAGGGTTATCACCGGACAATAAGCACACACACGTAGAAACAGAAGGGTGCACACACGTTACCAAAGAGCAGAGGGGAGCAATGTAGAACAAGCACACAGTTGCGGGAGATAAGACGCAGAGTCATGCCTCCACAGCGTGACTATGACATCACAGTTGTATCTGTTAGCTCACTGTCTCCCCATGCTAGAAACAGACTGGCCTAATATAGTCAGTGTCGACCATGCCACACACACTTCCGCCCAGGGCCAGGGGCACGAGAGTCTGCCTGCCATATTTCCATCTCATGTCCTTGGGTGGGTTGAAAGCACATGTTCCTTCTGAGGTGTGTGTGTGTGTGTGTGTGTGTGTGTGTGTGTGTAATTTTAGTGAATGAAATTACGTCACTGTTACGTATGTTCTTGTCTATCACTGACTGAGACTTTCGTTCTTGGCAGAGACAGGTGCATATATGACAAACTCTCCATGGGTGTGTTTTTTTAAGGACAACTTTTACCATGCATGACAGACATGAAAATATTTGGCTGACATTGAAGAACAACAGCTTGCCAAATAATTAATTCAAAAAAAATAAAATTGGGGGATTTTTCTTTGTATGTTATGTAATATATATATAACTTTCAGGAAGACAATTACTTATTCACTTCACTCAGCCGGGTGGAAAATCTGCTGTTGTTGCGTTTTACTGCACTGTGGAATTTGAAAACTTTGCTCAACAACTGCAGGGAAACATACTGTCACTACTCCTCTTTCTGTCCCAATCTTTCTCATAGTCTCTCTGGCCATATTTATAGAAAGACAATCAGCTTATTCTCATTGGGTGTTTTGCGTCCATTAGCTGAAACACATATATAACTATAATTAAATTGTTTATTATGTTTCTTTGAGGAGGATGGAACTCCATGTGTAGCTCATTCAGATTTTTCGCATTAACCCATGTCAACACATGTAACACGGCAGTTAAAAGCGGCTGTGGCGGCGGAAAACAGACTGGAAGTCGTCGCAAAGTAAATGCGGTGGCATACACAATACGAGTGTCGGCTAAGTGTTATTTGCACGGTACAAAATATTTTAATAAAAATACCAAATTAAAAACTCAAGCATTGTGTTTCTACTAAGATCCAATCAGAGAGACTCTGAGTTTTAAGACAAAAAACGGGGTCGGCAACTTCTCCGTTTTAGGTCTCCATTTTCGCCGTTTTAGTCTGGACGGGAGATGCAAAAGTAGCAAAAGGTCTCCGTTTTAAAACAAAAACGCAGTAGCGTGGATGGGGCCTGTGTCTCTGTCTCTCTGACCCCTTCTTTTTTTTTTTTCCCGTAGTTTGAATTCTTTGACTTTATCTCTCCAGCTCTTTTTTATCTCTGTGTGTGTCACTAGCAACTCTGGTCAGCCATTAAACTTACCCTCAAGCCAACTGCAGCAGAATTCCCAGGCTGCTCGGCTGCCTGAGTTCACACCTTTTTGTCCACAGGAATCTCAGGAATCCCCAGCTTCCTTTCCACTGCAATCTCCATTGTGTGTGTGTGTGTGTGTGTGTGTGTTAGTACATGAAGGAAAGGCCCCCGCCTGTGCCGTGTATGTGTGTTAAAACACATCTCCGCCCTTGTATCCACCCAGAGAAAGTAAGCAGGCGGTGCTCAGTTTGTGCCCACAATAGACTGAGTCACATTCTAAAATGGCAAACCTCTCAGTTACTGTGAAACTTTACTCTTTAAGACACACATGACATTGTTGTTTTTAAATTTAATAAACGAAATTGTCATTATTTACACATTAATTAATCACAAATCACATTAAATCATACAGAAAGATTTTTTTGTTATTGTGTTACTGATAATACATTACACATTATTGGTTATTGCATAATTTTCTAAATTCTACCCAAAACAGTTAAAAAATAGGTACACTGTCAATTTAGTTTTTCCTGTTGGGTTGAAATTGTTTTCTGGTTAAATTATTGCAGATTAAAAATTAGTTAAAATTTATACTACTGCACTATTTTCTTTTTAACATAAAAAAAATGTATTTCCCAATGACTCATTGTCCCTGGCGTGCAGAGCAGCTGAATAACAAGATCAAGAATAATCTGTCAGATTGCTGCTTTTGGCAGAGAGCAGCCAAATGAAATGGTTGTACTAAAATAGCTCCACACAAGAATATCATTTGTTTTCAGAATAATCTGAAAGACAATTAACAGAGAGAGCTTTGCTCTTGTGAGAGGCGATAGTGTTCCCAATCAGACAAGAGGACGGTGCTCTGTTATGATTCCTCTTGGTCACTCCTGCAGGTTAATGCTGCCGTTTGTCGACAGGTCTGGAGTCATTTACCTGCTCCAATCCTGAGTCATCTCCCCGCCTGCTGCCAGGGCTCAGCAGCACCCATTCAACACCACGAGAAACACACAGAAATCCATCCCTTGTCCGACACACGACAGGCTGTGATTTACCCACACCCACCCAGTCTCTATCCACACATATACAACCATACAATATAGGTTGATCTCTCTGATGTTGAAGCTGCTGCCCATGAGCTGGATGAACAATATTTCATAGTAACCTCTGACCTATTAGATTGTTCTTAGAGGCGACAATGCAGTAGGCTATATAGATCAAATATTACTTAACCCAACCCATTACATGACTCACTAAATAGTGAATGGACCCTGACAAAGGCATTTGTGTGTGTGTGTGTGTGTGTGTTTGCACACATCAACATGTGTAACAGGAGTGTAGCATGGGTGCAGCATGGGCTTTGATGAGTCACATGGCCTCCTGTGAGTAACAAACCAGCTATGCAGTCCCTGAAGTTTGAGACTCCCATTCAAAACCCCAGCCCACCCTCGCCCCAAACACCATAAGGGAGGAGGAGGGGAAGGGGCGGGGCAGGGTGGGGTAGGACGGGACTGTTAATAGGTGTGGTTGGCAGGGATGGCGTGGCAGAGAATAGACGTGGGGTAAAATAGCAGGATGTAGGTGAGAACCAGGAAGATGGGAGGCGGAGAACAGGGTGGTGAACCAAGGACAAGGGCAGTTTCAGGTCAGGCTTAGAAGTAAGGACGACCAAGTTAGGGGTCAATAGATGCTAATGACCTATCCTACATGTCACTTTCATTATGTCTCACACTATCCTCACTTCTGTCCTAAAACAGTCATCATCCGCTGTCTGGTGTTTTGTTGGTACACTCAGGTACTTTTTTTTTAGTAGCTGTGGTCACCAGGGGGTTACTCACTTGTTTATTGGCTTGTCCATTCTTGTAAACACTGGTACTTTCTCTTTGTGGTCACAATCAGCAGCCTATCTGTCTGTCTCATCACAAAACACCACCAGAAAATTTTTGTCACACATGTACATGTGCATTATTTAAATTCATTTCTTAAGTGTCGCAAGAATCTGTGGAGCAGCTGAGACAAGATGCACATATAGAATTTGTTTATGTGGGTGTATGTGTGTATGGGTGGAGAGTGAGGGGCTGCCAGTGTGGCTGGAAGTCATAAAGACCCTTCTACTGTGGCCGCTGTGTGTGTGTTTTGAGTGTGTGTGTGTGTGGGGGGGGGGTCCCTGCCTCCTTTCCCTTATTTAGAGGGTCCTTTTCTACAGACGCCCAAACTCTCTGGCAGGGGAGTTTCCTGCTTTTGAAGACCGGGTGCACACGCACACTTAACACACACATACAGAGAGAGAGAGAGAGAGAGACAGAGAGTGAGAGCGATGGAGAGGCTGCCCTTACTTTTTTCCTCCTCCCTCTCCCCCTCCTTCTTCCCCTCCTCTCTTTTTTCTGAATGGATGTCCTCTCTCTAACCTCAATTGAGAGCTGTGTAACAGGACACTGCCCTCTGCTGCAATAGGCT
The DNA here is from genome assembly GCF_014851395.1 of Micropterus salmoides. Taxonomy (NCBI): domain Eukaryota; kingdom Metazoa; phylum Chordata; class Actinopteri; order Centrarchiformes; family Centrarchidae; genus Micropterus; species Micropterus salmoides. The sequence continues at coordinate 27,799,362 of NW_024040596.1, forward strand.
CAGCCCCCTCTTTAACAGCCACACTATAAGAGAGTGCAGCGTAGGTCCTGAGTGTGGGTGAGAGAGTATGTCCGACAGTGTCAGTCAGGGGCTGGGGGAAAGAAGGGAGGGTGAAGGGTGAGAGAAAAAGAGAGAGAAGAGAGGGAGACTGCTGTGAAACATGTGATAGCGCAACTTTGGCAGGGCTTATAGGGAGTTTAACGGCTGTAGTGTCTCCAGAGCTCTGGGAAAGCACCTTTAGCCCAGAGGGAGCCTCACACGCTGTCTGTGTGTGTGTTGTGAGAAAGTGTGTGTGTGTGTGTGTGTATGTGGGAGAGCCGGCTATGTAGTAGTGCTGCTGTCACTTTAAGCCTGTTACTGATTACACTCAGAAGAATGCAACGGGAGGAGGAAAAAAAGACAGGGAAAGAGATGAGGAGACATGTAAGGATGAAATCTTTTAGGAGTTGAGCTCCGGCAAGTTTTGTGTGACTTGCCCTCACAACCGTGGACAGTGACGTGGGTGAGACATTGTTACCCAATAGCGTCTCTCTCTCTCTGTCTCTCTCTCTTTCACTCTCTGTTGGACCCAGCAAAGTTAAAGAGAAGGGGAACCAGGAATCCCTCTTTGAAGCAGGGGACAGAGCAAAGGGCACCCAGAAATGGAGGAAAAACTTAAAGAAAGACACCAGAGAAAAAGAATCTGAAGAGAGAGAGGGGGGGAGGTTCCCTCATTCCAAACTCAGCGCCGGGAGGAAACACTGCTCTCACCCAGACGGGTAAGTGAAAAAGGAAAGAAAAAGGAAAGACAGGGAAAATACTCCCAGAAAGTAGAGCTGCTGCTGTTGATAGATATCATATGTTACAAGTTAAGGTTGAGAAACTGCTCCCAGATCCTTAATGCGCTGAGCAGCACACAGAACTGAGAGGAAGCACAGGAGGCTTTCAGTGCCGGTCCGTAGACTCAGCAATCCCTGATAGTTGCTTAAAAAGTGTGAAAAATAGAGGAAATGCCTGAATGTGAAGTCACATGGTCAGTCTAGGTCAGCCGGTGTATAATCACGCTCAGCGTGTCAGGTCAGAGTTTCATTGATCATTTGTGGTGGAGAAAGCGTTACCTCACAATGCGATCACATTACAGACAAGCTGATTCATTGTTACATATAGTCAAACTTGTCGGGCTCACACTCTGCTGCGAGGCTTACTTACTGTGACCAGGCTTAGATGGGAAGTACAATGGATGGTATGTACTGTTGTCAGTGCTTTAATAATATAACTGACATGGTCTCATCTGTCAGTGTCTTAATGCTGACGTGAGGTGCAGCCATGTGATAAAAAAAGGCAATTTTTTTTTCTGCACAGCGGCGCGACTTCCTCTCTCTGCTTCAGTCACGTTGTGTTTCTACCCCCTTCCTTTGACATAGATAGCACAGTCCACTCCTTCTGCTCAGCAGCAGAGGGTATGAATGAACTCAGCATATGGGGGAGGGTGGGGTTGGGGGGTGGGGAGTGAGGGGTTGATACAATATCATACAGCATGGACAGCGCAGTGTGGCTTCTTTATGAATGGACATGGCAGCGTCCTGATGTGATTGGCTGTGGGGAGAATGACGACAGATGACTGCAGACTTAATGTTTAGAGTCTACCCTTCACCGTAGCCGCTGTCTCTCCTGGTTACCACCTCTTAAAGCACTGCTGCATATGTGTGCATGTATTTGAGTGTGTGTTGTGTGGAAATGAGTGTGAGACAAAGAGAGAGAGAGTGTTTGAGACGTTGCGTGAATCAGTGCTAGTGGTTCTGGGTTACATGTGTTTGTCTAAAAGGGGCTTAGTCACAAACTGAACAGTGGGGTGTGTGTGTCTTAAAGCTGTGGACTTTTAAATGTCGTGGCTTTCTGCCCAGCTGTTGTTCTTCAAATGATCTCCCACTCTCTCTGACTAAGACGATGCTCTCTCCAACTATCATTACTCTTACTCACTTGTCATATAATCAGAGGGCAGGTGTCCAACATTAATACGTAATGATGCTCCTTGTTGAATCACCCAGATAAACTTGAGAAAGAAATTTCTCCTGCGTGCCACGTGTTTAGGTTTTTGTAAAACAAAAGGGAGCAATTTAAGGAACTGTTTGGATCTCATCAAGATGTTGAGGTATTGTGGCAGCTCCCTTTTAAGAAACAAACAGGAAAAGTGGCAGCAAATTATAATAATAAATTACTTCTGAGGGCTACCTCTCACAGACATGCATGTGTGCATGCGTGTGGTCACCACCATCATGTCAGCACCTGCCAGCAGCCCAGCCTAAAGCCACACATGCATGTACACCCTGCTCTGTCTCTCTGTTTTACTGCAACACAGTGACAAAGTTTACTGCAGTTCCTTTGCTCCCTCAGAGCACTGTCTGGCCCGGTGTTACTCTGTAGTTTATGGCACCAGGAGTTGTGTGTGTGGGAGAGAGAGAGAGATAAAGTTAGAGAGTATGAGGAGTGGTGATAAGGAGGCAGCCGTAAACTGTCAGGTTGGAGCGCAAGGATCTATCTGCGCTTATCAAGGCAGCATTTCCGGCATGAGTGTGTGATAGCAGGGAGATTGGCGGTGAGATGCATCGCAGGTATCTTGATGAGGGAGATTAAATTCCCTGGTGGAGATTAGCATGGAATCTGCCCTCTGCCTTATCACTGTGCCGACAGAGTGAACCCTGCCCTGTCCTACTTGGCAGGAAGTTGGTGAGCACACCAACCACACTTGTTCATTTGTAAAAAGTTACAATTGTTTTTTTCCATCTTGGATTATTATGTAATTATTATTTAAAAAATGCTTACCAAGGGGACCAAAGTTCAAATGCATGAATCAAGAATTTGGATCGTGTTTTAGCAGCAAATTTATAAAGGTTACAGATGAAACAATTCTATAACACAGAGACAAGGTCAAACTGAATCTGTTGATTTATATACAGATATGTCAGACTTGCGATAAGACTGCAGACCTTTCAAGGGTGTACCCCGCCTCTAGTCCACCGTGAGGCTCCAGCCCCCTGCAGACTGAAGGGATAGGTGGGTACAGATAATAGATGGATGGATGGCAGTTTCGAATAAAGGTTATCAAAAGCATTTCAACTATATTATCTTTCTTTTAATTAGGTATTTTCCTGCTGAAAGTTTAGAAAAAGGACAGGATAAGGACAGACTGTACAAGAAAGTTCATTAAAGCTGCATGATTAAACAGTTACTGTTGCATTTATAAAGTATTGGTATGTGGTGAAAAGGTCCCTCAGTCATACCAATAGATATACTAATTATTTAAGGATATATGATAATACTGATATATGGATTAAAAACAGTTTAGTTAGAGTTGTGTGATTTTGCTGTCAGTTGAAAATACTGCAAGAGTGACCGGAGTTGGCGGTATGGAGGACAGGAGGCAGTCTGTGTTAAATGACCAGCTTGTTAGCGTCAAATGTCCAGGCTACCAATCATGTCTTATTGAGTCATCGTATGGAGGTCTACATAATGAAAGGTGGCAGATGCAGATGATTCAGTGAGGTGGGAAAGGCTGAAGGGACCTATAAGTCACCAGAGGCAGGGTTTAGTCTGAACCACAGTCTCTGCAGTAATTGAAACACACACACACACACACAGGCTGTTATCAGGAGGTAAGACGTTGTGACATCGACAGAGTTATGTCACTAAAACTGGGTTAAGCAGCACAAGAACAATCTTAACAATCACTTGACTCATTCCGTTTCTTTCCTCTCCTTTTCCTTTTCGCATGACTCGTCTCTGTTTATACAGCAACAAGTCACTCTCACAACTCTGTCATTCGCAGGCAGATTGTACAGTTAAGAGCTTAGCGGTATAACTTAGACGTCACAGGGCTAAATGCAGTTTGGTTTAGGTGTGCACGTCTGTGTGAGTGCATGGGTCTTCTGTATGTGCGTTTTTTGTGTACTCAAGAACGCTCGTTCCAATGGTGTACTAACCACACACACCTGGCCTGTTTCCTCCTTTGCTCATATATGGGCAAAGCTTCCCCTACCTGGGCCCCACTCTGAATTCCAATAAGTAGCAGTGTGTGTGTGTGTGTGTGTGTGTGTGTGTGTGTGTGTGCGCGCGCGAGTGTGTGTTGCAAGGAAGAGGCTGCAGAGACGGATGCACGTCATGGAAAACCAGGATCAATGGGCAAGGCCCGCAGAGCCGCGTTTTTAAGGTGTTCCTTTTGTTTTCCAAAGGTAATCAGTTAACACAGTGACTCAGCCTAGCTGATTATTCAAAGTGGCTGCAGTAGGACGTCAGTAAGGAACTGTGGACATGTAGGTATTATACAAGCTGAATGCAACATTGGAGCAACTCAAACTAAATCCCTCTAACTCCTGTGGGATCAGTAGCATTAGTAAATCAAGACTGAAGCTCTTGATTAAAAGAGGACAGAAAGGATTGATAGTTTAAACAGCAACAATATTTAGCCATCTGGTATATTACAGTAAATCCTCGTACATCCCCGTCACTGAGTTATCTTTCTTCAGTCTCTCTGGGCTATTTATCAATGAGCGTGTTAATATTGAGGCAGTTCAGGTATCAGCAGCCAGGTTGTGGCGCTCTCAAACAGAACTTACATTATAACATTATACCTTGTGTTGGGACTAATGAAGCAGCTTTATGGCTGTGTTTGCCAGGGTGCAGTGCTAGTCGTGCTTAAACCCTGTGACCCCAAAAAGGCCATGAGGGGACGAGGACACAGGAATGCCCTTACGCTGACTTTGGAGGATAGGACACCATTCAATCTCAATCCGTCCTCCTAGTGTATACTTCTATGTTTCCCTCTTCTGCCACCTCCTTTCTTTGCTCTCTGCACATTTGCCAGGCCTTCATAGAGCAGCTTGAGGAGGGAGTTAGCTTTCCTTGTTCATTTTGCCAGCTCTTTCCCATCAGTCCAGCCCCCTGGAAGAGCCCACAGACACCCCTCTCTATAGTCCTGGGGCTGAGCCTGGGACTGGGGTACGGGCCGTGTGTTCGAGGCTCGGACTCCTTCTGGAGAAGCTCCTTGGCGCTCTGGACTATAGGCCTGGATTCAGTCTTCACCTGACCTGACAGCCACCTAGCAGCACCCAAAGAAACCATTTGGGATCACTTTACACATAAAGTCTGTTTCATCTCCTCAGTTTGTAAGAAGGATAAAAAGTTAGAGGGGGAGAAAGCGAGAAGGACCAAGAGGAGGGGGTAGAAAGTGACTTCAGCGGCCTGTCTGGCAGTGATCATCGGTTGGATAGCAGGAGAATATTCTGGGACAGGGAATGACTTTGGATAGCGAACAGAGGTGGCAAGGAAGTCTAAGCTTCCATAACCTCTGTCTCCACCAAATCAAAGCTATTGGCTTTCTCTCTTTGGTTGGATGCTTTCACTCACCCATCACAACCAATCAGACTCTCAGGCTGGGGTCTAATGGGACCCGGGGAGCTGAGATCTGATATCTGATTGGCTGCTGGCCTCATGGAACGACTGCTTAATTGGTGGCAAGCTGTTGGTGAGCGCTATATTGTGAGCTTGTCTCATTTTGCACACTAGGCATCTCTTTCAGTCAGTGAAACCATACTGATTGGTGCAACGTCTTGATCGTTCATTTTCAGTTCATGAACCCAACAGAAATAATAGACTGTGTGAAAATAAGCCCAAATATTCATACTTACCATCATTACCATTGAGTAAGAACACGATACAGATTTTACAACAAAAAAAATTTAAACGAGGGGAACGATTTAAACGGATTTTCACACAGACTTTATGTCCACACTTGTTTGGATGTCCACACTTTGGACATAAAGTTCTCCACGTTGATTCCTGCTGCAAAAGGAAATTGACCTCCATTGTTGACAGTAACAATTTCAAGCACAGCAAAGCGATGCTCACAGCTGAGTTTCTTTCAGTAAAAAAAGGTAAAAAATTAAATGTGTTTGCCTGGTGAATAGTATTTCTAAAATCCAATCTTCCCAGTGATTGACTTTTGTGTCCAATTTTTGGTATTCAAAATGAACATTTCCAGATTCTTTTTGGAAGAATAACTGTAGATAATAAGCCTCATGCGCTGGAACAGTAGCTGATCTGGGACTGTAAAGATGGAGTGAGGCACATACTGTACACACACATACACACTCATAGACATAGAGAGAGAGAGAGAGAGAGGGAATGCATCCACACCCAGCTCACACATCCTACACACCCACCCACACACACGCCCACACATACTTGAGCAACAAACAGCACAAGCACACAACCAATGTTGCTTACTGCAGAAGTGCAACTTGTCTTTGCACAAATACACACACACACATACTTGTACAGTGGTCACCCCCTACTTTGAGGCTAAAGCAGGGTAATGATTCAGTTCCTCTTTGCTTCCCTCAGAATGTGTGTGTGTGTGTGTGTGTGTGTGTGTGTGTCTGTACATGTCAGCGTATATTTGCTGTACATGTGTGTACAGTTGTCACTTTGTGAATGTGTTTTGAGTGTGTGTGTGTGTGTGTGTGTGTGTGTGTGTGTGTGTGTGTGTGAATGTGGATGTGGTCAGGCACAGTCATCTTCCAGGCAGCTAAGAGGAAACCCACATCAACTGCCATATACCACACTCTAGGAATAGACTTACCCAGTGCAGGCAGGAATGGAATGGCACGCCTGGCCTCACCCCTCCTCAAGCGTCCTAGTGCCCCCTCCTAGATCCACCTTCCTCAACCTCTTATCTACTGCAACCTTCACTTAAACCCCAAAGATTCATTCTTTTTGGTGTTATTTCCCTAATTTTAAATGTCCAATTCCCTATACACTGCTCTTCGTCACTGCTAACTCTACTGTTGGCCTGGCGAGGGCTACAGACAGGCATGTCTGCAGTAACTCTGTGGTACCTTTGATGAGCTGTACTGGGAGGTTGTAACATGCAAGGTGTTCATACGATCTCTCCTTTAAAGGAGACCTATTATAGTGCATTTCCAGTCCTATAATGTAGTTCTGTCTCTCCTCTCAGCTTTGCATGATTCAAAGTTCAAAAAAATTATTTTCTATTTTATACTGGCTCTTCATGCAGGCCCTCATTTCAGCCTCTGTCTGAAACAAGCTGTAGATGCTCCTGTCTCTTTAAACCCCCTGCTCCAAAGCTCCAAATGTCTTCTGATTGGCTATTCTCTAAAGTCTTTATCAGATTGCCACAGGGATAGGGCTGCATGTTCCTTTGTGGACGTGGCCAGCATTCTCTGCCTGGACCAAATTACCATATATGGAAATCCAGCTTGGAATGACATCATACCGAGCCGTTAGTAGTTAACCGTTAGTAAAAAACTGTGAAAACAGGGCGTTCAGAACAGGGGGATATCTGAGGATTTGGCTCACAGGGATTTCTATTAAATACTTTGACCTCATTATTTGAAGCTTTGAACATCTCACATTGTAACATTATAGAAATGCCAGAAAATATGAAAAAGCATAATAGGTCCCCTTTAAAGTTCCCTTCCAACCAGTATAGTCACTAGTGAAGCAACAATCACGCGTTCCCTCACCGGCTTCCCACTGGTGAACATGGCTTGGTACCACTATCTGTAATTGAACCTCAAGTCAAATCAGTCTGCTATGAGATGCGTATCTAAAAATATGTGAGCTGGTATCACTTCATTGAAAATTCTGGTTATGGTTAAGTTGTGAGAGAGTTTCAGTTCCTCTGTTGTCTCTGTCTGCCTCGGCATCTGAGTTTGTCCTGCTAGCATGCCCTGTCTGACGAACCAAAGACTTCAGTGGAAAAAACAAAACTGCTTTACGTACATTTGACCTCTCTGCCCACCGGCGGTGGCAGCATCACTAAAGCATGGAAAAAAGAGAGAAAACAGAGATTAGACATATAAGACCTTATCTACCTTATCTCTAGCCCTGTGAGCTTACTCAGGCTCACCAGTCTGGACATGTTAATGTCACACTTGTACTTAAAGTGCTGGTGACAGCTTTAACATACAGCTTATTTTTTTGCAAAGCGACATCCTGTATCATTTCATTAATCTGTGTTACATTATTCCTGTATAGCTGTTGAACTTAGTGACCGGAGTCTCTGACCTCAAGTATTTCTTTTATACATGTTTCAGGTTTGCCGATTCTGGACAGATTTTTTTATACCAGAAACACCACTGAACAACCATGTGTTCCTGAAGCCCTTCCAATCAGAGGTAAGAAAGCCATTCATAGATTTTTGCAGCAACAAAATCACCTCTTTCCCATCTCACCCAGCTCACTGCTGCTTCTAGAAACTGTGTTCCCTCCAGCAAAGAACAGAGCCTTGGGGCCACATCCCTTTGCACCTCTTCAGATTCTACACTATAAAGCTTCAGCAGAGAGAGCAGTACATCTTTTAGTCTTAAGTTCACCGGTAGCGTCAGTCATTGAGCTGTCATAGAGAGTGCAGCTGTGAGAAAAAAGAGACAAATGACGCAAATCAAAGTTGTGTGGGATAAATGAAACTACTCCCAACCTTTGTCATCAACGTCATGCAAGTGTGCAGAGTAGAAACAAAGACTAAGACAGAAGAAGCAGAAAGAGCAGCAATGGTGACAGGGAGCTGGAATGCGAGGAGGGAGGAGTGAGAGGGGGTTAAGGGAGGAGAGAGAGTAGCAAGCACACTTCCCTTAATAAAAAGAAATTGGAGTCAAGTGATTATCAGCTGGTCAAAGTATGTTTGATCAATATGGTCATGAGGCTTCAGGTATGCAGGGCTGGATTTGCGACCACAGAGAAAGGACCCAACCCTCCCCCCTCCTCTCCCGCAGTCACCTGTGTCTAGGTCGTAATTTATTAAGATTGGGTCAGTGCTCCCATTTTGCTGGACCCAGCATGGCGGTTGCTGCGCCTAGGGCCTAATGGGAAGGAATGACAGGAATCTGCAACTGATAATGCCATGCTTGGAGATGTTTGTCAGCAGATAATCTCCCATATCCTTCCCCTCCCTCAGGCTCCTCTTCTTCTGCTTGATCTCCTCCATTCGGTTTGCTATACCACTACGCTCTCCCTTCTACTCTATTCTTGCATCATTCCACCTTCACCACTGACGCCTTCTCTTTCCTCTTTTTCATAATTGTCTTCGCCTCTCGCTGCTCAACTTGTTTCCCCCTCTCTGACCTCTGTGTGTGTTTATAATGGAGCTGTTTGTTCTTTCTCCTCACTCTTTCTTCAGATGGACTCAGCTGTGTCTGCAGAAGTGCATCGTCTTCCCGCCTAGGCACGACCAAACTGGCCAGCCTTCACGGTTCACTGCTCTGTGGCTGCTGTCAGTTGCTCAGTAGGCAGTGTAGATCCTGTGTAGCAATCAGCAGCTACATCTGGCTACTGGGTCTCTGACGGCTCTGCCTACTTCCCGGTCGAGCCCATTCCACTCCAATTGGCTGGTGACACATTCCAGTCCTCTTATTGGCTGCGATGTCAGGGGGGCTCCATCCTGTGACCCCACAGACAGGATGTTCTCTGTGTCACAACTCCACAAGGGGCCCTTGTCAAGGCTTTTTGTGTGTTTTTTTCACTCCTTCCTCTTCCGCCATTCTTCTTTTAATTCGCCCTGTTTCTGCCTCTCTCTCTCTCTCTCTCTCTCTCTCCCTCTCTCTCTCTCTCCTTCATGCTCTGTGAGGTCCTCTTTGTTTTAAATGTCCTTGGTAAGAGCTAATAATGTTAAACTACAGATGTTCCATGACAGAAATTTCAAGAAGTGATGTTTCCGATGTGTTTCTGGATGCCTGCTTGAAAAGACTTTGAGATGAAGAGATGTACCTTTGCTTTGTCCTGAACCTGGCATACAATGTAGATTTCTGTGTGGTTCAATTCTACAGCTACATTGTCTGCTGGGTTTCTGGCTAGCAATATAAGCAGCTGTTATATAACACAAAGGGTGCTCAAAAACAGTAAGTATTCATCTATTCTGTCAATGTATCTGAAATGCCTGACCCTGAAAATTCAATAAAAAGAAAATATTTTACAGTAATACAACTGAGTGACTCCTGCTGTCGTTTGTCAGACTGAATATCACATTTGAAGGAAGATTTTTTTGCAGAATCTTGGATTTGCAAAATCTAAATTGATTCAGTGTTGCTTGTGGCATCCCAGGAGTTAACCCCGAGCAAGAGATGCCAAGAATATTTTAGTAACTCAGCACAAAGCCGGGTCGTTGTCTGTCAGGAGGTTGTCAGACTGCTGTCAGACTGGCTCCTTATTAGTGGGACAGCACTGTCTTCCCTGCAGCCAACACACACACACACACACACACACACACACACACACACACACACAGGATTATACCAAAACAAACCAACAATGTATTTAGAAGACATTCTGCATCCCTACCATTGTGTTGTAGAAAGTCACACACTTTCTGACACCTAATTGAAAGCCCATGGACCCTGAAAGCAACTTTTACATCCCAAGTCTGCTTTTTTTACTTCACTTAGCATTTGAGGAAAACTCTGAATTAGATGTTTATTCAGATACACACATTTAAACTGTAATTTAGTTATTTCTGAGGGTAGCCTCTCTCGGGGTAGTCTTCTTTACACACACAAACTGCAGGGAACATGTACATGAATAAAGTAGCTGCCATGCAGAGGCAGGTGAACTGGCTCTGTAAACTAATGGTGCTAAGCCAAAAAAAGGGACATGATTCTACACCAAAAGATGAGGAATATTACTGTGTATTTTTGAATAACTGGACCCGGACAGCACGGCTGAATCCCTGCAGCAGTACTCCGGCAATACAGGTGAAAATATAATGAGCGTCCACAGCTCAGACAAGAAAAGAAACTGAGGCAAAGCTCCCTCACAACACTAGGCTTTTTGAATGACTGGATTTTTTCCTATCATGATCAAATCAAAGACAAATATTGAGTTATTGGTCACTGCAGTAAATTACTCCACATTACTCGTTATTGAAAAAAAGTCTTCTAAAATTCAGCTGAAGTTGAATAAAGCTGAAACAATTTGTTGGTTAATAGATTAGTGTATTTGCAGAAAATGCAATAAAAGAGACAATGAAAAGAACAATTAGTCGTAGCCCTGATTCACAAAGTTGTTATCTTGTTAGTAAAAAAGTCCCTTTTTGTGTTACTGTCCCTTCTGACTGTCCAGTGGCCCCTTACACCAAATTTGGAACATGCGAGCTGTGATTTGCATTCAAGCAGTACTTGCAAATCACTTTAGTGAAATGGGCCACTGGGAAACACAAAGAGCAAATTTTTCACTAAAAGACAGGAAGATAAATTACTGCCACCGATAGCTCTTTCAATGTGCAGACAGGGACATGTGATTGTTGTATTTAGATAGACTAAACATGTAAACCAAGCCTTTAGGTAAGAGGATTTTAATGGTAAAGGCCACTGAACAATAATCCACAAGCTGCACATATGATTACATATAAAGTGGTTCTATCTCTCACATGTCAACTCAAGTAAAAAACGGTTTGCATAAAAGTTTTGCATGTAAACACAGGACTGGATGTGATTTCAGTACTGAACAAAGAACTAAGCAGTAAAATGAGATAATACAGTGTATTCCTGTGGAGACTGCACATTTCAAATACATTCTAATGCATGTTGGGAAATAAAAGCAATAAAATATTTCATATTTACTGGAACGTAATCAAAACTTTTGTTGATATATATATACAGTATATATTCCTACATAGCACCCTAGTTACAGCTGGTGTCTTTGCATGATGAAAACAAAACAACAGCTGTAGGACCTCTAATTTTGATGGATTTGCATTTATTATAAATTTGTTCTATGTCTCCCACACTGAGTCGTTGGACTCATTTTCATCATCGATACAGGTCTTGTCTACATCTCACTATTAAGCCCTCAAGTTCAGCCACATAGACCCTGTTTTTTTGACAATGTTACATGAGCTGAGCGAATCCATCAGGACCCACTATCAGAATTCCAACAATGCAAGTGGTTGCTAATGGCCCCTAATGGAAGGGGTAATGTGGGCGGTTTATTGTTGCTTTGATAAGCTGTTGATGACGTGCATGGTGCGAGGACGGCATGAAGTCAGAGTGCAAAACAACAGAATGCTGAGAAAAAAAGAGTGATGACGAGAGAAAAAAAAGAGAAAAAGAGAAAAGGAAAGAGAGATTGAGCCATCTGTCTCCTTCTATCACACATTTAAACGCTTTCAAGGAGGACAGGGTATTAGGTGAAGGTGCTGTCATTTGAAGGGGGCATCAGTGATGTCATCAGCCGCTGTCCCGACTCACACCATCGCTACAAACACATGGTCCCTGTCTGGTCTGCGTCACTGCTGTAATAAGTTATCTGAGTGTCACGCAGTGACCTCTAAAGCAGGGCTTTCCTCTCCGGCAAGCCTCCACATGTAGAAAAACCTGGCGGGGGATTTATATTCTGTTAGTCTCCGTAGTTTAACGGGGTCACAAGAAGAGAGTTAACACTATCATCGCTTGGAAGAAGATGGAAACATTTCTCTACAACCATCAGGGTTTTGACATTTTAGCATTACCAAACACTTTTCTAAACAGTCTCTGTTTTGGAGTGATGCTATTAGAGCTACAAAGTCTGCAGAGGGTTTCTTTTAACATGGCTACCTAACCTTGACTGACAACCTTAACAAAGTCCTTGTTTTAACCTTACTTTGCGTAACTCCAAACCAAATTGATATTTGGGCTTAACCTAACCAAACCTTAGCCTTTTATCTCAACTCAGCCACACCTTATTTCTCACCTTAGCCTTCTCTTACCTTCTTGTAGAAAATATATTGGTCCAATGTTTCTGTCTGTTCTCCATGTATTTTACCTAACTGTCCCTCTACGTACCAATGAGCCCTCTTCCTGTTTTATCCCATATGATCACCACTATTTTGTCAGCCTATCCTAGTTTTATCCATTTGGCCAATTTTTTATCCAATATGATTTGCTTTTATCAGTTTTTTAAGAACACTTATGGAAAATTGCGTATCGTCTGTCCATACTTGTATAGAGCCTTTCTAGTCTTCCGACTGCTCAAAGCACTGTTACACTTTGTCACATTCACACACTGATGGCAGAGGCTGAATTGTTAAGTTTCAAACATTCACACAAAAATCGGGAATAAATTTTGGGTGGAGTATCCTGCCCAAGGAATCTTCAACATGCAGACTGGGGGCCGAGGGACTGAACCATCACTCTTCTGATTAGCAGGCTACATGCGCTACCTCCTATGCCATGGTTGAGAGTTTCCTGGAAATGCCAGTGCCTTTTCACACAGTCCCCTATTACCAGAAAAATGAGCTACCATTATCAACATAATGTGAAGAAGTAGCAGTTCTGACGTCATGTTGAAGACGTCTATGTATTGTGTTGCAGAGATATCTACTAAAATTGGCATGCTAATAAGCTAGTCCCAGCCCATCCTGTCTCGTAATACCACTTTGCCCCTCGATAGTCGGATAGAAAAGCTCAGCCCTCCCTCCCTTGTAGTTTCAGCTGGGAGATGTGTGCACGTGGCAAGTTGGCTATGTTACACAAGCTCTCCTATCTTTTTTGGTCTAATTAATAAACAAAATAAACTACACGCCAACAAATAAATTTTTTTACATCTATTTCCTCATCAAACAGAAATTTCAACCTTACACCTTCAGAATTAAAGTTTCACTCTCACCTTGTTAAAGGGGACCTATTATGCTTTTTCATATTTTCTGGCATTTCTATAACGTTACAATGTCAGATGTTCATGATAAACATGGCCATTTGCTCCAGGCACGCCCACAAAGGAACATGCAGGAACCTGATAAACATATTAGAGAATGGCCAGTCAGAAGACAGTGGGCTTTGGAGCAGGGGCGTTAAAGAGACGGGGGCATCTACAGCTTGTTTCAGACAGAGGCTGAAATGAGGGCCTGCATGAAGAGCCAGTATAAGATAGAAAATTATTTTTTTGAACTTTGAATCATGCAAAGCTGCCATAGAGGAGAGACGGAACTATAATATAGGACTGGAAATGCAGTATAATAGGTCTCCTTTAAGATATCATAAAGCACATTTCATTTCACAGAAGTAAAACCACCAAAGAAATTTGCTAAGCTTGTATTTCATAATATACACTACATTCTTTTATAAATGTGCAAATGTTCACAGGAATATATTATCACATTTTACTTTTGAAATCACTGTAAGTCTTTTATTTACATGCAAAACCTTTGTGACAATCTTTTTACTTGAGCTGACATGTGAAAGACCGAACCATCACCAAAACCATCTTGGTTAATCGGTTCAATGTTTCAACAATTACCAAGTCTGGTTTGGTGGAAATCAACCCTTAATTAGAGTTAGAGTTAAATGTGAAAATATACTACCCTCAGTCACTGCCTCCCTGATGCCCAACCTCCCTCTCGCTCCTCTTCTGTCTCCGCTGAACCTGCCGTGTCTGCATCCCAGGAATCAAAGCCCTGGTCAGAGCCTGGCGCTGCCCTCTGTACCTTTTGTATGAATTCGACAGGTAGAGAGTAGTCTCAATTCTTTATAGCTGCAGTCGGCAACAATTGAACATACAATGCAAAACCTCCAGCTTCTCTTTCTGCTGCTCGTATCACTCAGCAGAGACCACGTCTAACTGAAAAGTGAGAAATGTGCAGAGGTCCAAACAGGAGCAGCTCCAGAAACATTTCTTATTGTGCACTGATATTTTAGAGGTCATTTCTCTTTAAATGTCTACTTATTCCAGCTAGGTACTTTTCAATGCAACAGAGTCTCATTCAGTATGTCTATGTTTTAGTATATATATATAGTATAGTATAGAATCAAAAGCAAGGTCAAAAAATGTAAAAGCAGTCTTGGCTGAAGTCTGGCTCCTGTTACAACCAGATCCTCTCAGTGACAGCCAGTCACTAGTATAGGTTTCCACGGTTCTGGTAGAGACTACACATATAAGGAGTTGTGATTCCAATGTGCTGTGTCAGGTCATAGACTGTAGTTTTTACCTTTCTATATAATTATTAGTATATTGATATTAGACATTAGTGTATAGTATATAGTTATTAGTATTCAAGTGCAGAGGTTAATTCCCTTTCTGTATCAATATTTAAAACCATATTTTCACACATACACCAAGCGCTGAGAAAAACGTGGTAATACTTCATGTAAAGCTTTAAAGGTTTGAAGAGCCAATCATCACTAAAGCATATATTGTGCAAGAGGGCCAATAAAAACAAACGGCATGACAGTTATCATGGGTGATTGATTCACAGTGTCAACTCATTCATTGATGAATGAATGAGTTGCTGCCAGTAGCCAGTAGCCTTTGCATAGTGGATTAAATGTTTTTTCTCCAGTCTATAGCTAGCTAATGTTAATTAATAAAAAGGCAACAAAACATCCTTTTTTTGGAACAGTTTATGATGATGTAGTTAAACAACGTTAAAAGCTTACTTTGCACCAGGCCCAGCCTAACTTAGCTAGAACTAGCTAACTAGCTAGAGTTGGTTTCTACCATGAACCACAATGTCCCCAGTTCACGTCCAGACAGGGGTTTCCTTGTTGCCGATGTTTTTTCATGTCTCTCTCATGTCCCAAAAATACTGTAAATGTTCTATGTACAAAATAGTTTTATTAAACCAATCATCCAATTAATTAACCATAAGGCATTAATTACAAATGATCATGTTTAATGGGCTGTAGTTTCCTGTATAAAACAATGGTGGAATGGAATTTTGAGGTACTTGTACTGAAAATTTTCTCCTACAGGACATTTTTTTTCTCTCTTCAACAAATGGAGTCTGTAATGACTGTTTCTCGCATTACGGGATGTGCTGCAGTGTGTGTTCAACCTACGGACACTTCTTCATTTCCCCAGTATCTCCAGGCAGAGTATATTTAAGGGAATCACGTTTTCGGACGGCTCTTTCAGAGGTGTGTCAAGCCGGCTATAGACTCTTTTAATGTCGTTCAGAACTTTCAGTCAAACTCTCAATTCAACTCCAGCAAAAGCATTACAGCAAACAAGCTTCTCACGCTTTTATTTTGTAGGCAAAACCACTTGTCAGGATCTGTGTGGTGAGCAGGTTGGTGAACCCAAACGCAGGACACTGAGCAGAGTACGTGCAGTGAAAAAAGGTTTATTAAACATAAGGCGAGCGCACTTACAGGAGAAGTGGCGGAGTCCAAAAATAAGGTTATCCAAAGAGAAATCCAAAGGAACGGGGTGACAAGACAAGCAAGGCAGACAAAACACCGCAATGACCGGACAAACACTAAACAGAAACAACAGATATATATACACAGGGACTAACGAGACACAGGCAGGCAGAGAGAGAGCGGGGGGAAACAGAGAGACTGACATGCAGAGGGATTACTGGGGTAACAGACACAAGCAGACAGGTCACAACAAAACTAACACCAACAGGGAAAACAGACTGAGGATGGGATAAAACAGAACTCATAGCAGACATGGGTAAAACACAGAAGTATACAGACTAACTATATAACAGATACTGGACAACAGATAGAACCGAACCCAAAACTCAACAACTCTAAGACAGATACTGAACAGATCAAAATAACAAACACTGAAGTACACGGACCAGCAGTAAATACTAAGACATTAACACCGGACTGGGAACTAAGACATGGAACCAAAACACAGACTAAATAACAGATACCAAACTGATAAATGAATAAACTCAGAACGAAACGGAATAGAAGACAGGACTAACATTCAGATACAACACCAAACCCTCAGAATCAAAACCCAAAAACACAGCACTCAGGACAGGATCGTGACATGACAAAAGAGGAAACTGTTGTTGTCATGACTGAGATCTATTTCAGCACCTCTATCAAAGTATTTATTTATTTATATTTTTTGCCACTATCAAAGCACCGTAATCTGGCCGTGGGCCAGATATTATTGCTGGCAGGCAGTTTTGGTGATAGTTCATAATCACAGAGAGATTAAATATATTTCCCATGTCAATGTTTGTATAAACTACGTCTATTAAAGGAGACCTATAATACTGCTTTTCCAGTCCTATATTGTAGTTCTGTGACTGTTGTATGGCAGCTTTGCATGATTCAAAGTTCAAAAAAATAATTCTCTGATTGGCCAAGACCTAAAGCATGTCACCAGGCTGTTGTTGTCGCTGAGTATTGAGCTGAGTGTCGCTGTGCCGTTGCTGTGTGGAGTAAATGACCATATATGGAACACCGGCTCCGTCTGGCTCGGCATGTCGTGGAACGGAGCCTTTGGTAGAAAAAGCAGTTCAAAACAGAGTGTTCAGAACAGGAGGAAATCTGAGGTTTTTGCTCACAGAGATTTCCTTAAATCATTTAACCTCATTATTTGAAGCTTCAGCCATGTTTAACATGAACATCCAACATTTTAGCATTGTAGATAAGTCATAAAATGTGGAAAAGCATACTAGGCCTCCTTTAATGGACTGTGGTGCAAAAACAGTGAAATCAGAAGACGACACCCTTTGTGCTGTGTCAGCCAACGTAGCTGTCCTACACTCTCAGGGTAGGGGGCAGAGGTAGACTAGACAGATGGTTGTAATTTGCAATTTCACCGCT
This sequence comes from Micropterus salmoides, assembly GCF_014851395.1. Lineage (NCBI taxonomy): Eukaryota > Metazoa > Chordata > Actinopteri > Centrarchiformes > Centrarchidae > Micropterus > Micropterus salmoides. Next base: position 27,816,899 of record NW_024040596.1, read on the forward strand.
AGATGCCACTAAATCTTACACACTGAACCTTTAAGTAAAGATCCAAGTTCTTCCACTACTGGTATTACATCAGCCTGGGAGTCACAAGCATGAATGTGTGGATTCAGTCGGGGTAAAGATTCAGATAAGAGCGTTTTTGGGTGAGTGTCATGACATCATGATGAATGTCGCACACAAAATAACAACAGGCAGGAAACACGAGGAAAGAAAGGAAAACATAGAGGCATAATTATTCCACGTCTGTATGAAAGATCACAGAAAAAAAAGGCATGGAGGTAAACAAACATGGCTGACCACATCTGCGTCTAGATAACCATCTCACATGCACATAGACAACCGCTACAAGGGCTGAGCGTGAATGCATTTGAAGCTTTATGACGCCCTCTGAGTCATGACAGTTATGTTAAACCGTAAGTTAAAACCAATGACTAAACATCTCTTGGAAGATGATATCCCAGATCATGGACTGGAGAGACTAGTAATTACCGCAATGTAGGTTTTACATGATGTGCCTGTCTCTACTTTGGCTTGACCACACTTCACCAGAAATTCAAACTGTTGGTGAGCGAGGCAAATCACAGCATGTTCAACACTCTATTATCTCATACCAACCCTAGTGACTCACCAGGCAGAGGAGGAACCTACCACAGAGTTTGGTGCGAAGGCGTCCCAACAGCCTGACCCAACCTGTCGGGGGAGGAAAAGTGGACACGACACTTTTCCAAATTGGCCCACACAAAAAAAAAAAGCTGTCATGGGAAGCAGGAGTACTCTAAAGCAAGCCGACAGACACACAGCCCTGTGTCACCTCGTCAAGAGCTGAGGTGAAACCAAAACTTCCACGCTCTGTTCCAGAGGTAAGCAAACCTCATTCAAAATCACGGTGACATTTTTTATATAATGAGACAGACTACAAAAAAAAGTAAGCATGGCCTATTAACCTGGCCAAGAAAAGATCGAGCAGTTCATTGTGTCTATAAGATGTTAAGAAAATTATCTTATTGTTTGTTCAGTATGTCTATTAAGCGCTCAACAAACACTATTTCCCACATGAGGGAATTTTATTTTAACAACCTATTTTTACATGTGCGTGAACATTTGTGAACCTGTCCTTTCCACCTCACGGTTTACATGAATGTGACATTTTTCAAGAACATTCTTCGTTTTCAACACTACCCAGGACAGTCAGAGGTCAGGGTTCACTGCACAGCAGCGACCCTGCGGCCAGGAAAGATTCACTCCATTGATCAAGGACACATCAACAGGTTAGGTGAAACCGGGGCTTGCGGACACTGGTCCTGTGATTCAACATTTCACATTGGTGAAGAGCAGTTATTCAAACATGTGCTTCTACATTTTGTAAACGTTTTGTCTACTGCAGGAGCAATGTTGGGCATCTGTGTAAAGTTGTGACCTCTGCTCAAAGAGCAAAAGTGGATGTTAAGCAGCTAACACCAAGCTGATGGCAGAGTGTGAGGGGGAGACTGGCTCCTCTTAATAAAAATAAATTTGTTTTTGCCATGCGTTTTCCTGCATCTTCATCATCGCTCATAACATTAGGCTATTATTGATGCATGATTCATGCATATGAGGGTGATTCATCACTTTAATAAAGAAACCAGCATGCGTACTATTCTGTCATCACCATTGAAACGTGGCGGTGCGATATCATAAACATCACCCACAACTCAAAGATCAGAACAAAATGAACTTTCTTAGTCCCACTCAATCGGCATTTTCATTTAAGATTACGCACAAGGTGAAACGCTGAAGTAGCTTTTGACAGCAAGCGGGACAGGATGGAGGGGTTGCGTGAAAACAGACTCCCATCGCACCTTTTTGTAAATGTTAATGGATCCTCTCAGCACACATAGACTTATAAAGTAGTCTCTGTGTGCTGTAGTATATATAATAGACTAGTATAGATAGAATAGTATTTTCTATGTGGGAGTGTGTATGCCATTCACCAAAGGCAAAAAGGAAGATGTAAATTCTCATCTATTTTTTAATGTGTGTTTTCCATCACTGGAAACTTTAGCCTTGTTAGATGAACCAGTGAGCTTACACTAAAGCATCAGTCTCACTGTTGTGGTTTCCTGCAGTTCAGGGATGCGTTCACACATTCTGAGAAGGAACATCTCAGTTAAAACACACACCATAAACCAGTGTTACAGTTCAGTGATGCAACTTTCACACTGATTTAAAGCAAAGGGTTTGGCTACTGTCACCCCTGGGGCTGACCCTCGTCGTAATCCCTACTCAGGCCTCCGGAGGCGGACACTCACTGATGAAGCGACTGTTAACATTTCTTGTTGGAAATGTTAAGTAAAAAGTTAAACCAGTTAGTTTCAAAGTACAGCTGAGGCTAAAGTAACATTTCACTATAATAAAATTAGTAACAATAATCAGGCTTTCTTTGATGGTTTCCAATAATGTGGTGTGCTGCAGTATTTTCAATAAAAAGTGCACAGGAGTGTCAGTGTGGGTCTGCTGTGGCAGGAAGCTTTGGACAGGAGTCAGACAGCCTCTCGTCATCTCTAGAGTAAATACTGAAGTTCAGCTGCAGTGTTTGAACCAACAGCAGTTCTTGTTCACCTGCAAAATGTCACTGAGCCTTTCATGTTTTGCAGTATTTTCAGTCTAGGTGTCTTTCTCCCATGTAGAAGAGGTGGGGGGGGGGGGGGGGGGGGGATTCTCAGAATCTGTCCGTGAGTTTTGCAAAAGGATGTTGGATTACACTGAACATGTCGCTATATGCAATATGTAAACCTTGTACAATCTGCTTCGGCAGTAGGGCTACTGTACTTAATTATGGTCAAGTTAGCAGCAAAAGTGTTTGTTTAATTGCTGTTTTATTTATTCAGTTTGTACAGATCTTGTTTCTAATTTAACATCATGTAAGTTCTGATCGTTTTAGACTGTGAACACTGTATGTTTCAGGACACACCCCCCCGCTACTCAAATACCAGTGTCTGCTACCTCTACAGCCTGAGTGGAATAAGTCACTCATGCATGCTGATGACTGTGTCAACCTTGGTTCACTGATACCGTCCTAAAAATAGTAGCTCTTCTTTGGCCTTCATCATGCAGGTGACACACAGGAAGGCGTACCGCGCAGTTGCACCAGGTGACCCAGGAGTATTTCTGACACAACACCAGGTCAGAGGTGAATTGTCAGCTACCAGCAGTCTGCGACAGGTCTTCATATCTGCTCTCACATCAACCCCTAAGTTTACATGCACACAGTCAGAGAAGGCTGAGAGGAGCACTGAGACAAGCATAAGATCAGCATTCGTCAAACCCTGACGACGCAAAAAACGCAGCTCGTTCCCTGTCGTGTCAGACAGATGGACAGACAGGCAGCTGACCTCACGCCACCACAGCATGTGACATGATGGGCTAGAGGACCAGCCACTGTCAGGGATGGACCCCACTGAGGGGAAAGCATTGTGAAATAAGACTGAGATATCGCTCTGTCTCCCGCAATGTGAGAGACTTAGAGGGATGAAGCAGCTGAGAGGATGCAGGGACTAAAGGGGGAGGGAGTGAAGAGATGGCATGATGGAAATGAAGAGCACATGACAGGATGTAGGAAACGTCTCTCTGCTCCATTTGTTCTGTGTGTGTGTGTTTGTGTGTGTGTGTGCTGAAGAATGTTGAGGCCCCCATTTACCTTGGTAATGACATTATAAGCACCTGACTGCCACTATGATTGACACACATTGGCAGACTTGACTCACCACAGTCTGAGCTGATGGCTTCTGTACAGTTGGGGGTTAAGTGTCCTGCTTAAGCGCGCTGGTAATGAGGGTGGGGCTACTTGTTAAATGTCATTTGCTCCTGCTGGTCCAGGAATCGGGACTTGGACTATCATAGACGAGGTAATGTTTTTATTCTTAAGTTTCATTCCATGTTCTCAGTTATCTGTTGAGTGTAACAACATTATGATAAATCTAGAATCCAATCAAAATTTACCACCAATTTTTGCCTCGCTAACAGCGTAGCTCCCTCAATTGGACAACCAGTTTTGTTCAGACTAATTTATCAAAAATGTTATTGTATGGATAGCCATGAACATTTGTACAGACATTCGTGGTCCCCTGAGGACCCTAAATCCTACTGACTTAGGCGATCCCCTGATTTTCAATCTAGTGCCACCGTGAGGTTGACATTTTTGGGATTAAGTGAAATATCTCAACTACTATTAGATGGATTGCCATGAAATTGTCACGTTCACGTTCCCCTCGGGATGAAATGCAATAAAGTCTTGTTATATATATACATGTTATGTAGTTAAAAAAGTTTTTTGTTCTCAGGTTTACCTTAAATTGAGTTGCCCAACAGGATTTAAAGGTTGTCATTTATATTTTCAGTGAAGAAAAGATTTAAATAATTGTTGATCTGTATTGCTCACTTTTGTCTCTTGGATAAAAAACTTGCTACATGCCAGTTTTTTTTCGACACTATTTTGAAATGACAGCTTCTTCTCTCCCACAGTATGTAAGCCCCATAAAAGCCCTATAGCTGTACAAAAAGATATCCAGATTTGATGCAATGCTTTAGGTTTGAGTTAGAGAGCACGCAATGATTCTATACGGCGTCGCTTCCAAAATATAATAGATCACAATTAAATTTTCCTACATGAATCCTAAAAGTCTTTTTGGCCACCTCTGTCACTCTCATATTCCTCGTTCTAAATAGGTGAAGAGGAGCGCTGAACAGCCATTTTGCTGCATGAACCATTTGATGCTTGATGTGTGTCGTCATTCACTCTAATGCTTTTGCAGGCAGAGTTGACGTCGAACCCAGAGACTGATGAGTCTGTGGACTTGTTCCCGCTGAGAGTGAAAGCTTTTTTTCTGCGTGGGAGAGTTGCTTTCTTGTCTCTTAGAGCCCCCTTTCCTCACTCCCGTCCCTCTCCTTCACTCTCCCTTTTCTCCCCGACGTACTGGCTTAGAAATGAGGAGTAAGTCCCTCTGTTTCAAGTGGTTTGGAATTAGTTCGTCTCCTAGCAACAGCCCGTACAATACAACATGGTTTTGTGTGAGACAGAGACACAGTGTGAGAGTGATGTGTGTGCAAGAAGTGTGAGAGACTTTGGGAACGGGTTGATCTGTGTGTGTCTGTGTCTGTGCGTGCGTGCGTGCATGTGTGCCCATGCATTAATCAGCCGAGCACACTTTTTCCACTGTCGTGCATGTTTGGTGGGTTTACGCTCAAGTGGAAACCTGTTCCACTCCATGCGTTGTCTCACTCTTTTCATGTCTTCCTCTGTCCTTCAGCACACACGCACAGATACATTCTTCATTCACAGCGGACAGCACTTCCTCCCTGGGTTGACGTTATATAAGCGGCAAGAAGCTGAATGGAAACTGGTGATAAGCTGGTGTTTTATCACGAGGACGGAGGCAGCGACCATGGGAGTCTGGGTGGGACACTCACATATTAACGGGGGGGAATATCCTCTAAACAACATCACCACCACTACCCACATGCCACCATGATGTCACCAACCCTGGCATTTAACTAAAATGAAGGTCACAAACTGGAAAATCTCCCCCAGTGACACCAAAATTAAAACTTGATCGGGACAAATGCAGACTGCTGATGTAACAATGACAAGACATAAAGTATTTACAGACGTCAGTGTAATCACTTCCTGCTTTGTGACTTACGCTCTCAGATGTTTGTTGTTTTTTTTTACTGGAAAGGAATGGGTTAAGCTGCCGTAGCAGGAACTGTGAAATCTGAGAAGTGACGGGAGAGGGAGAAGGAAAGGGAGATTTCTGGGGACCAAAGAAAAAGAGGAAGACCCAGAGCGCTACCCTTTGCCCTCCTCCTCTCTGACAGCTCTTTGCCTCTCTGCTGGAAGCACAGGCTTTCTCCTTCTTTCTGTTTTCTCGGTCTTGGGTCTGTTTTTGATTGGCAGCTCGTGAGTTGTTTTCATGCATGAGCATACGCGTAAGCACCTAGGCCAACATGTGTTTGTTTGGCTGTTTTTTTTTTGCCAGGGGGACTCTTTTTACAGTTACACCGTCCCAGACATGGTTCTTTCCCTCCTGGTGTTAAAGCTCAGCAGTAAGCGTTTCCCACTTCCTGTGCAGCGCTGAATCAGCCTCTAAGAATGTACGAGCACTGACTCACACTTCCTCCTGGATATGACAGAGCTTCCTCTCCTCCGCCAACTGATTTAGCCTTTCTCTCCTCCCTCCCACCCTCCACCCATCTTCCTTTCACTCCCACCACCACCGCCCCCAACCACCCCACCTCCTTCCTCTAACAGTTGAAGGCAACCTAGAGTGGAATAAGTGACTCTCGGCTCGGCGTGCATGTATGTTTGCTAAAAGGCAGAACACTGACCCACTGAAGCAGGGCACTGAGGAGGGATAAGTCACTCGCCTCAGTCATCAAGCATCTGAGTCATTTGAATTTAATTTGTCCTGTCTATATTTAGATGCTTCAGTCTGGCCTTATGATCATTCATCGGAGCAGAACAGATGGGTCTCTGTTACATCGCTCAAGCTAACAACAGGTCCGCCATTAATGTCTCCTGGGCAGGTGAACTGCAGTTCAACTCTTATTAAAACAATTAAATGAAAGAATGGTTAAGTATATTAAAGAGATGCATATTATTTTGCACATTTAAATTCATGATGTCTCACTTACCTGTATTATTTGTCGGAGTTTAGAGACATGTGCCTCTGAGATGTCTGCCTCCACGCCACAACAACGTAGGTAAATTTAATTTTATTTGTGGTTCTAACAGCGCTGAAAATTACATTAAAATAATTCAACACCATATTTCCAAAAACGTTACTCCGTAATCCGTAGAGCAGACAGTCAACAGTGTTTAAAGGCACTATGACTTCTGTAAAAAGTACAAAACCCTTCACAGTGACATCTGTGCAACCAGGATATTGTTTTTTGAAGCACACAAATCTTTAAAATGTAACTTTTCAATGCTTTGAGCGCTATCAGCAAAACGCTAAGGCATCAGCAAAAAGAGATGGATTTCTCTAATGTACTCAAATACAACCAGAACAATCTGCATGGCAAGATACCACTAAGATCAAGTGAGAAAAAAAGATTTTTTAATAAAGAAAAATTGCTTTATGTCATGGGGTGCAACAGGAGCTCTCATCTGCTCTCATTAAAATCTGTAGCAGTGCACATATGTGTACCCTTCACAAAACAGTCATGTCTGGAGAAGTTTATTTTAAGCCATTCATGTCAAAGCAAGTAAGAACATTTGTAGATCAGTTGTCTTTTAATATTCATATGCTCTTTTACAATTTGTATTTATTTATTATTAATTTCTAAGTATACATATCAATCCCTTATTTTTATTTTCTGATCAAATATTAATTTAGAGCTCAAGAACAAAGTGAAGCAATGCAGAGCACGAACATGTCTGTGTATAAAGAATAAAGCACATCTCTCTGAATAAAATCCATCCATCCATCCATCATCAACCGCTTATCCTGCGTACAGGGTCGAGGGGGGCTGGAGCCTATCCCCTGCCATCGGGCGAAAGGCGGGGTACACCCTGGACAGGTCGCCAGTCCATCGCAGGGCAGCCTCGCTTATCAACATGTAATATCTCATTTGTTTAATAAGAACAAAAACCAACATGTAACTCCTCTGAATTCACTGCTCCCGGCCAAGAAATAGTCATGCACATAATCCTCCATAAAACCACAACTTGCTGTCTCTACACTTCAGTATTTGTACGGGTTAAACAAATCAGAGATAACATGATATTTAGTGATCTTTAGATGGGGCTGGTAGGTGGATTTCATTACTTCCCAGGCCAGCTGTTTTTCCCTGTTTCCAGTCTTTATGCTAAGCTAAGCTAACCAGCTGTCTGTAGCTTTTCTCTGCAGACACACAAACATACTGTACATTCAGTAGGATTGCCTACCTAATAAAATTAGTTGAAATGCAACAGTTATTCTATAAACTAACTGTGAAGAGTCCCTTATTAGTTACACGCTGTATGTGCAGAAAGGACATACAACAGGACCCTGACACCTCTCTCTGCAATCAGTTCCATCTGTGAAAGTAGGCCATTCCCTGACTACTCAAGTGTGAAACTGAGGTCTTTTTCTGTGAGCACAGTGGAAATTTTACCTTGTGACCAAGGTGTGCTGCTGTGCTGATTATGCAAACATCCCACAGCCAGCAAGAGCCTGTACACACACCCACACGCATGCATGCATGCATTCACTGACTCGTATGTGACGTCACTTATGACAGGTGCCTCCCTGGATACAGCAAGACCTGAGGCAGTGAAGGTGCGTTTGTGTGTGTGTATGTGCTCTTTGAGTTGTTTGCGGTGTTTACACACAACAGTGCGATCGTTAAAGAGCGGATCACGCGTCAGGGGAACTGGGAAACAGCGAGCACTAAGAGGAGCCGGTGATGTCACACAGTCATAACCAAGGAAAATGTGCAATACCTGCGTCATTCTGCACCGGGACAACAGCAGGTCGAAGCTGGGAGCCGGCTGGTCAACCTCTAAACAACATCTGTCATATGGAGCCTGCGGGCAGTACAGAGGCAGCCGTGTAGCTGGTTAGTCAAGGGCCAGTGACTTATACTGCATTAGTAGGTGGAAAGCACCGTACTGTCCTGCAAAGCCGGATAATCGAATGACTGTTGGAGGCACTACAGATGACCAAATATTGTGGTATGTTTGTAAAAGGAAGAAACACAAGCCCCAAATTCAGCTGGCTTTCCTGTGTCTGCTCGTTGCACACACATGCACGTGCACGCACACACACCCTTGCCCTACTTAGAAAGAGACCATGATCAATCCTGCCCAGTCCAGTCAATGTAAAACCAATCTTTGTGTTCATGTTTCTGCTCTTTGGAGCTTTTCTTGGAGAGTGAAGCCAGGTGAGTTGTGAGTCACCCAGAAACAATGCCCTTCAATGCGGGGCAAAAATGGGAGAATTCTGATGTCCCCACCAGAGCTAAACTTCTGGGTCTTGGACAGGTGAAATGATGTGATGAGATTATGTTATGTCAACAGAGTCTATAAAAAGATTCATTCACATCCGTTGGAGCGGTGGAGTTTCCCTGGCTGCCCAGGTAGTGGAGCACCTGTCAGTAGGAACGTTGCTTTATTACTTAAAAAAACAAATCCAACTGATTTTTCTTGCTGCCCATTAACAAAACATTTTAAAGTTTGTGTTTTTGAATCTGTTCCTCAATCAAGTCAAGTAACCATTACTCATCATCTTTATAAGAGCGATGACCTTTCCCTTACTTTATTTTGTATGATGTTCCATGTATTCATGGCACCACAATGTGACAAAAAATGACTAAACGGCGCTGTTGTGAGCTGATCTGACCACTGTTTCAAATTAGCAACGTGAACTATCAAATGGCTCTAGATTGACCTCTCTGCTGATTGATGATTGCCGTAAGAGTCTTCGTGACTCAAGCTTAACACAGGAAAGAATTTAAAGATGTTGGACAGTTGCCCAGAGTGCCAGTTCGGTTGCCAAGGGAGGGGGAGGGAAGGGGCCGTTTTCATGTGGACAGAGGAGATGACAGTATTTGTGGACACTGCCACCATGTGGCTCCCCTCCAGCCTGAGACAGTGAGCACAGGCTGGTTAAAACTTAAATATCAGCAGGTGGGAAATTGCTTCTGATTTGTGTGATAATAAAACACAAAGAGAGTGTTGATGTTGTTAGTGTAGTGCAAAGAATAATCAAATACTGTATTAACAGGTTTAAACCAAAACATGGGTTCAAATCAGACCAGGAGTTTGCAGCTTTGTCATTCAGTTTCAATAATAAATGCACAGGAATTTAACTATCTTTCAGGAAGGACACTGCAGCGCTGGAGAACAGGGACAGTACATATCCTGGTAATCCCTTTTTATATGGTTAGAATGGCTATGAGAGAAATTAAGAAAAATGGATGTGCATTTATTTATGGACAGTGTTTAGGACTAACGAATGACACTGAGTCAAATCGCTGTGAAAACTAATGAGGTTTTTCATGCCATGCATCAAACAAACAACAATCTTGTCAAACATTCATTGGCATTAGTCATCAGTCTGGTAGCTAAATTATTACTCAGTAATGTCAGATTTACATATTTCATTTCAATTCTAGGAGAGTAAGATCATGTTATGCTAATTGTATTCATTTTTAGATTACAAGTACAATTAATACACAGTATTAACAGAATCTTTATGACTGGGAAAACCACAGCCAGCAACAACAGCAACAGAGTGAGCAACTAAATAATTTCCCCCTGTACATTTTTAAACTATGATTCAGTGCTGAGCTCGACGCCCACTAATTCAACCTCATGCCCTAATGGTTCATTTATAACAGGAAAAAACATTTCAAAAAATGTACCGTGGAGTTTTCAGCAGCTTGATAAGAGACAATGGTAATGTCGATCCTGCCACATGCCAGGGTGACAAATTCATTTCCTGTGAAATAAATCCACAGTTTCGTCTGTGAGAAACATCTTATGTGGTTATTAGTGACGAGCTTCTGGAAGTGAAAGGACAAGATTGGGTTAACGTTGCAAAAGATGTCAAAGCAATCAAAGCGCATTTACGCCTGTGGGCTTCGTGCAGTCAGACAATGTTGAAAGTAGAGGAGACGGAATGAATTCATGTTTCTACTGGAATTACCTGCATAAAAAAGGGTAAAAGGAGTTACTCTTTCAGCAGAAAATAATCTGATCATGTTACTCCATTTTTAATGGACCAACACTGTGTTTTCAAGTTATATATTTTTGAGAGCATTTTCAAATGCTGTACAGATTTTTTATTTTTTTTCCCCACCATTGCAGGCAGCCATTTGTTTCTTTATGGTATAAAAATCAATAAGCAGGCTCTTGAAACGTGCTTAAAGCATATACCATCAATATTTACATTTACATTTAGGGTATTTATCAGACGCTTTTGTCCAAAGCTATATACAATTACAAGTACATTTTTCAGAATAAAGTTAAAAAGCAATAATCGCGTCGTAAGGATGTCAATAGAGTGAGTTTCCTGCATTCATAATTGCTCGGTTGGCCATTGCTGGGAGACAATAATATATAGTTAGGCTAAGATGCTACACAGTACTGTGTTTTTAAGAGCCATGATGTACAAACATACAAGTGCGTAAGAGTTCTTTTTGTTAATATATTTACATAATAACCATGCACGAAATGACAATGTGAAAGGGGTTGCTACCTTCAGAGAATTATCAGCTGAATCTGCAGCTCCCGTCAGCTTTACAGGGCTTTTTATTGATTATCACTGTTTATCTGTCCGGCCCACATCTTAACTGTTTTGATTCACACTCGGCACTCTGATAGCGTCGTTTTCAGAGAAAAGCTATAACAACCCTCCGTACACTGAGCAGCAAGCAGCAGACAGATGAATGATCACAATGCAGTGTAACTGCTGGATGTGTCAATAAGACGCTGTTAGTTTCTTACATCCGCTTAAAAGTTGATGAAAGTCAATGTTGTGTTCACAACTTGTTTGGCTGTTGCCCCTACTAATCTGCACTGATTTTCCCTCCAACTGTCATGTAACTTTGGTGTTTACCATGATGAATTCTATAATTCAAGGGAGATATAGACTACCTCATTTTCTTATTGTACAGAAAAGAATAAAAGCCAGTGGCAGCAGGGAACCGTACAAAGAAATCAATCCGTTTTCAAGTCTGTCTTAAAACAATAGTCAGGAGCCCATATGAATATTGCTTGATTTAATCATTCCTCCTGTTGATACTGGTCATACTCATCATGCGCTTCAAATGGAAGTGACGGGGGACAAACTCTGCAGTCCTCATTCTGTGTAAAAATGCATTCAAACATTCAGTCAAAGCTAATATGAGGCTTCTGTTAGTCAGATCAAGTGGATATCTTCCAATGTTGGTGATTTTAATTCCCCCGAACAGTGTTTCTGCGCTGCACTTTGAGGTTAGCCACATAAAGTACTAAAAAGGCTGTGGAAGATATCCACTTGATATGACTAACTGTGACAGATTATGGACTGTGGATTTCTTTCCCCCATCACATTAAGAAGTGATCTCTTAACCACCGGCATGTACAGGAGGAATTATTACAGTTAGAATGTTTACATAGGCACCTGACCATTGTTTTAGGACAAACCTGAAAACAGTCCTTTAAGGTAATTCTTCTTTACCTTAGTATTATTATTTTGTGCAGCTAAATAATTTACTATACTACATTTCAGAGGAAAACGTTATTTTTCCTATAACATTTGACCTTTGTTTAACCAATAAACTCTCTTGTGAAACATTATCCTCTTTATAAGTAAGACATTGACTGTCAGTGTCTGACTTAATGGGGATAATGTATCTACTCTAAAGTGCCAATATGACTTAATGGCACTTTAGAGTAGTCAACACAGGATTTATATACAATACAAAAAGAATGGCCCTCAGAGACATGAAAGAGAGAAGCTTGACAGTTACAATCTTCATAAAACATGTTTTGAATGTGGTGTTCAAATGTTTTCAAGTCCGAGGTGCAAAAATGCAAGGTCAGGACAAACACAGAGGACACTAGATTTAGATTGAGACAATCCATTCACACCGATCAGCTGTGTAGCCGCAGACCAGTCAGGGTGTCCATGCCAAAAGCACCTACGATGGGCATGTGAGCATCAGCACTGGACCACGGCACAATGGAAGAAGGTGAACTGGTCCGTTTTCTTTTACACAGGGCACCAGGATGCACTATGGGAAGAAGGCTGAGGCAGTGTGATGCTTCGGGCAATGTTGGGCTGGGAAACCTTGGGTCCTGCCGTTCATGTGGAAGATACACGTACCACCTATGTACCTACCACCCTCACATGGAAAAGGTATTCCCTGATGGCCTCTTTCAGCAGGATAATGCGTACTGTCACAAAGCAAAACTGGTTCAGGAATGGTTTGAGGAACACAACAACAAGTTTAAAGTGCTGGCTTGGCCTCCAGATTCCCCAGATCTCAATCCAATCGAGGTTATAATGTTATGGCTGATCGGTGCATATGATCCTGTATGATAACATTAATCTGATGGCTGCAATTACTATATTCTGCCCGCACAACATAAGGAGTATAAACCAAAAATTGGATGCATTGTGTTACATCAAACTGATCTGGGTAGTTTGACTGAACACCACCGGAGCTTACAACGCTGCTCTCATCATCAACACACTCGGAGGTGATTCTTTAAAGTAAGTACTTGTACTTTACACACACACACACACACACATCAGGGAGAGCACACTGTGTGTGTGTGTGTGTGTGTGTGTGTGTGTGTGTGTGTGTGTGTGTGTGTGCGCAAAATCACAAGACACTCATCAAGTTAACCCGATGCTTCCTGTGACTCACAGCTCCAAAACCCTCAGACTCATCCAAGAGGAATCTGGGGGACTTCTACCACATGGAGACCTTGTTGTTGCCTTGGGTGCTTTCTAAAAACATTAGCTGTACGGTGAACGCTGTGTGCACTTGGCAGGCAAGACAGCTGAGCTTCCTCCGTCACCTCCAGTGATAGAGGAGGAGTGTGATATGTGACGTGCATCCTGTCCACCTGTTTATTAAAATGGATGTCACACTGCATGCAGACCACGGTGCCCTCTCCGTCCATATCTTCCTTTTAGGTGTGACTTGCTTTAGTATTTCTGTTTTAGCATTTTCTGCTACTTTTGCACTTTTACTCTACATTTAAAAGGGAAACCTTGTACTTTTTACTCCCCTACATTTATTTAATAATTGTAGTCATTACTGATCAACATTTTGAAAACAAACTCCAACCTATAAAAAATTATTTTAGATTAAACTACACAAGACTTTATAGTTAGTCTCAACTGCTTACCCTTTAATGCATAAATGCAATTAATCCAATTATATAAAATAATAATGATGTAACACATTCAGGTAGCAGATAGTTCTGCATCAGGACTTTACATTTTGCTTGTGTACTTTTACTTGAGTATATGTTTTAATACAGAACTTTTGCTTGTAGAAGAGTATATTTATGTTGTAGCATTTTTACTGAAGTCAAGAAACAGGAGTGCTTCGTCCACCGCTGATCATCAGCAGCTGATAAAGGAGACACATGGAACAACGCTGGAAATTGAAATCTATTTGAAAGTTGCGATTAAAAAAACAGGGGAACATGCGGTGGCTTTCCAGATAGTCTGATGACTTGTGCTGTCCAGAGGTGGAAAGTACATTTACTCAAGTACCAGTTCATGATGCTTCAGGCCTACTTGAGGAAACTGGATTTGAGAACTGTTTACTTCACTGGCCTGAAAGCTATGGTGACTGGTTACCTTGCAAGTTAAGATTGTGTTGGCTAGTTGCTCTTTTTAGATTGTTATCTCTAAAATGTCCAGTTTTCAGGAACTCTTTTTTTGACATTATCGAAAGAGATAGATTTTTATGACATCAAAGCAGATGATTCTCAGTTTGGATTCAAGGTTTGGAACATTATATGTTCACCTTTAACACTCTGATGGGGTCATTTTTCACTCTTCTAATATTTTAACTACCAGTAGTTAGGCTACCTTTACTGAAAACAAAGACATTGTGACATAAAGCAGGATTTATTAGCTTTTGCTTTATGCAGTATTTTTCCGTTGTTTACTTTATTCTAAGGATTCAACTCTTCCACCAGTGCATGCATCACATGGACTACATAAATAACTAATAACTTCCACAGGAAATTAGTCATTATTTTGGTTACCAGTCACGGAGGGACTTTTTCCACACTTAATATTTTCATGAATGGACGCCTTAAATGCAAATATCTTCATCCATCTATAATGTCGGGCATTTTTGTCAATATTCTATGTTTACATTTACAGCAGAGTTTCCGTTTCCGTTGCCTTACAGAACAACCTCATTGGGTTGTTTGCGGAGGTTTATTCATCCCACCATAAACTTTGCAGTGTCCTCGCGCCCAGGGAGACGCACGCGACCCACCGCGGCGGCGCTGACTCCTGTCTGAGTCAGCAGACCGCACCGGGCTGCCGCCGCCGCCGCCGCCTATTCCTGGCCCGTATATGAGGAGCTGAACAGGGCGGATGATGCACCGCACTGCCACGCTGCTGAGCCTCACCAGCCATCGGTTATTAAAATATAATCTATACAGGGAGTGTGTCTGAAACAGCCAGTCAGTGGAATCATTTAGGTAAAAGAAGCGTCCATTATTTAAAATAAAGAAATTCTGCATTAAAAAATAAAGGTAGGCCTTAATAACGAAGCAAACTGTCAAGAGCTCAGTAAGAAGAATAGTTGGGTTATGTAAAGTTAAATTATTGTGCATCAATGTGTAATAATGATTTAAATGTGACCGGTGCAGGTGGTGCTTCTGCTATATATAGGCTACTGGTGGAAAGTATAAGAATTAGTCACATTTTATGATGTTATGAGGGATTTTTGATATTGTTTTGTGTGAATATACATGAAAGTACAGCTGTCAAATACAAATAGTTGTAGGCCTAGTTGTAAAAATTACAGTCACTGTCTCTGAAATTGGTTGCATAAAATGAAAATAATTTCCATAACATTAATCTGAAGTGCAGCTCTTACTGAATAAATGTACCTCTGCATTAAATAGAAAATGTATAGTGATTCTTTTCTTTTCTAGTTCATATTGCATAAATGTTCCTTTGATATAAGAAGTGTTTTTTTCTGTGATGTTTTTTGTAATAAGAACATTTTTTCTCTTTTGTTGTGGATACTTAACACTTTTTTAACTCTCAGAATTAGTATTGTCTTTGAATAGATGACTTTACATTATTTTTTTATTGATCAAAGTTATGACATGACTTTTATTGATTGACACTTCCGATAATTAGAAACTAAGCTCATAATGATATTCCAATTTTAATTTCAAGGGGTCAGTATAACCGATAAGTTGATGCAAACTGAAGCAGTTGAATGCAAACCAGAACATTGCTTGGTTTATTTGAATAAATATAATAATATACAATAAAAACAATAATCAAAAACAAATTCAAATGTACACATAGCAGACGCTCAACAAGCTCCAAACTGTTGGGTGGCATTCACCGTCAACGAGCATCTTAACCAGTCTGTCATTGCCTTGTCGGGCTTCACATGGCTTTCTGCATTAGCAGTAGTCTGTGCTCCTCGCAGACACATTCCTCACAAACCCAGCACTTCCACAAATGACTATGATTTCCTCTTGGCTGCTGAAAGCACTTGATCCACAGAGTCCAAGAAATATAATTTTTGCCCTTCTGTACATCCATTTCCTGTTCCAAAATACTTGCATATGTTTTCTCTGTCAACTGAAGTGTGAGTCACTTGGTTAAAGAGTAAAAACAAATACAAACGGAACAAATACAAGCTGACTCACATCGGTGACTAAGACATCTGGAATACACCTTTAGGATTTAGGCACAGCTTTGATCCCCTTTATTAGTGTGTGTGTGTGTGTGTGTGTGTGTGTGTGTGTGTGTGTGTGTTACAGACACAAGTTAGCATCCATCTCTTTCATAACTACAGTGACATCTGCTGGCCCCAGGTTGTCACACTTCTGGGCTTCCTGTCTGTATGAGGAACAGATGAATTATCATGCACCAGATATTTGAAACTGCACGCAATATGAAACTGCGCTTGGCCCCAGTGCGAGAAGGTCAGTGGACATGTCCTCTAATCTTTCTACTACTACACAGTGCATGCAGCTCAGCAACTTAAGTTCCCTTGTGTTTTGCTTATTGCTACTTAACTTGAACAGTATGGAAATAGCTGCATGTATCAGAGTATCTGTCTATGTAAGCTTTCAACAGCAGAGTGGGTGTTCATTTCCTGAAGATGTTCAATGTACTCCAGTAATATGATTATTATGTAGTCAATACCACTTTGACTCAATACTTTGACCTTCACTGTGCAGAATTATTTGTGTGTAGAGTTGAAGTGATGTGACAGTGAAAATGGACTTTTCAGGGAAGTGGGGAACATCTTGTATTCAGCTGTGAAACATTTGAAATGAAAAATATTTTCACATTCAAAGGCTCTGCATTTTTAAACGGGGGAAATGGAGTAGACATACGTTTAAGAAATTTTTATTAGATAATTGAACTAAAGCACTATTCACCAAAATAAAAAGTTGCACTTATTATTTTTGCATTTCTACCTATAGACTTATACATATCCTTCTTTGGTCTGCTCTATCCTTGATCCGGGATGCTGCTGCTTTCTTCACTGTGACTCACTGTGTAAAACTCATTCTGTCCATCTTCCTCACTTCATCATTCATCTGAATCTACTGCAAGAGCCAAAAACACAATCTGCCCCTCTTTTTCCTGTACTAGAGAAGCTGATGACAATATAAAATCAGTCATAACTTAAAGATAAATTATTCCTAATTGATTTTCAATAAAAGTAACTATAAAACTTCATCATCACACTGAAGGTCTCACAACAGGGTTTTGTTTTAGGATACATATATTTTAGGTATTTTTGGGCAGTTTTTGCCTTTATTGGAGAGTCAGAGGAGAGGGGATTTGGGGAGGCAGTGGATCAAAGGAGCCAGGGACTAAATTTAGCAGACACCACTTCACCTCCACTGGTTCCAAAAAAAGAAAGCACTCTTAAACCTGTCTTAAAGCGCTAGGACAGTAGGACGCCCCATATATTCACAATTTTTCACATGAACAATCTCAAAACATTGTAAACCTGCTTACTCTGGCGCATTCTCCAATGTTTCCCAGACAAATTGAGACATCTAACTTCCCTGCACCCTTTCACATGTCTGTATCTCAACCATTTTAGGATTTAATAGTTCACTCTTCTTGTATATCTGTTTTAGTCTTCACCAAATCTTAACCTTGTAGATGGTTGACTTTGTTCACCTGCGAGTCCCAAACTCTATCTGTCAGCCATTTGGTGCTGGGCATGTAATGTACAGTAGATTTAGACCATTTTCAAACAACAATAAAATAGGAAACACATTGCAAATGCTAAATAAATCTAAACTCAGCAGATCAACACATTTATGTTGCAATATGAACCTCATAAATACATCCAAAAGAAAAAAAGAGAAGAATCAAAACAGGCAAGTCCAACTGCGTCTTTCTTTTAAGAAATACAAACCACATCTCACCCAGACATTTTATACGAGGCCATGCCTCAGCTTCCAGCTTTGATATTTTCTAAAATGTCAACCTCCTCCCCCTTCTCACTTTTGAAGGTAAGTGGAAATGGGGAAAAAACACAGCCTGCCAGCACAGTTTTTTTTTTAAACCTGAAAATTCAAAAGGGATCACGAATAAATTAAGCGTGTATTGGTTGAAGTGGTTGTCAGTCCGTCGGACCAATGCAGCCACCTGCGGTTGTGATAATGACATAACTGTCAAGCATAATGCGTACAGGCTCTGGTACAGATGAATGATCCCGCATTTATGACTCACTTTGTTACAGGAGCACAATGAATGTCATCTAGCGAGTACAATGAACATCCCCCATCATATATGTTTTAAAGTTTGGAGAAAAGGTTTGGGTGAGGGATTTAATGTTAAATGATTCTGGCACCATAACGGACCAAAATTCTAATTTTACTGTTATTGTGAACTGTGAATTTCTCACCCGGTGTTCATGTAAAAGGCTGTCACGCTAACTCATACCACACTTGATTTTTGGTTCTTTAGGATCCTTTTAATACCTAAAAGGCAGAACAAAACGGACAGCGGCGACCTCTCACAGGCTAAATAAACATCCCAACACAGATGACTGAAAAACTCCTGTTTTCATTTGCTGTGGTTTGATCAGTGGATATTTCCAGGACAGGCTGTGATATCTCACATCTCTTTGTACACAGGCAGGCAGGCAGGCTGCTGAAGCTTTGTCTGTCTGTTGCTTCCTGAATTCAGAGGTTGAAGCATTAGCATCTATTCATTAATTCCCTTTTTTACTTGCTTAATCCTTTCAGAGGCACAGGGGTTGCAATGGGCCCAAGGATGAAAGACCTTCAGAACAAGCTCGATTTATAGGATAAGGCTGGTGATATTCTATATTTTTATCATTAAAAATAAAGCTAAATCACTTCATTTATAGATAACTTTGCTAAAACAGGAGTCTTCTACTATTTATTGCAGCAAAATAAATTATGTACATGATAATGATCACCCAGTGCAATGGTGCGAGGCATTGATGTGTTTTGAATTGTTCTGGACGACAATAGAGCTCTGTGGCTCAGAGGGATAACCAGATTTTGGCCAGTACTTGTTAGCAGGATTATTTCATCGTTGGCTGTGGTTGAATAAGGCTGAATGAAATACTGAGTCAAAATATGAATAACTTTAATAATAGCTTTGTGGAAGAACTACAAACTAACAAGCAAGCCAAACAAGTTTGTATGCTTCATCTGAATGCAAAATAACAGCAATGACAACAATGTGCTTAAAAAAAACAAAACAGTCATGTGTTCAGGAGAGTGGAGCAGCATGTCTGTCTGATGTGCACCAGCTACACTTTACTCCTGCTGGGTTGAGTGACGGGCGAGATGCATTAATAGCTTAAATGGAAATCACTCTTCACACATGTAGAGATAAATAACAATAATTTAAATACTTTTCTCTAAGCCCAACCTTTTATGGCACTTTTTAATACAGTCACACAGAGCTTTACAAGGATAAACGCATAAAATAAAATAGAAATTGAAGTAGCTAAGGGGCCAAAGAAAAATAGAATGTTAGATTAGAGTAATCAATAAGAAAGATTAGGGAAGGGGTTTTAGATATAAAGTGAGTTTGAGCGGGGACATAATTGAGGGAATTGATTTTCTGTGCCTGTTCTACAATTGAAAAGCCTATAAACCAATGTGACACTGAGAGCAGAGGAACCCATGCAGCGATCAGCCTCATAGGGAGTTTAACAAGTCATCATTGTAGGCAGCAGCCTCACTGTACTGAAAACCAACAGCAAACATGTTTCTCAACATCAGCAGGTGAAGACTGGGATTCAACCCCATTTTGTTTCTTTGCAACTCATTTGAAAGTATCAAACCCAATAATACAAATGCATCCCTCGTTAAAATTATTTAGGTTTAGCTTTTAAGAAACAAAAGTTTAAAAAAGAAATATATTGAATATTTCAAGTCAAAGACCTTTGAATGACTAAACCTCTAGTTAGCTAAATGAGTACCTGTACGTTTCTAATGACAGAGGAGAGGGGAGATAAAACACAGGCCTTTCTCACAGCAGACATTTTGACACACACAGGTGTTACTAATCACATTAATGATGCCTCCGTTCTAAGCAACTAAATGGCATTCAGCCATTGTTCATTATATTGTTTACTCCTGTGCTTTTTTCTACTGCGACATGTCAAAATGTCATTTTTGAATTCTAGCTGAGATCACACAAAAATTTCAAATACGTCAGGGGAAATATTTATAAAATGATGCAGAAGTAATGTAGAATATTTTCATTTGATGGAAAGGTGTTAAATAAAAAACCCAACATGTCTTGAGTTAGAATATATCACTTAGGACAGCTTCAGAGAAGAGATAGTACAGAATACATATGTAATGTCAGACAGGAAAAGAGAAAAGGGGGGAAGGTGTGTGTTATACATGCAGTTATATTTGTTTTCCAGCACAGAGCTGAATCCAAAACGAAACCAGCTACATGGCATCCACTCCTACAGGAAGCCAGTGAAGGTAGTGTGTAGGTAGCAAGACAACATGGTTGCATCACCGTGGTACTCAATCATGCAGCAAAAGACAGATTTGATTCACACATCACACAAAGACTACAAGCTTCTGAGTCACAGTCAAGGATGCACACCACAAAAGCATCAAATACATCTGGTTCAATACGTGTGCAGCTGATAGGTCCGATGAAAACCATCGTACTACAGACTTTTTGTTGTGCAGCACTGAACATAAAACATTGTAGGACTCATTAAAATGATGAAATGGCACAAGTGGCTTTTGTCAGCCGGTGAGAGAGGAGCACGGTTGATATTAGTACGTTTGTTGTCTCATCTCGGGGTTGAGTACATGGCAGAGAGCCAAAAACATCAGTTTCTGAAAATCCACTCTGCTGAGTGGCTACTCATAGGTTCCCTTTGAAAGGTTGAGTACCCTCTAAAAATGCAGCATGTGACAGTTAGTTGGTCAAAGCAAGACAAGCCATTTCTCCACACACCATCATCAACAGGTTATTGTTGTTTAAATTGTTTTTCTGCAAAATTCCACATGCAGTGGCTTCTTGTCATAGACCAGTTCAAAAAGAAAAGCTTAAATGTAACCTCTTTTTAGTTGTTTCTTATTGTATAATTAAAAAATAATAAAATGCATTTAAAAAATATTATGAGTTGTTTATTAGCAGAAGGTAAACCAGTCCACCCAAAACATTTTCTATAGAAGCAAGTAAACCATCATGATCAGTACTGTTGCCTTTGATATGACTGATCTGTGGTTAAAACTCTCTTTACACCCTTACTACACCATAACAACATCTTAAATACTGTAAATTGGCTGTATTAGGCAGAAAAGGAAATAAAAAGTGGAAGGAAAGGAAAACTAATTATTTTTGATTGAGTACATTTAGAATTTTTATTTAAAAACAAGAAGGCTTATTTATTTCTGTTCATCATAATTAGTTAACTGTAATTTTACTTTATTCCTAATTTCTTTCTATACATTTATTTTATTATTTCTTTCTGGTTATATCTCTGCTATGACGAGTATTACTTTTAATAAAGTGGGTTATAGCAGAGCACCATTTAGCAGTATTAGCTGTAATTACAGACCAATCAGCACAGTTAGACATCATCATTGTGCAAGTTATAGGCACATAAAAAGAAGGTAGCTGCAGGGTAGTGGTAGATTTGAAAAAACCTGTGGGTCTTTGCAATAAATTAACATTCTGACCTGATGATGGAGCTAGAGGAAAAGTCAGAGAATCACCAAAGTTATCCTTATCCTGAGGGGAATATGATTTCCCTGAAGCAAATTTCATGGCAATCTATCTGATAGCTGCTGAGATGTTTCAGTCTGAACTACAGTGGTGGATGGACCGACCAGCGCCACCATCCATGAAGCCATGCAGCTACACAACTGAAAACACTTTCATTTTGATGGCTGAATTCATGTAGTGCAGTGTATTCTCCCCAGTTTGATGATAGGATCCATTACACAGTATCTGTCAAGCATGGCAAAGGAAGACTGTTATACACTGGCCACAAATAGTCTGAAGTCAGTAGCTAAAAATCACTTAAATATCCATTGGACTTGTTGCATCATTTTTATATATTCATTTGTAGAGGAAGAAAATGCTTTCTGTTCCTCTTTTACAAACTGACAATTGTCAAAGTTCCTCTTTTCATCTCCCGTAAATCATGGCATCATCAGGTCTATTTTTAGGAGGCTAAATCTTGTGCAGTAGATCCAGAAACTGGGCTGCACACTGTAATCTGGGTGGGGATGTTATATACAGAAAACCTTGATTGATCACAGAAACATCAGAAACGCTTTTGATTTCTCACAGCTACTTTGTTCTGATTCATTATTTTCTCCCCAAGATAAATTTTTTTCTTCAATGCTCATCGACTTCATTCTGATAAAAACAGTTCCCACCCCGGAGACGGTCAACTGGATGCACCATGTGGACATTTAATGAGGCATTATGTCTTTGTTATGATGCAGGGATCTGACTGTGTGGCATGTTTGCAGTGGACTGTATATAGTGCAGGGCAAAATTTGCAGGGATAACAGGCTCCCCAGAATACTGTGCATAAAACCAGCAAGCACAGAATGAGACTTCAGCTGTGTCGAAAAACACTAAAAGACAAGAAATCAGATTGTAGTTCTATGAATCGCACAAAGGCTCCCTGAATGTGAAACTATGTCCTTTTTCATAACTTTCATAAATTGAACACACTTTAACACCATGTTACAGTTATTATTAACTCCTTAATACACTAACAGGATGCAAAATCTTTTTCAAGTCTCAAGTGATTGCTAAACATTTATAACTGCTTGGATAACATATCTTTCATCTGCGATCTGCCATCTGTATTGTTCTCACTTGCTCGTTAGCCCAGAACTGTTGTTTCATTTGCTCTTGGTGCAGATCCAACGCAGCAGTAGGCTACTTTGGTTTTCTACATTTCTGGCCACATTCAAATACAAATTTGTAAAGTTTGGGACATGGGTTTCAATGTGTTCCTGATTACAAATACCTATACTCTGACCAACATATTGCCAAGATATTTCCAGAGTCACATGAAATGATTTAAGAAAGACTGAAGTATTCTGTGAGAAACTGTTTTAATGGACCTCCTCGTGATCGTGGCAGCCTGCTGCAGACGAGAAGACCAACTGAGATGGACAAATGGTAGCCACGAATTTGCCAGTGCCTCTCTGTGTTCTTCACAGCACAGTTGCACATTTCATAGCAACACTCATTGTAAAGAGAACCCAGTTGTAAAAATAAAAATAATTTGGTCCAGTCATGTGAAGTAATGTAGCTATCCAGTTCATCCTCTGGGAAACATGAAAGTCTGCACAAAATGTCATGGCAATCCATCCCGTAATTGTTTGTCTAGCACTGAGACACTTTCTCCCAGTATGTTCTCATCCGGACAGACAGCACCCCAGCAGTATGTCGTGTCAATCATCGGTAGTCACCAGGTCCAGTCAGGGTCTGCGAGTGTCATAACAGCTTCTTTTTCCCCCCCACTTCCTGAGCCTCAGGGCCATCCATCTCCCAGATGCACAGGACAGTGCAGCAGAAGTGCTGTCCCACCGAGGGGGGGAGACTCCTCCCAGAAGTAGCGGGAATGATTTGGAGTCAAAATGATGAAGCAGAAGTGGACATCTTTACAAACATAAATGCATTGTCCTCTCTGGTACTCCCTAAGAGGACTGGTCTTTTAGGCCTTAGCTCATGCTTGGTCAACCCGGAGGCCTGACTATTGCTAGCTCTATCAGTGAGCCTGAAATGCATGCATGCCTGGATGGTGCATGGATTCCAGTCCTACCGGATCCATTCTTCCTGCCAGAGGGGCCAGGAAGGCCTCATGTAAACCAAGCCATCGAGTTGGCTGCATTTGGCCCACCAGGCACAACTGAAGGGGTGAAGGAACAGTTAAAGCTTCTGCAAGAGCCGGTGCTAATTTGCGCAGGTCTGGTAGCTTTTCATTTGGTATGGGGGTTGAAAACCAGAGACTTCTGGATTGTGGATGAGATTCTAAATGCTTATAGGTCGCGAAGCCTGCCTGCACCTAGTAATGTGAGGTGTCACTCTACTCTGTGTGTCTGCGTCTGCTTCTACTCCTTAGCACTTTGAATTAGTGGAAAAATGTCAAATACACATTCTCTTGTCCAGAAATAAGGAGCTAACCATCTTGGAATTTCCTTTCCCCTTCATATTCATAACTTTGAGTTGCTAGCAATGTGGATCTGCTGCGGGTTTGGTGTAAACCACAAACAGTCCTGCAACACAGACTCTGCCAATGGGTATGCAGCTTTTCTCACAAAGCAAGACTAATGAATAAGATGGATAACGGCTCAGTGTAAAACCAGCTTGTTTACATCTGTATATACTGTATTCCAAATGTGAGGGGATCCAGGTTTTAACAGGTGCAATTATCTAGCTTAAACTAACAAATCTGGGCAATTGTGGAGGCTGAAAGATAACCCATTAACAAACAATGATCTGGCCTTTACTTGCATCAAATATATAAAAAGTGTAAAAATAAAAATTCTAAGAAAAGGTACAACACAGCTGCTGAAGTAAATAAAGACAGTTCTTGTTTATTGACTCATAAAACATCCTTCAAACGATAAACCCATTTCAAGGTAAGGTCTCTGTACAATGCTTACTAAGCAGTTTTATTTATATAGAAAACGTATGAGGGGCCGTGCTTAAAATCACAAGGCTCCTTCAAATTTAATGGCAGGTACTCTGGAAAAAATTACAGCATTCCATCAACAAATATTTCCAAGCAATAAATATGCATTTATAAATAGTGTAAATTTACATCAAAATAAAAACAAAACAAATTAAAGTTCACTCTTTTGTCTATGTGCAACCCTTCTTCTCTGCGACTTGGCTGTTTGTCTACAAACGATTTGCTCTCCACCACCCCAAAGTGAAAAGACTCATCATAGTTCCAGCAAAATAAAATTTAACTCATCTTAAAAAAAAAAAATAGGGGGAAATGTTGCAATAAGAATGTGACACTCAACTTTTCACATTACAAAACATTTTTTTTTTTTTACCTTGTTGTCCTGACCAAGGAGGTGTCTAACATACAAAAGACAGGCTATGCTAATTACTCATCTCATGGTGGAGAGGGAACAAAGCTCTTGTGTGTCAACTCACAAACAGAATACAAAAACGGAAAAAAAAGAAAACTATCAAGTCAGTAGTCTTTGTGTGACCATGTTGCCAGTTAGAACATAATATGTACAAAACTTTAATTCATCATTTTTATGTGGGATTTTGTGTATTTTCTAGTGAAGTCCAGCTGGGCCAGCAGTAGAACAGTCTGGTCATGACAGGAGGAGCTGCCGTCCCCCTCCAGTCCACTAGGGGGAGGCACACCACTCTGGGCAGGTTGCATAGACGCACAGCTTTCACGCAGCTGCCTTACGGGATAGCTACAGAACGCCGTTTGAGGACTGCCGGCTTACTTCCTGAATATCAGAAAAGAATGTTTCCGGAGAGTTTTTGATTTAAGTCCATTATGGTTCCAACTGTCCTCAGAACAACAGTGTTACCATCAAGAGGAGGAAGGAAGGGGACTCGCCTGTAGGGAGGTAAAGGAAGAACACACTGAGCTATAAGAGGGCATCAGTCTCCTTTATGCTGATCCACTCTGGTCTGAATCAGACTAGTACTACTAGTGGTTTTGTGCACGATACTTACAAGTGTGAACTGGTCATAAACCTGCATGAGGTCCTCTATCTTGTACTGCTCTAGCACCACAAAGTTGTCCAGGTTAGTGCTCCCCCTACGGGCACAGTCCTGGCAGTGCACCACGTACGTTTTCCGGCTGTTGCTCTCGGTGGTTACAAACAGCAAGTCAAACACCTCCACCTGGGCACAAGAGGGGGCCAGAAAGGTAGCAGAAACGTTACTTAGGTAGAAAAACAACATTCACACAACAGAAATGCAGCAGAAAGGATCTAGGCGTGGTTTAGTATACATGCGGTTTACCTCACAGATGCTGCAATAATGTGCCGGCTCGCTCTGGGTCCTCCCGTGCCACACTAGTTCTTTTCCAGCAGCCAACAGCAGTTCCCGCTGCATCTGACACTGCTTCAGAGTCCGTAACAAACAATACCTAACATACAGAAACACACATGTTGGGTTAGTTCAGGGTAAAAGCCACATCAGATTTTTTTTTCTAAAGCAAGAGAAACAGTGAATTCTCACTTGATCATCTCAAAGAGCTTGTGGTCCGACACTTTGATGTTCCTAGCCATGTTCCAGGACAGGTGGATCATGGGAACGATGGATTTGACACTCTGCAGTTTGTTCCACTCGAAACGCTCCACTGCCAGCTTGTACTGATAGGCTGAGGACAAAAACAGACAGGCACTCTTCACGTTCACCTCTGTATCGGTGGAAACTTGTGTATTCATCCAGCTGAGGTTTACTAAGCCTACAGGCTTTGTTTCACATTCATGCAGCTGTACCTGCCTGCACCTGGAAGCTGCACCGCAGGGATGATCATGTTTGCCAGAGGCTGTGCTTTATCTCAGCAGGCAGCACGGCAATGAGCGTCACCATCAGTGAACACATTCATAATGTCCGATTCTCTTTTCTCACCTGTTAGAGGTCCAACATTCCACGCAATATTGTTGCACCAGCCGATGGCCTGAACCCAATGAATAGTGCCCGTGTTAAGCCACACCAAATCACCAGGGCGCTGGATGAAGCGATACACAGGCACGTTGGACTCATACAGGTCCTCCAGGTTGGGCCACCAGGAACCCATCAGGAAGTTGATGTTGTTCCTGGAAGAGGAGGTAAAACGAAAACCGTGCACAGCTATCAGTGTCAACTCTGGGGACTAGCTCGGAAACTAGCCAAGAAAAAAGTCTGCGGCGATGTACCTTTCACAGAAGTCGTTGATGACACCCCAGTACGTTTCAGGCACAGCAAACCACTCGCAGTCCCCAGGACCAATGTTGATGTTGACGGAACAGAAATTGTTGTTCTCTTGGTGACCTGCAACAGAAAAAGGACGTGATTACCAACAGAGTGAGGAAACGTGACAATACTAAGTGCAGTGGTATTCATTCTGTAGATGTATACCTGGTGTCCTGCTCCCTGGAACCTTCATGTAGAGCTGCACGGTGTTCATGCCCAGGATGGTGTGTCCTACATGGCTGAGCAGGTTGCCGGCTGACACAACCCTGGCAAAAGCTGGCAGTTTAGACAACTCCTGAAGCTGCTGTTTCCACCTGAAAAAGGGACAAAAGTTACAGGTTGTCATGTGACAGTATAGGGACAAGTCATCCCCTTTCCAAACTAACAGGTCAAAACCAACATAAAGCGGAGAAGATGTGACACTTTATGCAACCAGATATTTTGTGTTGAGGGAAATACAGTCTAACACAACACATAGTAGTTCACTCACTTCTTTTCGTCGGAGAGGTCGATGTTGGTGCCAAACTTTATGTGTCTGAAAGACCCTTTCCTGCGCCGCATCATACTAACAAGAACATGAGAGTACAACGTAGTTAGCAACAGAAGAAAAGAGGCACACATTGAGTGTTCAAATGTTAGGACACAGAGAGGCAAAGGAGAGTCACCTGTCCGAGGAACCTGCTTCTGCTTCCCCCTCTTTCTTCTTCTCATTCTCCTCCTATCACAAAAAAAAAAAAAGCATTGAAAGAATTGGAAACGTTTGGAGAGAATTTAATTTTAACAGGAAGTCATAATACATTTCAGGCACTATTCTTATCATACCATTAACAAAGATGATATGTGTGTATCGTCATGAATATAAACATTTGTGATAGTAGTCAGCAGACCATAGTCTGTAGTGTGTGCATCTGTCTCCCACTGACCCGTAGAGATTCCTGGAAGGAGGAGGCCTGGTACTGGGCGTATTTGATGATGGTGGTGTGGGAGCGACTGCTCTCGCAGCGCCACATCTTCCTGCTGCCGCTGGGGTCCCAGTTCTCATCAGTGGGCTGAGCCAACTGGGTCCGCACCTCCACCAGATGGTCCGGGTTTGCCTCTACCAATGTTTTCGTGGAGAACAGACCCAGATCTGTGCATGAATGATAGGAAGAAAGAGAGGAGCCAAAGCAGAAGAGCCGTTAGAGGCAAGTTAAGTGTTAAAATATGACCAGAAGAGGATTTTTTTTAAAATAACTTCCTCTCATGTCCACATTATTTTTTTAATATAATTTTTCTGATCGCCATCTTCTGACTGAGGAAGAACAAGGGAGACGTTTTTTGACAATCTAACACCAGTAGTGCAGTAGGGAGGGAGCAGGGCAGATGGGTTGTTGGCTGTGTGGTTCTGTGTCAATTTAGTCTTACTGTAACTTTGGCTACAGCAAACATGTGCAGTTACATTTTCCACTTGCAGGTGGTGCTGTTGTCATACATGTCAAATTCATCCACACACACTCCCTTTCCCATGATTACAGACACACCCACAGAGCCACAGTGAGACTGGAAGAGACAGAAACATCCAGCTGCCGTGCTCACAGCTGCTGTCACAGCTAAATTAAACAAAAATTCAGTCTGTGGTGGACTTCAGCAAAGTGGAGCGCAGGTTTGTGGCCCCTCTGGCACAGCCTCATACCTAGTTTGAGTGCTCCGGCCAGTCCTCGGATGACGGTGACCGGGTTGGAAGGATTGGTGCAGAACTGATGGAGGGGAGGGAAGAAGGCATCCCTCTTGTTTTCTAGCTGTATTTCAGAGAAAGAGACAGAAGAACGGTCAGGAAAACGAGGACTGACGCCAGACCTATCGTGAGAATCAACACATTTAAGAGGAGCTCTGAACTGCGAGTGTTTGTATTTGGTACTGTAGCCAAGACTCTGTTGCTCTAATATTGCACACAACATAACGAATACTTCTCCTTCTACGGTGTAGCTGCACTCACATAAATACTGGGTGTTGGAGGATTGAGTTTGTCCTTTGGGAGTGGTGGAGAGGGCGGGCGAGGAGGTCGCGGAGGAGGACACTTGTCCAGGAGGATGCTGCTTGTTGACAGGCCGTTCTTGCCCAGGTTCCTGCAGCCAGAGCAAAGAAGAGAGATAAGTCAGCTGATCAGCTCTGGTAAAAGCAAACTGTTACCATTAACAACAACAAACAAAACAAAAACATCTGCAAGACAGAAAGCACATTTTGCCCCATATTCTCTCACCATTTCCACAGAACAATGAATTGTGATACTTCATTTCACACAAAACCTATGTAATAAATTATAACCGCTCAACCTGTGGACATTTGAGATGCCATCTATGTTTACTGAATCAGGACTTTACTAAGGTTAGCCTTTCCAGTCAGACATTTTTACTTGTGAAGTGACATGCAAAGCAGGGACATGCAGAGCTGATTGAGGCTACAACTACACCACTATGTTTTTGTACCGGGGTAACATTTTAGTGCGGAAAGGCGACAACGGAGGACTTTAAAAACTACGACGCAGTCAGTAGTTTTTTTTTTTCCATGGCTACGTTTTTGTTTTGGTATTTTTTTTAAACATTCTGTACTGTGCAACACCACCACCATATTTGCTTTGCGACGACTCCCAGTCTGTTTTCCGCCACCACAGTCTCTTTTGTACTCCTGTGTTACTTTCAGTAGCAGTTCCACCTCGTTGTCGGTGCATGCAAAGAAATCTTTGGTATGGTTCTTCACTATTCCTATTCTTCGTTCATCTAGTAGTACTTTTTCTACAAATCTTATTCAACTGCAGAGTGGACAATCTGCTTCCTGTTTACACGAGCATGCCCAGCGTACGTGAATGGGAACTTCACTTCATGTGTGTTTTCAGTCATTTTAATATAGATGGAGATCATTTCTGATACGCAGCTAAAATGCTAGTGTGGACGGAGATCATTCTCATAGAAGTATGGATGTAGCCTAAAGCTTTTGTAAATGAACCAGTACTGCTGTATATGCCAGAGCAGAGGGGAGAAAGCAACATCTTTCTATTAATGACGGTTATACTGCATGATAGTACTGGATTATAAAGCCTGCCAGTGAACAAGGTTAAAATGATTCATTACAGTACAAATTATGCCTACTGCTACTTTCATGCAGTGTCTGCATTTTTTCAACCTTGTAGTGACACCATATAAAAAGCCAGAAGTAGCAACTTTTGTCGTGGCCCATATTTACAGTGGTTTGTTAACAAGTTAGTGAAGGAAGATATAAACAGTGTAACGTTAATTTTAAAATGAACCAAACTGATTGCATTAGTGTCTTTGAAGGAGATACTGTTGAGGACAGAATGTCCAACACAAAATTACAACTAGGAGGCTGACGTAAACAGTTCATCGGACTTTGTCTAAATGATATGATGTGAATGTGATATAGGAGGGGACTCTGCATGTGGACTGGCTCCAAACTACATGGCTGAGAAGTTTAGAACAACATGATGGAAGTAGCCACACCCACGCACACCCAAAGATGCAGCCAAATGTGTGTCTGACATCAGCTCTGAGCTGAGTATTTATGCAATTCTGTCTCAAACAGGCAAACAAGATAAATAAATACATACAGCACACAGAGCAGGGTCAAAAAGTGCAAAAATCAACACATTACGCATTTCTACAAACAATTTCACTGCGCAACTGCTACAAACAAGCATTAAGCATCATACCTTTGCTAGTTGTCTATAGGCTGGTGTGAGCAGTGTTTTGCACACACCTTGTACAATAACAGTTTCTAATTGGTTACCTGACTCAATTAATTTTTAAAGAAGCCAAAAAAAAAACAAAAAAAACAAAACAAAAAGTAGTTCCAGCACAAAAGGATTCAGCACATCACTCTCTCTGACCCACAAAAAGGATAACGGGTGCCATGCAGGCTTCTTACCTGCATGCTTTGAGCACTTCACTGGAGCTGGGGTAGATGGAAACCGAGGACCAGGGTGCCAGACCAGCAGGGACTGTGTGTTTATGAGCTCCGCCAGAAGGCTCTACCTTCAGTGGGCTCTGGGAGTCCTCCAGCCCCTTCCCATTGACTGTGGGCCCCTGGCTGTTGGTGTTGGACGGGCTGTTAAGGCAGGAGAGGCTGTTGGTGGCGTGAGGTTCTGCTGAGCTTGGAGAGGGTGTAGCAGTGGCTAAAACTGGCGAGGATGCCACAGACTGCTCCGACACTGGCTTGGCGGCAACGTGGAGACCCGAGTGGACGTTGTTGATTTTCTCTGAGGAAGGCCCTCCATGGTTACTGTAGTTATTGTTATCGTCATTACTGGCAGCATTGGCTTTTCCCTTTAGCAAGGCTGAGAGCTGAGGATTGTCTGAACTGAGCACGCCGGGGGCAGGAGAACCAGGCTGAGACAGGCTAGCAGAGCTGTCCGTCACCCGCGGCTGGACGTGATTAGTCAATCCCTGTGCGGGGGTGGTGCTGGGACTTAGGGGTGTCCCGGTGGAATGCCTGACGGTGGCCTCGGGACCTGATGGCAAAGTGGCAGCTGCACCATTGCTGCTGTTGTTGCCCCCTGAAGGCGTGGTGTCTTTGGTGTGGACGCCTGAGGTAGTAGCGGAGTGGGAAGGTGAGGACAAGTGGTTGGGTGTGGTCTGGGGAGAGGTGGGGGATAAAGAGGAGGCTGAGGAGGAGGCAGTGCAGGGCCCAGAGGAATGTCCAACCTGATTCAGAATGCCAGAGGAAGAGAACGAGGTCTGAGGGGAGGAGGAGGAGGAAGAGAAAGGGGGTTCTCCATTGGGACCTGCCGAATGTGAACCTGGACCTTTTTTGAAGCCCCTGAAAAGAGAGAAAGACCAAAAAGTACACAATTAAAAAAAATAAGAAATACAAACAGAAATACATCAACACTGTTCAAAAGGCAGACACGTCACCATCACAAGAAATACTATGTAGACTAAAAAAAAACAAGAACACAGGGAAATACAAAGTCCAGGAAGGCACAGAAAGGCAAATATCAGCCTGAAAACAAAGGAACCAGTGAGATACCTGAGTGGTAGTGTTGCGTTGTTGGCTCCTCCATGTCTCGTCTGTATGACTTGGACTACTGGTAGTGCTGCTGGTGCTGGGATGACTGGCGGCTGTGCAGTTGTGAGGTAGAGAGTTCTGCTGCGGGTAAGGCACGTTTCCGTTGCTCGTGCCGCCACCTCCCAGCCCCAGGGTGTGATTTTTGTCCAGGTGTCCCAGCAGCCCCGCTGAAGGACTTGAAGAACAGGATCCATTGGCTGTGGGCTGGGTGACACACGGGGGCCGGATGGCTGTGTGATTGAGGGGGGATGTGCGGGTGAGGCCTGCGTGGTTGTGAGAGGATTCAGGACCATTGGGAAGGCCGTGCCGTGGCTGGCCACTGGCTGCTGCCTGCTGCCTCATCTGACACAAGAGGAGGGAAGCAGAAAAGATTCAAAACACACAGTAACACCGACAGCAATGCAATCTATTAACAAGCTGTGTAGCTACATTAGGAACAAGAAAACAAACAGGGACTTTACATAGCAGACACAAAACTCTTTACAGTCGCAGTCCTGTATAATCAAGGTTGCGTGTACCTGCTGCTGATGTTTTTGCATGAGAGAGAACTGGTTCTCCAGCTGCTCCAGCATCTGCACCTGAGGAGGCTTGAGGTTTGCTCGGTTCGTCCGCAAGTGATCTAGTTGCTGCACATTCCACAACAGTGCTGTATTAATTCAGCATCTTACAATGAGTTTTAAATAGCAAAGTTAAATGCATGATGCAAAATGTTCATCTACAAATGTCGGACGTTAATGATGTCAGAAAAATGTTTGGATGTAACATTTTTATTATCAAACTGGGCTCCAGCTCTCAGAATGAAGACCTTCACGTGATTCAGCATCTCCAGTATCAGCTCAAGAAACTCATCAAGGTGGAGGTTCGTGTTAATTGTAGAAGACCTAATGAGGCTACACCAGACTATAAACGAGTGAGTATGAATCCAGCTTCAGGTGTGGCAGACTCATAACTCATTTACGGATGCACTGAGCAAGTTCTAATGCGTGTTCAATAAAAACAAAACTACTAAGTAAGGAGAGTTGCTGTGAAAGTTGAGTTTTTTAAAAGATTCCTACCTGAAGCTTCTGTGGTGTTAGGTACCAGCTGGGGATCTGCTGTTGATTGGGACTGTTTGCCCACGAGTCTGCACCACCCTGTAATCGAGACAGAAAAAGTGCATGTTGGCTCACCTTCTCAATTGTCCAGCCGAATAGCAATGTTAATGTTCTTAGCCGTACCTTAGCTGGGCTGGCAGTGCGCTTCTTCTTTGCAGGGCTGGCCTGTGGATCTGTGTGATTGCTGGCGGACTGGCCTCCCTCCCCCTTGCAGGCCTAGAAAGTCAGCAGAGACGCAGCTTGTGAGGACACGCTGGAGTAACAATAATATAGCAAAGCTTCTTCCGAGTAATCTACAGTTCAAAATGAGCCATAATGTAGTGGTTTAAAGGGGGAAAAAACACAACATAAATCCACACTGCACAATGAAGGATACAGTTGATACTACGTTTACATGCACAACAAGTGAAGCATTTAAATACTGCATGTTTGGCAATACTCCGATTAAAATATGGTTTGTGTCATTACCTTAATCTAATTGACAGAGGATGATTAAGGTCATAATCAGAGTATTCATGCCTCGTGATTAGGATGTGAGGTAATGCAAAATTATTTGCATCAGTGGAGGGTTGTTTGGACATGCAGACCAAACATTCTGGCCTCTTCAGAGTTTTCACTAGTTGTTGACACAAAACTACACAACATTAAAATGTATACAGATAATTTATCTTTTATTAAAAGTGCTTGGTGAGAGCGTAGATCACGCAAGTGCTAATGATGGAAATGATATTAAAGATTCTAATAGACATAAGTGTATGAAAACAGATTAGATGAGGAAAATAAGAGGACTGATATCTCGATGGGGGGGGGGGTCAACCTTCAGATCTTACGTGCACGTGAGAGATATGTCTCATTTTCAATGGGGGATGTGACAAGTAAAACTCTTTATGCCAGGAAAATATAAAATGTGTGCGTCAAATACTTGACACAAAACTACATGCATTCATCCTTCTTCATATACTGTACCCATTGAGCATGCATTTTCAGCCTTGCAGTTTGATTTGAAGAGAAGATTTGTGCTTATTTGCATTAAGGGTAAGAGTTGTAGGACATTATGAATTCTTTATAGCTGTGCTTAATAATTTTAACACTTGTCATGTGACACAGAGAGGCACTATGAAGGTCAACTACACTCTGGTAATAAGATTTATTGAAAAATGGCCTCGCTCCAATCCCTTCACACTGTATCCCTTTTATCTTTTGGTCCAGAAGCCCTAATTGGCCACGGATGTAAACCAAATATTTTGAAAACATCAATATTGTCTAATGTGGATAAAACAACTGAAAGTGTCGGAGCAAGGCCTCGGCTTTAATAGTCCTTGTTAATGTTCAAGTCATTTCCAAGAGGCTGGATTCTCTTGGATAAGCTGGATCTCACCTGCTGTGCCTGTGCAGTGTTCAAGGCCCCCTGCCTGGACGTGAGCTCAGCAGGAATGGGTAGGCTCCACGCCTCCTCAATACTAGGAAGCATTTTACTCTTATTCTGCAGACTACCTGGCTGTAGGTTACACAACTGAGCCTAGGAGAAATTGTGTGAGACACAAACTTTAGTGCTGAACTTGGGTTTAAAAAGAAAGGCACTACAAACACTACTGCTTACTTATAGGTGGTGGTTTAGGTAACTGTATACAGAATATAACAAATGTTAAATGCCATGAAGGTATGCTTTACAATTACAAGTGAGAAAATGTGTTTAAACACACCAATATGAATAATAATTCATATCTCAGTGGTCAGAAATCAAAATGACAAAAGCACAATCTGCATTTTAAAAAAGCTGATTGCTTTGGCGATAAACACAACACTTCTGTACACACACACACACGCGCACACACACCAAAATACTGCACAACATCAACAAACAGGGTTGCTTGATGGGTATTACCAATCTAAAGGCCAGCCCTACCTGCAGCAGTTTGATGCGTTGTGTGAGTGCAGCAGTGTTAAGGCAGGCCTTGCTGCGTGTAGCATTGATGTAGCACTTGATAGCGTCATGCGGCTGCCCGCAGGATTCATAGAGGGTGCCCAGGTCCATCCAGGCGGCCGCGTGGCTGTGGTCTAGTTGAACAGCACAGATGTAGGCCTGCAGTGCATCCATAGGCTGGTTCTGCTGCTGGTAGAGCACACTGAAGGCAGAGGCAAAGGGGGCAGATGAGTGTTTTGCCATCTACCAGGATTTAGGTCTTTATCTTCCTGAGCAATGCCAACTGTCAGCAACTCCCAGAGGACATACCCCACCCTTCATATATCTATCTATAGATCCTTTCTTAATCTCCTACTGCTCTGTTATCCAGCCTCTCCCCTACATCCTCTGTCACAGTACAGTTGCTCTATCACCATGAGGTGTTTTGAGAGCCACTGACACCCTGAGCACAAACCTCCCTTGAAGAGATTAACAGTTATATGCCAGCTATTTATCCCTCTCTCTCTTACAGATGCTAGCAATCCTATTCTTGTGACCTTTATTATGTCTCTCAGTATAACAATATACTACAAGTTCTGTTCTTACCCTATGGAGCACCAGGTGTCAGCACTGGCCTCCGACTTATCAATGGACTGACGGTAAGAGATGAAGGCATCCTGCACCTTCCCAATACTGGAGTAGCACCTGAAGGAGAGAAGATGGACAAAGAGGAAAGATAGCCAAAAGGGTAGTGAAACGTCTGCTCACAGGTAAAACTGCAATTCAGTTCAAATAGAGCAAATATGTTAAGTCATCCATCAGGCCTAGCATTCGCTTGCATCTATAACCCCATTTACACCAGCAGCGTGTTCCTTTTGGAACCCTTTATCACCAACCTAATGGCTTGCAATACCCTAAAGCAGGGGTATTCAATTAGAATTCAAAGAGGTCCAGTTAGAGAAAATTCCCCGAAGCAAAGGTCCAGAACATCATAACGACTAAAGCCTAGTTCACACTACATGATTTTAGCCTGATTTGCTGCTCGGCGAGCGTCAGGCTGTGATCGGGGGTAAATCAGTGGTTGATCGGCGGTCACCAGTCGTTATGTTTGAACTACACAACGATGCATCAAAATGGCTCCCCGACACATTTCTGACACATCGCCGACATCTGCCAGATCTGCCAAATATCTGGGCATGAATCGGCCGACTCGACATCCAGCCACTGAGAGCAGGCAGCTACTTTTTCACCACAAAACACTTTTTACTCCCCTCCAGCTCTCTCTGTAGCTCAGACGATCCCTGCTTACCTGCGTGTACTAATTCATCCTTTCACCCAGATTCTTTGTCTTTATCATTGCTATCTTTATGAATAACAAACAGCTGTTTCGTGTGTAGGTATACCTCATTTCCCGTTTCACATTTCACATGTGTTTTGAGAAAACGTGGTTTGGAGACCTGCGGCGGGTGACAGAGCTGCTGTCAGCTCATGTAGTGTGTGACCCTCTGTCAACGATCAGTCACGTAGTGTGAACGCCACAACGACTTCAGACTACCGTCACAAGACGCTGAAAGTCATGTAGTCTGCACGAGGCATAACTTGCGTTATCATTCAGTGCCATAGCATATAGTTGCGTTAACATATGTTTTTAGTCAACAACAGACTGTCAAATCAAATAATATTTCAAGAATATTTAGTTTTCACATCAAACTGAAGGGATAATAAATAACTACTCTAAGAATAAATTCTGAATTTAAGTAAACCAAAATAAACTTAGCTTAATTCAGAAAAAAAATTAAATAAAAAGTGTAGCTTGAAGTGATGAAGTGCAGTCTTAACCAATTTTATAATAAACACTCAACACATCTTAACAAATGAACAGCTGTAATACCTCCTCTTCTCTTTCATTCCCTTTTATATACCACTTTCCTACTTTCTCTTGTTCAGTGAGAAACGTGAGCTCTAGTTTGTCCTGCCAGCTAGCATTGGAGATCTATGAGATATTCTGGTTTTGAACTGTCCGTGGGAGGACATGTAAAAATCTGTACATTCTTGATTAAAAGCCATGTGAAATCTATTTTAACTTTCATTTCCTCAATTCGCGTGCATTTCCAAAAGTCTCTGGTGAATCTCGGACTCGACTCGCAATGCTTATCGGAATGCACAGATTTGATTGGCTGAGCTGCATCACATGACACAATTAGAGCACATACGATTAGTCTGAGTTTCCTGGGCTGCTAAACCAGTACAGTTAATTCTTGAAAAGCTGTGCAAGTTAAAATAATAACGCTCCGTCACAAGGTAGTAAGTCTCAATAACAGATCGGCTGTAGGTCGGCGGTCCAGAGAGGAGATACTTAAATAAAAACATTAACAAGCAACTGTAGCCCACAATACAGCAGGCTGTGACAGCTACACTATTAAAAGCATATTTTGCACACCCCTCAATCACACAAATGGAGATAGTTAAACAAATGTGTTACTGTTTGCAAGAACCTACTGTAGCGGGAACTCCACAGAAGTGGTTTTGACTTTGCTGTGTGTTTGTTTGTCTGCCGGTGGAGAGATTCTGTCAACATGATAGCGCCACAACCGTGCAAGATGCAGACACAGAACTTGACAGGTGTGTAGTTGAGATCAAAATGAAGGCAGTTTAAACTATGAGTCATGAGTATTTGTGAAATAATGTAATAAATGACTACTAAGTACCGTAAAACTTTGATTAATAGCCCGGGCTTTTATTTGCTAAAATCACAGAATTGACCCTGGCTACATTTGGGACAGGCGTCCATATGGGACAGGCCTTTAATTCCTTTTGCAGAAAGCTGAAATAGGCTACTATGAAATAGTTTATTTCAAACATAATATTACTTGTATAAAAATGCATCAAATACACATCATTCATTTGATTTACCGCAGAGAGACAGCTTATGCACTTTTATTTTGTAGGCAGCAACGTCACAAAAACAACACGGTGCAGGATGAGAAAAGTGTGCAGAAGTTAGGAGACAGAGCGATTTTTTATGAAAAGCTGTTTTGACACTCCCTTACAGACTAAAGGAATATAAATAATCAAGGAACAGACATATTTGGACTGACCGAGCGCTTCAAAGGTAACGGGAGTCGGCACTTCCCCCCCCCTTCCTTTTTCATTTCTTGTACATGCCAGTTACAGCGCTAAATCTATAAGAATTAGACTTTGGGGCTCGTTGTTTCCGTTAAATGACGTTTAATGGGGACCTGCGTTTATTTATCCAAATGTGTTCCCACACCAGGCCAGTAAACGGGGTAGGTGGCTATTTGGGACTCTGCTATTAATTGAAGTTTTAAGGTACTCATGGGTCGGTAAGTCAACATGTTAAAAGGACAGAGCGGCTGGTGGGACATCATAGGATGGTCTCTAGTTGAAACTGATATGTTTCGCTATTCAGCAGCTGTGTGCTGGGACTCAGGCGAGTTTCAGATACAGGTGCAAGACTACAGCTTATGGACCGGTTCCTACAGGAATGATTAAGAACGGTGGGGAATCTATGGAAACTGGACATGGGGTAATTCTCGAACATCAACATGCTGAGGGCCGAGTGCCGACTGCTTGGTGTAAAAAGGCTGAAACAGAACAACACAGACTAGCCAAGCCTAGCTAACACATTAAGGGACAGCATGGACCTCGAGGGGGGTTGTATGCTTATGCGGTCCAACGCCTGTGTTCATTCAGCCTGTTTATTTGCCCCCAGGAGAAACCCAATTCAACAGCATAGGAACAAGACCATTTGATGGGAAGCATGTGCCTCCATTGGGCCTTTGGAGAATTAATATGTACCAACTATACTCTACCCACAAAAAGCTTGTGTAGCCAGGATTATTATCATAGCACAATGGCAGATGGCTTCTAGCTACAACAAACAGTCTAATCAGGACTCACACAACGTCCCAGGCTCTCTCAGGTTAGAGGCAAGCCCGGAAAAATACACAAACACTCACACCCTTGTTTGCCTTACCTGCCGAGAAAGTACCAGGACTGGCCAGAGTTTGGGTCTGCTTCTAAAGACTTCTGCAGACACTGGATGGCATAGCTGTCCTTGGTGCCTTTATCCCCCAGCTGCTCCACCGTGTGATGCATCCAGCCTGGAAGAGCAGAGCAAAAGATCAGGGGTGAGTCTCAAACACCTCTAACGAAACAGCTGGCTTTGCTCTGGCTCCTAAAGCATCACCAGTCTAACAAGCGGCAGCTATTACATGCAACAGCAGAATTAGGGTAATGTGGAGGTGAATTATGTGAAAAGCAGGTGGAGTCAAGCACCTGAAAGACACAATGCACAACCAAAAAGGCAAGACCACTGTCTGATGTGCAAATGGATTAGACTCAAAACAAATGGCATGACCTTCCAAAGCTCGAAAGAGGAAGGGAGAAAAGAGGCAGACAAAGAGGGGGAGGGGGTATTGTCGAGCACGTACACACATACACGCCCACACAGACAGACACACACTTCAAAAGATCTCATATGAACCAGCCTTTACAAACAACTCCTCCCTACTCTGCAACCACCAGGGACACACACACATCCAACAAACAGCACGGCAGGCACAGACCTCCCCATCTCTCCTCCTCTACACCTGTGGTAAGCTCCACAGGTCACCATGACAATCTCAGCAGGCTAGGCTGGGAATGGTTTTCACAACTGGGTGAGCGGGTCTGTACAGTGGAGGGGATGAAAATGAAAACCTCTCTGTGTTTGTCTGAGAAAACGCACTTTCACAGCAGTGACTTTGAAGGTGACCATAAAGCTTAATTAATAAATTATCACAAAAGCAAACCCATCCTCCTGGTATTTCCCCCCCTTCCTTCAAGAAGAACTTAAGAACAACCAGTGCAGGAAATTCTCCGCTGATAAAGCACCAACTACAGGTTCCTTTTAACCTTGGAGCTACACATTATCTGCTTTGTTCATCACTTTTGAAAATCATAGGCATACATATATAATTCTTTTAATACAAAAAGCCTTCATCACATGATTTGACACAATAATACAACAAACACAAAATTGGAGTTCTATGCTACAGCACATTTACATTAAACTTCAGCGTATGTCGGCTTTTTCTTAGCGCTTTATGTGCATCACTGTAATCAGTGCCTTCTTGTGTTGTAAGCTGCCTCTGGAAAAACCAAGTGGGAAGCTTCCGGGCTGAGAAGTGAATCCAATGCGGAAGTCCCTTAAACTTGCATTTTATTTAACGGCCAGCAGGGGGCGACTCTTCTGGTTGCAAAAAGAAGTCCGGTTCCTTTAGAAATAATGGTAAAATGACCCTACTTCTCAGCTGAATAATTATCTCAGTAAACACTTTCATAATGAGTTTATGGTCTCAGTCACTAGTTTCAAGTCTTCTTCAATGCAGCATGATGTTCACTTAGTAAATTATGGTCCTATTTAGAGAAAAATAGACCATAAAGCAGGGGAGGCTTCAGCGCAGGATTATCTATGATTGACAAGTTGTTGCCATGGCGTCCTGTCAATCAGGCTAGAGTGACTCGTATCCTCGGCACTGTGTACATTTAACCAGCGCTGTTGAAAAAGCTTATTTGGAGTTGGCTATTCACTTTCTCTGGTGAGTACATTTAGTTTTAAGACTGGTGTTTCCTAGACAACATTGTCAGTCCTGTTAATGACAGTTAACGTGAATTACAGATGCA
The DNA here is from genome assembly GCF_014851395.1 of Micropterus salmoides. NCBI lineage: Eukaryota > Metazoa > Chordata > Actinopteri > Centrarchiformes > Centrarchidae > Micropterus > Micropterus salmoides. The sequence goes on from NW_024040596.1 coordinate 27,857,773, forward strand.
CCTAGCTAAGCAAGCTAGCTAGCTCCACACACGGCCTTTAGCTCCACAGTCTTGTCCAAATATGGTCACGTCCGGTGCTGCTGGTTGTAAAAAAATATCCACATGATGGCACCCGGCCAAACACGAGACTTCAAAACGGCAGTCCACAAACCAACATCACGATGACTACGTCCACTTCTTATATACAGTCTATGGGGAAAACCTAGATGATCAGAAAACGGTGATCTAAGCCTTATAGCTCACTGGTGATGTAGCGGAAGATGTAATTAACCAAAACAAATTGAATTGTTGCAGTGTCATTTAGTTTTAGATTTAAAGCAAACATCCCATCATAGATAAGATGAACAAAATTGATTCTATGATTTAATTTGTCTTTCCTCCCTCCTGCCTCTGACCCACATAATCAGATTCCTAGTGTACAAGTTATATACTACCACATTTGTCATGCAATGACCAACAAATTATTTCATATGAAATCACTCCAGTGTGACCACAGACTGAAATTTCTGTAGCATATTTATTAGCAAAATTGTTTTCTAAATGAACTCCAATCCTCACAAATGTACTGACACACACAAACACACGGTATAATTTTGCATTTGAGCACACGTGCATGTCTACACCCTGCGTGGGGGAAGGGAAAGAGAGAAAACAATGCTACGCTGCAGCACACACGCCCAAATCAGCACTCTGAAAAGCAGGTAGAAAGTAGCAGAAAACTAGATTGAGTGACAAATGACGGTGGCAGAGCACACACACAGCATGATGCAATCCTAAACAAAGTAGTAGTAGAATGACAAAATGTCAAGGCAGATTTCAGCCAGTGTAATCTCTTTAGGATTTAATGTGTGGAGGTGAGTGTATTAGCCTGCATGAGCAAGGGACACTCACCAAGTTGTTGCAGTGTTGTCGCCTTCACCTGTGCAGGAAGATTTTCCGTCTGCAGCAGACTTTCATAAGCTTCTTTCGCCGCTCTGTATTTCTTCTGCATGCAGAATGAGAGGGAGTGGAAAATGAAAAGAGAGACACAGAGGGAGAGAGGTTGTTTAAGCCAGACAGGAGTGTCAGTCTGTTTTATGGTTCTATCGGGACAGACACAAAGAGTCTTAAGACCTCCTCACACTCGTAATGGCCAGTCAGACGTGCACACACACACACACACACACACACACGGGGGAGGGTCAGTGTAGAAGTGGAAGAGGGACAGGCCAGACTCAACATGTCTGGCAGCTTTAAGTGTGTGTGTGTGTGTGTGTGTGTGTGTGTCCACTGCAGTGCATACTTCGTATTTTGGGGAAACCTGAGCTTCCTGGTCTGAGGTGAGCTCACTGTTTGTTTTAACTTGGCGACCTTATTGACCTTGGGTCTGAACAGATACGTAATGGTGCGTGTGCACAGCTGAATGTTCTCTTATCAGCTCATGAAAAGTCTTCTTAAAAGCCCCCCATTCCCACAAGCCCTAAAGCTCCAAATGTCAATGAGGGTGTGTGAGGGTACACAAACACACGCACACACACACACACACCCACCCACCTTCCTGTCTGCACACAATCAAGGCACCTCAGGGTAAACAGTGACACTTGGGGCATATAAATGACACAAGCTCTTAGTGGTTCCTTCCTGCTTGGACTAATGATCGTCATCAAGCTAGGTCTGGACTAGACAACAAACACTGCTATGACAGAATGTCTAAGTAGCTCTTTGATCGATTCAAAGCACTAACTCAACTAAAGATTCACTGAAATAAAGACTCAAGTAAAGAGAGATAATTCTACTAGTGCAGATGATCAGCTGTCGATTGTGTTTTATGTTCAAATCTTAGTTTTTAATGGAAATGCTGATTAGCAGCAGACTGAAACCTTTCTGGATGTTTACAATGACTCCACTGTGATAGTAACCCTATCAGCCCTAAAAAAAGTAAAAAAGAAGGACGAGTTGTTGCAATGTGCGGAAATAATGGACAATGTTGAAGCAGAGAACGCCTTCTGTGTCCAGTATTTTTGCGTATTGGTACACTTTGGAATGCAAAGTCAAACCATGGTCCCCACAAACAAAATGGTATGCTATGTGTAAATAGTCAAACATGTTTGAAGTTCCTTTGTAGTCAGTTAAACACCTCGTCTGCACCAGCTGTGCAGTAAAAACAGCCTGTCAGCAGCAGCTGCATGCCTCCATCAGTCTACCCTGAATCTGGTCAGCTGTAGTTCTGCTGATGACTATCACAGTGCAATAAAGAATAAGGTACGTATATGTTGACAAGCTGAAGATTAAAATGACGCCTAGGGTTATAGTTTTGTGAACAACGCATGAGTGACAGGTGGTAATGTAGCATGAACTAAGCACTGTGAGTCCCTCAGACTTGGTGTTACCAGAACTGAGCAGAGCAGGAGTGATGTGTAACCAAGGATGCGTTAGGGAACAGTTCCTGGTTACTCGTCTCCCAGTTATCAAAAATAATCCAAGTAGATTTAATTTGTTGTAGTGTACCAACAAACATTCCTAATGGACACCTGCCAACGTAATTACAGTAATTCCTCCCTTGTTGGTGGAGGATTTACAACCTAATGGTACCTTGAAAGTTTTTTCTTGTACTTCTGGTTTTTACATTGTGTATTTCAATCGCTGAGCTCAACAGCAGTGTGGCTGTTTTCAGGAATGCTGATGTGGCATCCTCTCTCTAACAACAGTTTAGCAGGCAGGCTGAAGTAGTAACATTACATAAGCATGTTGACATGCAAAGAGTCAACGAGCTAGTGACTTGTGTGTTTAACGTGGCCAGAGCTGAAAATACTCGCCAATATTGTTTGCCAATGGTGAGCAATACAGCCACTCAACAATAAACTAAAATGTCTAAAATTAGCATAATTCTGTCTTTGTGTGTGATCTCAATTTTACATAGACTCAAAGAAAGTAAACATAGCAGTTACCAAATGCTCTTTAAGCAAAAAGGGGAAAATGCAGGCCTACGTAACATTAACTTTCATTCCTGTTCTTCAGAATCAAAGTTCACCTGAATGAATATAAGATATAGAGGGGGAAATATCTGATGTAGTACACTGCTGCAAAAAAAGTGGTAACCTAATTTAGTCAAGGGTGTGACTGACTACTTATAGCTTAAGAAGGAACAGCCCTTGTGTGTGAATGTCAAGGCAAGATAAATAATCGCTCAATGATTAGTAACTTCTTTTATTGCCTTAACCACAGGATCTTGAAATTGTTAAAGATACGTGAGAGCTAAAGAATACACTTTTGCACCAAACCATTAACAGCAAAAATACATTTTTAAAGCCTCAGATTGAGAAGGAGGAAGGAATCTTGCAAAAATCTAAGAGATTAGGGGGAACAATGCTGCATTATTAAACAATATGACAAATTGTTTTTACTTCCAGAACTGTCTATAAATCTGTACAACATTAAAATGCCCTAAATTGTGAAACAAAAATGTAACTGATTGCTTACCTGGATCTCATACAAATGAGCAATGTGGAACTGAACTGTGGAGGGAAAAGCAGAAGAAAGAAGAATAAGGTTTTATCAGAAACACACACCTTCACATTTATTTTTTTAAATATCAGGGAAACAAATTCACCCCGTGGACTTCAGTGGGTACAGACTGCAAACAGTGCAAAGCACAGATGGGAGGGGGAGTAGGACAGTTTCCCCAGAGTGTACATATAATCTGAAATCACAGTGTGTATGTGCAATGTGCTCGCAAGCACTTCCAGTTCCTTCTCTCCATGTGCTGTCTCCAAGGCAACCCAAGTCTCGGGCAGAGTCAGCGGGGAAACGTCAGCAGAGGGGAAAATGGTTCTGTAGAAATATTCCTGTGCCCTTTTAATACGAGGTGTCTGCCACTGACAAGCCGGTACATCAAATCTAATTTTACACTGAACAGCAGCGTGTGGCAGGTTCCCATGTAGCCTCTGGTGATTACAAACAACAACAACACTACTACTTACTTTCAGCTTTGGACAAAGTGCAGAGATTGGAGTCGATCAAAGCCAGCTGAAAATGCTGCGGAGAGAGAGGGGGGGAAAAAAGAGATTTTTATTATCAAAAGAAATCTACATAAACTTTTACATGATCAACGGTCTGCATATTCATGTTACTAATGCAAAAAGTGAATAAACATCACTCTCACAACATAAAGCAATAAATTGCTTGCTAGTCTTAAAGGAAACCAGAGAGAAAGTCCCCTTCTCCATCCAGTCTGCTTCACTGAAAGCCCCATCAGATCCAAAACAAACCATGAATGAACCCTGCTGACCGTAACATGAGAGGACACTGATAGCTGGAGGGGGCTGAACCATAGATATTCTCGTCTCTGGGATCACTCATCTTGCTCCACCCTTCCCTCCTCCCTCCTGTCCAACAGTTAGACAAAGTCTTCAAATTGAGACACTGATATCCAGCACTTACGGCATCCTATCCCATCATCTGAGCTAAAGACAGAGTTGCTTGGTAGGGCAGATGTCTGCAGTGGCTTAGCCTGGCTGTCAAGGCGTGGCATGCTACCAGCCAATACCTCCATCCAGGATCAACGAACGGATTAGCCCACAAATACGTCACACAGATACAGACACAACTCTGGGGTTTCTCTTCTGGCTTTCTCCTGACCCCCTTTAGGGTTTCCATACAAGTCTATGACTTCCCTCATGATAAGCCACCATTATTTTGATCATATAAAGTATTGAAGTGTGTGAACTGTAATGCCTCGGGGTATCAGAAATATGCAGAGCAGACTACACCAACCAGCGGGTGAACAGCCAGGCACCTGAGCTGATAAAGTGTAGATATGAATATGAAATTCCAATGAGGATTCTGATCAGGGAATTCTGGCTTCAAGGTGACAGGTTTAATTGCAGTTACAAAACTGCTCCATGGCCCAATGAAGTCACACACAGCTTCATGCCTTTAAAAAGGCATCACCGGTATCTCTTATCTGGGTCAGTAAAAACTGACAACCTCCTGAAACCAGGAACCCACACACACACACACACACACACAGAACAGAGAACAGACTGTGCTGCTGGTGTTGCTGTACACCACTGGTCAACTTGTGTAAAGGGAAAAAATAAAAAATAAAAAAATACAGAAATGCTGTAACCTTAAAAAGGCAAATAGCATCTGGGCATCTGGCAAACGCACACACTTAAAGGAGAAACCTGTAGCCTTGCAGCAGCTACACAGACGGTCAATGTCAGATAAATATCAAGGAGCGTCCAGCTGGATCTTTCTTTGCATGCTTCAGCCAGGGCCAGTGGAGCTTCCACTCACTTACACGTGCGCACACGTACGCACGCGCGCACACACACAACCACGTTTAGAATAAACTCCTTTTAAAGCAGCGCTATGAACCACAAAACATTACACACACACACACACACACACACACACACACACACATCACAGCCAGATGCATTAACGTCTCGCACACAAACACGTTACCTAGATCGCTAGCACATCTCACTCCTCTTGGAACCCCACTGCATCCCCCTGTAGGTCTCTCCCTCTGTCTCGTCTATCCTCCTTTCACACTTGCTCTACCACCAGGCAGATAATGCAGTAGGATTGTCGGCTTGGCATTCCACCTCCCTCCCCATGTCTCGCCTTCCTCACTCTCACTCTCTCTCTCTCTCCCCCTCCCTCCTTCCCCCTCTTCTATCCTGGTGTCACTGATTACTATTCAGCAGACGGCTGCAGTGGAGAGAGTGCAGAGAGATGACACACAATACCTCAAAGCTGGAATAGGCATCACCCCCCCCCCCCCCCTTCCATCTCTCCTCCTTTCTCAGCTCAAAGTACTTCTCTATGGCTACAGGGCTCTGCAGAGGCAGACAACTCATCACCTCACCAATATACAACGCACAAACACACTCTTGCAGTCTCATTTCCCCTTCTCTCACTGGCTTAATTAGCAGCCATTAATGGAATGAAGTTAGTTTGTATGTATAACGTGGGTAAAGAATAGAAGGTGAAGTGATGTGCAAAAAGCTGCAGAGCCTGGCTCCTAATTAGGTTACAATGATTTCTCAGAACCTGCACGCAGTTCTCCATCACTTGATGCCTCTCACTGCCACTTCCTCTATCCAGTATGCTCCAATGGAAAGTGGATGAATAAAGAGGAAGCACCATGAAACATGTATCGTTCATAAAATGTCTCTACATTCTTTTCCTCCCCAACAATCATCATCTGCAGCGATATCCTGTTTTTCCCTCTTTCCATTTCCCTTTTCACTCTATCCTACCTTTTATTCAATATCTGTTCCTCTAAACGTGTACCCACCCCTCTATGAAGATAACTGGGGCAGTCGTGTGTGTGTGTGTGTGTGTGTGTGTGTGTGTGTGTGTGTGTGTGTGTGTGTGTGTGTGTGTGTGTGTGTGTGTGTGTGTGTGTGTGTGTGTGAGTATGTGTGAGATTCTGTCGGTGTGTGCGCGCGTGTTGCTGGCAATGAGCCGGGACTAAGAGGGAGGGGTGCAACCAAGACAGAGTGAGGACGTGCAGCACGTGCAGCCTACTTTACTCAGTGCTGTACCACCACAAGCATCAACACACACAGATACAGTACATCACCTCCTAGACACTACAAGATCTTGCATTTGATTGTAAAAGGGTAGACAAACTACCATCAACACTTGTTAAACGCAACCCACTGCAGCACCAATAGCTTTGCAGTAAATACAACCTGTGTAAAACTCAATTTGCTTGTTGAAACTGTGTCAGACGTAGGGATTGGGGATCGAGACCCGGTTCTATAAGGACATAGTTCCATATTTTTCAAAAACAGAAAATCAATAAGGTCTGAGCTTATCACTGATGGTACCGAGACTGGCAGGTCCTAATGTAATGCAAGAGTCATGTCATTTCAACTGGTGCACAATCATACATCAACTGTCTAATAAAGGTTTGAATTTTACATTTATTCATTTAGCCGACACTTTATCCAAAGTGACTTACAATTGCTATATATGTCAGAGGCTGACGCCTCTGGAGCAACTAGGGGTTAAGTGTCTTGCTCAGGGACACATTGATGGATGCTGCAGTGGGAATTAAAACCGTCTCCAGGCATGCGTCTTATCCATTGCCCCATCGCTACCCGTAGAATTGCCTGCCAATCACCGTTAAACTAAAGGAAGTAGTAGTGAATTTCTTCACAACGTCATTCCCCATCCAGAGGTGCTGACTAACATTAATATGGAATAATAATAACGACATGCTCCTCTAAACAGAATTAGAAAACTAACAGGAATTAGTCCATTCACCTCATAGCCAGGTAATTGTAAAACAATGCTCTGCAATTGCTTATTAATTAAAATGCATTATAAAAACCTGGGTGACAACATCTGGAGCAGGACAAAGCCCAGGATCTGATAGCAGTCCGTCCCTAAAGGCAACCAGAACTCTCAGACAACAAAAGATTCATAGGCTCTAGCCAGAAAGCCCTTTGTTACAGCCTGGACATCTATGACTTCCAGGTGATCGTAGACCAGGTTTAACTCAGACAGACAGGACAGACTATCCACCAGTCTTTGTTAGTCTGAAGACTAGGGAGGACAGGTCCATTTAGGGAGTAAGGAGGCTTCTATGAGTACACATCAGGTATACAATACAGACTGGCATAAATGGAAAATGATTCCACATGCTGTGTATGAACAGACAGTCTGAAGAGAAGAGTCCATGGACATTGTGTGTTGACAGGTCAGTTTTACAGTTTGTGAAACCAGGTTTGCAGTAATTACTATATAGTATAATTAATCTAAATCATTTTAGTAAAATATTTCTTACAATCTCTGTTGAGACCATGACCATCTGCATTGTATATTCTAATAAAATGAAATTGATGGTGGTTCATTTTTAAAAGAACTACAATTAGCTTTAAATGTTTTTCATATGACTCACTGCTGAAGCCAAAAGCAATTCAATCCAAACATGTTTTTTTTACCATAATTTATATTCAATGTATCACTGCAAACTAAATAATTAACTGCACACCTTCCATCGAAATTTGCACAAAATATATTACCTTGAAAAGACACAAGATGTGGTAACTGGTTCTAAAATTTACTCATCAGGCCCTTCTTGATGTGAATCACAATCAACACCATGACTCATCTATTTTCATTCTGTCTATAACACAATTTGTGAGTTTCGCAACCATTTAGGTTTACCTTTAAACTGGACTCGTGGTCCGTGTTGACTTTGAACATGAGTCCCAGTCTCAGATGAATTTCTTTAGCTCTTGAGAAACCGGGGTCAATGTAAAGCACCTCCTGGAATGCCTTGATTGCCCTGGAAAAAGACACAGAAACAGGTATTCAACAAAAATGGAAATGTATACAAATATTACGAATGGCAAAACGATCATCTACTGTACATCCCCTTGCGTCATTTTTCTAACAACAGATTATCTGACTTTTAATCCGCTGCGGTTTCACAAACATTCACCAGAACTGGGCCAAATTGACAAACTTAAATATTACAATATGACTCAAGATTTCAACACTGATAATATTGTGATTATTTAGGTATGACTTTAAATGGATTAAAATCATTTTGAAAGCAAAGCTAAGAAAGGAGGAAACTTCCTAAATGATAAGATAATAATACAGCTTCTACGCGTGACTCAAACTGTTAACTCATTAATGTTTCCATACTCAACACCCACTGAACACCCAGTTTGGAGACTCAGTGCCCTATATCGACTATTTCCCAAGCTACTCTATCATATTTCGCTGGTCCCGGGACTTTCACTAGAAACAAAAGTCTCGCTCAAAGACCAAGTGTCGACTTGTGAGAGAACGATGGAAACGTCAGTCAGTACGTCATCTTACTCTTCAACAAAAAGGTCCATCTCTGTAGGAATGCTGCAGTCTGAGCCTGTCGGTGGCAAAAACAAGCACTTTTAGTGGACGTACTTTTAACTGCTCACAATGATTATATTGCAGCCATTGCAGCCTGTTTCTCTGCTAACAGCTAAAAGTCACTAATCATTATAGTCAATGCCTGCGAGTCCATCAGACGCGGCCGCAGTGCGTCCCAGAAGTGTCTCTCCGCTAAGCGGCACAGAGCAGATCGAACCAGGCAGGAAGTCCGACACAGAATGACATAGAGAATCCAGTGAATTTTCAAAATAAAACACGCTGCTGAGACTCCTGATCATAAAACACGGTTAAAACGATACAAAAAGAAATCACTTAACTACGTAGGCTACTTAATCATAGTAGAAGTACAAAATGCAAACACAGATTACCAAATCAACAAAATCGAAACATGTCAGCAAATTCAGGCAGGCAAAATGTTCTGATTCTGAAATGCTCCTTGTGGGAAATGCAGCCTGACGAACGAAACAGGGTCACAGAGAGCTGTGAAGAAGCTCTATGGACGCATCAAAACAGCAGCGCAGCTGTAACATGCTGTAGCCGGAGTCAGCGGATTCCTGGTGTAAGGTTAATAAAAAAAAATAAAATAAAATAAAATAAAATACTATTAGAGGTGGATGATATTATAACTGAGAGAAACATGAAACAATAGCAATGCGATTAATGTCCGAACAGCTACAGGGATTCTATGTTGAGTTAGGTAGAGCAGCCAATGCTGCCGTTTATAGGACAGTGTTTCCCCTGACAGCTCTAGTCACACTTTTCTTTCTAGTGTTTAAAATTATATCCTGTCTTTATGTTTCACCACTGCTATTGATTAGAGACACCTGCTGTAGATACTACTGTATATGGGTGTTTGACAGTCAGCTGCTTACCATCTCAAGAAGTTATCAATGGGAAGTTTACCTTTCTTAGAGCGTACATGTTAATATCTAACATAAATATCACATTCTATTAATTGGGATATAAAATAATTGAGAGCTTGGGAAATCTGACCCATTTACACCTGCTATCAAAAAGTCTTCTTGGTATTTTAACCGCATGCACTGCAGTTGAGTCTCATTGTGCAAATTTGGCATGAGGAGCTGGCGGACATGCCAACAACCATGTTCCCAGGTCATGAGAGTTCGTGCTGCCGTAAGGGTTGTATCTAGGGCTGTAGTTAATGATGATTTTAGTGCTCGAAGCTTCTATAGATTATTTCAAGGATTCATCGATGCGTTTTAGAAGAAGTACTTTTGTTTGAGTGTGCTATATAATTGAATGGATTAAACGAGGCGTTGATGCAAAGAATTTGCGTCGATGCATTTTAGTGAGCGATTTAATCGATGAATGGTTTCAGCCCTAGATGTATCGTTTGCCAAATTATCCTAGTCTTTTCTCCGGGCTCTCTTGAGAGACTCAGACTTGAAACAGTAGCTTAAAAACACATTGCATTGGTTGTGTTGCTTTGGGAAGCTCAGGTGAGACTGACGATGCACTGAACCAACTGCGAATCGTAAACATAAAATAGTACAGCCAACAAAGAGCACATTCCCCAGACACTAGCCGAACGTTTGGTGAACTACAGGAATTAACACTGAATAGCTGCAGCTGACTTAATGTGTTGGTGACAGTTATTGTCTGCAAAAATCAAGTGAGATTAATGTCTGTTATAGCATAGCTAAAACGGTGGCTCTTTTGACCCAGTGACATTTGTCTGATTTGGCGATCAAAAAGATAAAACAAAACAATGAAATGAATAATAGTATCAGCAAAGTTTATCTGGCCTCTGACCACAAGGCTGGCTAATAAGTGCAGTAAATGTTGTAATGGTGAAAGGCTTCTGTCATGGTAGCATTAAACTTTCTATTGCTCTCTTAATACTGAAATAAACCACAGTCTGCAGAGACAAGAGCACAACAAAACGAGTTTCCATTTGAACCCACTCACTGTGTAGCTATGACAATAATGGCACATGCATGTCAGCATGAAGCCCCTCTCCTTCATGAAACAGCAGAGCTCTGAGCTCAGTGCTGTCTGGGTGACACACACACACTGAACTCATTGCCCCCTATTCCCTCCTCCCGATCTCCTCGTTTATCTGGTCCCTCCCTCCCCCTCTTCCTCCCTCCCCTCTATGCTCTGAGTTCACCCTCTCCTCCCTCCCTGGCAGGATTCAAAGTGAATGTTTGGAGAACACAGCTCCTCTACAGAATCCGTTGTGACACAGCGCGTAAGGCAGACTCCGGCCAAACGATGAGCAAAGAACTAGTCTCTCCTTTAGAAAAGGGCATCTGACAGCAACACTACACATTTTCCCCAAATAGGCCACACAAATAACGTAATTTTGCTCCATTCAATAGAAGCCATTTGCTGTACTAGTTGATATTTTATGGCATAAATGTTCCACAATTGCTCTACATTAAAATTTGATTATATCTAATCTAATATTTTCTTGGGGTGAAGCTTGTTTTGGATGGACTTTGTAATGGCTATAATACTATAACGAGCTCAGATGGACAAGCTGGGGAGTTGAGCCAGTGTCTCTCCGGGTGAACACCACTTCAGCCCTGTGAAGTAACATTCACCATTTGACAGCTCAGCATTCCTTTGGGCCTTAGGCTCACGGTGACGTAATCTATCCTCCAGAGCTCCACATGGTACCCCCCCTCCCCCACTGACACATTCATTTGGCAGGGCAATAACACTGTAGTCCTTCATGGTCATGGATGAAGTAAGGGGGTCAACAGCAGGCCAAACATAGGAGACCGGCCACGGCAAACCAGCCGAGTTGAAGCAGGTATCAGAATGTGGATGTGGTTCAGAATCAGTGCAGCGTAAAACTGCTAGCTTGTTACACCTGCCATTTTATAAGCAAACCGCTTAACTGAGAAATTAAATAAACAAAAATTAACAGGTCAGTGCTGCTGGAAAGTTTGCAGGTTGCGCCCAGTCCCGACCTGCACGATTGAGTGTGGATAGGTCATCAAATAGCTGTTAAATTATAGAAATATTTAACAATAGTTTATGCGACCATCATCACTGTTTTTACCGCTGCCTTGTAGTAACCCATTATGTGACAAATTGAATTTGGCTTTGTAGAACGTACACTTTCCAAAAATTATTGACTCTAATGCGGGTCAGACAGCCAATAGTATATACCCCAAACCACAAAATGACATGGAGTTAAATAGTCAGCAATATAAGTTCATAGTCCTGGTGTGACATTTTTAAAGATGTCATTTATTAATCAGCTGGATTACAAACACATTTATTAGTTTCTGACTGTGCCAAAGTAGAAAAGTGAAAATGTGACTTAACTGACTGATAAAGATGAACAAACCTATTGTAGCTATTAGTGGTACAAGAAAACAGTAATTCTGTCAGTGACAGTGATGCTCTGCTCCCTATGGGAGAGAGAGAGACGGGGCTCACGATGTAGTCCCACACTGGTTCACATTCAACAGCACAATCCCCCTGAGAAACTGAGCCACAAGGGGGCTAATGGGCCCACCTGGACCTCTCTTGAGGAGGCGGATGTGACCTGGACTTCATAAATAGCACAAAGGCAGCAGACCCTGCTACTTTGGCAACATGGTTCATTTGAGGACACTCCAGCAAGCGCAATCCTTATAAGATCTGCCCCTATTTAAAACACGATGCCTTCACTCACATAAGGCATCTCTCTCTGCTGCCACTAAGAAGCTCACATCAATACTCTCACTCCACTTAGGGCTGGGCGATATGGCCAAAAATGTTATCACGTTAAAAACCTATCATTCCATTTTGATAATTATCACAATAAAGTTCGCCCCTGAACGAAAGCTGAAGGGCCACATGGTTAATTGTGTGGTTAAACTATACTTTATGGTCAGAACGTGACAAACAGTGGATCTTCACATATCTGATGTAGCACATTCAAAACAATTATGATAAAATTTCTTTAAAAAAAAATATGATTAGTAACTTATTTCAGTTCCTTTTTCAACAAAACAAACATCTTAATAGAAAAATTAAGTGCTAATTGTGATTCTAATGAATTAAATCAAATATTAATATATAAATATAATATTGAACATTTGTTATATTGTTATTGAGGTAAATTATATTGGGATCATTTTCATTAGTGTTTTATTGCACAGCCCTAACTCCAATCCACAGTCAAACATCCCAAATCTGTAAATTCTCAAGCAGTCAAAAAACACAGAAAAACCCTGTATCTATACTGACAAGCCAAGAAAGACACCCAAATAGAGAAAGCTCAAAATGACAGGCATACCTTTTAAATAAATCAAAATGATGCCACTCAATCATGAACTGTGTTTCCAATTAATTAACAAGACTATGGCAGCCAGTCTATTTTGTTCCGCCATAGTTTCAAAGTGAACCGAAAATAAGGCTGGAAATAGGTGCCAGGGTCCACGTGGTTAACATTAAAGACTTCTAACATTGTGTTTTGCGCCGCTGCTCCCTGCTGCTGTAAACGCACGCGTTCACACACTGGCATCTGACTCGAGACAACCGCTTTTCTTTTGAGGTAATTACGAGAACGTTAACTAAGGGTTTGAACAGTATTGAATATATCCACTGTCTCTCATTTAAGAACGTGATCGTGCTAGTCGCTAAATATAGCGCACACATATAAGTGCCTTTCTGGTAAAACAGGGTCTATACAAGAATCCTGAAGTAAAATTGAATACCTTTTTAAGACCTTTTCAGGACTTTTTCAACATATTTTAAGACTTCCGCGCCACTTTGAGCTGTAACTGATTAAATCAGCCACACACACACACCTTTAAAAAGGGAAATTTTTTAAAAGGAATTTAAGTATAACATATTTATTGCCTATATGTCATCAGGTTGTAACGCCACCTAAAAATTGAGGCATTCACCAACTTTCTCAGTTGCCTATAACAGCCTGTATGGGCAGTTTTCTATTTGAAGGACTGGTCAGATTTCCTGCGAAAAGCAACTGTCTTACATAAGCTATGCAGTTTATGTACGCAATATTACAGCAAATAATGTGAAACAATAATTTTGTGTTTTATTTGGTTTAAACTAGATAATGTGAGCTTGCCTGTAATGATATGTGTGATAACTTTCACCGTCCACTTGATAAACACAACAAAATTCAAAACAGGCCAGGAGGGAACAAAGATGAAAACAATAAACTGAGTGATGAATAATGTAAGTAGTGTAGGCGGTGTAAAACAGGCACAACCTGGAGGAGGAACTAGTCTAAATGACTGTATGACATTAAATTGAAAGTATATTGTTAATTTCATAGTAAACTAAAAGTTTGATATTAATATATTCATTATGCTACTATATTCAATATAATAGTATATAACTTACCACTAGTATAATATTAATTCAAATTACAGCTGCTTCGGTTTGCGGTTGATTTTTATTCATTAACTTTGTGCCTTAAAAATGCTCTAGGCTACATGATAGTCTCCAACCTTGATTTTAGGCAGGCTACTAACTCATCAATAATCATAACCGTTTATGCAGAACAATGAGTTCAACATTTATACAGTTTGTTGCAGCACATCAAGCTTTTTTTTTTTTTTTTTTTTTTTTAAATCCCGCTCCATCCAGGCTGTGATTGATTTGTTCACAAAAACTGACATTGACGAGAGCATCGGCTTTATGAAAAGTTGAATGTGTTTCAATAACAGGCACCGATTAAGCAAAATAGCCGGCTAACGTTAGCCAAACCCACACCCTCCTTGAATTTTCCCTGTTGTTTTCGGTCTTACCGATTCAGCTGCTGCCGGCGCATCTCGCTCTTGTTTTTCCAGGAACGGAGCTGTTCAGGTGGCCACAGAGTGACTGGCAAACCGGTTTAATCCCGTTACTACTGATCGCCACTCCGACTGTGTTTTGGACGATTAACATTGCGGGTCCGGCAGGGTGGGAGATTAAGGTCGGTTGTACTCGTAAATCACTTTCCGGTTCGCACGGATCTATGTTTTTGGAGCGTTTAAGAGTGAAATAGGCGCTCGGTGGATCCCTGCGTCTAACGTTACAGAAAGGAATCACACAGTCGCTACTCACTGCCTGTCTATGCATTATAAATAAATACGTTCACCTACACTTTTAGCAAACAAACTTTTGGACAAACAGGATTTTCACATTGAAAAAAATATCTTCAAAATTTAATACCTGTTAAATGGTGATTAAGACTAATACTTTTTAATGGCCTTAATTTTCGCAAAATTGATTTATTACCGTTTAAGACTTTTTCAGACCCCGCGGACACCCTGTAAGAGCAGTTAAAAGGAGCAGAGCGAGTGTTAAGAGTGTGAAAGTCTTGCCTGAAGAGAGGCTATTAAGTCTTAATTGTACGCAATATGAGCACAACATACAATATAATTTAACAAATTGCGTCGGACATGGTGAATGTTGCACAAGGATACACGTGACAGTCCGGTTTTCAAAATAAGGTGTTAACACAACATGTATGGAAATAGGATCAATTGGATTATATTCACAGGAAGTATAAAACATGCTACATGTGTCCATTAAAAGTAAAATAAAATGGTCATTACTTACAAACAATTCTTTGATTTAAGGTTGCTGGAAAAACATAAAAATATTAGTAGACGTTTTTGCTGTTTCATCACCATTTATATCTATACAGTGAGTTTA
This sequence comes from Micropterus salmoides, assembly GCF_014851395.1. NCBI lineage: Eukaryota > Metazoa > Chordata > Actinopteri > Centrarchiformes > Centrarchidae > Micropterus > Micropterus salmoides. The sequence goes on from NW_024040596.1 coordinate 27,873,289, forward strand.
TCATCAAAGTGTTTACTGGGGCACAAAATTGTTTCCAAGAGTTCATAGTTCTTCATAGATCTAGCCTCTTAATTTTGCTTTAAAAGTGAACCAAATGAATGCACTTAATTTTAAAATGTACAAATCTTTCTTCCGGGGGGCATGCCCCCAGACCCCGCAAGAGGATCGATGTCCACCCACCATAGTCTCACAAAATCCTGTGGGAAACACTGATGAAATCATTGATTCATAAAGTTGACACACAAGTGGAGTAAAGTGGGAGAAGATATTTTGATACACAAAATGTACTCGTGGAAATAACTTTAAACACAGCTGCATCTCATTTAGATGTTTAAAATAAAAAGGTTTGCTGTGAAAAAAATGTTTGCTGTGAAAAAAAAAAAAAACTATCACCACCGTATAAGTCATGAGAATCCACATTACTGTAGAGCCAAGAAAGAGATGTTTCTCCATAATTATGCTTCTTATTCTTGAAGGCGTATCAAGTGCAAAGTGACATCAGGTGGGTCATAAAGACATCACATTCCTCTTTCTCTTATCCTGCACATCATATGAGAGCAGATTTCAGGCTAGATAGAAATCTCACATTACAATAAACTATTTCCAAAATGTGCACAGAGCTGAGGAAATTCAAAAAAGTGTGTTAGCACAAGTGTCTAACTGGAACAGGACTGATGGCTTACTCAGTCCCACAGGAGACCCCAACACCTAGGGGGACCCATGCAGACGTGCCTGCAGTTAGACATGAGAATCAATATCAATTTCATCCGTGTCTGTGAGTTAGAACATTGTTAACCTAGCAGACTGGACAGGAACCAGATAACCTCAACCTACAGCTCCAATTTTGCTCTAGACATTTTTTTACAAGTTATGAAAGTGCGCAAAGCTGGCACCTTCACTGAGACCCAACTGTTGACGGTCAGTAAAGAGGCCCGTTTCCCACGCTACACGTTGAGGCGACATCAGCTGGGTAGCCTCACAATGCCTCCGAGCAGACAGGAAGTGTCCCGTGCTTTGAAGTAACTTTAACTAGCGGTCAAAACAGCGGCTGTAACACGGTGGATCAATATATTTTACCGTCACCCGTTTCACTATCAGAATGTGATCCACTCTGTCGATAACATTTGAAAAGGCTACACCAGCCGCACGTATACAATTTTACCCCCATTCACGTTAACGGAGTGCTAAACAGGAAGTTAGCTTGCTCTGCTGACAAATGCCAACACAGTGGACGCTGTAGAGCTACCGCCAACTAGCATTTGGGAGTGTGATTGCAGAATGACGGCGACACTGACGCACAAGTATAAATGCATGGCTACATGCGTAGTCTACGGCATAGCTACGCACGTAACCCTGACACAGAAGTATAAATCAAGGATAACCCAGAGCCATACGAGAACTGAACACTGCCAACAATGATAACGACCGTTTGGGAACTGTGCGACTTTCAGCATTATTATACTTCCAGTTACATTCACAGAACACTGCACAGATGTTTATGTATGCATATATGTATATAATCTCAACTGCACAGCCTGTACATAGGACCTCTGCAATTCAACAAATGTGCAGTAACATGAACAGCAATATCTCAGCTGCTAACTATAAGCTGTACTGTTTTATATCCGTTTATATTATATAATAATATTTATATTATATTTTAATATATTCTATAGTCCTATATTCAGAACCTCGTTCTTTTCTTAGCTCAAACTTTTTATATTTTTAATTTTGTTGTCATGTTGGGTGTACAATGCACCGTAAGGATTGCACTCAGTTTCGTTGTACAATAAAAGGAATCTGAATCAATTATGGTAGACCTGAAGATTTTGCTAGCAGAGCATTACCTTTTACAGAGTTAGGAAGCAATGCTAAAGTCAAGCCTGATGTCGCCGTACACATAAAATAATGATTCCCAGTCTCTTCCTACAGCTTGATCATTTTAAACTGGTGATGGCATCAGGACTGAAAGTCATGTCGTGCATCCCTGATAACTATGACAGCTATAGAGTAATTAGAAGGCTGCTCTTAGGAATCAAGGACAGCTGTTTTTGCCCCCCCATTTAAAATGTTTGTGGCCTAAACTTTCTACTGAGCACACAGAGATGAAATTATATCAATGTTCTCATCTTACTGCAGGTATGAAAGCAAAAGATATAGGTGTATTCAAATCGTATTTGTATTCATAACGTAAATCATTGTGATGCCATGCATGCAATGAAAAATGTATCTTTTAAAGCACTTACCACTGAAATGCGTTGTAATGGTAGTAAACCATGCCAAGGCCATATAAAAAGGCAGCATTCTGAAAAAGAGCGTGGGAAAATTGTTACCAACAGCAGCAGAGAAATTCTTCAACAAATTGTAATGATTACTTGGTGAAAGCTAAAATCTAGTAGTTATAACCCTGTCATGGCATTTCTACATACAAACTGTTCAATAAAATGAAACTGCACCAAACTGTATTTATCCAGTCCTTTCTTGGTTTGTCTGGTTGTATTATGCTTGATAAATCGTAACATACTACATGCCAAGTTGAACAAGAAACCATTTTCCAGGAGAAGACATCCAAATGACAGACCCTACCATTTCCATGCTAGTTAATTGGGATTTGGAAAATGTAATTTATAGTAAAGGGGCATTGGTTCACCACGGTGCAAGACACACGCAACATTTCAACTCATCGAGCTGTAAGGAGAGGGCGGTATGACCAACATATGTCAAGGTGCTGATAGTAACAACAAAAACCAAGAGGCCGATCAATGGGCATGCACCAGAGTTACATTATGCCCTGATCAACAAGTAGCCGAAACATCTCAATCACTCACTACAAAAAGGACTGTGGCCTTTGTCTATCAAATCAAATCTCATAACCAAACCTAAGAGAAAACAAAATATCAATTGTATCTGCTACCAGCAGGTTTTTCATATCAAGTAAGTATATAACCAGATAACACATCATACAAACTAGTGGTAGATCAATTAATCGTGCCGATATCTAGCATTTTGAGATAATCTGCATCGGCCGAAACCTGCACTCACATGGCCGAGCTAAATTCTAGCAAATCTAATCTAAAACCTTTACTGGATAATGTTAAATATATACTGTTATACTGTAGAGAATAATGCAGTTCAATGACGTCACTTCTGACAAACTGCTGTATTTTTGTATTTCCTTAATGTAAATTCCATCTAAAACATGTTACTGGCTAAGATAACACATATATTAGACAGTCTACATGGATAATACATGACTTTTTTTGTTTTGATATCGGCATTATACATCCGCCATCGGCACTCTAAATTTTGGCATCGGCCTTTGAAAAACCCATACGGTTTGACCACAAATACAAACATTAGACTGAGTCGAGTTACACAGCCATGATGAGATTCAGCCAATGAGTCGCACAGACTCACTGAGCATAATTTAATGCATTTCCATTATCAACATAATTAGGTTGACACATCTTTTCTGCCCTAAAAGTTTTCCCTTCCCAGTTGGGAGACCAGTTAGAGCCATATTTGGTCAACCGTACCAGTTTGGCCCTGGTTTTGGGCTCCAAGCTCAGATTCCCAAGGGAAGTCTGCCCCACATCATTATCTAGCAGAGGGAAGGACCTCACACCCTCACTTCACTGTGCAGATCTGAAATCCCGAGGAGCCCAGTGCTGTCAGATCTGATCATAATCGAATTCTCAGCACCTCTGCTTAATGGGCACTCCAAACAGTGAAACATCAAACGAGCCTATTTATCCACACAGAGAGCATAGAGAAGGCAGGCTGGATCCCATCATATCACAGCTGATTGGACAGTTTAAATCCAGGCCACGAGCAGGAACTGTATGCAATCAAAAGTGAGGCAAATATGTCTGAATACTAACATTGTTACATCCACAATTACTGACCACATCCTCATAAACTGTGCTACGCTGTTAAGCTCGTTAAAATGAAGAAAGTTATGCTATTAGCAAAATTAACAAAGAAAATTATCCAAAGTGGATAGGAGTTCCGTAAGGCTCACGTGGAAATTCCACCCCCCCCTTTGGAACTGCTTTGTATTCCCAGATCCACAGAAACGATTTGGTCGAGTCCAGTTATAATACAATGCCAGTTTAGCTAAGAGCTAAACAACCCTAATCCTTCTACCCAGTGGTCCCAAGAAATCCATTACATCACTCTCTAGCTCTGTCATTCTTGGTTAAATAGGTGAAATACAATAAATGGAGGTGACGGACAGCTAAAAAATTGGAACTTAGTGGAGGCCCCCCCTGGAGCCACAAACAGGTCCCTAGCATCCTGAGCAGTTAGGCTATATTAAAATGTAAACCTATATTAAATCAAAAAATAGATTCTATGTTAAAGAGACAGGTTGGCTGAGATATGAATGAGCCCATTAAACCCACACTAGCTGACATGCAGTAAATATAAACTGGGCAAAGTTGATTTGCTCCAGAGTTTTTCTCATCAGTTATACATTTGTATTTCCCTGCGTGAGACAATTATTGTGTGGCTTGACGTGTGAAAAACACCATTTGCATGAGTCTTGCGAGACAGCTTTTTACCTGATGAGTATTCTGCTTACAATTTAATCTTGCGAGATCTCATCACAGCCCTATTAATTATATTTGTGTATTTCATTTGAAAATATTGAAAGACTACCCTATCGCCTTCTTTCATACCCCTACACCTGTCTCCTACTGCGTGCACACACCTGCTTGTTTCCCCAAAAAACACAACTAGTCTTTCGAAACAACGTGGTACTGAATTACAGTGGCACCAACAGGTGTGTTCCCTACTCTTTGCTTTACCTGGCTAAAATATCCGCTGTGTCCACGTCTTCTAAGGTAACACCAAAGTCTCTCTCTCGTTTCTCTGCACAAATGTGTCACCAAATATACTGTTAGAGCTTTTTGCAAAATGCGAGCTGCTGTACAGCAACATGCCCGTGATTCGACCAATGCAAACCATTTCAAGATACAATCACCACAGCAGGTACAATCTGCGCCTCTGTCAGACCAACCAGTACAATCAAAATTGACACGACTCACCTATGAAGCCTCATAGTAATCCACCGATCAATTATACTCCTACAAAAAAGGTCCAGACGATCCAATCAAGTAAAAACATTTAGTCCAAAACACATTATTCCATCAATAAATCCCCAGGGACAGCTGCCGAATCGTTTCATATTTGCTGGCAGACGTGGCTCGTATGTCATAACTGTAATAACTCCGATTTGGATGTGAACAACTACAATAGCTTGTATTCAAAATTAGCTACTGAACTCTAACCTTTCGATTGACACCAAATCTGACCCATTAGGAGCTTACATGTCCGTTTCACAGCCTACAACAGCCAATGAGAGACCGCGCTGTAAGGAAGGGCCAGCCCCTATTATTTCGTGGGTAGGCTGAGCCAATTGCAAGCAACAGTCACGATGACTGGCACTTTGTGTAGCCAAAAAAATTCTGAAAATAACGATTTCCAGCTTTAAAGAGATACTATGCAATTGGTAACAACATGGTAACCAGGCCTACTCTGCTGAAATATAGCAGAATCCACAGCGTCTGCTGTCCGAGAGCACGTTAGCCTCAGTAAGAGGACATGTTTTAGCAGCACTGTAGAAGGTGTGACAAGCCTGACAATATTTAAATATGCATTGAAGCAAAATACTTTTCTAAGCCTAAATCTAAGACACAGAGTCTAGTTTATTTATCGGTAGGATTATCGAGAGGAACTTGAATAGTTACAATTAGTCAACAAACATCAAACAAACGACAGAAACGCAGCATCCAAAACACAACAGAGTAAAAATGTAAAGAGAGTTATTTGAAATAGTTTGTACAAAAATACAGTGACTAATAAGAGGTGGGAAGCACAAGAGCAACTGTTTTTCTCCAGGGCCGAAGTCAATGCTAACTTTGCAGCTAACCCCCTTCACTTTATTCAACAGTTGGCAGCAACACACGGGAGCTCCTCTTTAGTCCTGAGAAGCTGCAGTCTTTGTTCACCAGCCACTGTAACTTCTACTGTACATTTACTGCTGAACAAGGTGCTGACCCGCTCCTCTCTATTCTCCGTTCACACATAACCTCCGTCTATTCCTCCTCTACCGCACACATACTGACCGCTGCGGCAAAGCTAGCAAAGCTAACCAGCTGGGATCATCACAAACATGACAGACAGACAAGACTGTAATACTGAACCTGTCGTTAATGCGGAACAGTAAAGCTAACTTTACTCACCTGTCCGGCAGAAACAGAGCAACCTCAGCATCGGTTTTCATTCTTTTCAAATCTAGATTTATTCAGCATTGAAACCCCTCACCGATGTTAACACGGGTCTTCCCCCCACCTGGTCGTATAACTTGGATCACAATTCCTCAGACCTTTCCCTCTGTGGCCGTTTCTCAGCCATCGTCCCATAATAAGTCCAGCATGTTCGAATGTACCTCTGTTTGTTTACATTCTCTCTCCTACTGCTTCGAAAGCGCCACCGCCACCTGCTGCTCGCTCCGAGCAGCTTTGTGTGTGCTTAAGTTACAGACCCAGGGCTGTGTAGGAAAACCGGATTTTTTTTTCAGAGCACATGAAAAACAGAGCTAGCGACCAATGAGGAAATATTCCCCGAATTTAACAAAACACATCTGAGTCAAGCTACCAGCTAATACAGAGCAATGCAGCAGTAGCCGCCAAGACATACACTTAGAAAAACCTGCGTATAATAGTCATTTTTCATGGTATTGGTATTAAATTTAAACTAGAATTTATGCCGTAGCCCTACAGTGTTTTCCAGCTAACAAGTCCCAGCTATTGTTGTCTGCATGCATTTGTTAGCAAACATTTTCAAGCGGAAACAACAAAAATATTTTAGTTTTAGTGTGTTTGACTTATATTAATCAATTCCAATAGCACTTGCAATCATTCTGACTTCTGGGTTAAACACTCCAGAGTGTTATCTTTCAGAGAAGCCCAAAACCATGCGTATACTCCAAATGGTTCAAGAACTACATTCAGTTTAGGTTGGATATGCCTTGAAAGGCGTTTTGCATGAAATTTACAGGAATGTTAAGAGGTTAACGGCCTTAAATAATCCCTCACAGAAGCCTTACGTGCACTGAACAGTAAAGTAATGCCACATGTCCTACAGAAATCAAGTACATACAACAGGCTGACAACAAACCCAGTCTTGTTGTGTGCGCAGAAATCTTTCCGTCCCTAATCAACACATGTCAACACATACAGTAGAGTCCACTTGATCTGCATTCCAGGGGTTGTTCTTGTGCAGCGCACTCACAAAGTATAAGGACAGCGATATGTTTTTCCATTGTTTGGCTGCGTATATCAGCACACTGGATTTGAAATTAAATGACTACAGTGACGTTAGAGTGTAGACTTGCAGTTTTAAGACTAGCTGAGCATGTTCTCGTTCATATTAACGTGCACATAATGTTGGGAACATTGCATAGAGACTGCCACAGTTTTAGGGCGATGCATGTAATGTTGCTGGTTTCATTTTGTGTAAACTCACCTTCCAGTAGTCCGACTGTAAACTGAAGTACCTCTGGTATGCAGATAGTGCTGGGAAAACGGTGAAATGAATAAAAGAATGTGATAGCGTGAGAGACACAGAAGGAGATAATGAAGAGTTAGTGACAATGTTAACTTCTTCAGATATTCAACTGTTTTAAGACAAGCTGAAAATGTTTAATCAGAATAATCCTTTGTCACTGTTAACCAAAATATTGAGCAACAACAGCGCACATCGAATGACTCATGAAAAACTAGCCATCAGTTCTCTATTTTGAATCAATATAACACAAAGGGAAAAAACAAAGTTCAGAAAATAATGAACTGATGCGGAGATACAGATTTGGAAGGGAGAGAAAACAGGCAGGATAATGTATACATTGAGACTCTCACCTTTTGAATAGTCCTCCAGCAGGAGGTTAAAGTGGCCCAGCTGACAGAAAATGTCAGGGTCCACTTTCCCCTCTGCTTTCAGGATGAGGGCATCATAGCAGCTAACAGCCTAAATGAAAGAGCAGTAACAGCGTAGAGTTAAAGAGATGCTACACAGCTGCACTGAACATGAAAGACTTCAATGGTTGGTAGAGAATATGCATGTTACATAAAAATTATAAATGGTCAATATGGCAAGCAAATTCTGACAATAGCTTGACCTTAATGGCATAAGTTCACTAGGCGATTATCAGAGACGGCTGACTCACAGAATACCAAAGGCGTGCGTTTTTCAAGCCTTCCAGGGCGGTTTTGCATAGTACCTGCTGTATGCCCACATATGGGCCTTGTCAGTCAGTATTTAAACAACGGCTAAACAAATTACTCATGATAGCCCATACTGCAGCCACTGAGGAGGAATGGTTTTGAGTATAACTCTCTCTCTCTCTCTCTGTGCTAGTCAACAAAACAATTATGCTGGATGCAATATGCCAATTTAGAAAAACTATTTAGATAAATTTCAAAAAGTAGTCATTTTGTGGTGAACAGAGCATTATCTTCAACGTGTGCTGATCTTGTTGAGCTAAAACAGACACCAACAACAGCTTTGTAAAAATCAAACGATTCAGCAATGTATCTGTGATAAAACTGAAAGGCTAATGCAAAGGTCTGGGTGAAATGAAATTACTGTACTGTGACATAATAACTCTAGACATTATGTTCTTGCACAGTTGATTCTGAAGTTACCTGAAGATTTTTGCCTGTATGTATCATTAAGAATACTATTATGAATGTCATGTTTGTAACACAGTAGGTGATACACTCCTTTGGTATTTATTATTACAAAAGACAGAATCTCTCTCTTACAAACGAACAGTTATCAGGTTAAGAGCAGTCAGAAAAGTCCCAGCTTGCAGAAGTAGGCAATATAGAATGTTTCTTATTTTTGCTTCTTGTTTTGAGGAACCTGCAAATTATATCTGATCCTTATGAACTCCTATGCATCTCTATCAAGCAGAGACACCATTAAAATACCTATTATGGTTGTTTATTCGCAGCACATAGTTGAGAGTATACGACCAAAGTAACTCTCGTATGATTGACTGTATGGAGATTTTGACGTCATCTCTTTTCAGAAAATTGACTCTGGCTGTTATTACCACAAGACTCTAGATAAATTCCTAGAACATTTTTCCAGTAAGTGTGCCAAAGAGCTAATTCTGATACCAAACTAGTAAATCACATCCTTCACTGGACAGTCCAAGAGGCAGATACTGTTTTTTTTGCTGTCCTAACGATCATCATCAATTTAGTGCACTACAAAAAAATAAAAATAAATAAAAAACCCACATTCTAACTCTTCATAAATGATGTGGCACAATTTATACAGTAATGTCAAAATGCATATATTTAATAAAAGATTATGTTAGACCACAAAGCAATATATTCAAAAGTGACAAAAAGAACCTCTGATAAGATTGTAATAAAACATTCATGCATCATTCATCACTGGAAAGCCACTCACTTTGTTTTTAAAACTAGTGCCTCAGTGTAACATTTGCAGAACTGTCCATCCATCCATCGTCAACCGCTTATCCCAAGTACAGGGTCGCGGGGGGGCTGGAGCCAATCCAGCTTACATCGGGCGAAAGGCGGAGTACACCCTGAACAGATCGCCAGTCCATTGCAGGGCCACACATCGACAAACAACCACTCACACTCATACCTAAGGACAATTTTTGGAGACACCAATTAACCTAGCCTGCATGTCTTTGGATGGTGGGAGGAAGCCGGAGCACCCGGAGGGAACCCACACGCACAAGGGAGAACATACAAACTCCACACAGAAAGGCCGGGGAAACCGGGGTTTGAACCCACAACCTTATTGCTTTGCGGCGAAAGTGCTAACCACTGCACCACCGCGCTGCCCCGGGAGTTTCACAAATGAAAGAAAACTGAATTATTATGACAAGCCTTTGCTCAAAGAGCCCAAATCTAATCACATTGTGATTAGACCCTACCTCAAGCTTCTCCTGAGGAAAATAATCAAGCTCACATTTGCAAATAGTATGTCTCCTCACACTTCTGTCATACAGCAAATAAAAAAAGGGCATTATTACACACATTTTGCAAGGTGCTGGCATAACGCCAAGCTGCTCTTCTACTTATGAATTTGTGCCACAGAGGTTATCCAGCAGAGCACCCTGCAGACAGTGTGACCCAGCGAACAAAACTACACTTACAAATATCCTCAAATTGTGAAAATTATAGTGGGACAGTACCAAAATGAATTAATGGGTTCTTATGTTCAGCCTCATGCTTAACTCTCCCATCCCCCACATTTTAAAATGGTAGAGTCGAGAGAGAGCATCTAAAGGGAACTTGGTATAAGTACAGTTATAAATATAATTGCGTGTGACACAGCCTTACACATGTGGTGTTATCACGCAGACAGATCCCACAAGCAGACCTTTTTAAGTTTAATGTTGTTGTATGAAAAGGCCTGCTTGGGTACCCAGGTATCCAGCAGAGAATGAAGGACAGCAGCAAACCAAAAATGACAATAACTGAGTGCATGGCTGGGCCTGATCTCAAAGTACACCTGAACAAAACAACGTTACCAGCCAACCCTTCAACAAGAAACCCAGAAGCCACATGTTGAAGACGCAGATCAAGCACAGGCAGCGGAACGGTGCAAACATGGACCGCATGTGCACGACTGCCGTGTGTGCAACAAGCACTACACAGTCAGTTAAGTGTGTTCCACTGGCTTCCGGTTTATAATCAATCACCTTTGTTAAAACATCGTCGTGATAAGGTTTTTTTGCGAATGGTGATTAGCCTAGCCGCTGCTGCTAGTTAGCTGGCAAACGTTTGCTAAGTATTTTCTTCCCATCCCCGCCATCTTAGGCCAAGTCAAGCAGCCATTATTTTGCAACCCTAAAACTACCTCTATGTATTTACTTCTCCCTCGTTGTTGTCTGATAAGTGGCGCCGTAGTAGCTATGTGTGCAAGTGAAGGGGGGGGGGGGACCGCTGGAGAGTTAGCAGCTAACATGCTAGGCTAGCAGAGTGAGCTGACGCACAACCCCAAACTCTGGCTGCCGTTTCAGAGGATGCGACGCAGGGTTTTGCTGGGATATTGTTTCTCCTCTCAATAAAAGGAAGTGTGCATTTACTCTCTACTTTTGCAGGCCACATAGTATAACACTTAAGTTAGATAGCAACGTGTTACATTTAGTTTAGCCCGATTGCAGCAAGTGTAACAAGCAAAGTAACAACAGTTTGCAACATAAAATGTATTTTCTTCACACATGCTTGTCTATCCTTAAAAATATATGTGTTGATAGCGATTTATATGCTTTGACAAACACGTATTCGACAATGCCATCACGTAGCACTGTACCTTTTCTCTCTCAACAACCGATTTTTAGCAGGGTGGATGGAGATTCATATAACGTTATCGTCCTGCAATTTTACCGCAACGTTGTGTCTGTTTAATAATAGTGTAGCGTTAGTTTAGAGAAATGCAACCTTAATAGAGTCATTTTATATTCTGTGCTTTGGTTTCCGAGCAAATGTCGCTCCCGTCTATGCAATATAATCAGGTCCACATTTGTAAGCTGCTTTTACAGTCTGATTCAGCTTCAAAGTTGGAGGGGGATGTAGGTTTGTGTACGTCGCGGCTGGCCATATGGCAAGAGCTGCGTTGGGAGGTCTGTACCACTTATTTCAGGTGGGATATACACTAATCAAGAGGAGATAACCAGGCGGCTGTGATCTTGTTTTCTGTGGCATACCTTTAACAGCAAGGCCTTCGTTCTGGCGCCATCTTCTTGAAGCCTATGAAATCCAAACAGTGAACTGCAAGTAGAGGACAGACAACACACACATACACACACACACACACACACACAGGCGGTTCCGTATTACTTAGGGGGCAATAATAGTTGTTGTTTCAAACTGCGATGAAGAAAAATATATATTTCAGGAGAAGAAGCGGGTGATAGAGCTCACACAAGACATTATCTAACCTGTCAGTTCCGACCAAGCTCTCTTTTTCTTGCGCTGTTAGCTTCGGAAAGTCCTCTTCGATTTCAGTCGCTGTTCCCGACGCCATTTTCTCCTCGTCATTACCAGCAGCAACGCCGAGTCTCCGGGCAGCGGCGGCGGCAGCGGCTGTGAGCGACACTCCGCACGATTTCATGGGAAAGAAATGAGAAGACCGACGGGCACCGAGCAACTCCGGAAAAATGCAATAACAACGAAAAGTGTTGCACACCTATCCAGGACTAGACGGGGCGTAGCGTAATTCTTGCCAAATCCTCAAGGAAATGATCCCGTCAAGTTACCTTCCACACTCCTCATTGTACATCGACACACAGCGTGTATTCCAGTGCCAATTTATGCATGAAGTTGATGTAATGTTGGGTTTTAGGAGTGAGTGTTACTTGATAATGTCGCAAACTTCCCAACCATCGGCTGAAAGTTGTTGTAATTGTGTCACATAGGCAAACGCACGCCGCCACCGTCGGCACGCCTTCTGTTCGCCGTGGCCAATCAGTGGGCGGCGTGTGCAGTCACGTGACAAATAAAAACGGGTTTTCAAGACCCGCCTCAAGCCCTGCAATTGGTTCCCCGTGGTATATTATGATTACGTAACTTTATTTCAAAGAAAGCCATTGGTCAGAATTGCTGTCATTTTTGTCTATGGAGGGGGAACGGCTGTCAAGGATGTTTGTTGCAACGTTGCACAAAAACAGTTCTTTACAACACAGTTAAAAGCCCAATCACATAAATAAAAAGGTAAATAAATATATAAATAAAAAATAAATAACAAGATAATTAAATTAAATTATTTCATTTAGGTAAATTAGAAAAGTAAAATAAATACTAAATAATGAAGTTATGTACGTTAAAGTGGCACACTAAATATATGTATATTTTGGTCTCAGGTCTCTGTGACTTTATGTTGTTGTAGTACATCTCCTATTTTGTTAGCTTATCCTCCCACTGTACACAAAACTGCATTATTATATTATTACAGAAGTTCTGCACACTGTCCATTACATATAATACATACAATTACTAATCTGTTGTAACTTGAATTTAATGGCATTGTTTAATAAACTAATGACTGTAAATCTGCAAGCACTCTTATTTATCTCTTTTCTGATATTCCCCCACAAATATTTAGTCAATGTTTAAATACAACAGCCAAATCCCATAAATAAAAACACAGGATCGTTAATCAAATTTAATTAATTACTTTAGGTAAATAAGAAACAAAGTAAAAATGAATAATACATAATGAAGTTATATACATTAAGTGTCACAATAAATATAGATTTGTTGTCTCAGGTCTCTGTGACTTTATGTTGTTGTAGTGCATCTACTTTTTTGTCTAGCTTATCCTTCCACTGTACACAAAAAAATGCATTATTATATAATCAAAGAAGTTCTGTCCATTATTAGGCCATGCAATGATTTTTTTATTAATCTGTTTTCACTTGAATTTAATGAAATTGTGTATGTAACTAATAACTGCTTGACTATAAATCTGCTAGCCTCCTTATTTATCTCTTTTCTGATGATAATTCCTCACAAAATCTACTAAACTACAGTTTTAAATTTTTTAAGACAAATGAGATGCTAAATCATACTTGGGGCATTTACTTAAAATAAATGTGAACGTTCACCAAAACAGTAATTGTAACATGTTCTCAGTGTTTGTGACAAACCTAGGTGACTTGAGTCTTGTTACCTGAGTAATTAAAGGAAACCAGCTATCACCTCGAATGTATCGACTCTGAAAATGTCTTCATATCATGTCCCATGATGGCTTTGGTTCAACCATGGAAAATACAACACTAAAGGACAAAGTTGCCCCAGAGTACATCACCACAATGTATGTTGGGATAGGAAATAAAATTGACTTAACAACATTTATGTAATTCTGTGAAGAGAAATAAACTATAATTGACCAGCAACAAATAGCAAATTATTATATTATTAAACATAATTACTATTATGTACATACAAGTGGGTGAAAAAATATATAAATATAAAAAGCAACAATGCCCAACAACTACAATGTCTATACAAGTCAGGGTTTCTGTAAATTGTAAATATTATAAATAGTGCGTGAGAAATTAATATTAAATGGATATGCATGAAGTGTGTGACATGTATGATTTGTATTTGACAGTGATGGATGATATGTACATGTTAAAACTGTGTTTTTATTAACATTTGTAGTTAAAAAAAGGTTTTATTGTACAGGGTTAGTGACTGCAGCTTTGACAGTTTATTTTTATAATTATTAAGGTCAGTTTTGATAAACGTTTCCCACCTGAGTAGCAATTATTGCTAAATACCTGAACAGTTGGTAATAATTTTGCTTTAACCCCCCTCAGTGCATTTTACACCACATCAGTTTATTGCAGATCACCCAAAACTTGATGAGGTAACCGGGTAGACTGCCTGCTGCTGTTTCGTCACGTTGTATGTATGTATGTATTGTTATTATAATGATTAAAATCAAGGCATTATTATTATATACACACATGCTCCTGTCTCCGTTTATCTTTCGCTTGGACCGTCAAAATTATGCAAATGACGCCGGACGTGCAGGCATCTGAGGACAGAGCAGCGCACTCCAAAATGGCGAACCGCGACAAGGGTAAGCAGGCCTATTAACTAATTACATCTCTATCTGAACAGGGACACCGCCTTTTCTAAGCATGACTTACACACAAGGCGTGTTTTAAACGATTACCTTACACTTGGATATCCGTAAAACTCTGCCTCCCCTGCCGCTTAAAGCCCGGTGTTTAGACGTAGCGGGTAAAGCTAACTTTTCATTGTCTCTTAGCTTCACTTGTCTGTCATGCTAACTTATTATCAGGCCTAAGAACTTTCCTAAGTTCCTATAGCAGCTAACGGTGGGTTTCTCCTTAGCTTCTTCTGCTATTTTGAAACGTGAACATGTGATACTAGAGCGTTCAACCTGTTGTTGTTGACGTTGCTTTTGTTTGCTGACTGTTTTTATTTTTTCCCATATGTGTGAAGAGCTGGAAGAGGAGATTTACGACAAGGTCGTAGACTTGACGGAATATGCCAAACGTCAGCGATGGTGGAACCGCCTTTTCGGAAAAAGCTCGGGCCCCGTAGCAGAGAAATACTCCGTGGCCACACAGATAGCCATAGGGGGAGTGAGTGGATGGTAAATATTGTGCTTCCTTCAGGTGCTCCTCGTTGACTCTCCCACTTAGTTTTGATCAGGTACTGGGCTGCACCAACTATGTTTATGTTCTCTCCCAAGTTAGGGTGTAAAGTGTACACTAGGCTTATTAGTAACTACTAGTTAGTTTGTAACTAAATCAGCTGCTAACACTGGTTGCACCCATAGACTGTATAAAAAAAGCACCACGATTATTTGGTGCATAACCTAACTAGTTTGGGCGTAAAGTTTTAGATGTTTCCAGTCAGGATGCTTTCTATTGCTCCTCTGTGAAAGCTGACAAGAACTTGGCGTGGGAATTTGGCCTTCTTTAAGCTTCCTCAAGAAATACAGTCGTTTCTGAGCTTTCTTCACCAGCATGGAGATGTGAGATGACCATGTCAGCTTCTCTGTGATGTTGATTCCAGGTACCTAAAACAGTTCACCTGCTCTACTTCAGCTCCACTGATGTAGACAGGAGTGTGTATCTTTAATTTAGGGTGTAAAGTAGACGCTAGGGGCTTATTAGTAACTGCTAGTTAGTTTGTAACAAAATCACTGACTAAAATTTGTTGCACTGTAGACTGTATAAAAAAGCACCACAGTTAATTGGTGCATAACCTAAGTAGTTTGGAGGTAAAGTCAACAATCATATTTATTTATTTAAGAAAACATCTTTGTTTGGTACAGATCCTTGCAAAAAATCAAACCTTAATCATTGAAATATGTTTATCAATAAAAATGAGAATAATGATGATGAATTTCCTCCAATATGACAAGTATTTTTTTTTCCAAAAACGTTCAGCCCTATTTCTGACAGCACTTCGTAGTAAAGCTAAAACGATATGGAAAAATAGAACTAAATTAGGTCTCTACTGGATGAAAATGACATGCAATTAATGAAAAAATTATGCTGTGTGGCAGAAAAACGTCTGTTTTACCCTTAGTTAGTAAAATTCTGTGATATTTTATGATTTACCTGTGGGGCGTGAGTAACAATTTAGTTATTATGAAGAGTTACGTTGTAACTTCTAGGAGATAGAACTTCTGTTACATAGCAGATAATATACAGTGATACATAAGCAGTTTTTTTTTTTTTTTTTTTTGCAATTCAGTGAAGCAGTGCTCAGATTAATTAGAGTTTAAAGTCTTATAGCATATGGGAAGATGCTGCTCTGCAGTCTAGTGGTACGACAGCAGATACTTCTGTATCTTTTCCCAGAAGGCAGCAGGGTGAACAGGCTGTGGCTGGGTGGGTACTGTCCTTTAGTATCCTTTGGGCTCTGTAAGCACCTCACAGATATCGCTGACGCTCGGGAGATGGGTACTAATGATCTTCAGTTTTAATGACCTGCTGCAGAGCCCTCCAGTTCTGGGCCGAGCACATCCTATTCCAGTTTGTGATGTTTCCAGTGAGGATGCTTGCTCTGTGGCGCAACCGCTTTTATTTTAGTAATGCATAAATCACAACTTAGTAATCATTTACAACTAGGCTAAGTTTGAACTTACACACAGCTGGTGCAACAGACTAGATGCATAACAAAAACACTGCTGTCTGGATGGAGAGTGCTGCGTCAGCAGAATATGTGGGAGAAAATACACTATACACTCATGCTGCTGATGCTTCAATAAAACAAATTACGTGCTTTCTACCCTTAAATTTTATACTGTGCGTTTGGGGTATCGTAGAAAAACAATGGCCTAGTTGAGCCAGTCACTGTTTTGCTAACTGTATGGTACTTTTAAAGACAGTTGAAGTAATTTATGTTGGATTGAACTTCATTCTCTGTCTTGATTCATTTTAGGTGTGCAGGATATCTCTTCCAGAAGGTTGGAAAAGTTGCTGCTACATCTGTAGGAGGAGGTCTTCTGCTGTTGCAGGTATTCTTGCATCTCCAGGCATAAACACACATGGGTTAAGCTTTTCAAACAGAATAAAAAAACATTTTGATGAATCTGCCTCTCACCTGTTTTTCAATTTCCCCGACTCTTTCTCCAGATAGCTAACAACAGTGGCTACATCCAGGTGGACTGGAAGAGAGTAGAGAAGGATGTCAACAAAGCTAAGAAGCAATTAAAGAAGGGCACCAATCAAGCAGGCCCAGAGCTAAACACATTTTTTGAGAAGGTAGGATTTTTGATTGTCAGTCACACAAAGGCCAATCAGAACTTCACATATCAGTCTTGAAGAATATTTTTCACCCTTCCATCACAATTGAAAATAAGAGAATTGGGATATCCTGGTGGCCTTGTGGTTAAAACACTTTGCAAATCACCACAATGTCCCTGGTTTGATTTTGAGACTTTAATTGTGTGCCATACCCCTCTCTCTTTATCCCCATGTTTCCTGCCAGTATCAAAGTTGTTAAAGTCAAAAGTGCCACAAAAGAAAACTTTACAACTTCATCAGTGCAGCTAATTGGACTGTAAAATGTCTGTACTCATTTGTAGTAACTAGCATGCTGGTTTTTCAGTCATCCTTGTCGTACATCAGATTCAGCTTGATGTTGCACTGTTCTCTTTATGTGATTCAGGTTTTAAAAATGTGTTGTAGAATCAGAAAAAAGTATAACAGCTTAAAATGTTAATTCAGCAATATTGCATTTCACTGTGAATTAATGTCCGTCTGGAGTGGATACTTAATATACTGAAACATATTTTGTGTATTTTTTCAGTCCACAGAGTTTGTGAAGAAAAACATCGTTGTCACAAGTGGTTTCATCGGAGGGTTCCTGCTCGGCCTGGCATCTTAGGGTCTGCCAAAGGAAAAGAGTCTGTATTTCTTTGATGTCATGAAAAACTGTAGGGGAAAGTAATAAATCACTGCTGGAAGGTTTATAAGTCTTTTGACAGCAAGCAACCAATTCAGATTAGCTTGTAACTATGTGTTTCTACATAAGCTGCATTTCCTTTTTTAATACCGTACCGCATCATGACGCGTCACATGACGACATGTTCATGTGATGTGGGACTTCTTGGTTGGACCAGGATGAACCTCTTAAAATACTCCACTTCCCAGGTCAAATAATGACATATGTCACACAGAATTAATTAAAACAATGTAAAGGCTATCAGCATGTTGTGATGTTTGTATTTATTTATTTTGTACCACAATGAAAGATTGTTATTGCTGCTTTGTTGTGCAAAGTTAAGCCAAGCACAACGCAGCTAAGTGTGTTTAAATTCACCTTCACAGATGGTGTCCATAGGATTCCCTCAGTGCCAGTGTTGTATTGTTCAATTCCAAACATTATAATCAATCATCTTCAGGATTAAAGTGCTGTTAGATATATGGGATTGTATGCCTTTTTTAGATTTGATACATGTGTGATGGGTTATGTCAGCCCGCCCTTCATTTCTTTTTCTTTTTTTTTTTAAATGTATGTTGTTTAGCAGTACATTGATGCTTTAGTTACTGAATGCTGTGGTTCGCCTAATATGTAAGTTTGATGAACAACATAAAATATAACAATCATTTGAATTGTTTCTCATTTATTTTATGACAGTTTATGTACAATGGTACAAGTATGCAGTTGGACTCCTGACCATGAGTCATTGCATGTGATGCATTTATTACCTGAGCTTAGTTTTACTTTCGCTCAAGATGAGACACTACAGGGAAAAAAACAAGTTTTTTCAAGCACTTGTCAGTTTTAAGGTTTTGGGATAATTTGCTTCCACAACATGTCTTATTTCAGACTAGTGGAAAGAACACGGCAAAAATACACATTTAGGTGTTTATTTTATTACTCTTCTACTACTACTCTTGTCTATTTGCGTGTGCTGTTTTCTCCTAAATTCACCACAAGTTAGCATTAGATAAGGCCATGTCAGAAAACTTGAAATACAAAGAATAATTGTCTTTTTGTAAGTAATCAGCCGGGGAAGTTTGACGTTGATATCTGTTAGGTCCAATTGTTTACTATTCACCTTGCAAATATCAAATTTAGTTTTTCCGCATACTCTTAGCCTGAAATCCACAACTGAGCTCTTAAATACACCAAACTATCCACAAGTATTAACTACAATATGAATGTTTTCACAGAGGGGTTTGTTAATCACAAAATCATAGCCTGAATTGTAGGCCTATAACATTGTATTCCCAAACAACATCAAGATTGATTTATTAGCCTGTTGACAGTGTTTTCTCATTTATGGAGTTATAAAAAGAGATATCCAAAGTCTAAAATCTAAAATGTCAACAAAATGAAACCGTAATCAACTTTTACTTAATCCAGTGTTCAGATTCCAGTTCTTGAAATATATGCGAGTTAGTGCATATTTAATGACCTTTTTTGCATATTTAAACATATTTCAGAAAACCTGTAAAAAGTGTTGTCTTAATGTAGACCTAAGTAATCAACTTGGAACGTTTCACGGTAATATCTATTAGTAATTTTATTTTACCCTCTTCACCTGGAGTTCTACCACAGGAGCCCATAATTAAAGAGTAAATTAAAGTATGTGCTTCTGTAGTTTACAGATATGGTAACATAAAAAAAGGCCAGAATGAACATGTTACATGCTGAGTCAACACACAAGACTCGTCATTGTTTGGGGAAGTATACCTGCTTAAATGCATTTTGCACCTTTTTATCTCAATGATTAATTAATTAATTTTAATTCAGCTATAAACTCCCGGGCTGGCAGCGTCCGTAACAAAAGGAGCTATTAATTAATTATTAATTAGCTCCGTCCATTGGGGATGTTGCTAATGAAACGCCCCAAACAAAACGCTTCCATGGTAACGAATAACAGAGCATTGAAACTCAACAGCTGAGTTGTCTCAAGAAAATACTCGACCTGTTTAAAGTATTACAGCCATGGCTTTACCATTTCTACCCGGGAATTCTCCCAATAAACAAGTAAGATTACTATATTTAGTATATAAAATGTTTGGAGCTCAGGTCAGCTAGGGCTAGATACATTCTGGTAGGTAAGCAGGCTAGCTCCTGAGCTAAAGCTATGTTTTTAGCAATTCAGTGAGCAAGGCAAGTTATTTAGCATCTTTTATTACCATACTTCCATAAAATGTACAAAATATAATATAGAAACATTTTTATTTTACTATTTTATTCCAATCTTTGTTAGTATTTTCCATGTAAAAGTTGAAATGGTTTATTTAAAACTGTCCATATTGAATCAAATCATTTGAAAGCTTGTTTTCTAGAGCACAATGTTCGCTAGTCCATATATCATATATCTATAAGACATGTGTTCATGTGACAAAGTGTTTTTATTATGGTTATCTAGGATCTTTAACAGCATGTTTTCTCAAAATGACACGTTTCCTGTAGGCCAAGTCATTTTCCTTGCTTTTCAAGGCAGTTAGATCATCATAATTTTACACACTATTTCTTAGGTCTTACAGCAAGACATTTACAGAGTTTTTTTTTTTTAAATATATCTTTTATCATTCTCATTTTATCTGTAAATATGTGTGGGGAAAAAGCGTCCTTCACATATATAATAACTCCATGAAAAGAACATTTTTTTGATAAACCATTCTGTAAATGTCTGACCATTTGGTATATTATCACAATAAACCAAAAAAATAAATAAAAAAAACATAAAAGTTGTAATTGAAAAACAGCTTCTATTTATGTATACATTTAGGTTGTGAAGTTTCATTGTGATATCTCTGTGGTGTCTCGCCTCGCCAAAATTTTTATGAGCTTCATAATACTGAATGAAAAATCTGAAACGTAATTGTTCGTTGTTTTTGATAATTTTTTATATACTTTATAATTGCCCATACATGACTGCTTGCTAAGTTAAATAATTAGTTGATGTTATGATTGTATACCGTAGTATGCGTTTCATATAAAGTGATATGTGTCATGTTTGAAAGCTGAGTAGAGGTTCTTTTTTCTCTTCTGTGCTACAGCTAGGGAAGGAGAGATTCCACAAATCCCAACATTTTGACTATTCCAATGGAGTCCCTATGCTGGTGGGATCTGAGAAGCCAGGCATTGGGGGAGAGCTGTTAGTTGGTCAGAAGATTAAACCAAAGTTTTCTGTCTACCCCAAAGGACAGGGCAGTGATTTACCGTCATGGGTAGCCTTTGACAAACAGGTGAACTGTCTCGAAATGGATCAGTTTTATATCCCTGGCTACACACACACACGTTTGTCCATACCAGTTGTATGGACTACTGGATATATGTATGGACTGACATCATGCCTAATTCAAACAAATTCCAACACATATTTAGCTGTCTCTTTAAAGGTGTTATATACAGCAAGAGTAAGTGTTCTGTATTGTTTATTATAATGTTATTAGTTAGTTTAGTTTAAAGCATTTTTTACCAACGCTGCACATTTCATATCTTTCAGCAAGAAACTTCATTCACACCTTGAAATGTTCTAAATCTTTTAGTGCGATATGAGGTTTATTCAAATGTAAACTCTTATTAATATTATGTAGAACAGTCACTATGTTTCCACGTCTTCACAGTCCTTCAACTACTTCATGCAAATTAAAGCCAACAATGCAGTTTAGCGTCAGCATTCATACCGCAAATTCTTCAGAAATGTCTTTTCAGTTGTTTATTATTACGTTACTGGTCAGTTTAGTTGCTACAGTAACAGTAATTAACGTTTGTTAAGTCATTAAAAAGATCTTGTTATGTAACTTATCTAACCTAATTTGATTAATCCCATTCATAAAATGCCATTTTGCCCCTCCAGGCTCTGTGTTTTGAAGCCTACTGTCAGGAAGCTGTGCCTGAGGCACGAGATGAGACATACAGAATCAGGAAGTGTAAGATCTACTTCTACCTGGAAGATGATACCATACAGGTGGTGGAGCCAGAGTACAAGAACAGTGGCATTCCTCAAGGTGTCTGTGATATCACAGGAACTGTCTCGCTCAAATGAAAACTGAAAATATGAATTCATTTTCATGTACTTTTTCTACATTCACAATTCCAACTGGCTAAATAAGCCATTACCCAAAGTAAACAGACAATAAACTTAACTGAGATATGACGAGCACTTGAATACCTGTCACTCATCGTTGCTGTGTTGTTGTTCCTTGTGACAGGAACACTTATTCATCGCCAGCGTATCCCACTGCCTCCCCCAGATGATGACCAGTTCTACAACATTTACCATTTCAACGTCAACCAACAGATGGTGCTGTACTCACGCACTTTCACTGTGACCAACTGTGACTCTTTTACAAAGAACTTTCTCACAAAACTTGGGGTGCGCCTAAACGACTGCGCCACTGTACCTGATGACCCCTACAGCAACTTTCGGGAACAGGTAGGCATCAGAGTCAGGCCTTGTTTTTAATCTTGTTTTTTTTATTTTTTTATTCTGGTTTCTTTTTTTAGGCATTGTAATTAAAATAACAATCATAGAATTCACAGAAACTATTATACATTACATATTTTCAAATGAAAACAGAAAAGCAAAGATGATTAATTCATATTTCACATGACCCCTTGTCCAGATTGAGAAAAGTATGAAGCCACACAGGCCGTACGAGAGGTGTGACACACTGAAGCAGTTCCTGGACCATGACCGCAAAGTCCTGCGCTTCTACTGCTTCTGGGACGACACAGAGAGTGTGTTCGGTGACCCGCGGGAGCTCATACTGCACTACTTCCTGGCTGATGACACAATAGAGATCCGAGAAATTATCGCCCCAAACTCTGGGAGAGATAGCATGCCTAAATTCCTACGCCGCAGCAAACTACCTAAGGTGAGGCATAATGAAAGGATCTGTTCAAAGGTCTCTGGGCTATGGGAGTGGAGAAGAGAACTATCATTTTTATCAAGGAAGGGAAAATTCAGAAACCATGATAAATTCTGAGTGGTGGTGAGGAACATTTAGGGAGTACATGAATGAAGCAGAGTGTGTTTCACAGCTTGTCTCGCACATTTAGTGCATTCAGTTTTCATGTCCATTAGCAAGTTTTACATTAATAGATGGTTATTCCAAGCCAAGAGGCTTCCAGTGCCTCTCTTTCTAGTTGGGTGACCTCTTTTCATCTTTCTTCCACCATCCCTCCCTTCACTGAGACCTCATTCAATCTGACAGGGCTGCTGTAGCATCCAGTCTCCCCCAAGCCTTTTGGCTTTCTCCTCCAGTTACTGACTGAAGCCTAATTAATCTTGAAAGACAGCCAGAGCTCAATTATGTGTGTGTGTGTGTGTGTGTGTGTGTGTGTGTGTGTGTGTGTGTGTGTGTGTCAGTCCAGTAATTTTGTTTGTTCTGATGCCTTTTATTAAATGTCAGCCCTAAAGGTTGACCAGAATCCACCATCCAATGGGAAATCACCACGTCCTTAAGGACAGATCACTTCTTTACTTTGACTCATTATTTTATTAGTCTGCCTTCTTCTCTCTCTCTCTTTCTGTCTTTTGGTCTCTCCATCACTCTCTCCAGATTTGTGCGTCCATGTTTTAATGCAGAATGGTTCCCGGTTCTGTATGTTTTGTATGATGTGTCTTGTGTAACAGTTTCTGCCTTTTCCTTCCTGTGGTTGTTTTTTTCATTTCTCTGTAGCGTGCTCCAACCCAAATAAAGCAGCCTGGAGAGATCACGGCCCGCACAGTGCTCAACGTGTTTGCTTCCACGAAACAGGAAAAACGCTTCATATTGGACAACCTCAAAGTATGTCCTGTCTCAGCCATGCTCACACTGCAAACAAAATAAAAAATCAAAGAATGAATGATATTTCAGGTGTCAGGTGTAGTGGGTGAGACTGTAGTGTAGGTCAGAGATTGCAATACTGACAGTAAGCCTAAAACAAGCTATTCTGTTTGGCCAAATGACACCCTTGTCTAATTAAGGTAAAGTTTTGTTCAATTTCAAATTCAATCATCTTAATGCTACAGCATTTAATGCCCGTTCTTTGCAAATTGCTTCCCCTGTGCACAAAACCATAAAGCATTGGTTCTCAATTTGTTTTTTTTTACGCCCCCCTTTTAAAGCCAAAACAAGTTCAAGTTCCCTGATTCCAGCAACAGTGGATTCAGTTTAGCCAAATGGCCTGGCTTGCATCAGAACCCTTTTTTTTGTTTATGCCATCACATGAATCACTTTAATGCAACTTTAGGTCTGTTCAACATCTATGCCCCCCCCTCCCTCCCACAAGAGTGGAGGCTGATATAGTATATATTTTCGTGATTAATCGATTAGTTATTTGGTCCATTAAGTGTCAGAAAATGGTGAAAAATATCGATTGTGTGTTTCCCAAAGCCCATAATGACGTCCTCTAATGTGTTGTTTTGTCCACAACCCAAATATGTTCAGTTTACTGTCAGAGAAGAGTGAAAAAATCAGGAAATATTCACATTTGAGAAACTGAAATCTGAAACTTATTTTCTTAAAGAATGACTCAAAACAATTAATGGATTATGAAAAAAGTTAACAACTTATCGATAATCAACTAATATTTATTCCCATATTAATTTTGGCCATATATTGTATTAGGCAAGCTTGAACATGTTCAACTTTATTGTCATGTGCATTAAAAATGCATCAAAATACTTAAATAAGTGCTTTGGCTTTCCCTGCCAATAGACAATATTCAGTACAATACACATCATAGAGTACACAATAACATTAAATATTTACAAAAGTGTGAAGTGCATGTTGTCTGCAACCTGAACACGTTCACTGAAACTAAAGAGTAAAGTTGGACTCCCCCGGGTTTATTACCAGCAGTGCATGTATGTCAAAAATTTTTAACAAGTAATGTCTCAGGTCTTTCACTCATCTCCTTCTCCCCTGTTTCTTCCCTCTGTCTTGCAGACAGGAGCTGTCCATGAGGAGTTTTATAAGGACTGTGATCTGACTGTAGGTGCAGAGGTGAACGTGTGGGGCAGGAGAGTGGTGATCGTCGACTGCGATGACTTTACCAAAGACTACTACCGCTCCAAATACGGCATAGGTAACCAATACTATTTTGTTGTTGGTCATTTTATTTCAGCATTGCTACAAAGGTGTGTACTGTTTCTTCAGACAAAATAGGCAGCTTTAAAACCTTATTTTAAAGGGCATGTTTTTTATGTTATATAGACTAAATTATTGATAAAAATGATAGAAGTGTACTTTCGCCCGATGTCAGTTAGATTGGCTCCAGCCCCCCTCGACAATGTACGCATGTTAAGTGGTTGACGATGGATGGATGGATGCTGATGTTACAGTAAAGTGATTTTAAAAGTGTTTTGTCTTTTCAACACATAAATATTTTATGTAACAAAATATTTAACTAATATGTACATTCCTTTTCCAATGGCAGTGTGATATTTAACTAGTCGCACACTTGAATGGATTAAATCTTCTGTTGGTTGCTCATATTATGTCTGCAATGCATTTATCTGAACACCTGGGGGCAGTAAGAGCAAGCACCAGTAAGAGCTCTTACCTTCCTACCTTTTGTTCAGAGGATGAAGTTTGTTTATCTATATAGTCAATACAAACGAAATGTTCAGAGTCATTTCTTTCTTTAAAAAAACATATAATATAATGTTCTGGTTCTCTCTGTCACTCCTTGGTCAATGGATATAAGAACCAGTTACAGAGTTCAGCACCACTGTCCGCCTGACATAAGATACTCTGGCCCTCCAGCTCTGGTATTTCTCCATGCCTCCATAGTTAAAGGCACTGGGGACCACATGAGGCACACTGCTCCACAGCAGGAGAAACCCAAGCTGGTTCTGGATGTGTCTGCCACCATGGGCAGGTTTTGGGGCTTGCTGCATTAGTCACAGTAGTAACCCAGGCGGAGCTTCTTGTGACAGACCACTGTGATGGAGGGTCCTGTCTGACTCTGAGCGGTCAGAGGTCAGCTCGAGGTTACAGTCAGACCCATGCTGCTGTGCTCCTGCATGGATGGATTACCTGCTGCCCTCTGATCATTTCAGCTCTCCTCCTGGGTTTCTTTCTTTTTTTAAGTGTTTTGTCTTTTCTTTCTCCTTCCTCCTCTCAGAGGACTTCACCCCAGTGCAGTACAAAGCTCCCCCAGCCCCCAAGCCCCCGAGGCCTGTGCCCCCCTACAACGGCTTTGGCTCAGAGGAGGACTCGCTGAGTTCCTGCCAGGGCCTGCTGCCCAAACCCCCACAGAAGGATTTCCACAAATTTATGCAGAAAGACAGGTTGGATGAGTTGTAGTCACAGTCACAATCAAATTACACAGTGCAGTGTTTGTGTCTGTGTGTGTTAGTGTTAGCCCCCAACTCTAGTGTGTATATGTCTCACTAGGTGTGGCCTAGAGAGTAATGTGCTGAATTTCCGTGCTAAGTTGGTGACCACCGATCCAGTTGACAAAGAGAGGGTGTTCATTATCTCCTTCCACCTCTGCGATGACTCCATTAGTGTGTTTGAACATCCACAGAGGAACTCAGGTAATAAACTTGGAACAGAGCTGCACCAGAACTGCTCCTAGGACTTGAGATACAAATCTATGACTCTCATGGTAAACATTAGGTTTGTCAGGTTCAGTTTCCATCTCCAGAATCTTTTGAAAACGGGCGAAACAGATGACGTAAAAGTTCATAGACCTGCTTTTCAGGGATGGAGATATTTCCAATGTAAATCAATATTTGACAGTATTTGTTTTTACAGTGCATGATGAATAGTGTGTCATGCCTTCAAGGACTGTTCAGCAGGGGTCCAAATGAGATAACCAACCGTTGAAATTATGTAAAACGAAACAATATGAGTTTAGACTCAAATTAGATTTGAATTTAATTTAAAAAATTAAAACATATTGCCAACATGTAATAATAATAAATGCTGGTGCTTTGAAACTGTGGACCAAGGTTACTTGTCAACAAAGTTTATTGTTGAATAATGTTTTTTAAAAAGTCATTCATGTTTCAACATGATAAGTAAAATTAAGAATTACCAACCGTTTTATTCTTCCCTCTCTCACACATCGTGCACCAGGTGTGCTTGGCGGTAAGTTTCTGGAGCGTGGTCGTGTAAAAAAGCCAGGCCAGGAGCTGTTTAAGAGCGAGTTGTCTGAGTACTTTACAGCACAGGATCTGTTTGTCGGAGCTACCCTCTGCCTCAACAACAAGAACTTCCAACTTCTGGATGCTGATGAATACACCCTCAACTATATGGAGCAACATGCTGTGGAGGTAGGGAGGGAGATGAAGGAGGAATATTTGTTTCCTGTGGTTTTCTATGGTTTATGTTAGGTTTTGTATCGCAAGCTTGTTTATAGTGGTGGTCTGGTTCAGGGGTTGTTTACCAGATCTACAATCCAAACCATCAGTTGTTAGCTGTGAATTACTCTGAAGCAGTCATCTTTTTTTGGCATTACTTAATGCAATATGTGATTAAAGATGCATGTTTGTCTGTAACTGTCTAAAGTTCCCCAAAGCCAACGTGGGAAACATCCTCAGTAAACTGCGTTCCATCCCGGAGGAGAAACAGAGTGAGATCAGGAAGTTTCTGAGTCTCAGTGACCCCAACAACACTGGCTTCATCCCTTATGAGTCACTGAGGTAATACAGCAAAAATAAGTATAGTTCAGTCTGTCCCCTTTGCAATGGTATGTACTGCAGAGGCTGATCAGAGTCTGCTCAGTTGGAGCAAAAACCCAAATTTAATTCCTCCTGATACATATGTAAGATGTGATCATAATGGTAATTATCTATTGATCAAACAGATGGCAGAAAGCTTAGATACTTGTCAAGATTCAAATGATATCTAGTAATAATTCACAGGATGTAAATAGTACGAGAGGAAGTGACAAAAGGAAGTAAAGAGATATTCTATTGGAGTTTTTGTGTTATTTGTATCAAGTGTGTGTGCCTGTATGCACCACAGGGGCCTGATGATGGGCCTGGACTGCGGTCTCTGCGAGCATGAGGTGCTGGTGCTGGGCCGATGTTTCTCAGAGCGCGAGCAGCCTGAGGTGGACGTGGGTTTGATGCTGGCTGTGGCCCAGGACTTCCTCAAGAAGAAGCACTTTGAAGAACTCCCTGACATGGCCAGAGCCTTCACACACCACGACCGACACAAGTAGGCGGGCGCTTACACGCATACGTTTGCTTAAGATAAATTACTGTTGTAACGCAAACACGAGCAAACACACACAGGCAGATAGCATCACCACAAGACATCAATCGTGCAGCCAGTGGCCCCATATCTCAGAGCAACGATTAGTTCCAGCAGTGTGAGAGTGGAGCATTGGAACCAGATGGACCCTGAAGACCTGTACGGCATGTAGCTCTACAGACCAGTGGACACACACATGCTTGGTTTCTTTCTGTCTCCGTCAGATTCCTTCTCTTTTTGTGCATAAAATTACATGGTTAACACAGGTACACAAAGAAGCGTTGTTGGGTTCGCTGAAATGTATGGTCAGCAGTGCCATAAGGTTAAGCAGATATGTCTGTTTATGTGGCTGTGTTGACATTCTCTGTTAGTGTCAGATTGTTCATCAGCGTCCCTGTAATGAGGTTGGCATGACAAGAATGGGCCTCTGGAACGTCTGGCATCACCGTGGAAAACAACTGTGGCCTTAAAGGACAAGCATCATCTGTTTCACACACACACACACACACACACACACTGTCTTCATACAAATTCTGTTTGAGACATTTTTCTATAAATAATATATTGATGTTAAGAGTGGTAGCTTTTTAAAATGTCAACAAAGCCAACTCATGTGCTGCTGATGGCATATTTTCTGTTCAACTTGTCAGTACTGACAGATGATGAGATCCTGCTCAGTGGGGTCTGAGGAAGTCATAAAAATATTCTAAGATTGGACTATTTTCAGTAGATTCTGTAGCCTCTGAGAAGCATGTGCATTTTATTTGAGCTTTATTCATATATCCCACCACAAATAGGCAAACCCATACTTTGACAAATAGGGTTTCTTGGCTTTTTTATGGATACCTGTGTCTCTGTATTTCTACGTGTCTCTAGAACCGGCCGTCTTTCTACCAAAGAGACAAGGACCATCTGTAAGGCCTTCCGGCTTCCCCTGCCTGAGAACCTGCTGGGAGGTCTGCTCTGCAAGTAAGAGCCCACTAATCACCACACAGTTTAGTGTAGAACAGTTCCAAGGCCCCACTGCGTTTTCAGAATAGTTTTGAACGAATCATTTCATTCATTGTAAATGTTTATTGGCATGGTTGGAAAATCTCTGTACCAGCGTTTAGACTGAATACCACTGAAACATTATGCATTGGAAGTAGAGCAAAATACCTTCACTTAAATCAAGTGGGAGCCGTTGTCTTTGTACTCGTTTCTAATCTGAATTCATGTCGGCTGTAGGTTTACAGATGGGGACGAGATTGACTACCATGGCTTCCTGGCTGGCATTAACTGGATGGAACACCCTGCTCCACCAGTAATGCCCGACGACATTTTAAAAGTGAGAGGGAAGAACGACAGTAAGACATTGAAAACAAAAGTAGCGGATAAAGTGGGGAGAGAAAAAGGGTGGAACTTTTTAGATGAGAGTGAATCAGAAAATCACAGTAAGTGACTTCACAGTGTGTGCACAGATTTTTAAATAGTTGTAACTGAAAATCAATCTACATTTCACCTCTGCGATGACTCAGTGGATAAGCGAGCCAAAAGCAGAATGAAGTGAGTGGGAAGGAATGGTCAAATAGACAAGAGGACAATTTATTGAGTACAGAAAATGACTGTGTGTGAGACAGAGAGACACACACAGAGGTGGTCAGAAAGGAAGGAAGTGGCTCCATTGTTCTTCTCTCCTGTATTTGTTTCTTTTCTATGTAATGCTGATTTAGCATGCTTTGCTGCAGCCAAATCTAAGCAGAAACAGGTGAGATACACGCCGTGGCATGACAACAAAGGGAGGCTTGCATGGATAGCGTGAATCTGTGTGTGTTAGGGTGTGTGTAAATGTGATGTTGTCCTCTGTCACGGTTTCCAGCTGCTCTATGTCTCGCTGGTTTTAAGCCCAAACTAGTCGCTCAGTCTCTTCTCAACTGCTCTGCCCTCATTAAAATTTTCCAAGGTGAACCACCAAAAAGACTGAAAATGGCCACGGAACCATGTGTGCATCTTTGAAGGTGTCACAAGTATTGTATAGTGAGGACACAGGAATGTCATGTTGTCAACCCAGAGTGACTAACTACTTCCTAGGCGCCTTTAGTATGGCCAGTTTTCTTATTACTTTTTTTTATTTTCTTTCTTCATTTCTATTCATTATATTTAATGATCTTGGAACCGACTCAAAAAAGCCTGCTGTAAAGTAATTGCTAAATTGCATTTGTCCTCTCCTGTGTTAAAAAGAAGTTGTTTTCTTTTCTGTGTATGAGGTTTAATCAATATAATGGAGGTTAAGGACAGCACTGCTTTTTAAAACTTTAAACAAGACAGCGTTATTTACATAGCACATTTGATACACACTGAAAACCTAAGGTGCTTTTCAAGTTGTATAAAGTTCATAAAAGAGAGTAGGACAAATGAAGGAATAATAAAAGAGAGATCTATCACAGAGAAACGATAACAAAGTTGAAATATTAAAAGGAGAGCGACAAATAATAAAACTCCAAAGTGGAGACTAAAATAATCAATTATTGGCAATGCTGAACAAGAAAGTATTTTAATGCTGCCAGAGTTGTGTCGTGACTTGTGTATTCCTGTCGTCTCCAGTTTTATGGGAATGCGAGGTTTGACGGCGGTGGTGCTACAATGAAAAACGTCAACTACTCTTCCCTTCTGGGGGATGTGTTCAGCTTTCCCTCCGACAACGGTGACCCAACAACCACCACCTCAACATAGGCACAAAGGGAGAGGTGGAACAAAGTTGCCTCACGAACACACGTACACATTTAGTCCTCGCTAATTAATTAAAGAACATGGTACATCAACTAGCCAGCGTCTTTGTTTTCATTGTGTGCCATGATTGAGGTGTGTGAAACTGCAGGGGGGTGGGATGTGTGTGCCTGATTTGAAAATTTGTTTTCTTGTAAATGAATGATTTGGCAGTAATGGTCCAATTAACTGAAAAATCGATGCTTTAGGTGGGGAAAGTTCTGAGAACGCCATTGCTTTTTGATGTGTGTGTGTGCCCGCGTGTGTGTGTGTGTCTGTGTGTGTTTACATGAGTTAGTGTAAATCCCTCTGAAGACACGAGGAGTTAAAGCAGAACCATATTTCAGCTCTGGGCAGCGTGCAGTCACACACATTATGATTGCAGGGAATTACACTTTATCCTCCAGCAGTGTTGATAATGGGGAAAATTGTCCTTGGAATGAATTATGTGTGCTATACGTTGACTATGTATGCTGGCTACATCTACCAGCAAGACAGACACCATATAGATGAGTCCAAAAGCTAGAAGGTATATCCAGGCCAGAATGCATTTTGGCGTGAAATGCATTCTCATATACTTGGTTATCCGTCCATACTAGTCACCTCCGATGCAGGCTCGGTAAAACGGGCGGAGCAAGGACACATCCGGGTATTTGACTGTACTTGGCTTGACTTTTGAATTGGAGCAGTACTTGGGCTGCGACTGATGACGTTTCACAAGTCCACAAGAACACAAGTACAGACAAGAACACCTAATGGGACCTATTTGTAGACACTTTATTTTTTTATCCCCTTTGAACTGTGCCCTGAATTACATAGAAGATGTTTGTCAATTTAAAAGATAATATTGTCTATCAAGGAAGTTACAGTTTGTCGTAAAACAGTACGATAAGATTTAGTTTTTTGTGAAACTGCTCAATGAGCTAGGCTACATCTCTCACACAATATACGTCACCAACATGTTGATGCTGTTATGCTAAGCTAACGCTCATTGCGTGGTTGCTACTAGCTAAATAACGTGGCTACGTTCCACACACAGATGCGTCTCACCTGATGTGTTTAATCCAACGACTCCTGGTCCTTTGATCACATCATCTACACATCTATCATGGAAGTTCTTTGTCGTTAGCTTCAGTAACGTTAGCTTCAGTCACTGAGAGAAAAAGACATCACATACGCGACTTTTGGGTTTGTGGTCTATATAATTATTTTCACGGTCTTATACTTCAACAGTTTTACAACAAACTGCAACTTTCTTTACTTGCAAAATGATCGTTTAAACTGAGAAACATCATATGTGTAATTCAGGGCACAATTCAAATGGGATCAAAACATTTGTTGTCTCTTGCCGTTTACTACTGCACATATTTTTTCTGTAACAAGTCCCATGGTGGTCCTCGGGAAGGGGAGGGACTCTATAGTCTATAGTTGCTCTTCAGAGGTCTAATTTAAATGGAACTACACCCTTATTATGTGTCTGTGTGCAGCAGTGTTAGACTATAATAAGGCACAGGTTGTTCAGGTTGAGGCGCCACTGTAATCAGAGCCTGCGATGCAAATTCTAGTAAGGGGATAACATTAGGTAATCAACAACCCAATCCCCTCTATGTAACCAGCACTCACACATACACACACACTCCTCCTGCCTAACCCCCTTCACACTGAGCACAGAAACAGAGCATTACATCACCCTGGGCATTATCAGGTCCTCTCTGTCTGCTTTCAAACATACTAAAATATTAGCTTCCCCCAGTCGTCCACCACCACAACACAAAAGGGTGACGTCGATGCGATCACTGGTGGCAGGGAGCGTCCTGACTGCACACATGGCCTTTTTTTGCCTTATGAAGCAAGGTGCGAGAGAGGGAGGACAGTGAGAGAGGAACTTCCACTCCCCCTCCCTCCCTGCTCGTCCACCGCCCCCCTTCTCTTCCCGTCAGCCTCCGTCTCTTTGCACCCACACATTTTCTGCCCTGTCATGCTCTGTGGCACAGCAACAGCCAAACTGAATGAGTTAAGCATCCTCGTCACTGGCCTCAGAAAGAACATCCTTTACACAAAAGGTTTAATTTTCCATATGCAGTGTTAATCAGATGATGAGGCTGGCCACACAAAAGACCAAAACCAACAATACTTTAGGTCTTCCCCTGCCTGACTGTGGCTTTCAGCACCGAGACAGTGCAACGGTGTGACTCACTGATGTGTGTTTTAATCGATTTTGGACAGCAACGGAGCTCCATGGCGCAGAGGAATAAGATATATCAGGCAGTGATACACAGGCAATACATAGAAGAATGAGTTCATTGTTGGTTTTAGTCTTTTCATGGGTTTTGTTGACAATGAGAACACCATATATATTTCTTTATAAGCTGTAGGACAGGAGTGTCATGTAACTGTGACAGTCCCGCTTCGATTCTTGCCAGTGAATATTTTTAAAGGCAAAAATGACATTAAATGTATTCTAAACACAGAGATACAGGACTGCAATGCACATGATAGTTTCATTGCCTTTATTGGATTTAATAGATAATTGATCTACATGCTGTAGAAGAGGCCATTAACATCTTCTAGTTGTACAAGCATTCAAGAAATTAGTTGTCGAACTTCAACCGCCACGTTGACTAGCATGTGACTCGTGAATCACTCTCCCTGCTGATGTCTCCTCTCAGCATGCAATGTTTTGTTGATGTGGTTTGAGTGGCCGCTTTCTGTTGTCTCTGTCTCAGCAGAAGCAGAACATGGAGGCTTGTAAAGAATCTGGTTCTCTTGTCTTGTCCTCGTTCCACTTTACTGCTGTTCTGCTCAGGACCAAAGCACTGTAAAAACCGATATACAGGAAAGTCATAAATGTCTCTGGGGTTATCGGAGTGTGTTTCTGCACGTGCAAGTGCGTGTGTGTGTTTGTGTGCACGCATGTGAATGTGCGTGATGGGCTTAATGCAAGTCTGATGGAGTCATGGCTAATCTATGAAGTCTAAACAGATATCTGAGACAGAGAGGGGGAAAGTTTCTGTTTACTGGCGGCGTGCCTTTTCTTTTCTCATGACAACAAATCCTAAACCTGGAAGCACAGAGACAACACACACATCACAGAGCACCTGCATTCAGATGTTTTTCTCAGAACTCTTCCCCCAGAGCTGCACGTCTTGGCCCGAAAGTTCACTCTGAAGAAGCTTCAAGTAATTGATATCATGATGTAAGTTTCATATTTTAATGTGGTTGCTTCATTTTATTTTTGTACTATTTAAAACACAAATGTTTGGATTGTTTGGTTTCTGTATATTCTGTGTATTTCACCATTCAAAACTGAAAGATTTTATGTAAAACTATACAAGCTTAGGAGTCTACAGCCATGCTAGCAGTGAAGCACAGCGCTGCTTCAAATTAACATACTCACAATGTTATACTAAAATGCTGGTATTTAGCAGGTATAATATTTACCATCTTATCCAATCCAGTCCAAACCAATTTTTTATATAGCACATTTAAAAAAACTGGGTTACAGCTAAGTGTTGCACAAAGACTAAAAGATAAAACACATAAAAACACAGACAATACACAAACCAATGCTTCAGAAACAGTCGATGGGCAACAGCAGAAGACAAAGAACTCATGCTGGGTTAAAAAGCCAGGGAATAAAAGTGAGTTTTCAGACGGGATTTAAAAGTTGTTTAGCATGCTAGCATTTGAGCACTAAACGCAATGCACAGCTGAGGCTCATCGACATGCACCTATTTGGTCGTAAACCACAGTGTTGGACACATTTTGACCTGATGATGGCGCTTAAGTTAAGTTAAGAGTCGTCTTCTGGGAACCATGAATGTTTGTATAAAATTTTCACGCCAATCCATCCTATAGTTTGTTGAGACATTTCAGTGGTGGACCAATTGAACCGACCATGATTGCTATTCCTAGAGCCATGCTGCTAGCGTGGCTAAAATAGGCATCGTTTCATCAAGACATTTCTGGTTTGGACAAACATTTAACACTGTCAGAAAATATGCCAATGTGATGGCTTCTAGTTCCAACTGGTGTCTTGGTTCTAGCTGGATGGGCAACATTTTGGTTTACATTTGGGTAACATATTGTTCCTTTAACATTAAAATGAGAAAACAAACTTTTAAATGACGCAGTCGATGTAGTCACACATTCTTGAAAACTATGTGGCGGTGGTGGTGTCTACCCACCTGTTGGCTTCTGATCAGAATGAAGTCAGTTAGCATTGGAGCCCGTCAGCGTCCCAGGAGGGCTGTAGAAAAGATGGAGCAGCCAGCTAAGTGTTCTCCGTCTGAGCCAAACTGGAGGGCCTCTACACTTCCACAGAGATGAGGAGAATTTAGCAGACTGTTTTTGGCTGCTCTCCCTCATTCCAGTGATTCCTCAGTGCCTATGGGCATTGGCATTGGGCGGAGGGAGAGAGAGCTGAGGCTTAGACCCCGCTTTACAGGTCAGCCACTGCCCCAGGTGCACATGGGGAAACACTTAGCTGCTCTCTCATTATTCCATCTCTCCTTCTATCTCCGTCGCAGAATTTTTCACTTTCTCTTTTATCACCTTCTTTCCCCCCACCCAAGGGCTGCTGTTCTCATTCTACATACAATATCATGCACATGACTATGTTAAGATCATTAGCTACACTGTGGTCTGCACTCACTGCATCCTCAGCGCCTGAGAAGTGCAGCTTCTCTGTGAAGCCGGTGTTTTATTCCTGTGCTATTCTGTGTTTCCCCCCTGAACTGAAAACGCAGACCTGGTACGCTCATCAAACATCAGTTGTCTTTGGCAGCGGCTGTGACTTTACCTGGTCAAGAAAAGAGAAAGTTATTCTACACCGGCTGTAAATTACAACTATGGGACTTTTTTTGCAAGGTCTTTGGCTCCCAGTGGAGACCATTTTTGAGGCAAACACGCCAGTTTTTGTGTTGCTCACCGGTCCTCATAAATCTCCCAAAATTATAGCCCCTTTCCATTTTTTTCATGTAGCTTAATATAAAGCTGGAAATCAATCTTCCAAATGAAGACTGAATGTGTCTGTGCACCATCAGTCAGTCTACAGCTTTGGACTGATAATACGAACCGGCTTGAAATAGGCTCCCCTGTGCTTGAAGGAAAGAGCTGAGAGCTTTCGTTGAAAACTGACTGAGCGAGATATTTAACTCTTCAGGCAGGCAACCAGATTTTCACCATCAGCCCAAATTCTTGTAGAACCGAGCCCAGATAAACATGGTTGGTGTTAGGTGAAAGTGTGACTCAGGTGTGATTGAGCTGTGATGTGACCCTGCCCTGCTAATCCCGTTCTGATGAGGAGATGGCTCATGTCACGTCAGGTCCAGTCACATCTCAGTTGCTGGTGCTCATGGGGACAGCATGTCGGACGGCCTACAGCCAAGGTGGGACTTGGTCAAGAAAGGGACAACTGCCACATCATTAGCTTATTCACTGCTGTAACAAGGGTGCAACCTGACCTTAATCACTACTGTGAGCAGCCATGGGGTATTGTCCAAAATGCCAACCAGACGGGGACACATCACTGAGATGTGTCAGGTTGAAATTTGGATTAGTGAGTTACGAGTTAATCGTGATCTTAAAAAGCAAGTTACCTGTCAACAGCTGACACATAGGGACAAACATAACTTTGCTCTTTATTACTGTCCATTTACCAGCTATCGCCACAGAAAGTGAAAGCGTTTTTACAAGTTGTCAGAAAGCTGCTCTTGTGGCGGTATGTCATCTCAGTGGATCCCCTCCTTTTCCCTCAATATATCTTCTGTTTCCTGGCTTTTTCCCCCGCTCTCAGCCTCTCACCCCACCCTCCTTTCTCCGCATATGGGATTCACATTTGGCTTCACTAAACATTTTCTTAATGTGATATTATGATACATTATCTGAAGCCATTCACTCGCTGTCACCACCCCTCATGTGGACACAAGCTGAGTAAGCCAAGGAGAGGCAGTCAGATTCTGTCCAGGTGAGTTATGGCCATTTAATTTGACACTGCTCACAGTGGTGATCATTTACAACGCCTGACGGGGAATCAAAATACAAACTGTGCTTACGTGGGTCTCTCTCTCTCTCTCTCTCTAGGAGCCTGTTAGTGGTGTATAAGTCACCCTCTCCTGCTGCCGGCTGTAAATCGCCTCTGTCAAAGGTGTGTGTGTGAGGGAACAGAAGGTGAGAAATTTGGGGGTCAGTCGAGGTCTTTCAGGTAATTGTGCTTCTTAAACTTTTGACCCACTAAGCCCTACTTAGTGTGGTGCAGCTTGCTCCCGTATTTTCCCCAAGAGTTTTGACTCTGCATACCACGATGCGCGCCCTGTGTGTGTGTGTGTGTGTGTGTGATACAATGAGTGTCGAAGCTCATTCCTTAGCACCTATTTTGACATTGCACTCATTGTTATTCCCACACTATTTGACCGCCCTTTTCTTATTTAATCATGAAAAGCACATTTGTCATGTTGTGCCTCCTGCTCTCCCCCTCTGTCTGTGTGAAACATGTTGAAAAATGCATCTTAAGTACTTAGGCACTGGATGATGTGACTTATTTGTCTGTCTGTGTGCTGTTCTTTTTCCTCTGGCTTCTTTCTGCGCCCCTATTAGATGATTATACCTTGTGTCATTTTTTGATATCACACTGCTCATTTTGGTAACTTAAACTGTTTTTAAAAAAAACTAATTTGGCAGCAGTTGTGTGCAAAGCCTCAGAGAAGGTATAAGCGCATATTGTCTCAGGGTAACAGTGATGCCTCCCTCATTATTAGCTTTCCAGTCATCATAGTTTGTCCCCTTTTATATCTTCAGGGTGTCTGTCTTCATGTTGAGCCATGTGAGAATGATGGATGAGGTCATTACAGTTTGGATTTGCTGGGCAAACATACAGGCACGGCACCATCACATCGTTGTTTACAGATGAAGACAAATAATCCAAAATGAAATGTCTACCAAGTGACACGTACTTACCCACAGGGTCCTGTATGTTTATAAAAAGTGAGTGATGAATGCATTTCTTTTTTTTAAACTCAAATTCATATAGCTTTTGAGAAATGACACCGTCATGTGGTTATAATTTTGAACATTTGCAAAACTTTTGTGATGAGTGAATTTGAACATGCTTTACGCTTATGATGACATTTCTAACATATATATAACTTTAACTTTGCCTGCAGGTGGAGGAAACCCCAGCGTCACTCTCCCGACTGCATTAACTGTCCTTACAACACAGATATCCCCATCAAAGGAAGATTGCTGAGGTGAGTTATTTAACTCATCTCTTTTGATTACTTCCTCCCCCTCACCCACTCCACCTGCGCACCCCCACCCCTCATGTAGGGGTAGGGGAAAGCGCGTGAAGAGGTAGGCCACGGGGGCCAGTTGTTTTAAATAAACTAAATCTGCTAACAGTTTTATAACCCTGACCTCGTAAAACTGGCTGCAGCTTTTGGTCAGCTCTCTCCTGATGGGGCGAGCAGAGCTGTCCAGGGCTGGAATTCCCATTTGCCGCTGTGGAGCGTGTCGGTGCGTCAGCTGGTGCATGTGTGAGAGAGAGGGAAAGACAGAGAGAGAGAGAGAGAGAGAGAGGGCGTATGATATACGATTGCTGTGTCACGATCCACATGTGACGACCGTCCTCACAGGCAGAGCATCCAGGCTGCTCCCTCTTTCTGGTGATTTCCCTGTTAAAGAAAAAGTGAGAGAGTGTCACTGTGGGACAGAAAACAGAGAGAGGGTGGGAGAGAGAGAGAGAGAGAGAAGGTGAAAGAGACAGTGAGACAGAGGGAGGAGAGAATAGCACTCAGACAATCTGTACGTGTGAGAGAGGTAGAAACAGGAGGAGAGAAGCGCTGGCTGGGAAGCAATAGTTGAACAACAAATCCAGTGTTGTGTACAGATCTCAGCCTCTCTCTGGATTGCTGTCTTTCTGCTGCTGGGCGCTGAAGGTAAGTCCACCAGCCTGGGTGTCACACCTCAGGACCAGCACAACTACAGCTTCCTTTTTAACATATATACCAAACCCTGAAGATACAGTCTATCAAACGCTATAGTTTCTTTTTGACAGGCTGTAGACAATGCTATAATTCAGTACACACTACTACAGGCTGAATGGGAGGTAATGTGATGTTTGTTTTATATTTATGCATTTTCACATAGCTGCATGATACATGGCCATACTCGGACAGATTTAAACTTTTTCCCTGTTTTTCTCCCCTTACACATCCCTAAGCTCAGGTGCACATTCCTCTTTTATTGCAGGTATTTTCTGCTCCGCATGTGTCCAGAAACTGCAAGTGGTTGTGATTAGGATTGTGTGACATGATGTGTAATAGGAGGAAACATGTTTGGGTTGGCACTGGTGGATTCACTAATCAAGACTGGAAGGATAGTGGAATTGCAGGGCTTGTAGGGGAGTGTGTGTGCTGGAGCACAAGGTTAATAGCGCTGTGAATAACTTCAGATATGTATGGATATGTGTTTTACAGGTGTGTGCGTTTACATCTGTGAGTGTATGATTGACTTGGCCTGTTCTCTTGGACACCCCGAGGCTGCTGGCTTATGCTAGAAGGAGATGATGACAGATATAATAGACTCTGTGGTAGGTAGGAGGAGGAGGAGACAAGCTACCACTTCCCATCTCACTGAGAAGGAGAGGCGTGCGTGTGAGAAGGAGAAGGTGTTTAAATGAAAAATGAAGTGAGTACAAAAGACTAGGGGAGAATGAGAGGGGGAAGAGGAAAAGTCCAAGTGGGAGGAAAAACAAGAGACAGGAACAGTGAGCCCTTCGGATGGACAAGCAGTGCCAGAGAAGGACACAATAAATAGGAGAAACAGAATGAAACTGAGATGTGTGAGAGGGGAGAGAGAAATAGGACTGGAGGAGGTGAGAGTGACAAAGAGTCTGACACAAGAGGAAGAAAAAGAAAGAGATTGAGTCTGTGTGATGAAAACATCCTCCAGACATCCTTCCCCACTTCCAGTGACACCAGATGAGAAACAGTTTGTACCGTAAGAAAATGTCTGTGTTTTCTTTGTTTTGTTTTGTCGCTGTGCACCGATTGACTCCTGCGTCCTCGCCTCAAACTAAAAATCACCTTTGACCTGTTTGGAGAAGAGAAAGGCGAGGAAAGGAGTAGGAGGTGTGTTTGAAAGATCGCACATTCAGCCAGGTGCAGATAGACAGCAATGCTCTGGCGGAGCAGTGCATGGTTGGTTTTGTGTCTGTGCTCTCATGTTTCATATTCTCACACATGCATGTAAGCACATACACTCACACACACGCAGGGGCCCATTGTGAGTGTATTTATTTGGACAGTGTTGAAGCTCCGATAGGCAGTTCACAATGTCTCACTGCCGCAGGAATGTGCTTCTGACAAATGGATGCTCTGCACGAACCGCAGGCCATCGAGAAGATCCTTAACACCGCCCTGCCAGACAAGCATGTGACAGATCTCTGCTGCCCGAAGAAACCTGGTCCAACGCGATAAAACAAACACGCCTACGACTCCTTCGCTCACTATTTTCGAGAGCGCCTTAGGCTTGGAGCTGAATGGAGGATTGATCTAGTTTCATGCGCTGGTTTTAGCCCGCAGCTCACTACGATACTAGTATTATTTCTTCCTTTCTGATGAAGATGGAGAGAACAGAGGAGGCCGATTTCGGATTTGAGGTGCCTGATTAAGGGTTCTGTTTTTGTTCTGTTCTATCAAAGCAAATTTAACACCACACTCGCAGCGGTTCCCACACTATGTTACACTGAATAGCCAGAAAGAACTAGAAATCTGAGAATATTCATACGTATATGTCCTCTGTGTCTCCCTCTCCCCACTGTTTCTGAGAAGCCTAAATTGTAAAGCTAACAGAAGCTTAGCTCCGGCTCACATGCCTGTCATTGGCTGCACACTGCTCTCAAATCCGCACTGTTTGTCTTATCTTTACTGTGGGGGGGATATATTTAGTGAGGAGCTTAGCTTTTAGGAGGCTGGCGCGTGGGGAGGGTAAGAGAGGGTGAGTGTGTGTGTGAGAGAGACAAACGAAAGAGTAAGTTTGTGTGTGTGTTTCTGGAGCTGGCGTCAGTAGACAGTGG
This sequence comes from Micropterus salmoides, assembly GCF_014851395.1. Taxonomy (NCBI): domain Eukaryota; kingdom Metazoa; phylum Chordata; class Actinopteri; order Centrarchiformes; family Centrarchidae; genus Micropterus; species Micropterus salmoides. The sequence goes on from NW_024040596.1 coordinate 27,914,322, forward strand.
AAGAGCTTGGCACTCTGCATGCCAAACTGTGTGTGTGTGTGCTTGTGTGTGTGTGTGTGTGTGTGTGTGGCTGGAGGACAGGTCTGTGGGTCTGTCCCCCCTCTCGCTCCAGTCAGGAATCTGCCCTTTAGTTTATTAAAAGCTGGTGAAACAATGGAGGGAGGTGAGGCTGAGGAGGGGGCACGGTGAAGCACTAGAGCAAATTACAAAGGAGTGTGATGATGTAGTTGGAAAGAAGAAGACAGGGAGGGATAGAGATAGGCAAAGGTATTCACGATGGCTCAAGAAATTACACTTCCCCCACTCTACCTGTCATTTCTGTCACTTCCCCTTCCCCTGGTGTCCTTTGATGCACCTGTTTTCTGCACGTGGCGGCGGTTCTATAACTGAGCTGCCCACTGCCGCCGCAGACAGACCCAGTCCCTGGACAACAACTGTGCACTCAGCTGCCGGCTGGCCTGGGTGATAAAGCAGAGGATCCCTCTGAAGATCTGGCTCCTCAGCACCGGCCCATGTGCCATCACACACCACCATCCCAGCAATGTTTAGAGCCCCAGAGCGGCAGCACAACGAGAATACCACACCACTCAGCCCCTGTGTTACATGTGTATGTACATATGTGTGCGGGTCTGCGTGTGTGAGAACAAAAAACCCATAAGTGAAGTGGGCAGGGGATATTTATACATGCACCCCACTGCTAAGAACAAAACGTGGTGACGTGGACTGAGAAATTCTGTTCTACACAACATATGGCTTGAACAGTTGGGAGGCTTCGTGGTGCCACTTTTCATAACAGATTTTGAGATGATGTCATCGTTTCACTTTTACCTCGTGAACAAAAGTCTTCATTATTACTTCTACTTTTTTTTTTGCACCTTTCTTCCCTTTGGGAATTGTTTCAGTGTGTCACTGTCACTTTCCTATAGAGAGAGAAGCTATGAGATTATAAGGAATCATTTGATTTATAAATTGTCAAAAATAATAGAAGTCTCCAAAGTCTGACCACCAGTCTTAAAATCAGAAGAGATTCAATTTACATGGAAATCTTTGCATTTGAAAAGCTTGAACAAGTGAATAAATAACTTTAACATTTAATTTAATGTTGACCGATGTATTGATTAATCAACTATCTATTTCAGCACTAGGAGCCATAGTTATTTATTTCCCTTTTACTGTTTTACTGTCTTTCTGAGATTCCACTTTTCCAGTGGTGGAAGAAATATTCAGATCCTTTACTTAAAATCACTACACCACTGTAACATTACTCCAAAACTCCTGCATTAATATATTACTTGTAGTATGCATTATGCAGAAGAAGGACTCTTGTCAGTGTATTTTTTTATATTCCATTTCTATAATGTAAACTTATATTAGATCTTGAACTTCAAAGAAATTAATAGCTGTCACTGTTCAATAACTGCACTGGAGTTAAAACAACATTTTCCTCTGAACTGCTGTGAAGAAGTATAAAGTAACATTAAGTGAAAATACTCCAATATAGTACCTCCAAATTGTAGTTAACTACAGCAATGAACTTTCATTTCAAATTCAACTTACATTCGACCACTGTACCTCAGTCAGTCAGCGTGTGTGTGTGCGTGTGTGTGCGTGCGTGTGTGTGTGCGTGCGTGTGTGAGTGCGTGGGATGCATCTTTCCCACCATAGCCTCTAACAGAGATATCACAACAACACTCCTTAAGCTTGGAATCACTCAAACTCATAACTCCCAAAGTCCTAAAGCTTCAAACCAGAGGGATTGTGGTATGTAAGGAGGGATTGTAGTGTGGTCTGGTGGTTTGGCTCCCCAGATATTCTTAACCCAGACTGGGTCTTTTTTGCAGATACTCGGCCCGTCTTAAATGATCTGCCCCTCAGCAATGCTGCTGAAGCTGATTTGCTCTAAGACATTTGATATGTCTTTTAATAAGCAGTACATGCTGATCTAGAGATTGGTCTCCACACTCAATATGTGTGTGGTTAATGCATGCTGTTTAATAATTTCATCGGCCTGTGGGCCTCTGGCTTTGGGTCTCTAATTAGTTTTTGAGTACCGGGAACTCCACATTGGTCAGTTAAAGAGGAAAAGAGAATGCCTTAGATTTTTGGATTGTTGTGCCAAGTTATTAAAGTTACAGAATTTGTTTAAGAAAAGGCTGAGCCAACAGACAAACTCTACTGACCGATGTAGCAGTGCCACTTACCTGGGAGGCCAAACAGGGTAGATGTCTGGGTTCAATCTAGAGCTGAAACAATTGACCGTTTACTAAACCTGTGCTGCCAAACTGTTGTTTACTGCAACAGTAAAATAGCATGACAGGCCTGTGTGGCCAAGCTTTGGATTTCTCTACATGCTGAAGCGTTCTGCGTGGGGCTTTAGTAAGAGCGATTCTGGGCAGTTAAAGTTTGAAGGGTCTTTTTAGCCTGTCCCAAAATGAAAAACTGAAGCGCAGAAGTGTGACACTATCTGCTCTGACATCAGATGCAATTCGGCCTACAAGCTTACTGTCTTCAGTAACTATATAGTTTGTGGGGTTACAAGTTACATCCACAACTAACTATATAGTTATTCTTTTAGCATGATATCACGTATGTAGCCATAAACTTCTTTCTTTTACAAGATTCTCAGAGATTAGCTTAATTAGCAAGCAAGATACATTTTATAAAATCTGCTGGTGACAGTTTTAATTTCAGGCGGCCAATTCGACGGCCTTTGGCTAGAAATGAGGAGCCTGCTTTTGCATGCCTCTGTCTGAAGGGAAGGACCCATTGTTTGCCACAAATTAAACTGCATATGTGTTGGAAAATAATAAACCAATAATAAAAAGCCTTGTTGAATTGTGCCTTTATTGGCCCAGAGTCTTGGTCTTTTATGGCATTTCCACACAGAAATCACAGCAGCAAGTCCTCCACTGCCCCATCCTTCCCCTCTGATAATAAAGCCACCTTGGACTGCTTCTGTTGGACGCACTACAAACATGGGACGGTTGTGATTTACACAACAGACGCCACCCCCACCGCTTAAAGCAGCAACATGGTTGTCACTGATTTCCAGTGTTTCACCACATGCACAGTTTTCCCACCTCACTGAACATGGCTTGGTGTTACTGCGCAGAGGATGACAAAACTGATAACCTATACGTGCAGCATTTAGGCATGATGTACTCACTCAGGTTCTTGTCCCAGACTGCATACTATTCCTCAAACTCAAACGTATCTGAATGCATTTTAAGATAATGTTGCTTTGCACTCCAAAAAAACTTTGCCTTGTCAAATGGAAAATTTGACTGTCTTTGTGGAGTTTTACTGGATGGAGCCTGGCCTTGCAGCAGATTTTCTACAACAATCATCAAGTGAAGTTGTTTACTTTAATTGAGCTGAAATTTCATGGGTAATTCAGAATGGATTACTTTTTTGTGGAGCTCTGCTGCCAACATAGCTGCTTTTTGTAATGAAAACAGTAAGGGCCCAAGGTGACATAGTGCATGTTGATCCAACACTCCTCCCAAAGATGTAGAACCGCTGTAGATCAGACCTGAGCATTACAACAGAGGGGTACAAATGCTTGATTTGTCTTGGGGATAAAGGAGGACGTGATGGAAGCAGGAACACCTTTAAAGGGGGGTTGCTTTTGTAATTATATCACAAAGAGAAGCTCAGTATGACTGGATGATGGGGTCGAATCCAAACGACAGATCCAGGAAAGACACAGACCGTAACGGTTTTGTGTTCGCCGGTCATTATCCTTGGGCGAGATGGTGGGGTGGACAGGAGGATCCAGCTGCTGTTTGTGAACACCCAGGGGCTCTATAAATCTGAGTCTAGGGCAGGTGTGGGTGTGCTGGGGGAGAGGAAGCCACACTGGCCCTTACCCTGCCCCAAACCTCCTGACCTTACAACTGACTGCTGCTTCAACATACAGTGCAGTCCAGGCAGGGAGGCAACACGTGGATAAGCGCTCAGTTTTCACACTCGCAGTGCAGTAATGAACTCGCTCACACAGATACTATCTCCATAAATTATCCTAAAAGCCCCTATTGTCAGTGCCAGCTGCCATTCGTAGCTATATATTGATATCACCAGCTTTGAAAGCTAAGTGTAAGTCAGCAAAAGAAGCAGTAATAATGATGTGTAGTCACCTTGTAGTGAGGGATGTCACAGTGCGAGTAGCTATGCAGTTAGAGCATGGCTGTCTCCGCTGGCTGCATAACAGGCAGATGACAATCAATAGAAAAGCTTCTCTTTGCTGCACATTAAAAGGCAATATGGTGGGAATGCCTGGCTAGCTCAACTAAGTGCTAATCAGGAAGGACAGAGCTGGCTGTAGAACAAAATGACAACGTTTATTTGGCTAGTCCTGGTATTTACAGGGTGGATCGCTCCTGTCATTATCTTTGTTTGTTTTGCTTCACAGTAAGGCCAGGACCTGTTGTCTGTTTAACAAAAACACATGTTCTGGGGGGGATTTGTGATTACGAGGAAATACTGAGGATGTTTTTCTTGTCTGACCAGAAATACAGTTACATTGGCATGTCTGATCTGAATTGATTTAACATGTTTTCACTTAATAAAATCCATGTATTTGAGTTGAGTTTAGAGGGTGCTACAGTCCCATATAGTGTCTGTTCCTCCCTGCAAAGCTGGATTACCATCTGGCCATTTGCCACTTGGCCCCAGACCTATAGGAACCCCAAACTGACGGCGTGTACAGAGCCACCAAGTGCAGTATCAGTTAAACCTGCAAGAACTGACCAGCTTTGGACACAACAATCAGGAAAACTCATTGGTAAACATTTGTGTATTTACATCTAATAAACATGCAGCAAAATTAGCATTCAGTTGCAGTCTTGACTCTGGCCACCTGGCAAATGTAAGTCCAATATTCACCCTCCTTTTGGTTCTGTTGTTGGTCTCCACCAACTCCTGAGGGAAAAATCTGACTCTGGCTGCTAATTACTCGACTGTGATCCCCAGTTAGTTGCTAACTTTACGTTAAGGAATGTGCTTTTTGTAAAAAGCTGCCTACTGCACCTGAAAGCGACGTTATGAGAGTGATGAGATTTAAAATTCTGGGCTATAAACCAAAACAGTAATCTGAAAGAAGCTGAAACTCGCTGAAGAGCTGAGGGGAATGTCAGAATTTAGTAATTAGCTGGGCTCATTACTATGTCATTTGATCAGTTGTTATTATAAAAACATTGAAGATAGCAGCTTTAAGACAATTCATGCAGTTGTAGCCAATCTTGTGGGCTCTGTTTTTTAGAAGGGAATTGTATAATATGCTCACACGGTGCATATTCCTAAAGCTGTGGACCACTGACTTAACTGACATGCAGATATTCCATCATAGCAGTACCAGTTGTCTCTGGGTCTGTGGGCATAATGAAGTTGCCATGTGTAGTTTGCTGTATGAACTGTACTTAATGGGAACTTGGAGGCCACAGGGCGCATACACAATGCACAGTAGGTGGGGGTTCTGGTGGGGGTCGATAGGGGCCCAACAGCATATTTTTTCCCCGGTGCCCCCTTACAGGTTAATCCAGCTATGCCTCCATGTGGAGCTTCAAAGAGGTGGAGGTAAACACGTAGATATCTTGTAAAAACTATACAATACCTGCAGGAGTCTTATCTTTAACGCTTGCCTCTACTTGTCCCACTTCGCTCTCTTTTGTATGGAAACCTCATATTGATTTAATCCGCTAAATTATCCTGTAGCCTACAATCAGAGCTCTATCCTAAATAACTTGAGTGTGTAATGCCTAAGACAAGCGCACTAATGATGCTGATGGTAATACCAGCAGAGATGGGTATAACTGTCACAATTGTAATGCTACGGCTGGCAAGGCTGGAGGTGCTGATGGGTGCTGGCTGGATAAAGCAGCCTGCTGCAGCGAGAAGACCGGGCCATCTGCTATGTAAACCCTGCAGCACATGTTCGACGGGCCAACAAAACATCTCGGGGAGTATTTATTTTAACAAGTCAAATGATACTTCTATTTCTCTCAGGAGGAATGTAAAGGTTAAATGATTCCCCTTAGAAAGAAAAACATTGGGTTTGGAATTGCAGGGGGTGGAGGGGTCTGGGGTGGGGGGGGGTTGTATAAAAGTTTCAAGTGAACTTTTGTGATTTCAGTTCAAATGAGGAAATCAGTGTAGAGGCATGCAGTGATGAAGATGGATACTAAAAAGGGAGCTTTGACAGAATACAGAAGTGCGTTTCCTGCCCTTTAACTATGCCAAACACTCCTGCTCAAGAGGGTAGTTACTGCCACAGAAAGTCAGTACACAAGGCCACTGACTTCACATGCAGTCACTCTTATGTTCATGTGCAGGTTCCCACAAGACACATACAGACCATTTACACCAATTTACCAGGTGTAACACAGTTACATAGTAACTGACTCCGCTATCGTTAGCATGCTAATGTACTGTCTACATGTCTGGCCCACTTTATCAAAATACTGTTTAACAATGTTGCAACCCGGAAAGGCTAATTTACCAAATGTCAGCTTGGTTGGTATAATCCGATATTTCCTGCTCATTTTAAACTGCATGAATGCTAACTCTGAAAAACACATATTTCTCCATATATGCACTTTTAAGAAATACATTTACAAAGGACTGATGGTTAAGCTTTTTGCCCCCTTAAAATTGTTAGTTTGGGTGCTACAGTACCATCCTGTTTACAGTTTTGTTTGATTAGACTACAGATACCAATTAACACAATTTACAGCCACAGAGTAGCTTCAGCAGCAATGTGCATAAGCACTATAGTTTCACCTTAACCCCTTGACGCACAGGTATAAATCAAGCTTCAGAGCTTCATGCACAAACTAATTATTGAATTTACAAGTAGCTCGTGCAAACTATTCCAGTAGTCAAGACAAACTCCTGGATCCTTATAGACATATCGCCATAAAAAGCCTTGAAGATGCATTTCCATAAAAACTGTAATAACAATATTTAAAAATTCTTCAACCTTAAACCTTGATCATTACGCTCTTTTCTCACTCCCTGACCCTACATGTCTGCACACCTCTCCCTAATTCACAACACATTGCCTGTTAGCAAGCCTGCCTCAGCCAGCACCAGGCTCCCTCTTAACACGAACCCTATTATCAGGAGGACAATAAAACTATGAAGTTGGAAAAAGGAAAAAAACTACATAAATACATGTGAAAATATGCTGCGGTACTGGCAGAGGGTGTGCAGTCATGAGAGGGCTTGTTGGGAGAGTGATTTGTTTTAATGAAAAAGTCATTCCTGGGGAGAGGAAAGGACCTGGCTGCAGGCTGTTTGTGCATGGCTTAAGTTTCTCCCCTGTAATAAAAGCACCACGACTTATGTGTCTACATGTGTGTGCAGTGTGTGGGTGTACAGGAGCGACCGTGGAATAAAGGAGACGAAGTAGGCAGCCAGGTTCGGAGACCCACACACAGTCATCAAACAGTCAAAACTGGCAAAAATATCTATGAGAAGCTGTCTGGAGGTAGCTCCATTCCCTACACACACACACACACACACACACAGCGAGGAGTGTGTGATCTTTTCAGCAGCACTTATAGTAATTCCCTTGGATATACAAATGTCTAATAGACAAAACATACTGCCTACACACACAATATTGTTTCTTTTCTTGCCTTTATCAGTTCAGGTTCCCACTGATGCCTTCCTGTTTGTCTTCTTCTTCCAGACTGGATCCAGACAGCGGGGGATGGAGCGGCCCGACGAAGCAACCCTCCTGCTACCTTTCTCCATACAACTCGCTGACCTTGAACCTCCACTGTACTAGCAGGAACGATAGGGAGACAAAGACACTCCTCTTTGTGAAACCCTGAGATACAGCTTGGGTGAGAGGTGGACAGAACTGTGAGAAATAAAAAGGGAACACAGAGAATAACAGAGACAACGTGACGTGTTGGACATCCAGTGAGGATCGAGAGCCTCAGGGTGGTTCGATCATGAAATCTTCCGTCTCTGTGGGGCCCCCTTCTGGCCTGCTACTGGTCCTGATGTGCTGCCCGCTGCTGGGCTTGGTCCAGTCTGCCAGCAGCAACAAGGCCAGCGATAACATACACCCACACCTGGGAGACACTGACCCTGAGCGCTGCATGAGGCACCACTTTGTGGAGACCATCACACACCCGATTTACAAGTGCAACTCAAAGGTAAGGCAGAAACAGACGCACTGTAACCAATCTGCTTCATTGTGGTTACCCACAAATCTTTGGTTAAACGTTGTTTAAGGTAGCCAGTCCACCTGACAAATGAAATCATTTGTTACAAATGTCAGGGAAGCAATTTGTTTCAAACCAAGCATCAGAAACCTCAGAGCACCAGCCCAAAAATATCCTCCAACACTAACTCATTCATCTCAGACACATTTTTCTCTTTCTACGAGTATTTCTCTTGTTGCCTCCTCCTTTTGGCCAATCCAGTGTCTCTTTCTTTCCTTCTCTTTCTTTATCTCCATCTCTCTGTCATTTAGACGAGTCACGCTTGGTTTCTCCTGTGTGTGTGTGTGTGTGTGTGGGGCTGGACATGGGCCACGCTGCAGACATATTCTGCACCTCCACTGGGACTCGGTTTTGGCTGGAGTGGACGTCTCCCTGTCAGCTGGCTCTCTCCTGCCTCTGCCAGGGGCTAAAGAGAGAGAGATGGGCTGAAGAAAGAAAAGCAGACCGTTACCTAATGAGATGGAGACGTGGGGCTCGTTCTGTTTCTGTCTCTGAAGTGTCGGACAACTTAGAGACAGACACTTTTTGTGCAAAGTATGAACGCTGTTGTGGAAAGGGGCTGTCAATTTTCACTCTTTCCTTTTTTGTTGCGCACCAGTGCAGTTATTTAGATAGCGTGAGTGATCAGTTCTTTGGTCATTTTTTAACATTCTCCTCTGAGTGCATAGAGCAGGTGGCCAAACCACAGCTCAGCTCAGGCAAGGCAGGGCTGAACACACTCACAGCGTGAGTTGGGGCTTTCTATTACAGTACACAGAGAGACGACGGGACGCCTGGCTGAGCAACCGTTTTCCTTCTCAGTATGTACAGTTCACACAGAATCCACCTGCACCATGACTTGCTCGGTGTCTCTGTGTGTGCATGAACAGCATGTGAGGGGTCTGTGTGTGGTAGAAGAGGTAGAATGATCGTGTCTCTGTGTGCTAGTTTCTTTAAGCTCACAAATTGTACATTGGCTTTAGAACATTTTCTTTAGGTTTAATGATACTATAGGTGTCATAGGCAACAGTTACAAACATTGTGATCTTTGAACACTTGTGTACTGATAGGTACGTATGAGAATAAGTGATGAGTCAACATTTGATAAATGTATTATATACCTAGGTTTTGTTGGTCATTTCATATAACAAGTGACAATAAGCCAGAGAAAGCAACGAGAGAGTAATATTTATACAAACTATTAGAGAAACCAAGCTCATGCAAAACACTGTTGTTCAATACACAGTGTGCAGGAGCTTTTACTGTAAATCTATCCAAGAAATCCCTTTTTCTGTTAGTGTTCTATGAATAATGTGCCACTCAAGGTCAAAAAACTTCATCAGCAGATGGAGCTTGCCCACTTGTCGTGGAGATGACTCATGACATGTGAACCATCTCAAACTATGAATTTCAAAATCAAGAGTGAACTTTTACACTCAACAAATTTAGAATTAGGGCTGCAACTAACAGTTATTTTCACTATAGATTAATCAATTCAATTTTTAGTCAATGAAGTGTCCGAAAGTAGAGCCCAAGAAGACATCCTAGAAATGTTTGATTTGTTTTGATGACAGAAAGTTTGAATCGACTGTTTGAGTTCTTGTTTTGTTGCAGTCGCGCCACAGTTGTTTAATTCATCCAAAGTCTGAAAGGCAAATTGATCAACTGTGTGTATTAACTGGTTTCTACAGAAAGAAATCTCTCACCTCGACCTCGTAGAGTTTAAGCTCAATGACCACAATAATCCAAGGGAGTCATTGTGGACTTCCCTTTTTGTGGATGTTTATTAAAGGATTTTTTAAATTAACTTGTTCATCATTTGTACTGATAATTCACCCAGGACAGTTTCATTCCCACCCAGGCATTGGAAGTGCTCCAGCTGTCGCTCATCTCACGTTGTCTGTGCAGAAAAATGTTTCCCAGAAACCCTGAATGTCTGACACTCCTCCTGCTCCAGTTCTCTAAGTGTTCCCCTGCACCTCCAGTTGTCTCTGCCACATCCTCCTTTGGATGACACCACTAGCAAGTTCTTCTGTATCACCAGCTTAGTAAATACACAAAGAGGTGAATGATCATCCACTGTATCAGTTGTTTTTTTTCCAGCTGGTCATGAATGAAAGGAGCAGCAGGAAAGGTGCCGACAGAGAGGAAGCGGGTAGAGGAGGAGAGGGGCGCCACAGAGGAGGAATTGTCACAGATTGACAGCCTGATCCTCTGCTAGGACAAAAACAAATGCTCTTAAAGTGGCGACAGCACTGCTGATGGGTCTGTGTTTGTGTGTGTGTCACCCTGCCATGGCCCCAGACAGGCTTTTATCAAGTGGGTACATGGGTGGCGACACACAGCAGCTGACAGAAGGACACGACACAGGAGTCAGTTTAGGGAGGTGACAGGAATTTAGTGCCCGACAGAGGAAGGCCAGTCAGACGGTCACACCACTAATCAGGCCAGTGCTGTGTATGTGCATGCATGTGAGTGTGCATGAGTTGACTGGTCAGACCTGGGAAAGCTTGGTCAGTGTATCAGCAAGTATAAGTGCCACCTGGATCAGTCTGGATGAACTAGTAAAACTTGTGCAAGTGGCTTTGTGTGACCCTGAGCGTCTCTCTGAGCTGAAGCAGGTGTAGGAGTGCTATCTCTCATTGCTCGTTGCTATCTCTCAGTTTGCAGGTGCAAGGCCAAGGCTGGGAAACATGGGAGACATCCTGAGTCCAGACAGATGGCTCACTTTTAGACTGGACTCAAACACTGCTTCATTGTAGCCAGAGACCTTTTCTCATCCCTGACAGAGCATGAAGGTCATAAAAAAACCTGTGTGAATGACTTATCTGTGCTGTCTTTACTCTGTTCTGCCTGTTCTGCATGCTGTGTTCCAGATGGTGTTGCTGGCGCGCTGCGAGGGCCACTGCAGCCACACGACCCGCTCCGACCCCCTCATCTCCTTCAGCTCGGTGCTCAAACAGCCGTTCAAGAGCACCTGCTCCTGCTGCCGGCCACACACCTCCAAGCTGAAGGCGGTGAGGCTGCGCTGCGCTGGCGGGACTCGCATTACGGCCACTTACAGATACATCTTAGCCTGCAACTGTGAGGAGTGCAGCTGAGCAGGGAGCACCTCCCTCCCAAACTCTCAAGACCCAGGATCCTCTTGGCCTTGGGCCGTACTCTAAAACTATTCAGAGGTTTTTGGTTGATTATTGGATCCGAAAAATTGCCCCAGAGGAGGAGTGGCTCAAGTTGCTTGTTGTTATCTTGGGAGTGATAGTTTGGAGCAATTGTACCACTCTACATAGGCCTTAATATTGACCCGCAGCCTTTGGAACATAGACAGAACATACTATACCCTCTCCGTTATGTGCATTCAATCAGTACAAATCATACGAAGCATATTACACAAGGCCAGACACCACAAACTGCTGCTCCCATGGGCCGGATGGAGACCCTCCTCACTGCGGAGACGCACTGCACTCATCACAGGCCTCCGTAATTCATAACACACATGCTCACAAACCACAGTATAAGAGCTCATTAAATATATCTGTAACAGCTTTCTGTCTGCTCCATAAAAACCCCACCGCGCATTTGACAACAAAACAACACGCCTCGTTAAAAAGCAGCATGGGAAAGGATGAGGCTTGATGAGAACAAGCGGGTCCACATGTGCCCAGACATGTGGTGGATCTATAGACCAGCACCTGCGCTGTGCTTATTCACCCAATAACATTTTACACACTCCCTGCAGACTTTATCTAGCTGTGTAAAACATGAGCGATGCTGACAGGAGAGCTCGTCAGGCGAACAATAAGAGAGAAGTGGCAGACAGTGTAAGAAGAGCTCTGAGGACGCAAGAAGACCAAGGAGAAAAGTTAAGCCAGCGTCTGGGTGGTGGTGTGGATTGTCAATAGACTGTCAAGGCTAGCAGTGTTCATTTTAAATCTAATCTATTCTATTTGAATCTTTGTGATGTTTCTGTCTGCATTATTGAAACTGTAACTGGTGGATCAAACAAGCTGCGCTTTGCCTGTTGCGTATTGACATGGAAAGACTTGGAGGAAACATGTTTGCTCTGCATACATCTGTCCAGCCTGCATACCGTTTCCTCCTAGTCCTCCATGGTGAATACAAACTCACGTGTGATTGATTCGGTGTGTGTGCCAGGCTCTAAACTTTATTGGCCATCAGATCTTGTGGTCAGTTTATCTGAATTCAAAAAGTCAGTCCCATTGTACCAATTGTGGTTTCTTCTATTAAAACTCCAGTTTTCCTAAACTACAAACATTTCAGGGCATGAACAAAGTAATGGGGGGCCATAATTATTTGGATTTTATTAGCAACTGAATACGTTTTTTCATGACATAAATAGAATATTGAATAGAATAGAAAGATTTTAATTTGAAATCTATCTGACTTAAAAATTCAAATTAAGCTCAGTTTAATTCTGATCTAAAACATTCAAGTGAGGTAAAATAATAATAATAATAATAATCTTGTTGACTGGCTACATCCAGACACCAGATCAATCAGACCTTTGTCTGACTGTCTCAGGTTACATCGTCTCAGTCACATGATCCAAGAAAGAAAAGTTCTGATGAAGGACTGGAAACTTCAGACACTGGAATTTTCTGAATTTGTGAACTTGACTTTTTGTTTTTTTTTAAATAAGGGAATTCAAACCATATGATGGCTCTCTGGTACCAGCTTGACTCATCTATACTCAACTCGCTTTTGGTGCCCCGTCCTCCATTTTCCATTGCAGATATATGCCGCATTCGAGACCGGTCGGGAACTGGGAATTTTCCAAGTTGAAATATTTGACTTCCGACCTCAAATCGTTTCAAGTGCATGGTGGTGCATGACGCCAAATGTAAACAATAAACATGGCTAGCTAACTGTGACAAACTTATGTTTCTTTTCTGTGTTTACTTTAACCAGCTGCCTAGTAACATTGACAAAATATGTCTACATCAATTTACATGCAGAACAAGTTTCACTATTTGATACTAGTATGTATTCTATTTAATTTAATACTTTACTTTGCCTTTTAGTTCATGGTTTACCATTTACAATGTGTGCTTCCATGGGAGCTGCCATTATTGCGTGACGTCATTCGGCTGCTACTGGTGGTACATATTTTTCACAAGTAGGAAATCTGACTTCAGGTGGCGTTCCATAGTACTTTTTCTAATTGGAGGTTGGAAATTTCCCTGTTCCGAGTTGCCTGAAATGCACCCTTCAATCTCACTGGTCATCATAGCGAAGCCACACGAAACCGCCCGTGACGTAGCCTAATCTTCAATGTGAAACCTTTTTATATACAGTTAATGCGTGAAACACATCGGTGACCCACACATAACCAAACGCCCCACACACCTCTCCACACATAGGACTTATTTGACCATAGCGTGGACTTGCGGGTTGCCATAATAATGATAAAGTGATAAAGTACAGAGAGTATCCTTACAGTTACTATCTCGCAATCTTTTGCTAAACTATTTAAAAATGGCGGGTTTGTTCATGACGCCCCGTCTGGTACGCACAATGATGATGCAGTGAAATGTGACGATTCTCTCTGACCAATCAGTAGTGTATCGACAGCGGCAATACCAAAAAGCCTACCAGATACCTACCAGGAACCAGATTTATCCAATGGAAAACCAAAAACAGAGAGTAGAGGTGAGGTGCATTGAGCTGGTACCATCGGGTGGAAAAGTGACTTAAGGTTTGCAATCAGTGGTATCAGCAGCAATGTGTTTGTAACAGCAGGATTTTTTTCCATCTCTGACACAGCTGTGGGAAAGTGAAGAGTAAGCAGTCTGATAGCAATGGGAGAAGTTTACAAACAGTAACGCTGGACTACAAACATGCATCGCTTCCTCGTGCACAGGAATGGCGGACTCCACCACTAACAACAAACACAACTATAAAAAGAGATACTGCAGTTACCATAAATTGCATCAAAAGTGGGGTTTGATTTTAATGAAAGTTATAAGTATTCAGTGGTGGTTCAAACACACCATTGCTTGTACAGTTACTTTAATTAGGCCTATTATGGCATTCCTTTGCTTCCTTAGGTTTTGACTGGCATTCCAGCAAAAAAAATGCAAATGTCAAGCCAAAGTCTCTTTGATGATAAAAAACAAAAAGTTATTCTGATGTCTGCAGAATCATGGCTTACTTGTAACCTCACTGAAACTTGTATCCAATATACCTTAATGAAAACCAGCCTGTTACTCTCCAGCCTGAGGTACAACAAAGCTGAATGTAAAAGAAATAAAAACTGAGAAGTATAAAAGAAGACTGGAGGTGGTCGAGTGCTCAGAAAGACTGTCCATTTTGGCAGTTATGTCAGTGACGGATGCGATCAGCAGAGGTGTCTATGAGCAAGACACTGAATCCTTGACTTCCCTGAGGGAGAATAAAAGCCAAATCTCCTCGTGTGTATTAATTGTCCCATTAAAAATGTATGTGAATGCGTGACAGTGTTACAGCTACAAGCCCTCGCCCTTATAGCTTACAGACTTTATGGTTTTTCCACACACACATGCATACAGTATATGCACCCTGTACAGATGTGTTGTGTTCAGAGCTGAAATGTTACCCTCCCCTGTGAAACAGCCCAATATGCTGCTCTGTGGACGTTTCAATCCCGACTGCAACTGACAGCACGGCCAGCTGCTTCACACGTGAACATAATAAAATCGTTTTCCTTTCGACTCTGGAGATTAATCTGCCTTTCTCTGCCGTCTCCTCTCATTGTGTCTCTCCTTTATCAGCACACACACACACACACAAACACACACAGAGTGGAGAGGAGGCATTTTGTGACACGAGGCAGGAGATGTAATTATTTGGAGAACCATTGTGACAGAATGACAGAGGGGCAAGATAATGGCTGTCAAGCTGATGCTAACTGCATTCTTTATGTTTTTTTGGTGTTTCTTTTGCGTGTGTCCTAGCAGAGGGAGCACGAAGGAGATGCTTGGCAAGTTCCAGACTTTCTAATTAAAGAAACAAAAATATCATTCATCAAATGCAGTTTTTCATCTCAGTCTATTTCCAGGTGTGAGGCAGGCAGACACGCACATGTGGTCTTTTTATAATCCTTCACATCAGCAGACATCGCACACATTTGTTCATCCTTGATCCTAATCATGACCATCCAAGCGTTTAATAAAAATCATAGAAAAGAGGCATTTTATTGGACTGCATTATAGGTGCCTCCTTGTTAAAGAGAAATTCACATCTGTGTGTTTTGCATTCCATTAAAATGCCAGACGAGAAACATGGACAGCAGCCATGTGCTGGAGGGCTGACAACATGACTGTTCACCAACTTTGTACAATGCTGAGGTTTGTGGCCGAGCTGTCAGCACATACTCGACCAAGAAAATATGAATGTGATAATGACAACCAGAACAGTCTGAACACAATCTTAATGTCTTAAGTAAGAGTTTAACAACATCTTCTATAATGGCCAGTGTGATCGGCAGTGAAAAGAAGGCGAGAGGACATGATGTTTAGTGTCTTAGACAGTTGCACAAGATGGACCACGTTTAAGGCTTAAATGTTATTCATCTGAAAACTAAAACTGGTAACAATTAATGACACCAGCAGCAGGACAACATTGTCTCAACATGAATGCACTAACAATGTCCATGATGATCGAATTTTCTTGTAAAATGTCTCTTAAAATCCTCCAAATACAAAAAAGAGCAGGCAGCATAAAGATGTAGCTTTATTTTTAGTTCAAAAATATTATTTAGTTCATTTGTTGTGATTTTTCTGTCTGTTGGGACAACAGACAGAAAAATCACAACAAATGAGTCACACTTCTTTATTAGGGCTGCAACTAACGATCATTTTCATGATTGTTGGTTAATTGTTTGATCCATAGTGTTTCACAAAGCTCCAGGTGACCTCCTCAAATGTCTTGTTTTCTTCACAACCCTAATATATTCAGTTTACTGTCATAAAGGAGCGAAGAAACCAGTAAATATTCACATCTGAGAAGCTGCAATCAGGGAATTTTTACTTTATTTCTTAAAAAGTGGCTCAAACGATAAATCAGTTATGAAAATAGTTGGCGATTATTTTGATAGTTGACAACTGGTTGATTAATCGACTAATTGTTGCAGCTCTACTTATCATATTAACAAAGCGTACAACGGCTGCTGTCAAAGTTTGTTGTAAAGTTGTTTAATAGGAATCTGATCAACCTGTATGTAGTTAGGCCAGTCTTCATTTTGATCCTTGATACATGTAATGGAGTTATATAACTAAAGTTCAGGAACAGGACCACGCCTCTCTCTCTCACTAATTCGACCACTTGCGCCTCATTCAATTCCTCCAATCCAACTACCTGTGCTTCACTCATTTCATCCACCTATGCCTCTCTGATCCAATCACACGCACATACATATATAACCCGTTTAGCCCCTTTCTCCCCCGTTTCTCACATCCCTCCCCCCCAAACCTTGTTTTCTCACCTCTTTTAATGGGCAACGGGTCACTGTTCACGACACCTGCTGACAATTGACAAAAAGAGGGAGATGTGACTCAGTGTGTTGCTTGTTCGCAGTGGCGAAGCTGACATTATTCTGATTATATTGTTCTTGAAAGTCATTGTGACTCAAATCAAAAGGGGTAGCATCAACCAAAGAATAAGACCATTTTGTGCAACTGTTGAACTTAGACATCCATATAAAGTCTATTTGAGCTAAGCCATAATCAATATTAATAAGTGTTGTCTGATAGACCTGTTAGGCCCGTCCTGACTTTGCTCTTGGATTTGTCTGTCTATACTGTATGTTTGGCAGAATTAAAAGAGAAAAGTGAAGAGCTGATCTGATCAGTGACTCCTGCTGACAAGACAGACCTTTATTTATCTCAAACTAATGTTTTATGCAGTAAAATAAATACAGAGCATGTAGTCCGTTAGATCTAGAGTTGGTCCCTGGATGCTGCACAGTGGCTGCCCACTGCTCCTGATACTTGGGATGGGTTAAATGCAGAGAATGAATTTCATTACATATGTTGTATGTATGTATGTTGTGTATGTGCCAATAAAGTATCTTCCCATACCAGAGAGAGAAAGAGAGAGAGAGAGAGACAAAGATAGATAATAATAATAATAATAATAATCTTTATTTGTAGAGCACTTTTCAAAAAAAGTTACAAAGTGCTTTAACAAGTGTAAAGACAATAATACCCAAAAGACAATAATACAAAAACAATACAAGATAAAAGCATGAAAACATTGAAAGGACTAAAATACACGTTTAAGATAAATATAAAATTAGAAAAATAGAATAAAATAAAAGGGATAACATAAAGTCAAATAAGATCGGGAAAGGCTCTCGTATAAAAGTATGTTTTAAGAAGGGACTTAAAAGAGTTCACTGACTCAGCTGACCTTATTTCCTCGAGTAGTTTTCAGTCGAGACTCTGGAAAAAACAACAGACCTCTGCCAGAGGATCTCAAGGTACGTGCTGGTGCGTATGGGACTAAAAGTTCAGAAATATAACAAGGCGAGAGGCCATGAAGAGCTTTAAAAGTGATCAATAAAATTTTAAAGTCAGGTCTAAAACATACTGGGAGCCAGTGTAATGAAGCTAAAATAGGAGTAATGTGGTCATATTTTCTTTGTTCTGGTTAAAAGCCTGGCAGCTGAGTTCTGGACAGTCTGGAGTCGATCAATAGATTTTTGGGTTAAACAGGTGAAAAGGCTGTTGCAATAATCCAGGCGTGATGAGATGAAGGCGTGTAAAATGGTCTCGGTGTCCTTAAAAGTTAACATAGATCGAATTTTTGATATATTTCAAAGTTGATAAAAACATGATTGAACAAGCTTTGTGGTGTGCTGCCCGAAATTTAAATTACTATCAAACCAAACACCAAGATTCTTTGCCACAGGCTTAATGTGATTTACTAGGGAACCAGCGGATGACAGTATTTGATTTGCCATCTGCTGGGACCCGATGACCAGGATTTCTGTTTTGTCTGAGTTCAGCTGGAGGAAATTATTTGACATCCATTTTTTAACTTCACAAAGGCAGTTGTTAAGTGAACTCAGCATTCCAGGGTCTGTGGATCTGACGGGCAAGTATATTTGTGTGTCATCAGCATAAATATGAAAAGAAATTCCATGTTTATGGATAATATGTCCAAGGGGAAGCAGATACAAAGAAAACAAAATGGGTCCTAAGACCAACCCCTGAGGCACACCATATTTAACTGGACAGAACGAAGAGACATAGTTGTTTACAGACACGCAAAACCTCCTATTTGACAGGTAGGACGAAAACCATTCTAGGGCAGTACCAGAGATCACCAGTCAGTGCCTCAGTCTGTCTAACATGATGTTGTGATCAATGGTGTCAAAAGCAGCGCTAAGGTCCAGGAGTACCAGGACTGAGCACATGCCTTCATCAGCAGACATTAAAAGGTCATTGGTGACTTTAAGCAGGGCAGTCTCAGTGCTGTGGTAGATAGATAGATAGATAGATAGATAGATAGATAGATAGATAGATAGATAGATAGATAGATAGATAGATAGATAGATAGATAGATAGATAGATAGATAGATAGATAGATAGATAGATGCACAATAAAGGGAGGTGCAATTGACAAATGAATGAAAGTGCAGGGTACCAGTTACTATGTACCAGTTACCAGTTACTATGTTGAAACTACAAACAATGACAAAAACTGAAGAAGAAGGGACCAACACGCATCACACTGAGTTAACAGCAGTGGACTTAGTTTGAATAATCAATGTGTTAATGTTAGTAACCAGCAGCAACTGGAAAAACTTGGTTCATAATTTGTGTTTACAATGTGGAAGGGCAAAACATTTCTACATGAAAGTATTTAATTCCCCCATCCTGTACACATTTTCCCAGGGAAGTCTTCTTTCAACTTGACTTTTTCCACAGACACATGCTGTTTTCTTTTAGAGTGAACTTCCAGGCCATGTTATTTCAGTTTTCAGTCTTCATTTACCCAGAGAATATATTGATCCCACTGGAAAAAATACAGCAAATGTGTCTTCCTTTATCTGAAGTCTGACTCTGTAAGTCTGTCCTGGTTGTTGCTGCCCTCTGCTGAGGAGCCCCACTACACACACCTGCAGCTGGGTTTAATACAACCTCCATCGTGGTCTGGGTATCGCACAGTGAAGGTGACCATGAGGGTTTAATACCTGCTAGGGAAACAGGCAGGACAGGTACAGTGTTACTTTCTCTATACCCTCATAACACTATTGTTTGTCTTGTCTCCCAAGGTATCTACAGACACCTTGCACACAAAATAAGACAGATAGCCTAGTGTGTTCTGGTGTTGCTCTGTAGCTATTCTAAACTGTGTTTCTAAACTTCACCTCCTACACACATTAATCTGGCGAAGTCTGTACCACCTCCTTCCGTCTCCAGTCTACATGTGTGTTATATTCCCTCACCTGTACACCCGTCTCCCTCAGACCTCGTCGTCAGTCACCATGATGACCTGGGAATGACCCGCTGTTAGCCTCCACTGATGCACCTCGTCACCTGATTATCAACAAGCCTTCGTTGATCCACAAGGGGGCGATTTAAGTGTTAAAACAGCACTACAAACTAGAGACAGGCAGACGCAGACGTGTACAGAAACGGTTAGAGACCAATTAGAAAGACACAAAACATTTTTATCCAGCTGTAGGGTAAGCTTATCAGCATGTAAGTAAAGAAATATAAACCTGTTATTATTTAAACATGTGAAAGTAAGGAAGCCCTAAGAGGCCACACATTTGTACATATTATTTACACCATTTTCCCGTGATAAGGGGTTAACTGAATTTGTTTTCTCGAGATCTGGGGTTACTTATTTCATTATCTTAAACTGGCAAATGTTGTTTTCCCGAGAGAACCTGGAGATCTTAAGATTACAAAACTTTGTTTTCCAGAGATAATGACATAATTAATTTGAGATCTCTGAATTAAATGTAATAAAGACTCCAATAAAGCCTTTTCTTGCTAACTGTCTTCTTAAATAGTATTATTCTCCTGCTCCTATGACATCGCTACACTGAATGATGTTACCTGCAATGATGTGATGTTTTGTTTTCTGGACATCTCAAATTAATTATGTCATTATTAAAGGCCAAGACCAGAGTTTATTGACACCGAGACAAGACCAAGACTTTTAGGGGCTGAGACCAAGTAAATTCTCCGCACTTGTATAGCGCCTTTCTAGTCTTTTCAACCACTCAAAGCGCTTTTACATTAGATCTGCATTCACCATTCTAAGTGCTCAAACAGAAACTAACATTCACACTGGCAATTCAGGGTTCAGTATCTTGCCAAAGGACACTTCAACATCCAGCCTGGGGGAGCCGGGATTGAACCGCCGACCTTCCAATTAACGACCAACCCGCTCTATCTCCTGAGCCACAGCCGTCCCACGTCCAACAATTAAGTTGAGCGTGTTCTGTTGATGTGTATATGATGTGGGCTGATACTAAGAGTAGAAGATGTATACACATAAGTTATTGTTTAAACCTCATTTACCATGTATGTAATATAGTACAATATAATATGTGAAAACACGTGCACTGGTGTCACCTAATCCCCTGTGTCTCCTCACTCTCTAATCGATCACATCCTATTGGAATTCATATTGGAAAATCCTTCAAGTCTGTTAAAGGCTGACTTGCACTGGCAAAACTCCAGAATCTGTTTTTGTTTTCTTTGGCCAATAATCTGTTCTTTATTTTTTATTTTAGTTGTAAACTAAATATAGTAGTATGTAGTAAACTCTTGTCTACTGAGGTATTTACACTGGTTTCCTGTCTGTCAGAGAATTGATTTTAAAATACTGCTGTTGGTTTATAAAGCACTGAATGGTTTAGGGCCTTACACTGCACTGCAGATTTCCCTCTCCTGTTTTATCCTATTTTTATTTTCTAACTCCATTTACTAATATGTAAATGTCTTTTTATATTTCCTTATGTTGCTTTTACATTTTGTCTTGATGCATTTTATGTTTTACATAAAGCACTTATAATTGATGAACTTGCCTTGCCTTGTATTGAGGCTCAGCTGGAGTTAAATTAAATTGTAAAGGCTGTATCACCGGACCAGAAAGTGCCGGGGTACCTTATCATGTTCTTGTGATGCAGTTAGAGACTCACTAAGGAAACAAATGAAATGAAGGAGGAGAAAGCACACCTCAAATATCAGACTTATTGTTGTATCACATAAAACTTACCATAAGGTATTGTGTGTGCCAAAATAATGTCTGCAGCATATTATCTTACCACTTACAGAACAGTACACGTTCCTACTGACATGAGCTGTGAAAACTGAAAGTTAATACTGAGACTTAAAAGGTACTGCCTTAGAAACTACCACAACGTTAAACAAACATCTCTCTGAGGCAAGGAGCTCGACAAAAACAGGATTTATTCCAGTGCTGCTGTATTGGATTACAATAGATTGTCCAGGTGTCAACTGGTAACTCTACACGCTCACCTTCCCCCTTCTTTTCCAGTCTCTTCCACACGGCCCAGTCCTGTAAGGACCGGGATGTGCTAGCGTGGGACTTTAGTAGCTTATTCCATAAATGAGATCCAACGAGGATTAGGATTAGCCACAATCACAGTCAGATTAACCCACTAGGGGGGGCGTAATTTAATGTCAGTCCACTTGAAAATTTGCATTGGAAAGAGGTTTGTAAATCACATCTTCCTGCACACCTTTAGCTCTCTAGATCAGCTCTGCCGTAACAAACTGAATCAGTTATTAAATCAGACGGATAATTTGATGAAGAACCCAAGAGCAAAATACATTTTTGGGTAAAAGGTGAACCAAGTCATAGCATGCTGACTGTGTTGGCCCTCTCGATGTATGACTCTGGACCTGAGGCTCTTTTTATATTTCTCAGTTTAAGTTAAAGTTCGATCAATGTTGCAAATGTATCTACATGCAAAACTGTCTTTGCTGCCCGTGTTAGTCTAGAAACACAGATGTCCATAGATGCTTGAATGTATCAATACTTGGCTGAAATGCTAACAGCACATCAGCAGGCTAGGTGTACACCACACAGCATGTGCAAAGATCAGCTCTCGGCTGGCTGTGGACAACCAACCACAAGAGGGCAACCGAAACCCAACAGTGTCCATGCCCAGGAGTAAATTATAAGTTCAGGTGTCAAATACAAAACGTTTGAGTTCTTGTCTGCAGACTCAGGAGACAGACAAGGTTAATAAATTACTACCTGCTGTATCAGATGGCAGAAGCTTTTGTTTACTGACCTCCATAACTGATGTTTGAGTTGAAGTGTAGGTGACCTGAGACAGTTCTGGGACCTCTCAGACCAGGGACAGTTCTTTCATTGTAATTGTTTTGTCATCAGACAGGCAGATTGTATTCTAACAGGCTACTTTATCAACTTTTTTACAGGCCTGGTTACTGAGAGCCAGAGGTTGAAAGTTATGGCTTTACTTGGCATAGAAAAAATTGAGCTTTTTATTGATTATTTGCCCAATATTTATAATAATAATAATTTTATTAATAATAATGCATTACATTTATATAGAGCTTTATCATAGATACTCAAAGTGCACAGCAGCCATTTGCGCCAGAACGCTCACCCCAAATCATGTTGAGGGAGCGAAACAATCATAAAGCCACTTGTACTCGAGGATGATTAGCGGCCAGATGGAGAAAGCCTGGTTGGGAATTTTTGTCAGGACTCTTTACCATCAGTGCCATGACATCTTTAATGACCACAATGAGTAATTTAACCTATCAGGAGTAAACGTTTTACAGCAGTTGATTTGATAAGAGAAGACCTTTGGCCGGACAATAATTGCGCCAACATCAGGAGTGAACTGCGTGTCCAAAACTGTCCAATGGGGCATATAAATGAGATTCCATGACACCTCCTAGTAATCCTCCCTATCCACAAAACAGAGCGCTGCTTACTATCGGTGGGCGGAGTCTGGAGGGAGTGGGCCTGGCCGGCGCTTTTAATACAGATGCGCCCCTCGCCCTGCGTTCAGCGGCGAGCGGACAAGGCAGAGCCGGGCAGAGACAGACCAGCCAGCACCATGACTACACCCAGCAACACCTACGATGTTATAGTGGTCGGCGGAGGAATATCAGGTAGGTGCAACGCCAGAAAACTTTTATTTTGCTCTGCAGGCTACGCAGACAGATGGAGCCAGATAAATAGATTGAATCCAAAACCATCGCGCACCTCCTGTAGCGGGCTGAGGCGCTTTGTGTAAGGTGACCAGACAACTGTTGCACAAAAGCCGCTCGTATATTGTGGCCAATAAGTGATTCAGCCGCTGATCCTCCAGTCAGCTGAGAATCAGAGACACTTTTATTTGGCAGAATACGGGTTTTTCTTCCTCACCGTGTGCCATCCATTTTCTCTCTTCCGCGAGGCTACCTCTTCCCACTGTCCACCGCTGTATCGCCACAGCTGTGCCTGTTAAGTAACAGCTAATCAGCCAGAGCATACTTTGTGTTACATAAGAGGTGGGGGGGGGGTCTCATAAATTATTGCTGGTTGCAGTAAGGCTGACGTGACTTGTCTCGTTATACGTGTTTTTATTTTGTCTGTGAGCCAGTTGGAGAGGAGGTATGATGCTGAGGATGTGAATTACATCTGGTTCGGTGTGATTTGTTCCACAATCAGCATCTGCTTCTCATGATGGAAGGGTTGCTGCTGGTGCTGTTTCCCCCCACACTTCTTATGGCGCTGTTGCATGTTAATTACCAGCTGATTATCTGGATGGCTGCAGTCTTGCTCAACAATAACAATATTTTCACATCGGAGGAAAGAGAGACAGACTTTCTGGTTTCTGTACACCAAATGTTCAGCAGCCTCCTCTGACAGCAGACTGTCTTGTTAAATTAAACTTTAACAAGAGCACGTTTTTTTTCTCATGAGAGACTTCTTGCTGATAAAAAATGTAGCACTCTCTGGTTGGAGTTGAATAATTAGGTCAAAGTATTGGGAGAAGTTGATCGAAGGACATGGGTGTTGGGTGTCAGATGACTTGTCACTATTGTTCCCATGAGCATTTCTGCAGCTACACACTGTGACTCAAACCACACCAGGAGGGTTGAAACTCCTGTCAAGTTATTTTATTGAGTGATGCTGTCGGTTCCCCCTACCTGACCTCTGTCCTCTTTCTGTTAGACGTCAGATCGACTGCTTGCCTGCCTGCACGTCCCTCTGTCTGTCAGACACTGAAGAATTTAGGTCAGTGTCAGTTCAGATACCGGTCAAACAGGCAAAACAAATGCAGAAAAAAGTTAATTTAATAACACTGGCAGACAGCCCCCCGCTGGCTTTCTCCCGTTGTGTTATATTAGGGTCGTGTAATTACACCATTTGTTTGTACCGCTGCCCTTTACTAGCTTGTAATGAGGTCCACATATAACAATCACTGTCCAATCAAAGGATAGATGAAACAACGGGGAGAGGGGGTGCTCTTTTCTCTTTTTCGCTCCTCTCTCTGCATCTCTATCACCCTCTCTCCTGAGATGTGTGTTTCTCCCTTTGCCTGCAAATGCAATTGTCATTTCCCTGCCTGCCAGCCACCCACCAGCAGGGCTGCGGCCCTCGAGAGGCAGCCAGCACTTTCTGAGAAGACATTAAATCCTTGTGACAGCCTGCTATCAAACCAGCAGCAGAGAGGATGCCGAGAAGGGGGGGGGGGGGACAGAAATAATGGGGGGAAAGGGAACCACATCTTCCTGTTTTGTCTCAGCAGCTGTGAACGTGGGAAATCAAACGACAAAACGGAATCAAAGAAAGTAGGAAGGAGGCAGATGAGATGAGAGCGTTTGAGAATTCGGGAAGAGAGAAAGGGAAATAAGTGTTTGCAAGGAGAGTATATAGGGAACTTCAGGTGGCTGTGAAAATGGAAAGAGGAAGGAAGCGGTGAAACACACACTTACTGTTCAACCTTGCCATGCAGTCCAACACAGTTCTCTACAATGAATTGTGCTGTAGATGATTTACAGGATTTGGCTGTACATCCTGGGCCGTGGGCCTAAAAATCTTAGGATTCCTCTTCTCCACAGGCCTTCACTCCAAGAAGTCTGCAGTAAAGTTAAATGTCTCTAAAATTACGACATGCTTAAAAGAAATTACGAGGACTTTTTCCATCTCTGATTTGCCAAATTGACTTTGGGAAGGAAATTTTATTGTATAGTCAGATGGCTAATATGCATAGTTGTGTATGTGTATGCACTCATACAAACATAATGTACTGTATATACATATGCGAATTCAATATGAATTTACTTATATTTATATTATACTTGTCTTCTTTCTTTGATTTTAAACAAATACTTTACTGCTTAATTGCAAGAACATAAATGGATAATAACATGTAGGGAATGTGTAACTGTGTTTGAAGCAAGTGTCGGCTGTAAAACGTCTTCACACCTCACCTGATATTCTGTAACTCTGTCCTTCTGTCAGTCTATGTTTGGATACAACTCAAATGTTTGCTGCAGCGAGTAAAATGATGCTTCATGGCAAAATCACAGCTTTAACATGAACATTAACTTAAAAAAGCCTGACATCAGAGATCAGCTGAGAGTCTGCAGCTCACCTGTCTGTGTGTCTCCGTCTGGTCAAACTGATTTGCTGATAAATTGATGTGTTCCATTCACAGACAAGATAATCAGTTGGACAAGCTGTGGATAATTCGCCCAACATTATATATAATATAGCCATAATATAACGGCCCATACAAAAATAACTCAACAGCTGATCCACTCTGGAAGCAGTGGGGATGTTAGTTCTTTAACTGGTAATCCTACATTTCACTACTGTCAAAGATGACAACACCTGACACCTACGTTTTAGAATAATCAACTGACTGTTGGTAGTTACATCAAAAAAAGCCCATTTATTCATTCTACAATGTTTGAAACGTTTGACTAACGACTTCAAACAACTGCAGCTATCTGACAGCGTAGTACAATGGGTTGCCAGATCATTAGGAATCGATCTTGTCATTCACACACAGAGTGCAGAGTATTTCGCTCTTTCGGTTTTCATCAAAACAGCCCACTTTTCGCAGAAAATACACAAATCTGGCAACTCCGCATTGCTTGCACCTGCAACTCTGCACACTGTGTGTGAATGACAAGTCCGTTTAAGACTGGTAAAAATATCAGCAGGGACGATTTCGCTCCACCTTGACATTGGTAGGGACATCAAATCCAAATCTGTGCCTGAGCTTAAAGGAAAATTACTATTTCTTATGACTCTGGTTTAGTTATTTTTTGTTTTTGTTTGTTTGCATCATGACCAAACGGCGCCTCAGTAGCTCACCTGTGTCAACGCTGAGTCTTTGCTGTATGTCATCCCCTCCCTGCCTTTCCTGTCTCTCTCTACTGTCACTGTAAAATAAGGTAGAAACACAAACTTGGCGACATTAAAGGTCTAACAAGGAAACTAACCTGGGCATTGAGAGGATTAGTCAGATTAGCTACCACTTCATTTGAAACCTAAAGTGTATGCACCAATAATGTCGCTAATAATCCCTTATTGTGCAGAGTGTACACAACTGGATGGATGTTCACAACAGACTGTTTTGGTAATGATCTTACCATTTGCCTTTTGTTTTTTCCTCCAAGTTTAGCTAATTGTTTAATACCACCTAACAGCTTGTGTTTGTTTCCTTGACTGAACTATTTTTAGCAATTTGACAGTGTTCCCGGATCTCAGCAATTACCTAAGTGAATACGATCTTGTCATAACTGATAGAATTGATGGCCAGAGCTACCAAAACACACAAGTTCTGATAAACCATACTTTTCCTTTTATATGCAACATGCTACAGCCACGCCGTGCAGCATCATTTGACCCACGTTTATTGCATCCCTGAGCACACACCAGACACCCCACACAGACACAAGAAGTTATCAAGATACAGTGGCATGTATGTGTAAGTGAAGTGAATGTGATGAAATTGCAGCTTTCTGCAGAGTTTACGCTCATTAACACTGTGGAATAAGTCAGTTTCATATCCTGTTGCATCAGCTGATAATGAGGCTTGTCAAGATGGCACCGGTGTGCGAGCTCACATATATCACATAGCTACAAGACGCATCCTGCACTGCTGGTATGTGCTGGCATTACTTACATACTTCAGTCTTATGAAGTAACACTGTGCTCTTTGCTTGATCCTGTGCTGACATTTTAAGGGGGAGTCTGAAAAAAAGTGTCTCAAACAAGCATGTTCCCTTACTTCTGGAGAATAAGGCCACGGCATCTCTGTAGCACCACAGTGCTTCATTCATAAATGTACATTGTAACACATTTGACCTTCTTAACAACAAATTGCAGCTCCTTCAATTTCGATAATATTTTGAAAAATGTAGATTCAGACTCAGGTGTACCTGTTGAGTCTGCACGACATACTGTTGAGCTGAACCCAGATCATATCTGAAAGCTTCTAAGGCAGCATCTTTTGTGACAGCTTGTCTAACTACCATCAACGTCCTATATCACCACTTTCTCTGTCCAGCTGTGCAAATAAGAGAACCTGTTGGCTGAGCTGCCAGATATAATCATCAGATGGACAGCTCATGTGTGTTTCCATTTGTAATTTTCTGCATGCCTCTGCCTCTGTGTTTGCCTTGTGTGTGGCAGGTTACAGCCATGAGAACTGTGTGGCTGTAATCTCAGCTGTGTTAATCGAGTAAATGGTGACATTGATTGTGAAAAAAACACATGTAGCTGATGGATGTTTGCACAACATAAAAGCACCCATCTTTCTCTCTGATATTTTAAGCGAGGGATTTGAGGCAGGTGTTCTATGGTAAATGTTCCCAGAGAGCGTTATTTCTTCTCTTCACTGTTTGCATGACGGTGAACTGTAACATTAAAAAGATTCACTAAAGTCACATTGCTGCTGAGGATGGCGATGAGAAGGTGGAGATCAGTTTAAAGTAAAAGTTCCACATTTTTGGGAAATATGCTTGTCTGTGTTCTTGCACAGAATAAGGTGAGACTCTGTCTGTATGGTACATATAAAGCTACAGCAAAATCCTTATATAGGCAGCTCCTGGGACTCAGCAGCCATCTTGGTAACGCCTCTGGGCAGTTATTCTGGACTAACGAGATCAGGCCCCTTTCTAAATGAATGGTGAGAGAGCCATAACTGCACTTTAAATGGTCACCAGGACATAAAAAGTAAAATCCGATTAAAAAAACACTGAAAAAGATTGATGATTTTGCCCCAAAATAAGGTTTAAAAAGCGTTTTCCCGCACATTTTATACTTCTACTACACGTGTACAAGGTTTCACGACACTGACTTCTTTCACCGACGTTATGGATATTGACAGCATACCGTACACATTTATAGAAGGCGGCATTATCTAACACATATTGCAAGTACTGCCGATCAAACTTGGCTCCTTTTCACATAGTATTTTTAGCGGATATGTAGTGCATCTAATCTGGTTACACATCTGCTCCTCGCTGCCACCAGAACATTTGAAACTGTCGCAAACCTCAACTGTGTACGAAAGTCAGTGAAACCACACGGTCAGCTTAGTATTTTTCCTGGCTCGGCTGTTAAAAAGCAAACGATTGGCTTTCTTGTGGGGGGGTATGTGCATACAAATGCCATCTTTGCCATTACGGGCTTACACCATAGAATTCTTTGAGGATTCTTTAAGTGGTGTGTCTCTTCCCTTAAATCGTCTCTGGCTACAGTACCGCTAGCAGCCAGCTAACCTAGCTTAGCATAAAGACCAGAAAGGGTTAGTTTGGCTCTGTGCAATGGTAACATCTCACTCATTTAGACATTATATCTTATTTGTTTAGTCCTTACAAATTGTAAAAGGGACAATGTTCTATTGTAGGTTATGTGTCAGACTATTTCTTAGCTGGGATAAGTGATTTCCTGGAACCCAGCTAAGAATTGCTTCGACACACAATCGACATAAAATGTTGAATTGTCGGTGGCGTATTACCCAAAATGTCGACCCTTTTCTTTAACCAAACATAATCATCTACCAAATGTTGACTGTCCCTATTTTCAGACTGTAGTATTATAACTAGTGACTAAAGCAGTTTTCATCTTTAGAAAATAATTAGTGAAAAACCTTCAAGATAACTCGAAGCCAAATCAAACTCATTGCTCTCTCTCCATGCCAACACACAGAGAAAAATAGTTACTCAGATTACTCTCCTGTCTGGTTCTGTTTCTTACATCTGTCTGTGTGAATTTCTACCCATCAGTAATTGCTTGTCAATATTGCTCTTCAGCTTATTGCCCATATAGCCAATCAGTGTCTCCGTGCTGAGAACATGAGACGGGGAAAATGTGATTGCTGTGTATCTTGTAAATGTCCCCCCCTCTGGATCAATATGGAGCCTTTTAGGGCCCTGATTCAAGTGGCTCACTTGTCACTCAGCTGGTATTGGATTTTTTGTTTGTGTTCTTGTGAAAAGAACATTTTACTGTGGTGCAGACACACACACATGCACACACACACACACACACACACACACACACACATCCAAGGAAGTTTTCAAAGAAAAGAAAATGTCATCTTGGCAGAAATATTTGTGAAGACAGAACAGCAGTTGCCAGATGGTTTGTTGAGAAATGTATGTGTTTTATTAAACATGTTCCTGTCTTTGGGAGCATAATGGGACTCCTCACCCAGAGAGCATGTTAGCAAAAATCATGTTTTATTTAAATTTTCAGCTTTTAGAAGGCAGTGAAGTGACAACTTCAACACATCCACCATGTGAAAAGCAGTTCTGTAAACAACTATTTTTTTTTCTAAAGTTTCCATATCCAGCTGCCAAATCCCTTCAAGAGCCTTGTTTAAAGGAGTACTTGGACATTTTGGAAATACACTTATTGTTTTTCTTGCCAAGAGTCAGATGAGAACGATACCACGTCTCTGCCCATTAACTAAGAAGGGACAGCCAGCAGTCGGTTTTCTTAGCTTAGCATGAAAACTTGAAACAGGGGGGAACAGCTTTGTAGCTTTCTCCATTTACAGTCTAAATGCTAAACTTAGACATCCAGCAGCTGGTTATAGCTAGCTAACTCTGGGCAAGAAAGCAGATAAGCTTATTTACCAAATTGTCAAACTATTCATTTAAGGGTGGTTTAAGGTATTTCATCTTGTCCTGTACAAATAATCAATGAAACTTCTCTGCAGATGTCCAATTATGTAATATAAAAACAGATAGGGAAGAAGTGTCTTTTGGGAGTCACTGGTAGACTGTGTGCTGAAGGTCCATGCCAATTCTCATCTGCTGTAATTCAAAGCCTGTTTATGTGATTTAGACTGTTACAAATAGGAAACACTGGGGGACATAACATGGAAAGAGCAATTGGAAGTGAAAAGACAAATGCCTGGTGGTAAGCCAGAATGAGGCGAGAGTCAGACGAGGGAAAACAGGGAAACGAGCAGCAGCACAGAGATAAAGGCAGAAACAGGAAATGGCTAGAGGACCTTTAAGGAGAGTGAAAATTCACCTGATTAGAGACATTCTGGCAGCAGACTTTTCCAAGAAAATATCGAAACGGCCATTACTGCCAAACAGTATGTCATGTGGTTAAGATCACAAGTAGCTACTAGACGGTTAGCTAACACAGCTAGTAATGGTAAAACAGCAAGCATCACTATCAAACTGATAATTAAAGTTATTTCATAGTCAGACTGACAATCAGGAACCAGGAACACTTACAAATGTTTCGTCCAGTTAATGTTTATAACCAGGATGCTGCAGCTATAAAAACTGAAAACCACCAGAGGTTGTTTCAATAATCATACATACATTCGTCTGAATCGCTTTTTCTGGAACTCAGCCTGCACTGAGACAGACACATGCACACACATTCACAGCACATAGAT
The DNA here is from genome assembly GCF_014851395.1 of Micropterus salmoides. Taxonomy (NCBI): domain Eukaryota; kingdom Metazoa; phylum Chordata; class Actinopteri; order Centrarchiformes; family Centrarchidae; genus Micropterus; species Micropterus salmoides. The sequence continues at coordinate 27,945,432 of NW_024040596.1, forward strand.
GAAACAAATCAGAATCCACTTTATTTTGCTAACTACCTGTATTTGCATGTACAAGCATTCAATTTGGCCATCTAACACTAATTAAGATAAACCCCTAAACATATTCCAACTCCAGACATTTTTTAAGTTGCTCTCAAAGAGGTCTGGAAGAACTGTGCTCCATCAGATTAACAGTCTCACTTTCTTTTCTAAAACTTCAGTTTCAACTTTTGAGATTTTGATTTAAACTAAATTAAACAAAATTGTGTTGTGTGAATGAGGAAAAACAAGCTTTTTGAAAGTTTACTTTTGTGCAGCAGTGAGGCTGTCTTTGGCCTCCGACTCTCTCTGTGATCACCAACCTCATATGTCAATATAGCTGATAATCAATGTAGTCAATAAAGCCATGATCCTTGTCACCATTGACTTCACTGGTGGTCTGATGAGGTAGACAGCCATGGGTTTTCTTCAATATTAGGGATGCACCAAAATGAAAATTCTTGGCCAAAGCCGAATATAATGAAAAAATTTGCCGAACACCGAACAAGTACATTCACATTTTTGCCTTTTTTCCCACTGCATAAATTAAATAGTAAAAATGTGCTTTTTACACAGTGTTTTTGGAGAGACTATGGTGGGTGGGTCCGAGGCCCAAGAGGGTCTGGTAAAGTAAATTACATGTGTCCCTTTACTTTTAATGGACACATGTAATATATTTTATACTTTCTGTGAATATAATCCAATTAATCTCATTCCCATAATTTATTGACACCTTATTTTGAAAACCGGACGTTGTCACATGTGTATCCTCACACTAAATTCATCAAGTCTGACCCAGTTTGATAAATCGTGTAACATGAAGACTTCACAGCCTCTCTTCTTCAGGTAGGACTCTCATACTGCAACACTTGTCTTTGTAAAGAGAGAAACTGACAGGATAAAATCTCTAACCTGCATGTCAGCTCGCACTGGTCCGCTTCAGTGGATTTACCATAAAGGCTTGAATACATGTGCACTCCAAATTTAGGTGTGGTTAGCTTTATCGCCTTCTCAGAAACGAGTGAGAGAAACACTCAAAGCGGGTCAGACCGTTTCTCAGAAGTCAGCCACAGATGGAGTGGATGTGCAGTGACAGTTCAGCAGAACAGTGTCTACAAACGGCGAGTTTGGCCTCTTTCTCGGACACGTTAAAATGCTTCCACACTGCCAACATGTCAACATAATTGTTCGGTAAACTTTCCTCGATATTTTGACGTATTGGGTCGAACACCGAAAGTGCTTTTTTTTACTGTTTCGTTCGGCTACCGATTCATTTCGGTAGCCGAACATTCGGTGCATCCCTATTCAATATGCATTCAGCACAGAGAGTGAATCAACTCCAACATAGGCCGTGACAGTAATCAAGTGAACCTTCTGTCTTGCTGTGAGTCCAAACAGCGACCGAGTGGTAACGAGTTTTGCAATTTAAACCGAAGCGCGACCTTGCTTGATTTTAGACTGTGCTGCACTTTATTGGAGTTAGTTTCGGTTTCCTCCTCCTTATCTCATCCTAACACGCAGTCCCATGCGGGTATCAGTGTCTGTCAGACGGTTTGAAGGGGATAACATTTCTACCAGCGGAGCAATAATGTAATGCACAGCAGAGTACATGGGCAGGGAGACTTAAAAATGATTATGACTTCCCATTCTTCTCTGGTCTCGTTAGTCTTGTAATCTTTTTTCTGGACATGTCAGACAACACAGATATGTGGGAGTGATTCAGAATGTGCAGAAAGTTTTGAACATCAGCAGAAAACCTGCTGAAACACAGGAGCTATTAAAGTCCAAGAGTTTCTATCAGAATTAAAATAAATTAATCTATCATTGAGGTGAAAAGGAGCCACATGCATATTTAAAGAGATTACTTCCCCCAAAAAAGACACAAAAAGGAGTGAAGACTAAATCATGCCTGCATGTGTGCTGAGTCAGCAGGGATGATATTACATGAGAAACGCTTATCTACAGAAGAAACATATCTGACAGCACCCAATGCCTGAGAGCTGCACTTTTTGAATTGTCGCATGCCACCTGGATTTTGTGTTTCTCTTTACATAAAAACATTTCCACCAAAAATTGGTGCAGAAAAAATCACCAGAATGCAGGACATTAAGTGTTTAATGCTCAAAATCACCATCACATAATTCAGAATTGAAGATATCTTTAAAAAAGTGTTAAGACCTTGTCTCGTCTTGATCTTGTGAACCCAATGTTGTGTCTCTTCTCGTCTCATGAGCTAAGTGTCTTGTCACATCCCTAATTATAAGTGCTAATATCCTACGTTGATAGAATAAGGTGTGAGCACTTTGTACATGGATGCTCTTGGTATGTGTGTGTGTGTGTGTGTGTGTGTGTGTGTGTGTGTGTGTGTGTTGTGTTTGGTGGACGATGTGTGCAGCTATGTGTGTATTCATTTTGAATTATAGTCAAAGATGACAGAGATTCAGTTCAGGAGCAGTGGGGGGATTTTAGACACACACACAGTATACAAATACAGTTTGTTTCTGCCAAGTGACTCCATCTTAACAATTACTGTTGTCAGGGAAACAGTGTGAGGCACGATCTCTTTTTCCAACACACAGGGCAGAAGATGAAAAGGCTTTTACTGCACTGTGGATCTATACAAAAAGCTCCAGAAACCAACTCCTGACTGCTGAGTACCTTCAGGTCAAACAAAACAGTGTTTTTGAAACTTATTAAGACCATGGCCAATAAAAAAAAATACACGCAGTCAGTTTTTATTTTTTCCTTTCAAACATCTCCAGACAGACAATTAGGTCAACCAGAGCCCTAAGGTGCTGTGGTGGAGAGGAGAGGAGCAGTGGTGGGGAATCAGGAGACGGGGAGAAATAAAGAAAGAGATAGCTGAGAAGAAAAGAGACAAAATGGGAGCAGAGAGATGGGAGGATAGCTGCAGCACAGGGACAATCAGAGGAACACATAGACAGAGCACTTTAATGCATTCAATTTGTGCTCATTCTTTGTGTCCCTCGGATAATGTATATAATGCAGCAGCCTCATGTACTGTATCAGAAGCAGCCTTATGTTACACAATAAGCAACAGAGACTCCCTCAAGAACTTAAAAGGAAGGAGAATTACTAATTTCTCATTACTCCTTAATGAAGTTACAACATGTACAAAGGCGGAAACTTAACACCATCTGAGAGGAACATTGTTATATCTGTTATTGGTTTAGTAATAAGTCTTTACTTGCAGAAAGGTTTGTAAAATGAATTTCAGTAAAACTTCATTAAACATTTCTAGAGAAATGAAAAAACATGGAAAGATATAGACACAAAAAAGGTGCATTATTAGAAGGTCAGTGAACTTCAAAATCTCTGTCTGCTTCTTGCTTGGTGCCATCTTTCCTGTCTTTCTTTCTGCGCACATTTTTTGTTGGTCTGCTTTCATTGAGGTTTTCCTGCCAACACCAGTCAGATCAATTCCTCACAACCTCTTAATATTTAATATACCTGCGCACATTTGCACCTGCTTTTTCCAGGCTGAGGATTGCCCATAGATGTACATGTACAATCAACCTCACCTATTCTATCCCCTCCCTTCTCTTGTCTGATCCCTCCTTAAATGCATATGCACAAAGGACGGAGATGCACTGCTGAATGCACACCAGCTGCGCCTCAGATGACAGGAAGACTGCGCTTCAAGGCAGTTGCATCTGTTTGATAAATATCAAGCGTGTCTTTAGGTGAAGAAAGCCTCTTAACAGCTCGTGAAATCTGGCTCGGAGTGAGGAGAGGCGGAGGAGAAATCTGTGTTCTCTCCCTTTCATTCTCCATGGTTTCCACCAAAGTCTGGCTGACCTTTTTCCTCCACTTGTTATCCGTTCAGGCCCATTTTTCATGGCTGGGGGTAGAATGGGAAAACACGTCAACCTCGTACATTCTTCTTGAAGTTTTAGACATTGCAGATGCACCCACTTCATCTGGAAAATATTGTTGTGAATGTCTGCGAGTGTGTGGAATGCATGTTGTCTTTCAGCTGCTTTGGAGTCTTCCTCTCTGTGTATAGACCCCAGAAAAATTTAGATAAAGCATTTGTTTTGATTGTTTGATTCTTACTCGATTCTTCTGCATACATTTTCCCATTTCCATAAAAAAATTCCTCAAGTCTGTAGATATAATCTCATATTATTCTCTCTGCCTCCCAGCTGCATGAGTTGAATTTCAATCCTCTCCCCTCTGTCTCTCCTCAAAGCTGAAGTTCAGTTCGGGAACAGTCTTAGCATGTTGATTTTTCCAGCAGTACAGCTCATTCCTCTTCTTCATTTCATGGTGGGGGGATGGAAATAAACCACAGAGGGAAGCTCAGTCTGAATCCTTTGAAGTGGTGATAGCTTTATATGGATCCATTAGTCATATTATACATGGATGTGTATATAAAAAATGATGTCTCAATTAAGACAAACACGCTTTCTGATCAAAGCAAAATCCTGACAGGAAGCTACTTTTTGCAGTGATTGCTGTAGGCGTAAACAAGAGATGCAGACAGATGCTCTTTGTTTTCAAAGACAGAGACTGACCTTTTGAGCTGAGTGCAGGTAATAGCATCAATTTAACGGAGGAAGATTTGTGAGCCTCTTCTGGTCAGAGCTAATGCTTTCTCCAAAGCCTGGCGGGGCGGGTGTGTTTGTACAGGGAGGGACGGCTGAAGTTGGGTAATACAGAACAAACTATGTTTAACTAATATAAACCATGCTAGCTTCAACGGGGCTTAGCAGGATTTGGAAGGGAGAGAGTAAGGGGGTGAAGATGGAAAGGTAAGAAGGGAATTTAGGGGTGAAGGCCACGAAAACATTTTCACAGATGTGGTTGCTTGCTGAGCTCTGAGCTGTTTCATCCTGTGCTATTACAAGCTTGGTTTAATGCTACATCATAGAGTGATATTTTAGATAAGAGTGTGCCAAACTGACAAACAGGTTCCAAAATCTGCTGGAAAACCTTCCCATGGTCAGCAATCCCATACGGTTGAAACGTTTAGGTGTCCACGTACGTTTGGCCATCAAGTTAGCTGTGAGTGGTCTTTTGTAAGTAACCACTCATCTCTAACTTATACGAATCAGTCCCTCTCTGTGGTTTCTGTGCTCTACAGCAGGCTATTAAACGTCCGCTTCACTGACATAGTCCAGTTCTGCTGAGCCATACGCCGTGCGCTAATCCTCTGCATGTGTGTGTGTGCATGCCTAAGTGCATTTATGTTATGTCTCATTGAATTAAAGTTATGATAAGGATTGCCGGAGGTCAGTGTGTGAAAAGATGTTTTTCTGCCATAGATTAGAGCAGCACATTCAGGGACTTTGCCCCTGTGTCATGCCCCTGCCCCTTTTTGGATGAAAGTAGCCCCTTTAATGTGACTGGCAGTAAATGCATTTTTTTAGAGGTCTTTGTTAATTTAATAGCATAAAATAACAAAACTATATTGCTTTTTAGCTATTATGAGCACAAATCCTATGGCAGATCTGGCAAAAAAATTACTTTATGTCGTTATATAGAAGAAATGAAAGAAAGAAGGGTTGATACGTGTCCTTTCAGTCTGGCTCCATCAAAGTGGACGACCCTGACATGTACAACTGCCGTACTGAATCTTCAGGTAATGTATTTCTGACATTTATTAGGTTAAGCCTCTTAACTTTTCTGTTTTTGTAGTCTGTCCAAACTGATGTTCCTGTAAACTACATTAGGCGAAGTGAAACCACAGTGTCTCTATTTTGCTAGCTGTTTGTGCTTATTAAGCAACTTTTTACTACAAGCCAAGAAGTGGAACACAGGTCTGTTTTAGTGCCATGTTACTTATGCTGTTTATAAGGTTTATTATTACAAGGTCAGCTCAATTTATGTGAATTATCATCATTAAAACTATCATGTTTCTGACTGGGCAACAGGTTAGTTTTAAAGGATTTATTGAAATCACAAGCAAAGGAAATGAGAGGAAGGGAAAGGCTGGCAGGGGGGTGCAGCAGGACTAAGAGCTGAGTCCAGGCGGGCTTAACAGGCTGTGGCTAGCTGGTGGTTGTAGGTCCGAGAGTTCATTTCAACGTACAAAAACTGGTCGGCTGAATTGTTCTAACAAGACGTACTGAGTTGATTTAATGATCCTGCGGGATCTGGATGTTTGGTCTCTCCTTAAATATGGACAGGTGATTGCAGGTCAGGTGTGTGATCGCAGATGGGAATCAGTTGACGGTTGGTGCCAAAATAAGAGAGGCAGCGGTAAAGGCCATAACTCCATTGCAGGGGGGGAAGAGGGAGAGCGAGAGGAAAACATACAGACCGACAAAACCAAAACACACTTTCTCTCCCATACCAGATGTCACATCAGTGTCACTGCAGGGCAGTTGTGACAAAAATACCATCTGCTCCCAGCGGCCTTTTGAGGGGCAGACTGGTAAACCAAACTCCATTCTAAAAGCAGGTGTTTTATGGTAGGGCAATATTTTAAGTTACACCATCACTAAGACTCTTTTCTGATTTGCTTTGTTCCATAGGAAAAATCAGCACACATTCATTCATTGAGTAACTAAGTAAACTGTGATGAAGTGTTTGTCACAAGAGTACACCATTGACTGGACGGGTCCCATAGTTGACCATTTTCATCCTCTCTGGTGATATCCTGAAGACACAGATCTCTTCTTTTACTGTCCATCGCTCTTTGATGAAGGAAAAAAAATCATCATGGTCAAAATGCAACACAGCAGCTTTAAGGCATGGTGCCACTAGTTTTTTCAACTTGGCGCTCCCACTTTTATAGCGCTTGTTTTCACCCAAACGGGGGCGTGGTCATTCTGACAACAGGAAAGTTACGTATGCCTGCTCACATCCATAGATTATGTGGTTGGTCAGTCAGTCAGTATCTGTGAAAGTCTTGCTCGACTCTTTTCTCTGCCCTTTCTTTTTTGCTCACATGATCAGCATGTCATCTGGCGGTGATTTGTTGTGGAAGTGTTTCTCTCGCCCTTGTGACTGAAAAGATTTCCCCCTCCCTCTGCTCTCCCATTTTTTCCCACAGCTCTCCCAGTATCCAGCCAAGTCATTCGAAAGGCAAATGTTAGGTAGTTCATGCTTAAGTTAATCATTTTTCAAGAGATATCTGGGTACAAGGAAATAAATATACTATATAAAAGCATATAGCAACACAACTCAAACAAATGGACTGAACTATAAATGGTACAGTGGTGTGCTGCTGACTAGCAGACGAGAAAAACGTGGTGTCACAACCTCACAAATGAACAGTGAAACGTTTGTTTCGAGAAAGGTGTGTCACTGAGACAAACATTCTCCACTTCTGTGTGGCTTTACTGTGAGGACACTACAAAGGAAATTAAGGCTAAAGAAAGGAGTAGCACCTCACCTACAGTCACACATATTTCACATTTCAGACTTGACAACCATGCACAAGCAGCACTGCATACAAGTGTAATCTATGTGTAGTGCAGGGAGTGTATTGCGTCCTTACTCACCTCTCTCTATTTTTCTGTCCACCTGTAGGTTTGAGTGCAGCGAAGTTGTTGAAAGCCAATGGACTGAACCCCGTTGTCCTGGAGGCCAGGGATCGGGTCGGTGGTCGTACCTTCACTGTGCAGGTAAGATCAGGAGCCGTAACGCATTATTATTATCATTGATAGATAATAATTTTAAGCATTATTTATATATCACTTTCATACACAATATGCAGCTCAAATTGCTTTACAAATTAAAAAAAGAAAAGAGCAGATAATGACAAAAACAATAATCGGTTTAAAAAAGAAAAAGATAAAAATGTAAATATATGAGCTGTAACTGATTTATAGACTTTTGGGGAGCCCTGTAAACAGTGCATTGCAGTAGTCGAGCACACTTAATAAAAGCATGCTCAAACCTCTGAAAGAAAGAAAAGGTCTGATGTTTGCAAAACTGAAATCACAATAAAATGACAGAAGGCTGTTCTAGTTAAGTTTCTTAAGGTGGAATAAGCGATTCTGGATGAAATCCAACACCATGACAAATACTATAATATAGAGCGAACAGCAACACACAGCAAATAATATAACCAACATTAGCATACTGTGGCTACAGTTGCTGCTGGGAAGCTAACGTGATGCTAATATAAAGCTAACATGCAGAGAGGACGAGACTGTCCCAGAGCCAGCACAGCAGCTCCAGACAGAGATACTCACAGCTCTCCTGCTGCTATAGCTAACATCACAACTGCAGCACGTCTTGGTGAACTAGAAAGTAAGCTGAACGTCCATAGGCAGGTCATTTAACGTTACCTGACGCACACATAATGGCTGGAATAGCTGGAATAGTGTTGTGTGGTGAGGCGCAGGCCACTTTTTTTGTTTCTAATTGCAGAGCCAGGGCTGAGTACAAACACTGGCCCTGAGGAGATATTCACTGAATTTCACAAAAAGACATGTATTGGATTAGAATCATCACACAAACGTGGTGTAATGTGCTGGGATTGTGTTATAAACTGTTGGTACATTTTTTTATATCTCTGTACTTTGAGAAAAATAGTACTCAAGTACTCAAATGAGTAAAAAGGGGATCAGGTTATCAGGATCAACAGCTATGTAGAATGGGTTTCATCTGCACAGCAGTGAAATCAATACTGTGTATATAGATGATTACCCCTAGTGTCAGTATTTAAAGCAGTGGACCCAGGACAGAGCCTTGCGGTACTCCATATGGATGCAATGTGATAGGCTGGACTGAAACTCTTTCCAACCTATCAGCCGAGACTTTTGGCATCAACAGCATCAAAGGATGCACTGAGTTCCAGAAGCGCAAGAATAGATCATATTAATACATTTCAGCATTATCTGTAATGTGAATGTTTGTCACATTTATATTTCTATGTTTCAGTATGTTTTTTTTGTCTTTTTTAGAATAAGCAGACAAAGTGGGTTGATCTGGGCGGGGCTTACATCGGACCAACTCAGAACCGCATCCTCCGATTGGCCAAAGAGTACGGTGTAAAGACCTACAAAGTCAACGAGCAGGAGAACCTGGTGCATTATGTCAACGTAAGTGTCCGGTCATCTGTGTGTGTTTTTTTAGGATGGCAGATGGCAGACGGTGTGTTCTTCCGTTTGAGTTCTGCAGGACGTGCTGACCATATCCAGAAGATAATACTAACATCCTAGAGTCTGATCTTTTATCCAATAAGCAGGAAACTCTTGTCTGTGGTAATCTTCTGGCATCATTCAACAGGCCACTTAATCTGCTGTCAGCTAGTTCTGTGACTTATAACATCTTTACAACTCGTAGAGCGGGTTGCCCGTTAATCGGAAGGTCGGCAGTTCAATCCCTGGCTCCTCCAGGCTGTATGTCAAAGTATCCTTGGGCAAGATACTGAACCCCGAATTGTCTCTGGTGGCTGTTCAGCCAGTGTATGAAAGTGTGTGAATGTTAGTTTCTGTTTGAGAAATTAGGCTAAGTGTATGAATGTGTGTGAATGGTGAATGCAGATGTATTGTAAAAGCGCTTTGAGTGGTCGCAAAGACTAGAAAGGCGCTATACAAATACGGAGCATTTACATTTACAGCATTTAACTCTTTCCGAGCGTGCGCAGAGAGGACCAAGGCAGAAGAAAACCAAACATTATGTCCTTCCTGTGACTTCCTACGTGTCTGCCGAAGCATCCAGCCTCCCCTTTCCTCTCCAACATTAGTGACTGGAGATGCTAATCTTTGCCTGAGGGGATTTCTGTAATGCAGTTTCTCTTTTCTCTGAGTGGTTGAAAGGATAGCAAAGGCCAACAAAGAAGGAAGGAAGAAAGAGACACTGAGGCCATCTTTGTTCTTGTTATTCTTTGCTCCATATCTCATTAGTATGGGCGCACCACTGTCCTTAACACAGTTGTGTTTCTCTACATGATTTGATTTGCTGTTGCTGCCATGTACCCTGGTCAAACTACCCCTATTGTAAATCACTGGACTGTCTAGTGTGTCTGTGTCTGAGTGTGTGTATGCTTATCACAACATAGGCTATGTTCTAGTAATTTAATCATTAATCAGAGAAGGACTTTGATTCAGGCCCAGGGGTGTCGACACAAACTCACACACTCAAGTGCACTTTCACTGCATTATATAGAAACTTTTTTCTATTGCCTGCCACTATTTACCCGAATGAAGGGGCCTGAATATTACAAACATCTCTCAATATAATGAAATCCAATACATCTACACACAAGTCATAAATCACTGCAGAGTTGAATCAAAGTCTCTCTGTCTCCAAAAACTGATTTATTGCAGCAACGCCAGAATTTAAACTTTAAATTACATTTTAATTTAATTTAATGATGTTGCTTCTCCCATAAAGGGGGTCTCCACTGTAGGAGCTGTAGAGTTATTGACTGTGTGCCCTGAACTCTACAATATTGCACTATTGCAGTCAAGTTGCAAAATCACCTGGTTAATGATAATCTACAAGGATGCTATCAAATATAACTTATGCCAAAATGAGTTTTTGGTACTATTGAACAGTGTCGTGCTGAAATCTGAAAATTTGTGTTCTTGTGGTTGTTTCACCTTGAAAACCACCTCATTGTTCATCCGTTTCAATGGGTAAGTTAGCAGTATTATAAAATGTTGCATGTGTATTTTAAAGAGGTGGTATTGTGCTCATTTTCACGTTCAAAATCTTAATTAGGGGTTGTACCAGAACAGGTTTACATGGTTTAATTTTCAAAAAACACCATATTTTTCTCATACTGCACATTACTGCAGCTCCTCTTTTCACCCTGTGTGTTGTACACTCTGCTCTTGAGCTACAGAGTGATGCATCTTACTTGTACAAAATCTTTGTTGGGAGTTGCACATGCGCAGTTCCCAGGTAAGGACTACTAGCCAATCAGAAGCAGAGAAGGGCGGGTCGTAAGAAACAAGGTAGTATGATCCAAATCAAAGCTGCTTCAGACTGTGACCGTAACCTAGCAGATGGTATAAGTTACTCTCAAGTCCACAACCACACAACATCATTGTTCCACATCTTACCATCAGGACTAAACGTTGAACTGTTGCCAGTGTTCTGACAATCTATACTGCCATGCTGAAAAATGCTACCATAGCGCAAATCGATAGACTCTACTCGACCCTGCTCCGTTTTCCATTGCAGATAGTACCCAGAGATAGTATGTAGCTTGTTGTCATAGCGATGCCACACACAACTGCCATGACATAATGTTCAATGCGACACACACACCAGCAATCCACACAGCTTTCTCTTTTTTTAAGTTAAAATGTTTGAACATTCCTCAGAATGTAAAGACAGATAAGCGGTATGAAAACTTCCAGCTGTGTTTCCTCTGCCGTTGTTGCTGCAGCGGTCTGTGTGACGGCGGGAGCAGAGGGCTCTGTGAGCGGGCGGCTGGCCGGCCTCACACGCTCCTCCCGCGGGGGTTGGCACAGGCTTCCCCCGCAGCCACTTGCGGAGCTCCTCAACTCCGAAAATATTCAAGCACATTTTTGTTCCGCCATCACTGTCAATATTCGAAATCTACACAGCTGATTTCTCACCTCAAAACTTCTCAGAAGTGGATTTAGTGATGAAATTACATACCAAAAAGTGTAAAATCTAAAACTTTCTGTTGCTGTCCTCTGTCTGGCGCACGCAATGATGATGCAGTGAATAGTGACGAATCTCTCTGACCAATCAGCAGTCTGTTGTTTTCACGTTATATTTTAATATCCCTCAGCTCGCTTGGAACCTCGACGGAGGTGAGGTGATACGAAAAAAAGTACGTGGAAGCTACAGTGGAAAACCAAACAAAGGCGAGTCGAGCCAAAGAGCCTCCGCTCAGACTAGCTTGGTTTGAGGGCGTGCCTGACCCCGCTAGCCGCTTGGCAAGCTTTATGACACATTTTCATTGTGATGTCACAAGTAAAGGAAGTGAAGGGCTGGACTACAAACGAGCTGTTTTCAAGCGGTCCAGAGCAGAGCTTTCTGTGGGAGATGGGAACTCCCTTTGGGCTGGACTTTGGGCATTTTCACTTTGCAAACCTGTTACATGCACAAAAAAGATATAACTCAATAAAGGAGAGGGGGAAAGCCAAAAAGCATAATACCACCGCTTTAATACAGATATACTGCTGTAGGAGGGCTATTAGTGAACAGGGAGGCTTCTATCAATCAGGTAAAGTTATATACAGTATATCAAGGAAATATAAATACATTGAATGGCTAGTGCAGGTCATAAATGGTATGAAGAATAGATATGAAATAATGAAAATCGATTGCACTTTAACAAAAACTCTTTCATATATAAACATGCACTGTTATCTACATTAATTTGTCATGTCAAACAGACTGCGATGTCCAACATATTTCATGAAAGGTATATTATTATATGAATGTCACACAGCCTCATCCAAATCACACAGGTGACACTTTTTGTCCTCCTCTGGGACTCAATGGAAAAGGTTCCACAGCCAAAGGCAGGATACCAGATCTTAACTCTGTGCTCTAATCAGGTTAACAGAGACATATTGCTTAATAACACAGTATGCTCTCAATTTAGGTTTGCTTAATATCTCTTCTGACCATACTGTATTTCCTTTATGGACTTATCCAGTTAAAGCATGGTTTCATAGTCTTCAGCATGCTCGTCATCTCACCACATTGGCCTTAACACTGATGTACTATTGACATGACCTACTTCAGCAGTGCTGTGAAATGTCACCAGCATAACGTTTGGCACAGACAGCAGCTCGAAAATAAATCTTTGGGTTGAGTAAAGGACTTCACTGGACAGCCCTGGTGTGAAGCATTATATGAGCTCTGAATCTATCCATACTCGTGTATGGGAGTTCCTATGCGAGCGTGTCTCCCTAGCTACTATCTTTGTAAGATCCACTCAAAGACCCAGACTCACGCGCCACTCGGAGCTTCCTGGCTGGTTTCCATGGCAGCATGCCTCATCTAAAGCTGCTCACTCCTATCAGTATCAGACAGCGTATTTGTGTGTGTGTGTGTGTGTGTGTGTGTGTGTGTGTGTTTGTGCATTTGTGCATGCATATGTGTGGAGGGGTGAGAGCTCTGTTTCTGGTGTCACTGATCCCACAGCTGACTCTGCAAAAGTATCAAAAATTTGAATCATGACCACTATACTCTGAGACAGACAGGCAGTTTCCAATAAAAGAATGAGACAAGTGATATTCTATATTTTGTCTGTGCAGCCAAAGCCTGATTTACCTTAACGTTAGGCTAACTACCATACCTATTGGGACAAGAGACTCCAGTCAGGGATGTTGCTCCCTCTGTCATTGCATAGAGATGATAAAGTGACATGATCCTTATCAGCTAAAGGGGAACTGACAAAGGCCTTAACATTGCAGACAAAATGAACATGGTGCAGTGCAGAGAGACAGATGGCACCTAACAAGAACACGACAAGGCAGTACCTTTCCTGGGTTGATATTTATTCAGCAAGTCACTGACTGAATAATCTACTCGGAGCCTTTTTTTCAGTCCAGTAAAGTTTTCGGAGCTTTAAAACCAGTGTGTGGATACACACTTCACTGAATCCATTATCCTGCACCTGTCCCGTCTGCAGTATTACTAATAGTGTCACCTCTTATTAGAACCTTTGATTCCTGCACCTTTCGCCTCATCAGCGAGAATAAATCAAACCGTCACCTACACTTCACCACATGAAACAGAATGTTGCTGTTGTGAGTATCACTACACTTTGTTTTGATTGTAAGTTGCTAAACTTTGGATTAGCCAAGAAGCTATTCACACAAATAAGCTCTAAACAGACGCCGCATGTAAAGGTGTCCTGATCACGGCACAGGTCTGAACTCAAGTACAGTGGAAAGCACACAGGGAGAAATTAGCATTGATCTAACCTATATGACAGTGTCTGCATTACTTCACAGGGCAGCAGCTAGAGTAAAAGTAAACCAGCAGGTGTGCTGAGCCATTGTGTAATTAGGGCTAGCTTTCAAGCAAGCCGCGTAGCTAATCAGCTTTTCTATGGAAGATTGTAATCCAAAAGGCCAGTGCTGGTTTCCCTTATCAGCAAACTATTGCCTTACAGGCAGCTGCAGCTCTTAGCACTGGATTTATTAATGAGGTATCACTATCAGAGATGGGGAAACAGACTTTGATTAAACACTGTCCCTTGTTATCAGAGATTGGGAAAGAGCATGGGATTGTCCCAGCGCTCCTCCAGCAGTGTGGCTGTCGTGCACGTTCACTGGACCACTGAGAGAAATGGCTGGTGATTGTAAAATTATCTTAACTATGATAATTCTTAACATCCTGATAAAGAAAGAAGTGTGTAGTTGTGTTGTAGAACTTAAGTCTCTGATCTGTTTTCATATGGCCTTTCAAAAGATTATGTTTATCTGTATCCTATTAGAGGCCGAATCATTTGAAGCAGATAAACTTCAGCATACTCATTGTTCTGTAGTTTCTTTATTTATTTTCTGGCATAAAAGCAACATATAAAGATGTTGTGGTGGACAACTGCCCATCTGCACATCCAGCAGACACAGAGCAACAGTAGCATTCATTAGGAGTCGTGTTTCTTTCCACTCTCCTTTTAGATCTGTTTTGGACTCCACCAACTATTTAGCGCCTTAGCTGCTAGCTCCTAGACGCTAACTTTGTGTGTCTGCTGTTTGGAGATGTTCAGGTGCGTAAAGGAAGTTTATCACAGCTTTTCTGCCTGCTGCAGCCGAAAAGTTGATTGATGAGAGTGCTTTTGCATGAAAATGCTGAAGGGGACTGCAGAGTGGGTAATAATTCTCTGTTGCTTTGTCACTATTAGCGACACACTTACATGACACAAAGTCGCCTTATCCATTGTTCATATAAAAAAGATTAACTAGTACAACTTTGAACTTCTTACCATTTGAAAGCATTCGACAGCAGAGGCAACATGAAATCTCAAACCTGTATTTTTTGCCACTTGACAGTGACATTTTATCTCCTTTTTAAAGTTTATATAGTGAATGTATAAGCAAAGTTTGCAAACAAAAGCAAAATCTGCGGTAAACCAAAAATACCGGATGTCGTACTGATTCAGAAAAAATTGGGCCAGTCTACTTTGCATACTGTGTCCCAAAATGCAGCACGCATTATGGCTTTGTTATGGGTAGTAGGACAAATGCAGCAAATTTTCCTTACACAAAATTACATTATAAGAACTTTTTTTTTTTTTGGATTAGTGGGACTTACATTTATATTACTCCTATTGTTTACTATAACTTTCCAAAACCAGAAGCCTGGCCTAGCATACTGTATAATAAATCGATTTAACAATTTCAAACTGCATACTAATATGAATCGCAGTATGCAGTACATACTGCAGTACATACTGCACTCTTTTTAAATAGTATTTAAATGTATTTTTATATCACCCCATATTGCTTTGATGTTTTGTGTAAAGGAGTTTAAATTGACGTGTAATACAAATGTGCTATATAAACTCGCCTTCTTTTCTGCAGTTCGGTCTCACCTGTGTCTCCATGTAGCGTTAGCTTTACACTGTCTCCTCCGTGGGAGGCTGACTCACTGCTCACTGATGTGGAAACAGATGCTTCCATGCATCCTCTCCTCGCCCGATCCCCTGCCCCTCCTCTGCACTCCTCCTTCTGTATTCACTTGGCAAGCATCACCATGGTGACAGATCTGTTGTTCTAAGCACGGCAGCGATTCTGTACGTTGTGAGACACCTAATCTCTCTCTCTCTCTCTCTCTCACTGAGTTGAGTTTTGTGTTGATTATGCCTCATAAAAAAGTGTCTTACTATAACTAGAGTTGTGGTGTAGAACAGAAGGCATCTAACTTTATGAGGGTTGATGTTCACTGACTTGTCAGTCATTCATACCTGGGGGTTACTGTACCTCTGCTTGTGTGTGAATTGATTTTTCCATTGTTGTGGTGGATTGGCTTGGATTATATCATACTTTGTTTAAATGTAAGTGTTTTTAAAACTACTTACAAAGAGACATGTGAGCTTTAGGTGGTGAGTGTGATTAACCTGAGCTCTGACTTCACTGAAAGCTTTGCTGTACCCGGAACAATTCATTTGTAAAGGTTATTTATTAATACTTCATGATGGGATCCATTATTGATTGGTTGGTCTTGGTCAGATGAAACATTTCCTTATGTGGAAGCTCTTCTGAAAACAGGGTTGGTTTTAAACAGAAGCCTAACAAGCATCTCAACAAATGTAGCTTATCCAGTTAAAAACAAAGCTAATTATAGTGTACCTTTTTCAACGATATTTAGTTAAAGTGATGGATTATTTGACGCAACCATTAACAATACCCTAATTTCACATTAGTTTGTTTTCAGTAGATGTATTTATTATATTTGACTTTAACCATGCAAAACAAGACACATTTCAGTATTAGAACCAGACATTTTATTGGCAAGTTACCGTGTTTGTAAGGCAACAGTTAGGGAAACTTTGTAGAAGTTGCCGTCATATCGTTAGAAAATTAAAAGAACAAATAAAGTTTTCAGGGAAAATAAAATTGTATATTTCGTGGTTTTATGTGTGTGTATTTCTAGGTCACAGTGAGATAATGTGTGTAATAAGAGGCCCTTTTTAGGCTAACACAGTTCAACCAGAGCCAATACAACAGTATGAGATTGATCCCAGAAGGCCTGTGCTCTCAGCCTGCAGCTACAGCAGAATATTGATCCACTGTGCGGCCGAGAGCACTCGCTCAGAGGCATCACTACATGTAGCCGATTGTTTTTTTCCCATGGGAAGCTGGTGTTAAATGGGTTTGAAACAAATTTACTTGTCAAGCTTGTCAACCTCCCAGAGCTAAGAGGTTGAGAAAGCAACAAAAAGTGATCTTTAATTAGAGTTAGTTCTTGAAACACCAAACGCTCTTGTGACACAGAGCTTAACAAGTAATCTACATGTCCATATCAGAGAGTTGGCATAAGTAACCTTGATCCCTTTGAAACCTTCCCCCCGCCTCTCTGTTGGCATATTCTGTCTGTAAATCAGTTGTGTGGCTGTGAATAGTCTTTCATTCAGTCGTAAAATGTTGCACAACTGCCAATATAGCAATCTGTTCTACCACTTTCTACACAACTCACTGAATACTGTTCACTGTCATTCTGACTAAGCATACTGGAGGTCAGCTAGAGGTCGACTAACCACCGTTTACTGTCTTTGAAATTTATCTTGTAGAAGTTTGAGTTTTCCTGTCCTCAGCAGGCTGGGAAAAGCTGTAAACGACCACAGCAGGACATGGAAACAGTTCTGATTCAGAGTCAGCAGCTCTGTGAGGCTGGTTAGCCATATATATTGTATATTTAGTGGTAAGGGACTCAGGGATACAATGCTGCCTTAAAACAAAGAACCATTTACAAACAAGTGTCCTCTGCCTTAGAAACTGCTTGAAATCTAGGAGAAATGTCATCCAATATCAGCAAAGTATATTGACAGTCCTCTATGGCAGCCAAACTCTGATATCAACAGGCGTCTAACTCCAACAGCTCGGTAGAGAACGATGAGTTTAGTGTTTTGTATGTAAAATGCAACACAACTGACCCACATGCATACAATATGAGAAAGTCAACTTTTAAGTTGCTTATACAATGTTTTCATATCTGAGCAACTGATAAGAAGATTTTTTTAATGATCATAATGATGATGACCTGTATCCAACAGGGAAGTCTTACCCGTTCAAAGGCTCCTTCCCTCCCATGTGGAACCCCATCGTCTTGTTGGACTTCAACAACCTGTTTAGGACAATGGACCAGATGGGCAAGGAGGTAAAGCAAAAATCACCCTTGCTGTTTGCTTTTACATCCCTCTTTGTGTTTCATATTTGCTAAATCTTTGTTTCGTGTTCATCCGCCTCCTGTATTTCAGATTCCCAAAGAGGCTCCCTGGAGAGCTCCCCATGCTGAGGAGTGGGACAAGATGTCCATGCTGGAGCTCTTTGAAAAAATCTGCTGGACCAGGTAGCACAGAAATTGGAGAATAGCATTACTTTATAACCTACGAGGGATAACAAAGGTCCCAGGCCAGAACTGAACTGAGGATATTGAGCTTATATAGTATTCAATTTTACCATTACCAAGGGTGCCCTTTAGCCCAATCACTTGAAGTCCATGCAAGCAGTTGCAGCTCAAACATGGGAAAATACACTTTATCTAATGCTGGCAGTTTAATAATTTGTTACTGTATTGATGAAATGACTTTAATGTCTTTAATGTCACAAACAATTAATTATTAAGTTATTATTTGCATGATAAATGTTTCTGTCACCATGGCTCTGGGATCACAGGAACATAAAGGGGAACCGTGACATGTGCCACATTTCCAGTCAAATCAAGTCAATTTTATTCACATAGCCCAATGTCATGAATCGCAATTTGCTTCAAGGGGCTTTACTGTCTGTAAGCAGACAGCACCTTCTATCCTTTCCTTAAATGGAAAAAATAAAAGAAACCTCAGAAAGCATTTACAGATGAGTAAATCATAGTGTGTAGCTCACTTGCCACCTTTCTCTGGAGAAATGTATGTATTTTCCTGTGTGACTCTGTACACATTCAGTAATTGACCATAAATCATGAAAATCTTGTGTTTAACTTTCAAGCCTTTCTTAAAAAGTAGGAAAAGATCATGACATTCCTGAATTATCCCTTTAACAAAGTGGAATATTGTAAATAAAGAGTTGCTCCAACTTTTAAGTTTTATGAATCAAAAACATGTGTAGGATTTCATAGATATATCAAGGACATTTGCGTATATCATGTTAACTATTTAGTTGTAACTAACTAATCCCTCACCTTTATTTAAAGCACTGTTCGTCGCTTCGCCACGCTCTTTGTCAACGTGAACGTGACCTCTGAACCCCATGAGGTGTCGGCTTTGTGGTTCCTCTGGTATGTGAAACAGTGCGGAGGAACCATGAGGATCTTCTCCACCACAAACGGAGGACAGGTATGTCTACACGAATGTTTGTGTATGTACATGTCACAATTCACTTAAAGCTCAGGGACTGGAGTTTGCTGCAGCTCAGCAGGGACAGGAGTTTGCTGCAGCTCAGCAGGGACAGGAGGTTGCTGCAGCTAAGCAGGGACAGAAGGTTGCTGCAGCTCAGCAAGGACAGGAGGTTGCTGTAGCTCAGCAGCCAGGTAGTCAGCTAGAAAAATTACACAAGACACACAAGGAACGAGCTTTCAATATAAAAGGAAATAACCATTACATGTGGGGGGTTTTGTGTATTTAGATGCTTTTGAAGATAAGATAAAGTAATCATTCTTAACTGATACCCACTAAGCTTGGAATACAAGAATACAGCTATCCAGAAAATCTCTCTGCAAAAAGCAACCTGAGGGACTGAGGCCAGTGCAGAAGACGCTTGCCAGGAGTTGGTGTAGGATCTACAGAAATAAATTCACTGGAGCATCAGTGAGGGATCCCGCAGCCTCCTAAATCAGCCTTTGTGCATTTAAACTTAGTTTGCTGCTGATCAGCCTGGCATAATTATGAGCCTGACAAAAGCTGTTTTCTTGGAGTGCTGGGGGAGAACAGAGGCTGCCGTACTTTCTAAAGCTAAGTGGCCCACTTGCCACAGCCACTGAGGAAGGAGATTGTGTTTAGATACACAGGCAATGTTGTAACCAGCTCTGCTGTCATCTACATATACACACACACACACCATACACACATATATATATATATATATATATATATATATATATATACAAACACATAAGTCCTTAAGTATTCCACACGGAGGCATAATTGGGATTGTTTGCTTTCACCTTTCTGTTAATCAAACAAGACACATGCAGACTCACTTTGCTTCACTGCCAAGACCAACGCAGGTTTAGCTCATAATTTTCCGGCGACTGACAGACAAATTCACCCAAATGCCACAGTGGAGTACACACAGTGTGTTTCTGATCAGGGAGAACAGAGAGACGTTGACACTAGCCATATGGAAAAGGTCACTGTCTATTTAATTTTGTGTATCAGAGCTTTGGCAGCACTTAATCTCTCTCCACCCCCTCAGTCCTTCTACATCATTCAGCAGCTTTGCAAACATATTTTCCCTTTGGTATCAACATTTTGAAATTTGAAGTGAAGGAAAGAGGGTGGATTGAGGATGACCAGTATATAACACCAAGATAAATCAACAGATTTTCTCAGCTTGTCCCCTAAATTTAGGTTTTATTAGCGTGGCGGAGTCATACTGTGCAGGATCAGGTTGGATAGAAGCAATTTCGCCCAATATAAACTGTCTTGCAAGTAGAGCATAAAAAGGCTAGACTAGACACCTTCAGTATTGCTGCGTCTGGGCTCTGTGTTTGTGGTGGTGGTGACTGACACTCTCCGTCCACTTCTGCAGGAAAGGAAGTTTGTAGGCGGCTCCAGTCAGATCAGTGAGTGCATGGCCAGGGAGCTGGGAGACCGAGTGAAGCTGCAGTCTGCAGTCTACAGGATCGACCAGAGCGGAGACATGGTGGTGGTGGAAACGGTGGACAAACAGACCTACACAGTAAGCATATCAAAGCAGTAGTATGAGTCCGCTGCAGCCATATAGTGGTGGAAAGTAACTAACTACATTTACTCAAGTACTGTACTTAAAGGGTAACTATGGTATTTTTCAACCTGGACCCTATTTTCCCATGTTTTTTTGTGACTAATGTGGGCAACATACAAGGGTGTTACAACTGGCACCAGTGAAACAGAGCTGCAATGTAATCATTGTGTGATTATAAAAACAACTATTTTGGTCTGTGACCTTAGTGTCCTGTGTGGGACGGAGTTGAGTTGTAAGCAGCTCCACCAAAGAGAAATATTCCCTCTAAACTTCTCAGAGGGTTTCATTTTGAGGCCCATAAAGTTCAAAATGTCTTCTTTTTTTTTAACAAAAATAAGTTTATTTAAGAGAAAAGATGAAAAACTTTTTCCTCCTCCATCAATCATCTTATGACCTCTCAGATTTGTTTGGTGACCCTTGGTGACCCACCGGAACCACTGGACTAAACCACCCAACAGTATATAAAGTAGTTAAAACTAAAGCCCTACTTTTTTGATTATTTTACAATTTGCTGATAATCCTTCTGCACTGCAAGTAGTGTGCAGTATTTGTACACTGCATAATGTAACATAATGTGGTGTAGATATAATGTGTAGAAAAAGATGATTAACATTATAACTCTGCCACCAAGGCAGTCTGAATCACAGCAGCTGGAAATATTGTTCTCTGCTGCCATCTACTGGTGACATGACAACCTGCTGCCTTGAGATGCAGCTCAAACTGCTTTTTATTTTTGTGTTTAAATCGCCTCTCTTTTTTTTGTGTGTGTGTGTGTGTGTGTGTGTGTCTTTGTCTTAGGCCAAGTACGTGATCGTGGCCACCCCTCCTGGTATGAATTTGAAAATACACTTTAACCCCGAGTTGCCGCCACTGAGGAACCAGCTGATCCACCGCGTCCCCATGGGCTCAGTCATCAAGTGCATGGTGTACTACAAAGAGAACTTCTGGAGGAAAAAGGGTACGCAGGAAGTGGGATAGTGGGAATGCCGTAGTAAACTTATTTGAAATTTTACACTGTCTTTTTAACACTTGTGCTCATGGGTGTGTCACCAGGATACTGTGGCAGCATGGTGATTGAGGAGGAAGGCGCTCCCATTGGCCTAACGCTGGATGACACAAAGCCTGATGGGAGTGTACCTTGCATTATGGGGTGAGAGCTCCTGCCAGTTCTCAGAGATAATACTATTATTATGTACTATAAAACTACAGGGCCACCTGAACATTTCACTTATGGGTAATTGTCTCATTCCAAGACCACGGACATTAAATGTCTGGCATTATTCTATATTTTTTTGTTTGTCAACAAATTCCATGAAAAGACTAAAACCATCACTGTATGAGTCCATCTCATAACACTTTCTGTGGCTCTCAGTTTCAAGCCCATTGGTTTCTACTTGAGATGTAACTCTTAAAAACAACTATATAGTTAATTTTTCAATAAGGCTCAGTAATTTCCTAAAATAGCTGGGCTCTGTAGTTTTTAACAAACATTACTAAACCAGGCGTACATAGTGTATTTGGTGGGGACTACTTTCTGTTGTGGATTAATATTATACACATTTGATGGAGTAGTGAGTATTTACAGCAGTAGGACAGTGTAAAATAATAAATAAACACAGAAGTGAAGAAAAATGTCACCCAGTGCAATGATGTGTTTTTGGAACAGTGGAGCTCTATGTAGGAATAAGATATAACAAACTTTGGATAAACACATAGTTCTTGTTAGCAGGATCAATTCACTGTCGGTTTGGGTCTTTTAAAATCAGAATCACAATTAGAAAGACCTTTATTGCCAAGTAGTATTTTACACGTACGAGGAATTTGCTGTGGTGATTAGGTGCTAGACATAAACATACAGTTGACATAAACAAATGGAATAAATATATATAAATGTGGAATAAACAGATGTGCAAGTGATAGACGAATAATAGAACTATGTGTACGAGAAAGAAAAACAATGTGGCAGTTATTCACATGTGCTTTATTCTGGATTTGTGTTGTGCTAACATTTTAATTGTAATATGCTGTTGTAAAGGCTGTTGAAAAGTCCAGTCTTTGTGAACAGGGACAATGTTGAAACAGGAAATGGCCTGCTTTCACAAAATTGGAATCACGCTGTTGTAAAAATGCAATAAAATATAATTATATTTATATTCATATTATGTGCATGTTGTAGCATTTAGATTGCACCAAAGTACACAAAATGTGTGGAAGTACTTATTAACTAGTGCAACGGTGTGCTTATTAGTGGATAATATTTCTATTTTCCCTCTACTCCAGATTCATCCTTGCCCACAAGTGCAGGAAGCTATCAGGGTTGACCAAAGAGGAGAGGTAGATGCATGGTGGAGATAATTCAGCAGATTTATACACTACCACAAGCTGCAAGAGTGTTTTCATCCAAACTCTTGTCTTATTGGGTTTTAGGTTGAAGAGGATCTGTGATATCTACTCCAAAGTGCTGGGCTCAGAGGAGGCTCTGCATGTGAGTGTGAATTCAGACTAACACGCAGGCACACAGCTACACTGCATCACTAGTTCAACCATTCATGTGTCCACTTTTGTCTGTCAGCCGGTGCATTATGAGGAGAAGAACTGGTGTGAAGAGGAGTACTCAGGAGGCTGCTACACGGCCTATTTCCCCCCAGGAATCCTTACCCAGTTTGGCAAGTAAGTCACACACATACTAGCTTCTTTTTTCTTTTTTTTTTTATCATAACCCACTAACTGTCAAGTCTGAGCGTTGTTTAAAGGGCGGTCGTAGTGTAGGCACCAGGCACATCTACACCGAATGTGTCCAGAACGTAGTCGACCTCTGCTGCATTAGCGATGTCAGTTACAACAAGGTGAGATGTTTTCTAAATCATTAGCAGATTGTGCAGCACAGATGTCAGCATGGCCTCGTCTGCCATGACACACACACACACACAGATAAATTTGCTAACGGCAAATATTGTGTCTTGATGCTCAATATTTTTATTTTCCAAATCCATGCTGGTTTTTGACAGATGTTTTGATCTTATAGGGTAGAAAACCCACATTATCTTTGCAAAATGTCTTGCCATCCAGTGAAAACAAAAAATGTGTTCAATCCAATTGCAGTGTGTCAAAACTGCAATAACCTTCCTCTTTAAAATTTGACATTTGTCCTGGTAGGAGAAATTGCAACATTCAATGAAAGATTAATTTACACAAAACAGAGTTTGGGCCAGAGGCAAACAGCCATAATACCAGAGACTTATGTCTCTATTTAATTAAAGGCCTCCTTATAAAGCAGCTGAAACTTTATAACCTCTCTGTGTGTTTTCCTGTCTCCAGGGTGCTGAGGGAGCCGGTTGGCAGGTTGTACTTTGCAGGCACAGAGACGGCCACAGAGTGGAGTGGCTACATGGAGGGGGCAGTGCAGGCTGGAGAGAGAGCAGCCAGAGAGGTCAGAGCAACCTCAAAACACTGCCTTCAGAAACCATCCGCTGATATTTAGAACATGTGTATTTGTTGTTTCAAGGTTTAAGTTTTACTTAACATCATCAGTTAAAGGTGCAGATGAAACAAAAAACAGGTATGTCTGGTGTCAATTAGACCTCTGACATCATCAGCCTGATGCAACTGTACAATCAGCTGACACATTATTAATCAGGCCGATGTTTCCTAACACCTCTGCGTGCGCCTGATGATGGCTGTAAAGAAGTAGTTAGACATTTTGGACAAAATGAATAATTCTTGCCAAGAGTTAGATGAAAGGCTCAGTGAATGGAGGGAAACAAATAGTTCTGATCATACTGTTATTAGTTATCAAAAGGGGATCACATAAAAAAACCCTAAATGCCAGGGGGGACTAAAATGTCTAGAGTCAGAAACTAATAAATGCCTGAGGACAGACCTTTTTATGTATTTGATGTAGTCTGAAGTGAACCCAAACAGTAATATTAGGTTATCTTGGCTCAACTGTTAAGTATCTGTGTTGTGTGATCATATAACATAATCAAGAGCCCAAAGGCATCCAGGAATAACTTATATGTAGGTACATTTATTGTGTCACAATAAACAAGTTATAGAGTGAAATTGTGTTTTGTAACTCTCTTCTGCTACATAGCAGACAATATACATTAATACAGAATCAATTATAAAAATGGGAAACAGAAATAAACTATCTTCACTGGAGCAGTGCTGATGATGAATTTGAGCTTAAAAGTCTGATAGCTTGAGGGAAAAAGCTGCTCTGCAATCTGGTGGTGCGGCAGCTGAAACTTATATCTCTTCCCAGAAGGCAGCAGGGTGAACAGGCTGTGGCTGGGTGGGTACTGTCCTTTAGTATCCTTTGGGCTCTGCAGGCACCTTACCAATGATCTTCGGAGCAGTTTTAATCACCCGCTGCAGAGCCCTCCGGTCCTGTGCCGTGCTCATCCCATGCCAGTTAGTGACGTTTCCAGTCAGGAGGCTTTCTATTGCTCCTCTGTGAAAGCTGGCAAGAAATTGGCGTGGGAATTTGGCCTTCTTAAGCTTCCTCAAGAAATACATCATTTCTGAGCTTTCTTCACCAGCATGGAGATGTGACACGACCATGTCAGCTTCTCTGTGATGCTGTTTCCCAGGAACCTGAAACTGTTCACCTGTTCCACCTCAGCTCCACTCATGTAGACAGCAGTGTGTGTCTTTATCTCCTTTTTCCTGAAATCAACCATGAGCTCCTTTGTTTTGCTGACATTGAGCAGTAGGTTGTTCGCTGTGCACCACTCTACAAGATTATCAATGCTTTTATGCTAGTTTTTCCATTTTTACAATACATGCTTATAAAACAATTCAATTTAATATTTCTTACATATAATATAATACTCTGTACAGGTAGAATGTCTCAATATTCCTGTGCTACTTGTTGCTCACAGATAAACTTCCTCCACCTCCCTGGCCCCCATCCAGCATTAGCATTATGTGTGCTTTAAGGAGATTTTTGGGGAGTTTGTGAACTAAGGGGCAATTTATACCAGGGTCTTAGCAGGGTCACACCGACAAACTGAAATGCATGACATGTTGAAATAAATTAACAACCCATGTGTTCTGTTGCAGATCATGTGCGCACTGGGTAAAATCCACCAGAGTCAGATCTGGCAGGAGGAGCCCAAGTGTACGGTGAGCGAAATCTTTCTAAATATATTTAAACCAAATTAAACTCAAAAGCCAAGTAAATGTAACATAAAGCCTTCTCCTCCTTCTGTCCCTCCAACAGGAAGTCCCAGCACTCCCCTTTGTCACCACCTTCTGGGAGAGGAATTTGCCTTCAGTCGGTGGTCTCCTCAAGTTCATGGGATTCTCCACCTTCCTGTCTGTTGCCACTGCAGCCGGTCTGATTGCCTACAAGAAGGGCCTCCTCCCCCGGAGTTAAACTGTCCACCCCGTCATCTCACTCCTCTGCACCTCAATAGACACTGTACTCTTGTACTTCTAGTGCACTACTTTATGGCCCAAACTACAAAGTAGTGAACTATATAGGGTACATGATGTTTTTTGAGAAACGCCCTTCTGTAAGAAAGACTGTTCAGCTCACACAAAACACTAATGCACCATCACTCTGTGTGCTGTCTGTTCACAAAAGAAAGAGCGAGTGAGACAAATAGTAACACGCTGATTAAAAGCTAAGAGGTTCTAGTTTGAGAGGAGAACTAATTTCAGTTTAAATCTATAATAAATCTGTGATTCAGATTGTGAAACCAATGAAGGAAAAAGAACAGACTCTGTTGTTAAAGTAATATTAATATTCCATACATTGCCAATGACATTCACATTCTTGATTACATGTGGGTTTCTTAACTCATCATGCTTTCTGTGTATGAGCTGTGTGTGCTTGTGTGCATGCTATGATGAGCATGCCTTTGTGAGCGTGAGTTTGTCAGTTGTGTACAAAGTGTGTGTGTGTGTGTGTGTGTGTGTGTGTGTATGTGTGTCTAATTACCTCTGCTGATTTTAGGTGCTGATTTATTCTGGCCAAGCAGCTGTAGCTGTTTGATGAGATCCAGCAACATCAGAATCGAATAGAACTGTGCCATTGCCCATTACAAAATCACAGAGGAGGTTTAAGTATAAGGCGGGTGATATTCTAAATGTCTCTTATTGTCAACAAATCCCATGAAAAGACCAAAACCAACAATGAACTGATTATTTTATCAAATATTGTCTGTGTTGCATATATACACAGCTGATATATCTTGTTCCTCTGTGCCATAGAGTTCCATCACAAAAAAATAAATAAAAATGAGCCACACTGTTGCAGTGGGTCACATGATCTTTCGTTATGAAGAACATGGGCACTGTTGTGTATTTAATATCAATCCCACATGCACCATCGTGCTGCTGTAAATACTCACAACCGCACCAAATGTGTATTACACTGCTGTGTAAAATACTCCCCATCTACTGTGCCTAGTTGTTTTAAAGTATCTTCAGACTGAATGCAAAGTGTCCTGGTGTTATTTGCGCAAATTTGTGTTTGTGACTGCATAAATTGGCAACGTGTGTGCAGTGTGGCTGTATTTATGCTTTTATTAGTATTTATGAGTTTTATTTGAGCACTTACGTTCCAAAAACTGACCAGGAACTCCACCTTTCTGTTATTTCTCAGGAGTTATTCTCCTTTCTCGTCTTTATTCTGTACAATTATGAAGTGGAGGCTCAGCTCATTTGTCACACATTTTCAACTCCTTTGGATGTGTCAAGCCACTTCAATAGTATTTATATATCCATTTGCCTCAAAGGGCTTTACAATTTGTATAGCATACAGGAACCTTTTGTAGATTATTTTAAACGAATCCCTCAACACTATTCTTTTGCCAGATATTACTCACTAGCGCATCAAATCCACGGCTGAAAATAGTCCCCAACAAATGCATTATTTACTCCTGTTTGAGTAATATTAACTAAAAATAACCAGCGCTCAGCTGCTTAAGGAAATTACTGATCCAATACCATATATTTATGACCCCTTTTCTTCAATTAGAAGTTAGGTGCTAACAGGTTAGGGAAGTTGAAAAAAGTATTGAGAGACTAATTCACTGTTGGTTTACATGAGATTTGTTGACGGTGAGAAAAATTATAATAAAAATGCATAAGAAGCCTTGTCCTTTAATTAAAACTTGTATTTAGGGGTAATGTAGTGCTACTAAGCTGCTCTCTATGGTTGTCTCTTGGTAAATGTAATGGTAGCATCCGAATGTATTTTCGTCAGACCAGATAAAACAAACTATTTGTTGCTGTATCGTGATCAGATTTTTCATTCATAATTCAGATTAACAAGCGTTGTAGCCAAAAAAAACACATTCTAATTGTTTAAAAAAGCGCAAAACTTATATTTGCGTTATTTTTGGAAGCCACTATGGAAAGATGTGGCCAGCCGCAGTGGCTCTGTGAAGTCCTCCAACAACAATGTTTGGATTCTCTTGACATTATGGAACCTATTAGATGCTTTATTGTCTTATCTGCTTATAGAGAATCTAATCACACTTGAAAAGTTTTGATTTGTTAAAGAGAGAGAAAACGGCCTCTTCTTAAAATGAACTTAATAAAACAGAAAGATGATACTGGCTTTTGGAGAAGCAAAATTCACGCTTCACAGCTGAAAAACACATCTGACTACTTGCAGTAAACGGTAATCGTTGGATGAGTTGCACTGATGTCCGTGACCATTTGTCGGAGTAGAAGTGTGTTTTTTCTGTAATATAATAGAAATCTAATTACAGCAGTAGATGTGAAGAAAACCAATCAACACATGACGCCTGACTCTAAAAGAGTGTCCTCAGTTAGTGCATTTGTTTTGAACGGCATTGTACTGTGTGCGCACCTCTGTATGCAGTACTCTGGTCCCAAAGACTGGTGTGTGTCTGTGTGTGTGTGTGTGTGATCTGTTGTGCCTTAATGGAAGTCATAGTGTTTTTGTCATTTTTCTCAAGTGCCTGTGTGACTCTTGACACTCTTTGCCCTTCCTCCCCTCCCCTCCCACCTGCACTGGAGGTGAGAGGTCAGATGGACCGGGTCCACTGGTTTAAGGCATCATCAGTAACCATCAATACACAGGGACCAGCTAAACAACTCCGTGTCCCTCTTACCGTGTCCCAAACCTTTCATTTTTAACCATTCCCTGTATTACCTGAGTTACGTCCTCAGTATAAACTTGACTCAGGTAAAGCCAGGTGTATGAACACGGTGTCGGCTGTGAATAATAAAGCTCAGACTGCTTATCTCCAGTGAAGCCAAGTCTGTGTGTGTGTACTTTGTATTGCGATTGCAGTGCTGTCTCCTCTTGTTGTGGTGTCTCTCTAGCTGCTTAACTTCACCCTGTGTGCACTGACCTTTGACCCCCCACCCCTTACTCACTTCACCTACTCATCCCAGCACATGCACTGGTTTTGCGCTCTCCCAAGTTAGAAGTCATGATTGGACAATGATGTCGCTCACGTTTTAACCCATCTCTGACTTCAGTGGACAAACAAAGCCAGCACACTCTGTCCGTCCCTTCCAAAGTACATTACTCGCACCATCAGCAGACATAATGTTCGGATATCCACTATCCGATCCTTCTTCATTGTTTTCTGGAGACCTGAGACTGTTCCTCCATCCCCCTTGTCCTTCTGTGCATTTGAGCCTTGTTAACTTTTCCTGTGACACATTCTTTAATGTCTTTGATTCCTCAAAAAAAAGCTGGTGATATTTAACAGAAATGTGAAATAAATCTTTTACTCGTCTTAAACTGTTCTTGTGTATCATTTTGTCTATTTCTTGGGTGGGGATGCAGCTATGTGTATTATGTCTACTCAAAGTGATGCCTAAATAACATTACAAATGGGTGTCAGGCTGATGTATTTATTGTCATCAGGACCAGTAACTTACCAGCTAGGATGGCCTAACTGCAGAAGACACAACACCATTGCAATGCTTTAACACTGCGAGTTGTGAATGAGGTCCAAAATTAGCTGTCAAAATAAAGCTGATTGGAAATATACATCATTTTTGAGCATGATGGAAGCAGAGGTTTAGAGCACAAGAGACACTAGAGGCTAAGTTGGCTGAGAGGACATTACCACAGGAAGACAGAAACCAATCTGGTGCTGACTGGTGACCAGGAGTCTTTCAGCAGGAGACTTTATGAGAGGATTGCCTGGAGGCGTGCAGATGATGACCACACACACAGACAAGACCAGAGAAAGGAAAAAAAACCCAGACACACAGAAGAACAACACAGATGTCACAGATGAAATGATATCTGAGACTGTGGCCCTTTTGTTATTTGTTCCCAGAGACACTCAACAGCTGAGCAACGATAAATGCATTAAACGCTACACAAGCAAGCTAAAGCTAGCTATTACTGGTATATGTATAATTACTTAATGTCAGGGGATCACCAAGGTTCCTGGAATTCATCCTGAGAGGGACATAAATGTGTGAACCAAATTTCATGGCAATCCATCCAATAGATGTCAAGACATTTCACTCAAAACCCCAAATGTGAACCTCATGGTGGTGCTATAGGAGAAGTCAAAGTCTCATCTTCCAGGGACCTTGAATGTCTGTACAAGATGTATAGTCGCCAATATATTTAAGTCTGGAACGAAGAGGTGGACCAACTGACTTATACTGCCATCCCTAGAGCTACCCTGTTAGCATGTCAGAAAATATCATAGTTGAGTTCTTGGTGACTGAATCATACTTAGCCTATATAAGCAGTGATCTCTAATTTACAGCACATAGAATAAAAAGATGGTTGCCGATAAACTGCCAGAGGTGGGCGTCGTAGCGGAAAGCTGCAGCCAAGGGCTATAAAGACAGATGGATAAGTAATTTACATTAGAGTCACATTTAGTATAATTTTCAAAGCAGCCCTCCAGCCTTATTGAGACCCTTGATACAGAGTGTGTGTGCACATGTGTGTTAACGGATTTTCTGGCAAAACACCAAAAGAGCTAGGGTTCAGATGTAGAGCGCTGTTGGCCACCACAACGGCAAGATAATTTCTTTAGAAACCAAAGACCAGCGTTCCAATCCAGTTTAAAGCCACCTCTTATATCTTTCAGGCCAGCCTAGTCTCCCCTGTGTGTGTGTGTGTGTGTGTGTGTGTGTGTGTGTCTGTGTGTGTGTGTGTTTCATGCCAGGACTTCTGCTCCACTCTGCAGGGATAAGATGCCAGCCGTCCGCTTTCATCTCTTCTGTATTTAATTTAATCTCCCCTTTGAGCTCCTCGCCGCAGGGCCTTTCACGTATACTCAAGAATTGCAAAATCAATATAAATCGTGATTGAACGCCAATATAAGGATGTCCGCATTGAGATAATGTGCTCCTACTTTTTCTTTTCTGACCAACAATGAGTGTGATCATGAAGTGCAGTCTGAAGCAGTGATTTCTCCCCGCACTCACTGTATGTGTGTAGCCACAAGAGGGCAGATGACAACCATCAAAGCAAACCCAATACAATGCTGCTGTGCAAATAATGAAATATTGCCATACAAGCACACATTGTTTCTTTCTCCTAATTCTCTCATTTGTTGCTATAATTGCTGTAAGAATTGTTTACATGTAGACAAACACACAGTAAGGGGCAAAGGGGAGCTATGCTGTCACATTAATCCTGAGCAAGGGTTACTCATGTTGTCTCTGGGCTGGTTTTGCTGGTTGACATACGGCACTTAATGTTGCTCCCTTCTGAACTGTGATAGCCAGAGGCTTGTACAATCCCAGATTGACACACCAGGCTTAGTCACTGCAACCACTTTCCATTACCACGCTACAAGGCTCTGACAGTCCCAGTCTGCACAAAGGTTGTGTAACTGCAGCAGAGGAGCAGCTGCATGGGCAGTGGCCCGACGGTGCTGGGGTGGCTGTTTTTCTTCTTCTCGCATAGGTGGCAATACATCTGCATGCAACTGCACGAGCAAGCACACACACATGCTCCCCCCACCACCTTCAGACACACGGCCCTCTCTTTATTAGACTATACAGCCCTGCTCCCGGCCCCACTGCAGCTTGCTGTGATATGAAATCTGACACTGTCAATTTGTCTCCCAATCCGTCAGACTGTGGATTGGATTCAGATGGCAGTGTTGTGGGGCTCTGGGATTTGGAGCTGTGGCCTAGGCAACTGCTTACCGCCATCCACCCACATCCGTACTCCCACAAGTTCCCTCAACAGTGAAATCATCTGCAATCTACCATTAAATGTTCCCACTCCCAGACCCTCAGTGTGTTAGATTGTTTTCTGGTCCGCAGGCATAGGTGTCATTTGCACTGGGGACGCTGGGGACATGTCCCCACCACAGCCTTATTGCTTAAAAAATGTTCTGAAATGTTCTAATATATATTGCTTTTAGAAAGTTCATTTGCACATTAAGAAAACATGCAATGAAATTAAAAGTTAGAAGAAACAAATGTGCATTGTCCAAAAAAAGTAACTCAAGCAAAAAAAAAAACCAAGCTACTGATTATAAAATGATTAAAAAACGTACAGCACCAAACAGTAACTTTAACAACTTGTCAGAGTTTCTTTTTGGCAAAGTTTTCCGTTCCCTCCCTTTTAGCATGGCAAAAGGAGGGAAGACTAAATCATGCCTACATATGTGTCACCTCAGCAGGGATGATATTACATGAGAAAAGTTGATCTACAGGAGAAACAGATCTGAAAGCAACACAGAATGACTGAGAGCTTAACTGACTTATGTTCTGTTATATGAATATATTTTGAAAGGTCACGTGCTACCTGAATTTTGTGTTTTACATAAATAAAGACATTTCCACCATAAACAGGTGCAGAAACTTTCACCAGAATGCAGGAAATCAAGTGTTTAATGATCAAAATTTCTTGGGAGAGGTCCCCCCAGACCCTTCGCTCATATATCTCGGCATTGATCTTTAAAACTGTTTAAGGATCTTTTCATCTCGTTCTCGTGAACCTAATATTGCTTTGGTATTTTGCCATAGTTCAAAATAGCATTAATGTGTTTGTACATTCCAGCTACAGAGAAATAGTATCCGCAGCTACTCTCCACAACAAATATACTTTTTTAAAAGATTTTTTGGAGCCTATTACGCTTTTATTATGAAGCTGATAGCTAAATGACACGAAATGAGGACAGCGAGACATGAGGGAATGACCTGCAACACCAGGCCCCAGCCAATCTCACACAACACCAAGGCCACCAGGGCGCCCCAGCTTATTCTTAAAATAAAAACCTGTACAAGCACATTAGCATTCGTTATTATTATTATTATTATTATTATTATTATTATGTGAGCACCATTTACAGCACTAATAAACACAATTTAGATAAGGGGTATGGGTTGTAAAAAAAAAAAACAATGATAATGTAAATGTTGATGACTGGCCATGTTGGGAAATTTCCTTTTGAGTAGTGTTTATCCTTCTGTTTGGTATAATCCAGTTAAAATGCTGGAAAGGAATAGTTTGAGATTTGTGGAAATCTGCTTTCTTTACGTTTTCTTGCAGTAAGTTAGATGATATTAACTCTCTTATCTGCACACTAAATATGAATTTAGCTTAGCACAAGCCAGTTGGCTTAGCTTAGCACAAAGACTGGAAACAGTTAGCTTGGCTTTGGCTGAAAGTATCAAAATCCATGTATATGCATCTCTAAAGCGCACTAATTACAGGCTTATATCTTTTTTGTTTAGTCTGTAAAAGAGCGGATTTGTGGTTTTTACACAACAGGGGGTTGGGTGCTGGAAAATTCCTTTGTCGGTGGCAATTAAGTCCTGGAGTCTTGCTGTCACAGTGAGTTTCCCAGGCAAACAGGTGGCACATAAACCCCTGTAAAGGCAAGGCAAGTTTATTTATATAGCACATTTCAGCAACAAGGCAATTCAACATGCTTCACACAAAACACAAAAGACAATCAATACAAAGTGCAAAGGAAACACACCCCACAATGACATTTAAATACAATCTGAAAACAGTTATTAAAGAGCCAAGAGTAACACAAATAAAAACAAGCTAAAATAAAATAAGACAGGTATAAAATGCAAGAATAAAAGTTACAGTGCAGTGTGGGAAATTAATTATTTTATTTAATAAAAGGCAGCAGGAAACAGAAAAATATTCAACCTTGACCAGCACATTGGCACCATACATGGTAGATAAAAACTCCTGTCTCCTGTCTGAGAGGAAGCCAGTGTAAAGACTTCAGACCTGGAGCGATGCGATCCACGTTCTTGATCTTTGTGAGCAAGTAAAACAAGAACTTGTCCTTTTAAAACCTTGATTCTTGCTCATATTAGCTTTGCATAACTTTAGAGGTGCTTGTAGGCTGATTTTTGGACAGAGCCAGGCTTGCTGTTTCCCCTTGTTTCCAGTCTTTGCACTTAGCTATGTTTACTGTCTGCTAGCAGTAGCTTTATATTCAACAAGTGATGTCAATCTTCTCATCTAAAACCCGGCAATAAATCAAATAAGTCTATATCCAAAAGTGTCAAACTATTTCTTTACTCCATCCAGCAGAGACTCGAGTTAGAGACTTGGACTCGAGTGCGACTTAAGTCGCACACACAGTGACTTCAGACTCGTCCTCAAAAGACTTCAGACTCGACTCAGACTCGAGGTGCGGGACACACAACACCGGCAGCTGCTGTGCCATTCATCATAAACTTTGACTTTAAAACTTTATACAACACCCAGCTTTATTGTAGTCCATGTAACTTTACAGTTTTATTTAGTTATAACTTACACTGGGTTTGAGAGTCAACAGGGTTTGTTGACTTACAGTAGTGTATAAGCTGTCATTAACTGTAGACGTATTGTACATTAGGCTACATGGTTGTGCTCTGTAAGTTAAAAACAGGTTACAGGTTTATTGTTGATTATGCAACGTCACAGTTTTATTTAGTTAATGTTACACTGGGTTTGAGAGTCTGGGGAGTGTGGTGACTTACAGTATTTAATAAGCCGTCAATAATTGCATTGCACATTACATGGTTGTGCTCTGTAAATGAAAAACTGGTGACAGTTACAGAATTCCTTATAGCCATGCAGTTTTATTAGCAACCTGGATTGAACGCAGCAGGTGATACAACATTCGTAATAACCACGAGAGACTTGAGACTTGACTTGGACTCTAGCTCAGTGACTTGTGAGCATCTCTGCCATCCAGTCCAATCTAGTGTTGTAAATGTTACCAATTTGTCAATAAATGCAGTTCGGTCCAGATCCTCTGCAGGTCAAACGGTCCAACCCGTCAAAGAGATGTGTCACAACTTGGCAGCCCAAAAACTCTTTTTAAGTTGTTGGTTTATAACAGATCTTTAAAGCTTAAGCAAATGCTCCATTAAACATTAAAAAGTCATTACTCACAACTCACAGACAGTGTTTTTTTCAAATTATCAGTGAATATATCTCAGTTACTGCCATCATCTCATACTAACTGTGACTCTGCTATCATAAGCAGTATATTGCAGGTAATACAGACATTGTTACTTCTCCTCCCACCGGACTTTAACAGCAGGTCCTCCATGTATCAATGGGCCACGATGGAGCTATTCAACCAACACTGAGCCTGAGGTGTTCAGCGCTTTCCCCATCTCACCAAGCTATAGGCTTTCTAACTTATTGTTCTGGGCTGGTGGGACCTCTGCCCGATTTACTGCAAGATCCTCAATAGATTACAGCATCTTCTCTTGTTAGACATTTCACTTTGGTCAGATGAGGAAAAATAAGCTCTGCAGTCATCCACCTTCATGATTCCATGGTTAAAAGCCCTGGATCAAGAGTGGGCTTCTTGAGAAGAGGTTTAATTACAGCTACTTTAAAGGACTGTGGTACATAGCCTGTTAATAAAGACGGGTTGATTATATGTGCTAACTAAGGGTAAAATATCTTTAAGCAGCCTAGTAGGAATGGGGTCTAAGAGGCAGGTTGATGGCTTAGGAGAAGAAATCATTGAAGTTAGTTGGTGAAGATCGATGGGAGCAAAGCAGTATAAATATATATCAGGTTTTACAGCTTTTTCTAAGGTTCCTGAGTTTGAAGATAAATTGGTAATGGTTGAGAGCAGGAGATGATGGATTTTGTCTCTAATAATTAGAATTTTATCATTAAAGAAGCTCATGATGGAATCACTTCCTTAAATTTAGCTACAGCACTATAAGATAGATATGTAGTGGATTGCTTAACGTGTGTGTAGGAACTCAAACATTACATCACATAAAATGGGGTTCTGTGGAAAGACTATTAAATGTTCAATTTTAATTCCATATGCTAGAACAAGGTCGAGGCTGTGGTTTAAACAGTGAGTGGGTTTATGAGCTCTTATAGAAACCAATTGAATCTAATAGTGAGATAAACACAATAATAAGGCCGTCATTGTCAACGTCCACATGAATACAATAAATATCGTTTTAAAAACTAAACTTGATCAAAATAAAAAAAGAACAGTTTTCCAACTTGGGTGTGAAAACCTAAGAACAAGGCTTTCAAATGAGTTATAATTTAATTTAAGTTTAGAGCTGATTAATAGGCTTGAGTCGAAGATAGCTGCAGCTCCACCACCTCGGCTGGTGCCCCGAGGAATGTGAGTATTAATAGATATTTAGGCTAACATATTCTTCATGACCCAGCCATGTTTCAGTATGACAAAATAAATCAATATAATAATCTGACATTAATTAATTTACTAATACAGCTTTGAGACTATCCTCACCAGTAAAATGCCCATGTAAGTCGTTTGTACAAGCAGTTATTGCGTCCATATTTACGTTTGTTGTGGACGCAACCTCTTGTGGCCGTACAACGGTAGCAAAGGAGGAAGTCGGGTGACGTATTCTAAATATTCAGAAAGTGTTAGGATTTGTTTTTGTTTTTCCTATGTTTATTTGATCTTGTCATGGTTTTGTGTTTCGTAGCCTAGTTTATTCTTTTGTTCATTCACATGTTTAGTTTATTTAGTATGTGTTTTGTCTCTTTCCTTTTCTCATCTTAGTTCTTTATGTCTTAGTGCTTAGTCCTGGTTCTGTGTTTGGTTCTGTGTCTTAGTTCTTAGTCTGGTTTGGAATTTATTGTTTCCCCATTTAGATGTTACATGTGTTCTATTTTATCCTTCCTGGTCCCTTGTCATTTGTTCTGGTCTTTGTCCACTTGTCAGTCTGTCTTGTCCATGTCATCTGATTCTGTATTTTGTGAGTGGTTTGTTCTTGCGTCAAGTTTCAGTTTGTTTGTGTGCTCTGTCTGTTCTCTCCTTGTGTCTTAATCCTTAGTCCTATGTCTCCAGGTTAGTGTAGTCCTGTCTCCTGTTTGGTCCTGTCTCTGTTCCCTGCCCTGGTTTTGTTCTGTTAATCAGTTGTTCCCTGTTTTCTGTTTTTACTTTGCTAACTCTGTCCTTGTGTGTCCCCATGTGCTTTACGTCCTGTTTTATTATGTTGTGATCAGTTCTCATGTGTCCTTGTCAAGCTTTGTTTCCTGTTGTTTTATTAACTGATGTGTTCACCTGTGCTTCCCTGCTCGTTTGCCTGTGTATTTAAACCTCATTTTTTTGTGACATCCCTGTCTTATGTTGAGTGTTCTGTCCTACAGCTCTTCATTGGATTTCACAACACCCGTGCTCTGGATTACTTTTATTGGATTTACCTCAGTTCTGAACTTTGCTTTGTGCTTCCACGTGAGCTTGTTTCAGTTTGGTTTTTGAGTTAATAAACTGCACCTTCCTCGTCTGTTGTCTGCGTTTGGGTCCAAACCTCGGCTATCAGCCATTGCACTCAGCGACCCTTGACAGAAAGGCCCTGTAAGGAGGTAGGATGGAGTAGTGGGTGGGACTCAACGCGGACTTTAACTCAGGAGAATGGCGTGAAATTAAGTAAATATTGAATTATTTTGAATTTTAACGTAAATAGCATTACTGACTTCCATCACATGACTTTCATTTAACCCAATCCACAATGTTTTCCTAAATCTAACCAAGTAGTGTTGTTGCCTAAACCTAACCAAACTGTGACTGTTTCAAAACGTTAACCACATGTTTAATGTCAAGTGATTTAGGACTTACTTAACGTGGTTAAGGTCTGGTCGACTGTCGCTGGACTGGTATGGGAAACACTCATGTGTCGTTTTGGGAGGCATGTATAAACAACTTATTTTGTCATTTATTTGGAGGACTTGTTGACAGCTTTAAATGAGAGAGATTTGATGTTTAAGAGTCTATATTTAATTCTTCTATTTTTTCGTACCTTTGCAGCAGTGGTGTAAATTTTTTATTAGGTTATTTATGCGCAACTCCTCTTCTGTTCACTTTTGATTTAATTTTAAGTAGTCAGGGCATGTAGGACTGCAGCTCTGTCTCCTGGTCTCAACTCTGGGCTGTATCTGGGTTGGTTAGTGAGCTTTAGAGGTGCTGGTAGGCAGATTTGTTACCTTTGAACAGAGCAAGGCTAGCTGTTTTTCCTCATTTCTAGCCTTAATGCTCGAGACAAGAAATGGTAAAAGGGTAGTTGCGTTAACTATTCCTTTAATGTTGAGAAAATGTTGTACTCATAACATCCAGTATGGCGTCGTCTGCTGGTTATTTTTAGTCTGAAGTTGCACGAAGATCCTGGTGCTGGAGCTGGACCATTAGCCCCAGAATGGCTTTTTGGTGACAATGACAGAGCACTGAGGAGGATTTCATCTGATACGGAGCCATCAGAGCCTAGTAATGATCAACATCACTCACTCTGTCACAGCACATAGACAAAAGAAAGTGAGTGCAGCAAGAAAAGTTAGAGAGAGGTAAGATCTTTGGAGGGGAGAGGGCAAAGGGAGCAATGGTGAAGAAACATCAAGTGGAAGTGGAAAGAAAGGTAAGGGGAACGTGTGGACAGAAGGGGGGAAATGAGGCAATTTGCTCAGGTACTCAATGGCAACGAGTCTTCTGTCTGTCCTAATCCTTGGGTTTTACTTCCAGAGAGTCAAGTGGGTTGTTTGAGAAGAAAGACTTTGACTTTGGAGTGAAAGTAAATGACCCAGCACCTTTAGGTCCCTTAAATGACAGGATCTGGCAAGTGACACAAGTAAAACACAAACCTACCGGGCTCCTCATACCCCTGCAGAACACCCATTACAACCAGGATCTGAGCAGGAATGACCCAACTGCACAGAGAAGATAGGCTTCTTCCACTGATGGTGGATGAGAGTAATAAAATCAAATTACACAAGGCTGAGAGTTTTAATTCCAGGCCTGGCAGTGTGTCACTCTCTCTAGCCCTGCAGGCCTCTCCATCACAGCTCTAAAGTGATAAATAACTGGGGTAAATAGAAAATCCACCCTAGGCTGCAGTGGGAAGAAGGAGAAGAGGGAGGGAGAGTCTAGGAGTCTTAATCCCTGGAGTGAAATGACTGCAGTACAAGTCAAGCCTTAAACCCAAAATAGTCTTTTTCTCTCACTCTCATTTTCTCCCCCTATACAATAAAGGCTCTCCTCTACTGTTTTCTGCCCATGTAGGTAAATGGCCCATTAAAGTGAAAGCAGAGAAATCAACACTCAAGTGCAGCACTTAAGGGAATCAGCTGCCTCTGTCATATTCCCAGCTGGTTAAAATGTGTTCCACTTAAATGCATAATGCCTTAGAGGGTGGAAACAGCTAATCACAACTCATTCTAAATTAGTCTCCACAAATGGCAACCTGGCTTAATCATATTGGAAAGCTAGAGTGTTATTTGATTATTCCGCCTCAATGAAGACGCAGCATGAGCGCTCACTTCTGCAGGGGAAGTTGGCCGTTATGTGTGTACAAATAAAAATGCATCATAGCGCAACGGAGCAGGAAAGTTCATCAAATTCCATATGCTCACCTGTAGGGGCAACTGCGTCTCTAACATCACCGGTGAAAACGTGTTTCACAGCAAACTCAGGGAAGAGTTAGTGTGAGACTAAAGTTCTATTTTGAATTGATTGAGAACAAAATTTGTTTACCGTTCATCAAGTACATTTGTTAAATTATCCATCACCTAATGTATTGTGTGTAGTCATGTGGAGGGGGCGAGGGGCTGTTGTGATCAAACTTTCCCCGTAAGAAAAGCATCCAAAGGAATCAATTGGGATCACACTTGGTTTGGCAGGAAGTTGCTCTTAATTCAAACGCACTAAACCGTACAAAGAGAAGGAGTGCACTGCAAAAATTGTTTATGTTCCTAAGTATTTAGGGCTCTATTCAGTTTAGATAACAGATAATATAGGATAGCCTTTACTGACTGAGATGTCCATCTAACTTTTTCAATATCATGGCCAATAACACTTCATTAATAGAAAGCAAATATTTTTCATATATATATATATATATATATATATATAATATAAAGTTTATTTATTTGTTTTCCAGAGGCCTGTCTGGAGTTAATTTACTACCACCCACTCAAACTATTATAGTTATACTCCACTACGAGGTTTTGGGTTTTGTTTGGGTTTTGGAAATTTCTCTCCTGTGTATTGTCCTACTTTATTACCTGTCCGTGTCTTCCCATTCATTACCTGATGTGTCTCACCTGAGTTTAATCACCTTGCCTTCTTGTGTGTGTGTGAGAATATATTATCCGTAGTCCTTCCTGGTCTTTGTCAGTCCGTCATCGATTATGTCGTGTGCATTTGTCTGTAATCGTTCTCTTTCTGTGGAGTTTGGCCTCAGCTTTTCTTTTGTCGGTGGACTTTTGTGTGAATGCCCGAGCCTTCCTTGGATTTTGCTTTTGTTTGTAACTGCTGCCGTTGAACTCTTGGTCCAAAACCATTTTTTTCCTGCCTCAGCACCAACCTGACACATCAGAGGTAAATTTTGTACTTTTTACTCCACTAATTTTACAGCTGTTGTTTAATATTATAAGATTTTACATTCAAAACAAACATATCAAACATGCTCTGTATACCTTTTATGTATAAAACTGCCCAACGTTTCATAAAATAATTCAACCTCCCAATAAAATAATACATACCAGTATCGGGGTGCCATTTTCTGCACTGAGCGCTTTTCCTTTTGATACTTAAAGTACATTTTTATATTGCAGTATTCCTACTTTTACTTACGTGGAGGATCTGAATAGACATAAAATCAAAATAACAGGGGCTTAGATACCCAGACATTTCCACATTATGCAACTTGATATGGTTTGTTAGACACTCCATGTCTGGTAAATGTCCATGTCTACCAACAACTTCACAACGTGCCCAGAACAACGTTGTCACAAAAGACATAAATAAAAAACATTTTTTTTAAATATCTTTAAACTGGCTAAAAATAAGATTTTAAGATGTCATGCAGGATTAAAGACAATGTTTTTGTGGATTTTTGGACATTTTGCACATGTGTGTTTTGCATGTGTGGCCTCCGCAAGCTTCCCACCATTCACTGAAGCCTAATAATCTCAATCTGACTGCAACAGACAGCAGCTGAATAACCACTTCTAAACAAACCCCACCATAACCACCATATGTACTGCCATCACACGTTTTGTGTACTCCACACTACTTCATCCTCTGGCCACATTTATTGTCACAAAACACATCAGCAGTGCTGTCTGTGCCAAGCTGTCACAATTGTGTTAAAGACGTAAATACAACTGCGTGCGTGTCCATCGCTCTGATCTATTCTACTTGATTCCTCAGTGAAATGATTCTGTGAAATTGTGATTGAATATTCTCTGTATCATATGCAGAGACATTGTTTAGCATAATTTGATGCCTCCCTTGAGTGCTTTCAGGGCGCTGTCATCACTTGCCATCAAAATTACTAATAAA
This sequence comes from Micropterus salmoides, assembly GCF_014851395.1. NCBI lineage: Eukaryota > Metazoa > Chordata > Actinopteri > Centrarchiformes > Centrarchidae > Micropterus > Micropterus salmoides. Next base: position 27,986,713 of record NW_024040596.1, read on the forward strand.
CATAATGGGACAATGCACTATTTTTGCCACACAATGTTACTGGTATATACAATAGCAGGTTACTTAGAATGATTGGAAGGTATTAGTCAGCTGATTAAAAAAACGGAGACTGCAGCACAGAAAGTGAAGCTATTTTAGGGTATACTTTATGGTAAAACATAATGAGAAATCTCTATATGAGTGTTTCAAGCTCATATATCTTAACTCTCTCATCATCAGAATGGGATCATTTAAATCAGAGCCCTCGAGGTGGAACAAGTGACTCTAAGATGAAAGGACTACACCAAACACCAAAACTCAGCTGTGGACCAACTTAAAATATCTGCATCTTTATTTTAAACATTTCACTGCATGTGGAAGTGAGAGCAATGTAGGCCTATTTCATGTATGTTTCATGAGGCTCACTCCTTAATTGGGAGAATAAATAAGAGGGTGTCATGGCTACAATCAGCTCTTAATATTTTTGCATTTTCCTGCTGTCAGTCTGCTGTAAGTCTCCCTGTTATTCCCTTCTTGCCCTGCAGTAGTCACAGCTTGATGCCCACACCCACCTGCACACCTGTACCCAATTCCCTAATCAGCTCCCCAGTATTTGTACTTGCTCCTTACCCTCAACAGGTTACCCACTGCTGCCAGCCAGTCATGACCTCGTGCCTGCCTTTTACTTGCCTGTCTCTGAGTCTTCATTTCTTTACCTGCCCCACTAAGCCTTTAGTGTGTAGTGATAGAATTTCAATCATATGGGACAAATAGTCCACCATCTTTAAAAAATATTACAATAAGCATAAAAATATAAACTCAAACAAGATCAAATAAACCTACAGAGGTGGGTGTGTGTGTGTGTGTGTGTATAGGAAATTTTGCACGTGGACTCCCCGAAGGTGCAACAATAACAACTCGGAAACTCTGACTTTTACTAAAGTTTTTGAGCTACTGATATCATACACATAGAAACATGGCAGATAACATGGTTGATGGGTAGAAACGTTTGATTAGTGGTGCAAAATCATGTATTACATTTACGTTTTTTGCTATTGTGTCATTTGTAATATGGTATTGGGTTTTAACGTTAGTTTGCTGTCCATGTAGAGTGACCTAGGTTAATTAGGAAAGTTATTTATTTACAGTACAAGGATTACTTTAGTGGTTTCAGGTAATAAGGAACAAACTCTGGGACAAAAATTAACTTTGTAATAGAAAGCTTCAAGCTGTTTCAGCATACTTGGATGACAATGACAATCCCAGATTTCTTTGTAGTTGCATCCATGTTGTTTCCACATTCCGACTTAACAGCACATGAACAAACCAAAGTCAGGAGAACGACTTCACAACTCGGGAGATAGGATTATCCGAGGAGCACATGAATGCACAGTAATGCTGCATTCATGTGCTCCTCAGATAGTCCCATCGGAGTAATCGTAAATTATTTTCCAACTGGGAAAATTCATGTGAACGCCCCCTGAAGTCGGAACAAACAACTTGGAAAGTTGAAGAAAATTTTTGTACGAGTTGCCAAGGTGTTGACATCATACATGTGGAAACAGATAACAGTGAATGACAATCCAACACATCTTTGTAGTAGCGTCCACGTTGTTTCCACATTCTGAATTAAAAGCAACTGAACACAACAAAGGTGGAAGAACACGTGAATGCAGTGTTACACTGTGGTGCTTTGAGTTCAATTCTAACACGCTCACAATGCCAAAGCTTACATTCTAAAGCAGGGATAATGTTTACCATGTACACTATAGTTTAGCGCATCAGCGTGCTACAGTTTGCTAATTAGCACTAAGAAAGCTGAGGCTGATGGGAATGTAATTAGTTTTGCTAGTATTTGATCTTAAACCAAAATTATCCAAATTACTGACTGAATGATGGCACAAGAGAAAAAAATTAAGGGGTCACCGAAAGTTGTTCCAATTCATTTTGAGAGAGACATGAATGCCTGAACCAAATTTCCTGACAATCCATCCAATAGTTTAGATATTTCAGTCTGGTCCAAAGTGGTCGACTGACATTGCCATCCCTAGAGCCATGCTGCCAGAAAAAATTGAGTTAAAAAATAGGACTAATATCTAATATGCAACAAGATAATGAGTGTAGAGTTTCATTATGTGGTAAAAAAAAAAGCTGGTGTTTGGTCTTCTGGGCTCTTGTAATATAGTTTCTTTTACAGGCCACATGGTTTAAGCTCCACACACAAGCAATAGCAAACACACACACACACCAAGGACCCCCTGGAGATCTGTCCCAACTGCATGAGATTCATTTTCACTAAATTATAAAGCCAATTGAAATTCTTAATTCAAAACCTGTGAGTAGAGGGTGACTGCATCCATAACCCTGTTAGTTGAATTCAAGTGGAAGAAAGCAGTGAATATGAAACATTTTTCCTCATATCTAGTTTATGGCGCTTCTCAAACTGACTCACTGATAAGAGACATATAGTTATATACAAACAGAAACGCAGTAGCACCGATGATAAATTTGCAGTTCATCAAGTTATGCTCTGGGAAACAGAAGAATCATTACAACAATCAAAATTAAATTGAAAAGGCCATCTCGTCTCCCGCTGGCATTTCAAAAAATAATAATGTAAAAATGTAGATTGCAGCAAAAAAGAACAACTGAGCACTTATATTACTCTAAGTTTATTCAAACACACACGGCAGCAAAGAGCAAACACTGCAGTCTTCATCAGAGCCCATATTGTCTCCCTCCGTTTGGCCACTTTACACCTCTGGAGAAGGGACAAACAATTGAGAGGCAGACTACATTATAGGCCCTCGGTTATTGCTAATGCAGAGGAGAAAGCCTCAGAAATTGTTATCCCTCTCTTCCCTTTTCACGGATGGCAGCTTCACCCTCCATCTCGCGTCTCCCAGGCATGACCCCATTCACACGCTCCACTGGCCACTTGCATTGTGGGCAGTGCTTCCAATCGCTGGGCCGGGAAGCCTGTTGAGAGGCTAACCTCACCTTTATCTCTGACACACAGGTGGGGCCCGAAGAGTGGGAGTGAAAAGGGGAAAGGATGGGAGACAGTTGGGGGGGGGGGACCCTGAGACATTTCAGGGATGTTTGCGGTAGGTGGCCTATGCAGTGTTTTGCATGAATGTTGCAGTTGCTAAAAGGTGTGTTCAGACTAAATGCAAAGTCAGTTTGCCTCAGGATAGTGTCTAAGGATAGAACGTGTTGCTCTTTGAGGCAAATTTGTGATTTTGGACCATATAAATAAAACTGACTTGAATTGACTTGCAAATATGTGTGTCTGCTCAAATAGTTGCAGATGAATGGTAGACAGTACAAAGTGAGGCAAAGATGCATCCACACAAATTGAAAATATTTCAGCTTGCAAAAAATTCACATTCATCCCAAGGTTGTATAACCTCAAGTGTTCCTGTTTTGCCTCTCAGCCTGTTCTTTGTTGTGTATAATAGACGCCCTAGGTGTGTGTGTATGGGTTAGGGCTCCTCCAGGCGCATCTGTATATGACGCGATTACAGGTATTTTGTAGCAGTGGGGATTACACATAGGGATTACTTTAAGGAAAAAGTTTCCATGAAACGGAAAGCGGAGTGCTATTTGCTATTTACATGTTTTCTGTAAAAACACACATTTAGTGAGGGATTTGTCGCAGAAATTGATTGCCAGTATAGCCAGTAGTTGAATGTGGTTACGCCCCCTCCCATTCATGCAGACTCTGATTCCAGCTCCCAGTGAATGAACGCGGCAGCCAGACCCGAGCACAGACTCTGAGACTAAAGGCCTATTTATACTCCTGCATAGGGTCTACCTGCGTAGCTACGCCGTAGGCCATGCATTTATACTTTTGCATAGGTGTACCAGTCATTCTGCAATTACACCCCCAAACGCTAGTCGGCAGTAGCGCTACAGCATCCACTGTGTTGACTTTTGCCGGTCGAGCAGGCTAACTTCCAGTTTAGCCCTCCACTAACGTGAATGGGGGTAAAATTGTAAACGTGCGGCTAGTGTAGCCTTTTCAAATGTTATCAACTAAGTGGATCGCGTTCTGATAGTGAAACGAGTCACTTCGCTTGGGTTGTGAAGGTCAAATATACTGATCCACCACGTTACAGACACTGTTTTGGCTGATAGTAAAAGTTACTTCAAAGCATGGAGCACTTCCTGTCGGCTTGGAGGCATTGCGAGGCTACCCAGCCGACCAATCACAGTGCTTACGGTTCGTGTCACCTTGACGTGTAGTTACATTTCTGAGGAGGTGCACGTCAGGCTACAGCGTAGGTGACGGCGTAGGGTAGGGGGCTACGCAGAGGCTACGCCGTCAATTTGACACAGAAGTATAAATTGCAATTAACAGAGGCCAGTTTGACCACTGGGAATATAGTACGAAGGTTTTTTTCTTGCCAGTTAGGCTTTTGTTACCCCGGGGCTGAGTCAACTAACAAGGCTGTGTTCGGACCTGTTCATGTCTTGTTCACTTGGAGTCCGCTGAGCGCAGTTTCGATGCCCGCTCACCCTGCGCAGCTCCCCGCAATCATTCCCCTGCCATTGGCCTGAAAACCTCCAGTGCTTGAGTAAAGATGTAAACCTAAACACACACACACTCCGGTGTTCCGACTTCCCTGTATAGGCAGAGTAAGATAATTTGACCAGTAGTTGCAGGCTAACTAAGCTAATTAGATAATGTCAGCTAGCTAGCAGCACAACTGACTACAGCAACAAGTAAAGCTATCTGTCCATCAGGGAACTCAAAAAAAATCACAGAGTTGAGGCAGAGCAGCCAGGAAACATCTGAGAGAAAAACAGAAAATATTTTCTCCACCAAATACAATCCAGTTTCAGCAAAATCTGTGAACAAATGTGTGCTTATGTACAGTAATACACTAAATTAATACAAGCCCCCCAGGGCAGAATGATGATCAAAATTTTAAAATTGTTTTCCAGGAAATGACACACTCTGAAATGTCATCAAGAATACCTACAAAACAATGTTTTGTCATGGATGGGCCAGATCCTGCCATATGACATAGGTCCAGTACAATATGATATAAAAACATTTAAACATCAATTTTTGTTTTATGGGAATGGGAGATTTTATAATTTATATGAAGTATAAATTACCCTTTAATCACATTGTGCAAGTGTCAAGTGAAGCCACATCGCCCCTGTTTTACAGCCGCGTCTTTCCCAATTTGAGTCTTTGGGAAAATGTTGCTTGGGTCCGGTGTACATCACTTGATGGATCCAGAAGTTGTAATTCCAATGTTTGGCCACTATGTTAGCGCACTTCCTGGGGGCTTGAGGGAACTGGATTTCATTGGAGATCACAAGGAAGGAAAGAGAAGAGGAAGGCTGGATAGGAAGAAGACAAGAGTGAAGGTGTCAAGCTTTAGACTGAACCCAGAAGCAGACTGGAGACAGAGTAAAGAATTAGACATTGAAAAAACTGGTCCAAAAACACTGGGCAAAGTAACCAAGTTCAGGTGCGCTGGAAGCCACAGGTGATGTGATGATTTAAACAGAGTGAGGACCGGAGCGCCACACCCAGACAAACACACTATAACAGACAGACAGAAAAAACAGGGAGGGAAAACAGGAGAGACACAGGGGCCTCTCTCATTTCCCAAATTTGTGCCTCCTTGACCCGGAAATCGATCTCAGTGCGCCATCTTGAAGGACATCTCTATTCCTAAAATGCACCTTGAGGAGCTAGGAGTCGAGGAGGCGCAAATTTGGGAAATAAGAAGGCCCAAGGACTGAGGAGGTGGCAAAGCCATATCCAAACAAGAAATGCCAACCAGGTAAATCAAAAGACAAGCCCACCATCTCATCATGCTGAGCATGAGAGAAGGAAGCATTACACAGACAGAAACCAAAGCACACCTAGCATACAGAAAGCATCCCAAACGGCAAAATAAATCAAAACACACACTCATACCAGATGTCACTGGACAGGTTTCACAGCAGGGGGGCTGTGACAGAAGGAGATAGATGAGGAAAGGTAAAGAGATGATTACACAGCCTGCCAGTTTATTATTCCAAACTGTGTCTTTGAAATAAAAAAAAAGAAGGGAGCGCTAGGAGGCAAAGTATTGTATCTAATAGTGTACTACTTATTATAAAAGATAGAAGAGGAAGGATAAGAGTGAAAAGGAAAAAAATAAGTGAGTGAAAAGAGTAGAGTGCAGAAGTAAAGAAAGAGAAGGAGAAAAATTGCAGAAGGAAAAAGTTAAGCGTAAGAAAAGTGACCCGAGGAGAGTAAAGACAAGCAGGCAGAGGCGGTACAATGGTTCTTTCCAAGGAACGGAAATGCCACTTTAATGACAACATCATGAGAGAATTTCCATTTATACGCCCAGGTCAAGGTGATGCACGGTCCACTGCACCCTTTGTAATTCATCTTTTTCAATAGGCAGCAGGGGGAAGAACAGCAGTGGTAGAACATGAACAGACAAAAAAATAATAAAGCCTCTCTGACTGCCTGCGCTGGTGTGCCTTCTGTCGCCACATTCTTAAAGATGGTAGAGGCTTCCCACGAATCTTTGTATGCCACACTATGTGATGCAATTACAGATCCATGGACTGCATAACTAACACGGAAGCTTCATGAGCCAAAGTTTACATGTGCTCCAACACAATGTAACGGCATAGTGAGTAACATGTTAGCAACATGGGTAACTAGTTTGGTAAGGTTGACTTTGTGTCCCTGCCCTGCTGACAAATATCAGATATTACGAGAGAGATGATGGCAGCACATCATGGGAAACAACACTGCCTGATTATACCAACTATGGAGGACTGAATAGGCTGGGGAGGGTCAGCGTCCACACCAAAGTTGTAAATGACACAGCAGGTTGTTCTGCCCAGATCATTCATAACAGCCAGAACAGCTTTGGATATGATTCCCCTTGATGTTGAGTACCTGCTCACAAAGAAAGTTGGATATTTTCATATTTTCAACATCGAGAGCTTTTGTGAGTTTGTTAGCCAGGAGAATTGAGAATTGAAGTTAAACTACTTGGTTAGGTTTAGGAAAACATAATTTGGGTTAAAATAAGTATGTTCTGTACGTACCCGACTTCCTCATTTGCAACCGTCATACGGCCACTACAGGTTGCTGCCACATTAAATGTAAATATGGGCTTGAACAAACAACCTATATGGTTGTTTTTCTGGTGACGATAAGCTGGATATTTAGAGCAGTTGGTTGCCAAGTAAAACCAGATCAAACAGCTTGTATGAAATTAGCTGAATAGATTGTATTAGTGTTGATGTAGGATTTTATTTTCATGTAACTGCCAGCGGTGGTGCATCACCATGTCAACATGTCTGTAGTACTTTTTAACAAGTGGGAGATAATGGTTTCAGAAATTCCTGATATCTCCGACTTGTAATTCCAAGTCAGACACTGACGTGAACGGGTTTTTTCATAATTACATGAAGAATATCCATGCCTTCAACACACACACATTCATACACCATTGATGCAACTAACCTCCACACTTCACGCTTATCTTTTTGTAAATAGTTTGTATTTGGATATTTCTAATAAAAACACTTTTATGGGGATTAATGGTCCATGAATAAGTTATATATCTACAAGGCTTTGGATTTACAGGAAAAACATGTTAGTGGGATCAATATATCATTGGTTTAGACCTTTTCATGGGTTTATAATAAAATATAGAATGTGACCAGCCTTATGCTTTGAAGTCTCAAAAATCTTTTGGAAGGTAAACGGCACTGTTGAGAGACCAAAAGAGCTACCACATTGCCAGTCCAAAACCAAAAGCACTATATCCTCTCTTTATCTGTCTCTTACAGTCACAGCCACACACACAAAAGGATGACCTTTCTCATTGTGTGAATCAAGGAGAAGCAGTAGCTTCACATCTGATGAACCAAGAGCAGGTTTCAAACTCAGTTCAGCAGTTGCAGCGATGCTAAAAAGAACTAACCAGATGGAAGGAAAGAGTGAGACGTGAGGATGCTTTCATCGGTTTAGAAATGGGGTCACTTGCATAACGTCAGTGTTTAAGAATTATTAACACTTCTGCCATGAATGTATAAGTAAATCAAAAATGTGCATGAAGAAATGGCACTTATCATTGTGATGAAAGTGTTTGTGATTAAAAAAAAAAAAAGGTGACTGATCCCACCCATGACACAGAAAAGAAACTTTGATCTTACAGCCAGTCTGACATGGCACAAAGGCAAATACCTCTCACCCACACAGTTAAAAATAGTCCCCTTTGAATTCTGTGTTCGCTTAAATTTGTTTTCAAGCCCTCTTCAAAAAAAGAGCTAAAAACAGGTGTGAAGTTAATTGTAAACACTTTACTTAAATCAGAAGAGATTTTAATTACTTCAAAATCAAGAGGGAATCATAGAGCAAGTTAAACCAGCTAATGACATGTCACATTATCTGAGTAACAAGCCAAGATGCTGTATTAGTAAAGGTGCTAGATGTATTCCTCATATTTGGAGCCAGTGCTAAATGATAAACATTTAATATAAATATCACTGCCAACCATCCTGAATGTTTGATGTGTTTTTAATACAATCTATAATCGCCTTATGAGAAAGCCTCATCATCAAAATCAATAATAATAATATTCCACATAACAATCTCACATGGCAGTATATGAAAAGGCCCATTGGAGTAGTGAAGAAAAACAACAGAAGAGCATGAGGGTTACATATCTACTGTGACTCTGGGCAGCTCATAATGAAAGTCACACTTCCACAAGAAAAGTGTTTTATATATTTCTGGAGACTGGTCAGAGAAGAACAGCCATACATTGTGTTGGAGTGAAGATTTCAATGATTGTAGTGATGGATTTGGCCTTTGTGTTCAGTCGGAGGGATTTGTAGAGGATAAAATAGTGTCTGGAGTGCATGCATTGGAAAAGTCAGGTGTGACTGACTGGCCTAGCCTTTGAGCAATGAATTCTCTTTTGGGTTTGGTTTGCATACTTGGTTTTGGTGTTCATGTAGGGCACAGTCTTTTCTGGCCAACATGGCAAAGACACAGTGTTGGATTTGATTGAGTTCAGCAGTACCTCTGCCTTAAGGCCAATTTGCACTTCTGCGTCAAGGCTATGTGCCGTTGTGAGCATTTATACCCTGCAGTTACACCGCCAAAACGCTAGTTGTCGGTAGAGTTTCTGTGTTCCACTGTGTTGAGTTTCTTCTTTTCTTCGTTGGTGTAGTCTGCTACAAACAATGGCGACTGAAACTGAGTGCATCATGCTGAAGTTGGAGCTGATTGATGTTGAACAGCAGTTAGCTTTGGTGAAATTACTTAAAACGCAGGAACGAAATAGTGCGTCGTAGAGATGGGGACCTCTGAACCAGTTGAGACAGAAGAAGAAGGACAAGCTGGAAATGCGTAAGAGGAAATGCGATGCTACCAAGCCCACCAATCCCAGTTCTTGGGGTCTGCGTCATTGCAACATGTAGTTAAATTTTCAGGGGAAGGTGCATTCGATGTAAAAGTATAAATTGGCCTTTGGTGGGTGTTCACACCAAATACAGATTAATGTTCAGACAAACTCACAGCTGTTTAAAATAGTATGAGACATGATTTTACACCTTTACACCTTTAGTCGCAATGATATCCAGGTATTAACATAATGTAATATACCAGGAATGTGCGCTTGCACGTATTGTATTTGAGTGTCCGTAAAGTGTCTTGCGGATGACATCGTGTTGCATTGTTGCAAAAGCAGAACCAGGTTCAAATGTTGTGCTGTTGAACCCCCCTCCCATAGTCGTACATCTGCAGTACTGCTGAGGAAGATCTGCGATGTGATTAAAAACTCCAGAACAGACGCTGCATGGACATGGTCACAAAATATTATTTACAGAATATTTGGTAAAAACTTTCCAAACTCAGCAATCTATTTAAATTAGCCTTAAATTTTGGTTTTCTCTTTTTGTCTGATCATCTATACTATATATCTAACCCTGCACCTCCACATCACTGTCTCTAGCTTCCCATCTCTCTCTACTACTCACCACTATCTCCGCCCCTCTCTGTCTCCCTCTCTTCATTTTTGTTCCTCCATCTGTCTCCCTTACGATTCCTCTCACTGCCAGCTCAGACCTGACATTTGGTTTCATGCTGGAAGCAGCAGGACAGATAAAAAGTCAGACAGAGGGAGCAACATGGAGACCAGTGGGAAGAGGAAGAAGAGGAAAAAACACTTGGTAGAGAAGAGAGGTGAGGACGAAGGTGTTAATGAGGAGACAACAAAGACCAGGATGAATGTATGGAATGAATGGAGGTAAAGAGGTGAGGATGACGAGCAAGATCAAGAGGAGGGTTGAGATAAAAAGTGGGAGGGATGGAGAGAGGAAGGGAGGAGAAGTAGTTTCCATAGTAACCTATAGTTGTGTGAGTCTGAGGTAGGAGGAGGAGAAAGGTGGAGGGAGAGACAGAGATGGAGAGTTGTGTCTTGGTTTAATTGCTGCTCTCCAGCCTAATCTCCCGCAGGCACCATGAATCCCTAACAGCCTCCTCTGTCCGTAAAGAGAATATCTCCCCAAAATGTCGTTCACTGTGTTGAGCTGCTGTCAGAGGAAGGAGTTGATGAAGCCTGAAAGCCTATAAGCTAGACCTACAGCTGACTGTGGTATTCCATCACTTCACAGATGACAGATAATGTACAGGAGTACAAGGGAAAAAAAGATTTCTGCATTTGTGTTTAAAGGGGAACTCCACCAATTTTAAACATCAAATTGTGTTTCCCGGTGTTTGGGAACTTCGACTGCACATGTGAAGAAAGGGAGCTGTGTGAAGTCTGATAAATGTCCCCAAGTGATGCCACTTGAGTCTCATTATCACTCATCACCCTCTTTTAGCAAAAGGGGCCAAAAGTATCCCACCATGACGTACCATTAACAACACATACCCTCTGGTCTGCTGAATAAAACCATACTGTGGGGCTAGGATGATGATTATTTTTCTCTGTACTGTAATCAGCTACATGGTGAGTATAATGACAGATTGATGTATTTTTGGCACCTCTTTCTTCCTTCCTCTACATGCGCAGAAGGTCCGTTTGTATTGGTTAGATGTAAATGGCTTGGGGCCCCTGTGGATTTTCACCTGGAAGGCAAGTTTAGACCCTGTGAGCTAGCTCCAAATGCACCGCACTCCCCACATTTTGGAGGTGGTTTTGGGTGAGTGTGTGTGCGCGCCCAGTAAGTGTGCATGAGTCCAGCATGCACGACTGTGTGTGCATGCATGTGTGTGGTTTTTAATAGCCTAGTTCCCTTCAGAGAGGGGTAGAGAGGCAGTTGCCCAGGCAGGCGAGGAGATAACGCACTCAGAGAGCTCTGAGATGGTTTTACTGCAGCACACACCAACAGCACCCAAATCCGATCCTTACTTACTGCCTTCCTCCCCTTTGATGCCCTGAATATTCCAGTGTGGGGAATCTCCTTAGCTGCTCTGTTTTCCCTGGTGACCTGAATCCCCTGTTGTTTATGTTTTCAGCTCTGTGATTGACCAGTATGCAAAATGACAACCGTTTTTTTTTCGTAGCCAGATTAATGTGTGTCCTGAGGGTCAGAATCATACACACATACCAAGTTAACATTTTAATTAATAATTTATACTAAAAGTTGCTATGTGCTGTCTTGCTGAAAGTTAGATGAGAAGATTGATACCACACTCACGTCCAGCTGCTAAATATGAAGTTACAGCCAAGAGATGGTAGCTTAGCTTAGCTTAGTATAAAGAAGGAGGGAAAAAAGCTATCCTGGCTCTGTCCAAAGGTAACAACATCTTAATAATTAACACACTGAACCATGTTTATTTAAACTGTACAAAAACAATAAATGTAAAATAGCCAGGTTGTGGTTTTACTTTTTCTGTGGAGGGTGCAATGAGGTCTTGGTAGGTGAACTGCTCCTTTATCTAAAGTTCTGCACAGGCCTAGAATTTAGACTTATTTAAGATCTGCCCCAACAGAAACCAACTGGGACTGCAAAATGTGAGACCAGATTTGAACTCAACCTGAGCTCCAAATCCATATTTTTGCTATATTCTATCCATTACTGTCAATAAGTGCAGGCTTTGGCCACAGTCTGTTTCCCTCTTACAACTAGGCATTGTTTGTGTATCATTGAGAGAAAGAGAGGAACATACAAAAACGAGTTACAATCCGGACCACGTAACACGTAAGTGCAGAGCTCTCTTTTTGGGACAGAGAGAGAGAGGAAGAGCATATTAGGTGAGTACTCAGCAAGACATAAACCTGAATGAGGGAGTTCAAGTAGTGTTAGTTGCCACTCTATAAGTGAGCATTAGTGACTTGAACTTAATGCAAGCAGTGATATAATAACCAAACCTGACTCGAGTCCGAAGCTTCTCGTGGCTTCTACCAGTGCTCAGAATTTATTTTCCGTTGCCTTTTTGCCTGCCACTGACCTTTTCTGCCCTCTTTGAGAAAACAAGCATTTTAAAAGTTGTTTGCTTGTCATCTTGCAGACCTGACAAAGCATGAATGATGTTTTACAAGTTGGCATCCTGATTCTTTAGGCCTCTTATCAGTTTATCAGTAATCACAGCAAAATATCTTTATTTTGGGTTCATACCTCTGTAGCAAACCAGATTAAGGGAAAATATTTCCGTGTTGTATTAAACACGAATAATCAAAGTGTAATCAAAAGAAATCAAGTGTTTAGTTTTTCCAAAGAGCCACACTTGAAAAGTCATAGAGAAGGTGGAGACACAATAGTTGTTTGAAAATGTGTTCACTAAGCCCCATATTTAGAGAGTCTCTTCTGGAAGGCATTCATGGTGTTGCACTCAAGTTTTTCACCTGAGAGGAAAGTTCAAACCCTGGCTCTTTTCTCACCTCCTCCCACTCCTTACCAACTTCCCAAAGGTTTTGGGGGCAGCACACTGGCAGCTTGACCCTCCTGTTTTGTTTGCCTCTTTGAACTGACTTCCTCATAGCAAACTTTGTTCTGCACTTCAGAGTACAGTACAGTACATTTTGTTTTTACTCAACCTGCTTGTCCTTACCTCACGATCTTGAGTCAACTGCCTGTAAAACCAAGCCTTTACAAAACTTACAACAAAACGGCCCAAACCAAAACACCTCATCGGGACACAGAACTTATGATAAAAACTGCCAGTACATTTGTCAAGCTGTTGACATAGCTGTCTCACTAAATGGTAAATGGACTGCATTTATATAGTGCTTCTCTAGTCTACCAGCCGCTCAAGGCCCTTTACGTCTGTGGCAGATAAAGGTTCTTTCCTTGTTTTCCTGCATATGGAATTGTTACCAGGCCAGGGGCAATGAATCTCTGGTGCTCTGATTACTCTGTGGCGCTGTTCAGTGCTACATCTGGGGGTGGGTGACTGCTTACTTGGATGTGTTTCTGTCTTCTTGGATCCGGGGTGCTGGTGTGCGGCACAGTCAGCAGTTTGGCGTGGCTGCTTCAGACGCCATGTCTCCACATTTGGGTCTCCCAGCAAGCGTAGCTGGCTCCTCTTCTGGCTGCAGGTTTCTGTACTGTCACCCTGCTTCTGAGCCCTGGCTGGGCCCGACTTTGCTTTGGTTTTGTCTCCTCTGCTCCTACCGTCAGGTTGTTAGCTTTTTAAGCGTTGAAGTGGTTAAATTTCTTAATCATTTCCTGGAGGGAAACTTCCCCCCCTGGCGAAGAAGTTGACATTGTTGCGAGTTGTTTCCCTGCTCTTGCCACACAATACATGCCAATACTCACATATTTGCACCAAGCAGCAACCTCCAGGGCTGAAAAATTGAGCCAACACAGAAGTGCTAAAAACTGGCCACAAGAGTCAATCCCAGTAGAACCCCATGTTAAAATGCCTAACTTTGCAGCAGTAATAAACATGTTTACAGCCTGGTTTTGGTCACTATAGCTTATTTCCCCCTTCATGCCAACTGTACGGGGGGTGGAGATCATTCAGGAACCAACATTTGACTCCTAAAGGAGAGAGCCAATAACGAAACCCATGTGAGACAGATGCAAGAAATATCTGTTAAGTTAACCGACTGATTTCTAAGGTGGCGATGGCCAGAGCACACACTCATATGCAGATGGCAGTTAGGGGTTCAGTCATAGACAGTATATTACTGGACAAAGCCACCCCGCTGATTTGAATGGAGAGGAGTGAAGCCAGTTTTGGACCAATAAAATACTTCTACAGGGCTACTTCCTGTTAGCACCAGCGTCTACTGCGCATGATCGAGCAGCATAACCTTGGTTTAATGACGTAGAACAACGGCAGAAACACCGTAATTCTGGTAGCTGCATAGCTGCGGCCACAAAAAGTCTCATGGCTCAGTGTGTTTGTCTGACTCGGATCGTCACTGTTTAATCAGCCCACCTACGAGGCTCACCTGCCAAACACCAATGCAGCGTCACTGATGGCCGAATAGTTTTTTTAGATTGGAGAGCTTATATTCTAAGCAATTCGGTTATATCGCTCATGTGTGACAGGGTGTCACAGGGTTTTGACTTCATTTTTGGGCCTATATGGATCCCTGCATGCAGGCTTTGCTCAGCTTCACTGTCCGATCTCTGGCTTACCCCCTTGGGTTCAGTGTCTTTAGGGCTGGGGAGATTCGTCGACGTAACCGATTACGTAAACACGTCGATTCGCATTACGTGTGTCGAAGCGTTGCTGCATCAGGTGATTCCCTCGGACAAGTTGCAGCTACAACCATCTAAGTTTGGGAGTATTTTAGACAGACATTCAACAACGTGCTGCTCCGTGAGCTCTGCGAATTGGAAATGGCTTCACTGCAGCACAACTGCTGTCCACGGATACGTGAAGTGAAAGTATTCCGGAGCTATTTGCCTAGGCGCCAACGGCAGCACCACAAATCTGTGTACTTTTTCTCCACACAAGCACGGCACGTTGTCAGCACGAGGACACGCAGTCCGTTAAATGTATTTTCAAAGTATTTCTTCATCGCCTTCGTGTTAAAAGTAAATTCTGCCCCGCTGCTGTCATGGTAACATAACGTTACACCGTGTGTCATCTAATGTTCGGCCGTTTCATATTTTCTGTTTACTGAACGGCCACATATGAGCGAGAAAACAGCTGAAAGTAACAACACAGTCAATCTGTGACTGTCTGCACAGTCTGTGAATCGTTTCAGGTGTTTTCTGCCCCACACTGATGCAGAAATATATTTGATTATCATACTGCATTACTCAATACTGAAATAAATCCAGGTCAGAAACATTTAAAGTTAGTTCATGTCTGTTATTGTTGTTATTAACAAAATACATCAGTGACGTGGAAATTGGATTCATTTTAAGACATGCTACTATTATCATTATTGTAAGGATGATGAATAAAATATTCATTTATTAATAATTAGTTTTTGATATTTATTTTGGATAAATTGTTATATTAATCGAGTAATGGTCTACTTTTCTTCTTTAGAATACACAAATTTGTTGTTAGATTAACCGACTAATCAGAAAAATAATCGTTATGTGCAGCCCTTAAGTGCAATTTATACTTCTGCGTCAAATCGACAGCGTAGGTGACGGCGTAGGCTACGGGGCTACGCAGAGGCTATGCCGTCGCCTGACGTGCACCTCCTTCAAAATGTAACTACACGTCGAGTCAACGTGGACCGTAAGCTCTGTGATTGGTCGGCTGGGTAGCCTCCGAGCCGACCGGAAGTACCCCGCGCTTTCATGTAACATTTACTAGAGGCCAAAACGGTGGCTGTAACACAGTGAATTAATATATTTGACCGTCGCAACCCCAGCAAAATGACTCGTTTCGCTATCAGAATGTGATCCGTTCGGTCAGTAACATTTGAAAAGGCTACACCAGCCGCACGTTTATAATTTTACCCCCATTTACATTAGCGGAGCGCTAAACTGGAAATTAGCCTGCTCGGCCGGCAGAAGTCAACACAGTGGATGCTGTAGCGCTACTGCCGACTAGTGTTTGGGGGTGTAATTGCAGAATGACGGACAGACCTACGCACAAGTATAAATGCATGGTTACGTGCGTAGCCTACAGCGTAGGTACGCACGTATACCCTACGCAGGATTATAAATGGGCCTTTAGTGTCTTGCTCAAGGACACTTTGACACTTTGAGGAGATAAACCAGGAATCTCTCACTTTCTGGACAACCGCTCTACCTCCTGATCCGTGCCGCCCTAACAAGGCCACTTTTTCCGGGGTTTGAGAAACTAACCATTCCTGAGACGTTTCTTGAAAACATATTTTAAGACGGGTGCTGAGAAGACAGAGGCGGGTGAAATGAAGTCATATAGAGAGTGTGATGGAAAGCGGTGAGAAGAAAGGAAACGAGAAGGTGGAGAGCTGCAGGAGGGTTAGAATCCTGCGACCTGAGGCAGAGATCATGGGGGATGAAAGTGATGAGCTCATCTAAAGCAACCTCCTCTGCTGTGTGTACTGTATTAAGAGTGTGCTACTAAGGCTGCTGAGCTCAAGGTTCCCACTGGGCTAAAATTTGACATCTCTACAGGCTGGTGGTGGGTTTATAGAGATGTCAGTGCTAATGAGGATCCTCTCCAGTGTTTATCATGACGTACTGTGCCACCAGTATGTTCTTAAAGGATACAATAGATAAACTGTATCACAGATTGGCAGGTTAAATCACTGTTGGCTGTACGCAAACAGAAAACACTAATCCATCACATGGACTCCACACAAGGGCTGTCCAAGTACAGAGCATAATAATATTCTGCACCTGTGGTATCTGCACAAAAGTTGTCATTTACAACGCCACAAACTGTGCAGACAAATCAGGGTTAGCCCTGAGGAAGGGGGGAGAACAGAGAACGTTATATTACCAGCTTTCAGAGAGGGAGAGAGCACACAGAAAATGATTGTGATCAGCCAGCAGTTCTTTTACTGACACACTGCAATACCGTTCTTTATAAACGTTAATAATAATAGACTGACTATACAAAAAGATGAGGATTTCTGTGAGGGTTGGTTCAAATGCTGGCACTTGTTTGTGATTTGTATTTGTTACATCGTCAGTGGGATTCTGGAGCCCCATTTCATATCTGCTCTCTGCCTTTGTCATACATTAACTCTCCTGTAATTTCAGATCCTGCCACTCCCTCCTGCCTGCAGTA
The DNA here is from genome assembly GCF_014851395.1 of Micropterus salmoides. Taxonomy (NCBI): domain Eukaryota; kingdom Metazoa; phylum Chordata; class Actinopteri; order Centrarchiformes; family Centrarchidae; genus Micropterus; species Micropterus salmoides. The sequence goes on from NW_024040596.1 coordinate 28,003,826, forward strand.
ATCTGCACACCTGTTTCCACTTCCTCATTAAGCCTTGCAGTATATGTACCGGCCCATGCCCCTACACTTTGGATAAATTAGACTTTTCTTCCAAGTCTGCTTGGTAAACGTAAATGCTCCGTATTTGTATATTGTATGTATACCTTTCTAGTCTTTTTGACCACTCAAAGTGCTTTTACACTACATCCACTCACATTTATACACTGAGCCTAAACAGCTGCTCAAACAGAAACTAACATCCACCCATTACCCGCCGGTTCAGTATCGGTTCAGGACACTTCAACATACAGCCTGGAGGAGCCGGGGATTGAACCACCGACCTTCCGATTAACAGGCTGGCTGCGTGAGAACATTTAGCTTTACCTGTCTGGTCACTGAGTTGAGTTTTTGGGTCAAAGCTGGTTTACCAAGTTGTTACAATAATACAGAAAGAAGATGCAAATAGAGGACAGTACTCAGGATATGCTCCTGAGGTATACATTTAAATTTGTTGTATTGTTCTTTATTTGTTCCTATGTAATTCATATTTTATGTTGAACTTCCAAAGCTTCTCCGAAGGTCTTTTTTTTTGTAAATGCTCTGTGTACGATGAAGACCTGCAAATAGGAAGAACTGAAGCTGATCACAATGCAAACTAAACAGAGTGTGACACAGAGAAATGAAGAATGTGCACAATAACCACAGCCTATGGTGGTGGAATGTAAGTATATTCACTCAAGTGCTGTACTTAAGTATGGTAAATTTTGAGTATTTACATTTTATGCTACTTTATACTTATACTCCAGTACAATTCAGAGGTAAATATTTTTTCCCACCACAATTATTCAGGAACTTTAGTTACTAGTTAAGTTGCTATGACCAAACTGTATTAACCATACATACATAAAGTAATTAAAATTAGCTCCACCTTTACCAGCTGCAACATTGCAACAAATGATGTACAATATATTGTTTTCTGAAACTTTTTATTCAGGTACTTTAAGTATACTTCAAGTAACATTTTGAACACATGACTTTTACTTGTAACATAGTGTGTCTACACTGTAGTATTGCTACTTTTTCTAAAGTAAAACATCATAGTACGTCTTGCACCACTGCTCATATCACAGGAATGGAATTTGCCACTTCAATCATCTTAAATGGACAAACAAAACTCACGATTGCAGAACAAAATTTACTTTGTATTTGGTAGTTCTCTTCTTCAGCTCTCATACCATAAGAGAGTTTTCAAAATATCAGGTTCAGTTTATTTAAGTAGTGGTTACAACTACAATTTATGTCGCGTCTACCACAACATCACTTCTTCTTGTCAGTGTAATTAGGAGGCAGCTGAATCACGTGGTACCCACAGCTTGCATATTAGTTAGATTGTCTAAAAGAAAAAACAAGCAGATATGTACAAGCCAGAAGAAAGAGGTAGTTGCGTTCACACACGATACACTTTATTTTTTAGCAAATCACAAAATACATGTACTGCGCATTGCACATATTACACATTACATAATCAGTAATAAGAACACCATGAAGCCATCGCAGCTACAACAAATGAGTTTTTAACACTGTTGAGTTTACACTAGGGTACTATGTCTGCCAGAGGGTAAGAACTCAGCTTGAGATGGGTCGGACAGTATTCTCTGTGCTTGTCTGAGAACAGACTGCTCATATATTGACTGGAGGGACTGATGTTCATTCCTCCCCGTAACCTTCATAGCAGTCTGTAGTAGACGACGCAAGCTTAGATTTTGTCCGTACAATGAGACTGCCATGCCATGCTGCCTTTCCGTACTCGACTATGCTCTCCAATACAGCCTATAGGAGAATCTAGAAGCAGGCGCACGGTCACTCAAAATGCTTCATCTGATGAGTGTGAGGTACATTACCATTTCTCTCATCTCAGTCTTGCAGTCCTCCTCGGCTTTTATCCACTTACGATGCTCTATCACCTACTACATGAAAGGAATGTCACCGCTCACATTGTTTATTGTTTCTGTTTTGAACATGTCTTCTCTGTCAGGACATGTCTGTCTGTCTGTCTGTCTGTCTGTAATCTCTACTCAGTGTTCTGTCTCCCTCCTTTTCTCTTTCTCTGTTCTTGCTTGAATCTATTTACCCGACTCTGTTTGTCGCCATTAAGTTTTCTGGATGACTCATTACACATGTATGTGCCTAAAAATAACAGCATTAAGCCACTAATGAAAGTCAACATTAGTTCAGACTCAGTGCATTAGTACAGATTAAATGAGTGTGTACTCATGTGTTTCTCTATGTGTGTATGTCTGTGTGTGCCTCACATTACTGCTAAAAATGGCAAGACACATTTAAGTTCTTATGATTATTTCTTTTCTATTCTTTTGACATTCACACAAACTAGAGGCGCGCAATATGACACTGCGCAATATTATATCAAAAATGTCGCAGAAAGTATGCAATATTCCATTTATTTGGACAGATGCATCTGTAGGCTGTGTAGCTTGAGTTCGATTTAGAGCCCGCTTGATATAATGATCATGTTTCATTGGCCAGTTGCCCTGTCACATGAAAGTGTGAGTGCGTACCATGTCATGTGTGTACATGCTTCGACAGCTTGTGAGTGAAGACAGTGTGAGACAGAGAGGGGAATAAAGGACAGCAATGCGAGTGCGAGGAGCGAAGTAAAAAAGGACAGAAAAGTAAGAAGATAGTGCAGCTCAGGAAGACAACAAAACAGAGATTGAAGGGGAGAAATATCAGAAACAAGGCCCATCAACTTGTGTTTTTGCATATACATAAGAATATCATCGTTATCGCAATATTCCTGATCAGTATCGCAATATCACATTTTGTCAAGGTCGTGCACCTCTAACGCAAACTTTCCATCTTAAACTGGTTATTCCAAAGTGCTTGTTTTATGCTGCAGAACCTTTCACAGCTGTCTTTTCTACTGTAATCATTGTGGGCAAGTGAATAGCCATCAGTTTACTTAATTTTCCTGCAAAAATCTAAATTGGGATTTAAAAAATATTTGTTTTCAACTCCAGACAGAAAGACAACATTGGAAAAATAACTAAAAGTGGAGGTAAAATAATTGGCTGCAATTGTGCCTCTTGCAGCTGTGAGGGTCACCACATGGTACACTTTAGGGGGATCTTCTCTGTCAATGGCCTGTAGGTTTAGCCTCTGCCCTCTGTCTGGGGACAGAGATCACCTATTAGACCAATGGTAATGGTTAATGGACTGTACTTATATAGTGCGGTTCTAGTCTTCCAACCACTCAAAGTTGCTTTCCATGTCACATTCACCCACTGTTGGCAGTGGCAGCCTTGCAAGAAAGGAAAGCAACACTCACACACATTACATTTAGCCGACTTACAATTGTGGCACACTTCTGGAGCAACTTGGGGTTAAGGGTCTTGCTCAGGAACACAATGGTGGATGGATCACAGTGAGGGATTGAACCCAGGTCTCTCACACCAAAGGCATAGACTTATCCAATGCGCCATCTCTGTTTTACCATGTTTAATTACCAAAGATGCATGCTAGGTTCTCATTCAACACACACTTGGCCAGAGTCTGTCTTAAAAATAACTTTACCTCAACAGCAGAAATGAGAAAAAACTGCAGGTGTATAGGTGGATGTGAAATATTGCACACATGTGAGAGCAATGTTGGATAGCCTTGTCAGGTTGCACAAATGCAATGGTAAATACCAGTGTGCTGTAAATGAATCGCCCCATGAATTGATCTTTTAGCGCTCATGACAATTTTATTGCATACCAACCAAGTGGTGAAACAACTTCACAAATGCAATTCTGCAGTAGATACTGTGTCATCTTTGCTGTAGTTTGCACAGCAGAAAGTTATAAACTGCATTCCTAAAATCGGTACTAGCATTGGTAATACCAGTTCACTTTTCTGTTGACTTATGTGCAAGCTGAGATACTTTCGCACCTTGTGTTGCCAGGAAACATAATAATAGGCCTGTGTAAACTACACTTAAGTGATGGTACAGCATGTTGCCATTTGGCTGGGATTCTCTGTATTACCAAGGGAGAAAAAAATGCCACAGATGGACAGAGATGGAGAGAGTGTTTGTGTGATTTCTAAGAGATTCAAACAGGTTTCAAGTCAAACTGCATATGCTACGCAATACATTGTATGCATTAGTGGAAGAATCTTTGCCTTAGGATATGATCTCATCAAAAACTTCATCCTGTTATGACATCTCTCTGGAAAGGTACGGCCACAGTGTCGATTTCAGAAAGGCCTAGTCATTATAATACACCTAACTTCAACTACGCCGTTTTAAGTTGCAGGTCTGACATTAAGGAAATGCAGCTCAGGCAACAAGTGTTTACATGCTTACTTAAATTTCAGCTTGCTTCAAGGAACAGAAATTCTCACGCTCGTGCCAAATTGTCAACAAACTCAGTAATCCATATATGAGGAAAAGGTGCCCAGGGCTTATAACAGCAACCAACAAAGCTATCTATCTTAAGTGATAGTTGGTGTCACAAGAGTGGCTGTGCACATTTACTGGGCTCAACGAGATGGGATCAACTTGCTCCATGGTCCCAGGATTCTCCAGTCCAGCTATAAGCATGTTCACGTGAAAGAGGCGTACAATAAATAACCACGCAATGAAAATGGTGACAACTTAAATAGTCAAATGTAATGAATCTAATAATAAATAAATTATCTGGTATTAAATGCCTCGGATGACTCACAACTGAAGCTGGTGACATCCTACAGATATCTTGGTCGATGGATAGATTATACTCCCATCTTTCCAATTACACAATGAGGAACTCAAACAAAAGCTTAACTTTTTGTATCCAACGAAGGTTAAAGTCAAGGGCAACTGGACTTGGTTAAAGTACAAACACAAATGTTGTTTCTCTCATGCAGTTCGGCAGCAATTAATTCAGTCTACCATCTTGTCTGTAATGAACTGTGGGGCATCATTTGCACCATCCAGACTTCACACTTTACATGGTTTGTATCACAGCACACTTCCTTTGTCAGGAGATGGCTTCAGAACTCATCACTGTGTATAGGAATGTAGGTTGGCCCTCTCTGTCAGTCAGAAGATATCTGCACTTATAGTATATATATTATAGTATAGTATAGTAGTATATTTATATAGCACTTCTGGAAAAATAGCCTTCCCTCTCTCCTAGTGTTTAGGCAAACTCACTGCTTTACTAGATCCCAGGAGTGCCTAATTCTGGACCAAATCCAGAACAGAGCCCTGCTACACTCACGTGGAATAAACTTCAGCAGGATTTAAAGTTGGATCATCTGATTTCTCTTGCAGACAATTCCTGTACTTGCAATGGTTCCATGGTAGTGATGCTGGTTTTATGTATTGTTGTGCTTCAGATTTTATTTAATTCTTTTCTTATTTTTTGTTTGTCTAATTGTTGGATTCCTTTGCTTTTATTGCCCCACACGGCAGCAGTGTAAAAGATAGTGAATTGCTCTGAATCGACCACATTATATAAAATGTTGAATGTATGAAATGAAAAAAATGTATTAAAACTAGTATCAAATTTTTATGTAAACATTTGTTGTTGACAGTATCAACATCTTTAAAAGTGTGAAATCACCAACATGTTCTGCTCTGAAGAGCAAATGAATGATAATGAGCAATATAGAATGATTTTAATGGTGAAAATAGCACAGTTGCAGCTGGTGAAGCTCAACATAATTGATGTAGGATAATTACAGTGCATAATCAGTGCATACGTTTATCATCCTATCACTGCTTCATCATTAAGGCACACTCTACTAAGTTTTCATTGATCCAACACTGTGTCTGCACAATGAGACCAGAAAAAGTCTTTCAGGAAACCAAGGCTGTCTAATACCCAGGCTTGAAAAACCTCAAGTCTTCGGAATGCTGTAAAAGGTTATCAGCAAACTAAACATGCAACAATGAATTTGGTTTTCTAAAGGTCTAAAAATGCTTATAAAACATCTTCATGGAAAGCAGAAGTAGTTTTGCCAGATTTAAAAATTTTAAAAACCATTGCCCTTACAGTTAAGTTGTTATGATAAATTTCATGCACAGTTGACAAAGAAATTGATTGATGATTAATTTACACTGACTGTAATAAAACCATGTTTGTGGAGGAAAGGCTACAAATATTTAATTAATCCCTTATTTAATAAATAATTCTGGAAAGCAACATGGCCTCCTGACATATATTATATTTTATCTTAGTCCAGTAATATCTCGTGTACAACTCTCTGTTATCATTAATTACAATCAGTGGTTTTTTTTCATGTCCAATTTTGTCAATGAAACTTTCACTATGAAGGTATTTTTAATAAATGGCACTAACAATATGACCATCAGGCAGGCAAGCTGTGCAGCCTGAGTTACCATAGTGATGTAGCCCACTTACCATTTACACATCTGTACAGAGTAGTCCAAAACTGTACAGGCTTATAATAATGGTTATAATAATAACCATTATAATAATAATAATAATAAAAATAATAATAATAATTGTATTTATAAAGCACATTTCAAAAGCCACAATAAAAAGTGCTTCTCAAAAGCAACAAAATAAAAGAAACAAAGCATAAAACAAGAAATACAACATATAGGAAATATAAAAAAAAAAAAAAAAAAGCAAATTAAATCAAGTAAAATCAGGAAAGGCTCTCTGATAAATGTTTGCTTTAAGAAGCGACTTACAGGAGATCACCGACTCAGCTGACCTGATTTTCTTGGGCAGATCATACCAGAGCCTTGGGGCCCTGACTGCAAACGCTCTGTCCCCTTTTGTTATCAACCAGGCCTTTGGAACAGACAAAAGACTTCTGCCCGAGGACCTCAGAGTACGTACTGGTTGTAAGAGGTCATACAGCAGGGAGAGAGGCCACGAAGGCAGTGTTTGCCTGTTACGGTGCTCCGTGTTGGCCTCAACTCCACCAAACGTATGTCCTTACTTTTGCAATGACTGGTGCAAAGAGGTTTGATGAGTTATGGCCAATTATGTTCTTTCACTTATGCCTTTTTGGACCAGTTGTGTATTTAGGTTCATACATGTCAAAAAGCCTTAAGGTGAAAATATTGTTCATTCCAAAAGTCCACACATGCAGGAAATACAGTACGGTAGATGTTTCTCTGATTTGTTTGTTTGCAAAAAGAGCTAAATATATGTATCACATTGTGTGTAAAGTTAAGTCAAGCTTCAAGATCTTCAGCCACACAACTCTGTAACATTTGACCCTTAGAAAGACTGTGTTAATCTCTTTTATACTGTTCATCTCTACATCCTGCCACTCGGAATTAGCATACGTAGACTAGGGATGGGGAGGAAAATCGATACAGCATAGTATCGTGATATTTTCCGTGGCATATACATATCACATCGTAACAGTGTATCACTGTGTTATTATGTGAATTGTACTTGAGAAGTTTACTTTTTGGTACTATAATAATAAAATCCATTGCTTTTTTAGTCCACTAGAAAAAGAGTTTTCCTTTGGGGACACAATTTGAAAAAAGATTTTAAAAATCGCAATAATATTGTATTGTGACATAAGTATTGTGATAATATCGTATTGTAGGGCCTCTGGTGATTCCCACCCCTAACGTAGACATGATCTCTGCTTCCTGCTACGCCAATGACATCCACATCTACATTTCCACCAAATCCATCTCCACTCTGCCCCACCGATACGCAAGCCTGGATGCAAAGCAACTTCCTCCAACTCAATTACAATAAATCTGACGTGATCATCGTTGGCCCCAAATCCCTCACAACCCTGTCTCCATCCCCACATGTCCTCAACCTCGGAGTCATCTTTGACAGCAACCTCACTTAATACATCACATCAACCAAATCACCAGGACTGCCTTCTTTCACCTAAAAAACATTGTCCTTCTCCACCCATCATTCAACTTCTCTGCCGCTGAAACCCTGATCCACGGCTTTGTTACATCCAGAATCGACTCTTCTCTCTACATCCAAAACTCTGCTGCTATCCTCCTCACCCACACCAAATCGTCCCCATCCCCCAGAATCTCCACTGGCTCCTGTTCCCCTACGCATTCAGTACAAAATCCACCTCCTCACCCACAAAGCCCTCTAACAAGGTCCCTTCCTACCTCACATGCCTGCTCCACCGCCACAATCCCCCCACCGTAACCACCACTCAGGACCAAGCACCATACCTGGGGTGACAAAGCTTTCACCCTTGTAGCCCCTTCCCTCTGGAACTCCCCACCCATTCACATCTGTGAATGTATTTACATATTTATCTATTTATAATGTTTAATATAATTCTTAATGTACTGGTTTTATTGTAAAGTGTCTTTGAGTGTCCTGAAAAGCGCTATAGAAATAAAATTATTATTATTATTATTATTATCATTATCTAATGGTAAATTCTCTGACTGTAAAAGCAACATGAAAACAACCAATAATAATAATACTTAACTGCTGCCATTACTACTAATAATGACTGTACAAAAAAATGGGATGACAACCTGTATCTGATCCCTGAGTCTTCTCCTAACTGCTTCCATCAGACGTGAGTCCTCATGGAAGAACAGACAGAGTGAATAATTGTGTTTTCCCCTCCCTCCTCTCCGCCACGGAGCAACAATCCATTAAAAATGTGTCCATTACATTTCTTCGGCGTGTCTTTCAACTCACCAGTCTGGGGACGGAGTACCGCGGGGCAGATGAAATTGAGCAAACACCAAAAAGAGCCATTTTTCAAGGCAGCATATTCATTTTGAGAGTGCTGTGCAGCACACTAACACTTAAAACACAGACCCAATACAAAGAAATTTTAGTGAGAGTAATGGGGAGAGCATGCACAGCAGAGAGAGTGCAATCAAATATATAGATGCACAAACATGAATACATATGCATATGCCCAGACACAGATAAAAACAGAAAAACAACATGGTGGTTTGTGTCCTCTTTCTGCAGAGCCGAAAAAAACACATGTGATTCTTCCAGCCTTCAAGTAACAAGTTCTGCCTTCTGTGCGACAATACCACCCGCAACATGTGGGCTCTTAGGCCAGCCGAAGAAACAAAAGGTTTTTCTTTTTCTTTGATTGCGAGAGAAGCACCTTTTCTATACTCAGACACACCATTTGCCATTCATCTCATACCTCCTCCTCCTCCACCTCTCACCTACTCCTCCCCTCTGCTCACCATGTCCCTGATAAGCACTCTGCAGACAGCACCTCTGCTGCAGTCAGCCAGACAGATGAGCTTCCTCTTTCTCACACACAAGTATAAATACATGCGCACACGCACACACACACCTTGACTTTTATTCACTGGTAACACTTCAGTCCGCATATTTAGCATTCATAAGCCGTATATAAATAATAAATAAAATGCTTCATAACACATTATAATGTTGTTATAAGGACAATGTATGTGTTGAATGAATGTAAAGTTATAACTTCTCCTTTGAAGAAATTGTTTTACTATATTGTCATTTGTTATCTGTTTATGGGTTTTAGTTATTAACAAATATATTAAACAATTAAATCTGCTTACAATAACATTGTGGTGTCCTATAAACTATGTATTACATGTTTATTAACTGCTTATAAATGAAAAACACTTTAACTAAAGTGTTGTTCACTGTCAGCCCCATCTAACCAAATTATTCATCCACCCCGTGAAGTTCATTGATCCAGCCCATGTTAACCAGCATCGATTCCTGCTTTATTAATAACATTGGGAGAGTCACTAGTCAGCGTGAGGACAGGTCTATTCTGTCCTGGAAAAAGCGGGTTTGTAATGATCACATTCTGTGTGCTTTAGTTTGTCCCTGGGGCAAGATAGGAGACATTTAGTCTCAACTACACAGAAGAGAATTGACTTGCTGATAACCATTGACAGACTTTTGGGTCAGTGCAAGAATAACAGTTGTTGACATTTGCCTGAGCCGCGAAAAACAACTGACTGGTCTTTTTTTATCCCCATGTAGGATGTGCATGTTGTAACTACGAGGCAAATAAACACAGCACAAAATCCCCCAAACTGGTCAGACATTAAAAAAAATATTTGTACTGTTTTTCCAGTCCAGGCTGTAGGGCAGAGTCAGAGTGTTAAAGGAAAGACACCAACACCTCCTAAATGGATTCCTGCAGCAGAAGGCTGATGCATTCTACAGGCAATACTTTTCCTTTAGCCTCGTAGTGGGGAAGGTTGGTTTACACTGCTCTTGAAAAATGGAACAGGCCTTGCTTTAGACTCAGCCAGGGGCAAGACTTCATACTCCAAAACCAAAACCAGCAAGAAGATATCATTAAGTAACATCGTCATGATGTGCCTCTGTGTACCAGTGTGCTTCTCGGGGCTGGACAGGGTGAATCACACATCAGAAACAGTCCCCGGCGCTGGGCTGTTTGAAGAGATGTGTACAGAGCAAATACTTGCATCAGTGATGTCTTAGCCATTCAGGGGGTTTGCGTGAATCTAGCAAACCTCTGTTACAAACAATTTGGCTCTGTTCACACAGCGCATTGAAATTTTACTTTAAAGCTGCACTAATTAATATATTCACATGAACAATGGCTCAAATGGCTGCGTGTGAAAGGGGTCGTAGTGTAGTGAGGAACCATCTGTAAGATCATTGTTTGGTTTTTCTGGCCTGCAGCTTTTCTGTCTCATCAACTACTGTATTTTCCAGCCACAGTAGACAGCAGTTTTCAGTACAAACACTCTGATAAACCCACTGAACACGACCTGCCTCAGCACCAAACAGGACACAGACAAAGTTAGAGACAAGCTGGTGAACATAGTGGCGCATACAGCTGCAGCTAAAGAGAAAGATATTTCCAGGCTTTTATTATAATATATGCTTAAATCACTGAACTCACCCTGCCTATATTTGGGACAGGCGTCTGTAAGGGACAGGCTTTTAATTCCTTTACCATGCTGGAAAATCTGAATGAATAATACATTCGTGCTCATTGTTTCGGTAAAATGAACAAAACCAGAGGTCACTAATAGGTGGACCGCGGTCCGGAACCAGACCCAGCCGCTGTCCTCTCCGGACCGCCAACCTACAGCCGATGTATTATTGAGACATACTACCTCGTTACGGAGCGTTTCTATATTGACCTGCGCAGCTCTTCTAGCATTTACTGTACTGTTTTAGTGGCCCAGGAAACTCACAGACCAATCGCATGTGCTACAATCGTCTCATGTGACGCTGCTCAGCCAATCAAATCTCTGTGTCCCGAGGCTTGCGAGTCGAGTGCGTGAGATTCACCAGAGATGTTTTGGAAACTCATACGAATTGAGGAGACGAAAGGGAAAAGATATTCCCATTGCTTTTAAGAATGTACAGATTTTTACATGTACATTCCTCCCATGGACAGTTCAAAACCAGAATATCTCATAGAACTCCAATGCTAGCTGGCAGGACAAACTAGAGCTCACGTTTCTCACTGAACAAGAGAAAGTAAGAGTGGTACCTCTATAAGAGGGAATGAAAGAGAAGAGGAGGTATTACAGCTGTTCATTTGTGTGTTGAGTGTTTATTATAGAATTGGTTATAAAATTGGTTATTTAATTTTTTCTAAAGAATTAGGCACTTTATTTTAGTTTACTTAAATTTAGAATTTATTATTAGAGTAGTTATTATTTATTATCCTTCCAGTTAGATGTGAAAACTGACTGAAATTTGATTTGATTTGACAGTCCGTTGTTGACTAAAAACATATGTTGATACAACTATAGGTTATGGTACTGAATGATAACGCAAGTTAGTCGTTTTGATGTTCTGGACCTTTGCTTCGGGAAATTTTCTCTAACTGGACCTCTTTGAATTATTATTGAATACCCTGAACTAAACGATTGAATTGTAGAGAATCGAACCGATCAAGTGATGTGTAGCATGTCCATATTGATAAAAGTTTAACAATTTATATTGGCAGGTGCAATCTAAGCAGTTTAGAACTAGCTTTTAAAGGTTTTATACATCAAGAGAACTTCTATAAAAACTAAAGTGAGACCTGATTTTATTTGTCAAAACATGCAGCCACACCTGGCCAGTAAAAGGGACATGCGTCTACTTAGGACCAGCCTTATAATTGAAGTTTTACGGCATATAGAGTGAATATTAGACATAAATTCATCAGATGGCTTAAACATGACTTCAAATGAATGCTAATGTTACTCCATGTCTGATTATATATAAAAAAAGACAGCATCATGTTAGGATTTTGGTTTGTGTTAATGTTTTTCCTGTTTTAGTCTGTTTTCATGGGTTTGGTTTTGGGTTCTGTGTTTCTGTAAGTTTATTTTGATCCTGTCCTGGTGTGGGTTTTGTTTTAGCATCTGTTTCAAGTTTAGTGTAGTCCTGTTTCCTGGTTGGTCCTGTCTCACTGCCCTGTTCTGTTTAGCAGTTGGTCCATGTTTTATGTTTTGGAGTTTTGTTCCTTGTCTTGTGTTTCCTCTGTTTAGCCTTGTTTATTCTTTTGTTCATTTGCATGTTCAGTTTAGCTCACTTAGTACCTGTTCTGTCTCGTATCTTTGTTTTAGTCCTGCATTTTAGTTCTGTGTCTTAGTTCATGTCTTTGTATTTACTCCTGGTTCTGTGTTTGTTATATTGGCTTTGTCTGCTCTGTGTTCTTAATCCTAGTTTCAGTCTGTTTTCCCTGTTAGGTTGTAGTTTATTTGTATTATTTGTGATCTGTCTGCTTGTGTTCTGGATTAGTTTGCTATTTATATTATTCTGATCTGTTCCGTCTTATTTATATGGTCTGTATTTAATTTTTGGTAACATGTGTTCTGTCTGCTCCCCCTGTGATCACTCTGCCTACCTGCATGTCTGTCTCATTAGTCTCTGTCACCTGTGTTGCTCTCGCCCTGCTCGTTAGTCCTTGTATTTCTGTTTGCTTGTTTTTTTAGTTTGTGTCTGGTCATTGTTGTATGTGGAGTGTTCTGCCTGTTACGGTACTACCTGTTCTATCGTTTTGGATTTGCCAGTCTCCGCTACCTGTAAACGTTTCTTGCTTTGTGTTTGGATTAAAATCCATGAACTTCATGGCAGCTCTCCAGTGTCTTGTGATTGGGCTCTCTCTTGTTTTCACACATCTGAATCCTGACTGATTGTAGGTTTGTGTAAAGGCTTGTGCAGACTACACGACTTTCAGTGTCAGCCATTGGCTGTTCACACAACACAACTTGCCGTAATGTGATGGAAGTCTTGAAGTCATTGTGGCGATCACACTACATGACTGATCGGTGAGGGGGGGGCGTCACACACTATGCAAGTTGACAGCGGCTCTGTCACCTGAAGCAGGTCTCCAAACCACATTTTGTCAAGAAAACACACGTGAAATGTGAAACGGGAAATGACACGAACCTACAGACTGTACAGCTGTTGTTTGTTATTATAAAGATAGCGATTATAAAGACAAAGAAGGGGAGTAAAAAGTTTGTTTTGCAGAAAAGGTAGCTCTGCCAGCTGCCTGCTCTCATTGGCTGGATGTGGATGTCGAGTCGGCCGACTCCGCCAGATATTTGGCATGCTAGATATCTGGCAGATGTCGGCGATGTGTCAGTGATGTATTGGAGCCGTTTTGATGCGTCTTTGTGTAGTTCACACATAACAACCGCCGATCTACTGCTGATTTACGAGCAGCAAATCGGGCTCAAAATCCTGTAGTGTGAACTAGGCCTATTTGCAGAGACATTTACCAAAATATCAAGTTATTAATTATGAAGAATGGTTCCTTTCACAGTGACTTTATTGTTGCATTACCCCTAGCCTTTGAAAACTTTTATACATATTGATATTGTATAGCTGGTGTGAATGTGAAAGAACAAACTTATTCCATGAAAATTACTATTTTTGTCAGAATGGCTCAAACACAGCAGGGGAAAAAGAAAAGTTGCATTGTAAAAGTATGAAGTGTCACAAAAGAAATTCTACACTATCCTTCTGATAGTTTCAAAGTGTACATAAGTACTGAAACTTGCTGAAACAAGGAGAGGAGGAGATCTGGAAGTAGAAGAAAACAGAATGTCAGATCAGAGTTGAATGAGATCACTTTGCTCTTCAGCAGATGCTCCAGGGCAGCTGATGACTTCTATGAAGACTTCCTGTAATCCTCCTCCTCCTGCACAAAAGAAACCACACACACTGTTTTCTTCATACTTACCATCACTCAAACTCTTGTCACTTTATGGAGCCGCTGCTTTAGAAGTCAACTACTGTGAGGTTTCCTCTAAAATTACTACACTATACTAAAATGACTTTAGTTACACAACTTAAGTCTATAATACACCACTCACAACTCCTGTTGCACCATTACACACTTGTGGCTTTCTTCTTTTTTAACTCTGAACTGCCCGTTTATTTTATTGTTTTATTTCTTCTTTTATCGCGCTTTAATTTTATTTTGCCTCTCGTGTATTATCATTCACTGTGGTATTTCATCTCTTTGTCGCTGAAGCACTTTGTACTTTGTTTTGTTAAGTGCTCTATAAATAAAGGTTTTAATCATTGTATTATTATTATCATCATTTTTATTATTATTATTATCATTATTATATGATAGCCACAGACACATTAACACTTAATAACTCTTGTTCATGAATCACATGAGCAGAATGACATAATGTAATTATGTTGTAGAAGAAAGACTGCTGTACCTGTTAGGAGTCTCTTCTTTGTTAAAACAGCAAAATGCCAAAGGCACTTTTGCAGTGCATCATAATCATAAACCCGCTTTGCAACATTACATTCCCCCTGAATGCATCATGTAGTTTTCCTGTTCTCCTGCCTTTGATTACCAGAATACCTCTGACCAGGATGGATTTCTCTGCGGGAAGCCACATTAGTTTCCCACAGAGACGACAACCGACCAAGAACACGGCTAAAATAGAACCAAACGAACACTGCAGCTCACTGAGGCTTTAATTTGCAATTGAATGTGTCACAGGAAATCACATCAACAGCTAATACATTTTGTGGGAAATGTTGTTTATTGTTCAGTGACGAAGTATTTTGTTGTTTTACGTAATATCTGCTCTTGCAATACAAGCACTCACTCTGTTAAACAAAAAATCCCCAGCCAGACAACAACTCTGAACTCTGTATGTTTGCACTACATGCGCTATATTGCACATGAAAAACGTGCAGTGGAATTAGTAATGACAACTATACTGTAAATATGTGCTGACTATTTTTATATTTATCTATTCCTGCTAATTGTCTTGTTCTTTTTAGTGTAAAGAAGAGTTGACTATCATTTTCATATCTATGTATGTTTAGAAGCTACTTTAATTTCTTCTATTCTATTTTATTAACACTTTATCCTATTTTCGGCTCACTGTTTTGTTGTTTTCTTATTACACTTTTGAGTACACGTTGGGCCACTTGGTTAAGGTTAGGAAAATATTTTGGTCTGGTTTAAATACAGAAAAGTCAACAGCGGTATGAAGCACAAGACATAATGTGTTTAGGTACAGTGTGTAATATTTCTGGGGCTCTATTGACAGAAATGCAATATAATATCCATAGCACCCCCTTCTATGGAGGTCGCTGTATTTTGTTGTCATGTTTCTACCGTGGCCGACAACGGACCAACAGCGCTACAGAGCGTGTTTCGTCATCATGCCGTTCTTCTTCTACTTGTATACTTCTGGCAGTGAAGACGCCTCTCACTACATTAAATAAGTCCGTAGAAGAGGGAATAATAATAATAATAATAATAATATGCAGTCTCTGAGTAACCTTCTGGTTTAGTAGAAGTAAGAAGTGAAGTGACATTTGGACAAATGAACAACAAGCACACGGGACGGATACAAACACCTGACGGCAGAAATCACGGATGTTGTGGATTTTCCCAGATGGGAGGCTATAATGTAGGACAGATGTGGTGCTGAAGTTGTCTGTTTTCTGCTGGACAGGTAATTAACTTAACTAAGTTTGTCAGACTTTAGCGATGGAAATGAAAACTGTTGTTTGATAGCTTTAGCTTGAAGCTGACCATAATCACAGAGAGCCGTGAGGTGTTTCCCCTGTCAGTGATGTGAAATACGTAGTTGGATTAAGTTCATGTCGCCTACTTATTCTCCAGCCTATGGGTTGGCTTTGCCGGTTACGTTAGCAATCAGCGGATCAGTAACGTTAATTGGCAATAAAACTGTAATGTTAGCTTAGAGCATGGAATCATCAGCCAGCTAAAATTTTACTGCCCTGGTAGAAAAATAATGTAAGGTTAGTTGGACTGGTTTATTCTCCAACGCTGGCTTTGGCTTGTGGTGTAAAATATGTAGTTGGATTAATTTCATGTAGTTACTCTCTCTCCAGCGTTCTGTTTTGTCACCTTTGTGACACAACCAGCTGATCACTAAATGGCAATAAAACGGTAGCTTACAGCTGGAAGCTCAGGTCAGACAGCTAAACATTTACTGCGCTGATAGAAAAAATATGTTGTTGGATTAGATTTATGTAGTTAATCTCTCTCTCCAGCGCTCTGTTTTGGTTTTGTTACCTTCTGAGACAATCATCTTATCACTAATTGGCAATAAAATGGCAGCTTCCAGCATCAAAGCTCAGATCAGCCAGCTAAACCTTTACTGCGCTTTAAAAAAAAAATAAAGTAATTTAATGTAGTTATTCTCCAGCACTCTGTTACCGCTTTATTAGTGGACAGAAATGTGCCCTTACCTTTAAGACAAACCACTGATGAACATTATTGGCAATAAAACTAACAGCAGGGAAGCTCAGATCAGCAGCTAAACTTCACATTTTACTTCCCTGGTGGAAAACATGTATTTCTTTTTACTACTAATGGTGATTATACAGTATAACAAAACCGTGTGCCTATCAAGTGACCAATAATCAATATTTTTTTTATATGGCTTAGCCGCTGTGCAAACAAATGTGTAATTTCTACTTTCACATGCTAAATGCCCATTAAAAACATTGCACCGTTTTACCACAAGCTGAAATTATGGCTGTCAGTACTACTTTGTGTTTCGGTTTCTAAAAAATTAAAAAAGACATTTTGGTAAGATTTGCATGGTTATCTAATTAAGCAAAGCGAGAGGAGCCTTGATCCTCACCTGACAATGCCTTTGTAAACGTCATGTATTATGTGGTTTATATTGGACTGTGGTGCAGAAACAGTGAGGCTTACATTGTCCTGGTATCTGTCAGTGGTCAGGCTTGATGCACTAGATGTGATAGTTTTTTGAGAATTTTTTATTATTATTATTTATTTATTTTGGTATGTCCAGATGAGCCAACCCTCCCAAGTTGTAAAATACTGTTTTACAGGAGTATGAGACATCCTGAAACACTTCATTTCTTGATGTGGCTGTTGTTTATTAATGAACAAGTAACAATTATATTTTTTAAAAAACCATGATTTTACTGATTAATTAAGTAAATATAATTTCTTAATATATCCATCTAAAGAAACCTCAATTCTTGACTAACAACTCTCTGCTATCTCATTGATGACATCTTTGTGCGGTCTCAGGCACTGTAGCTATACAACTCGCTTGGATAGCGAGGGGGGTGCAGTTTGCAACCCACACCACTAGATTTCACTAAAACTTACACTGAACCTTTGACGCAACCCACACCACTAGATTTCACTAAAACTTACACTGAACCTTTGACATTACTAAACCACAAGCTTTCACTAACTTTATTCAAAGTGCTTTTGTTGCCTAAACCTAACCCTGCGATGGACCAAGAATGCAAACCCCAGTGTGAAAGTCCTACGTCTTGTATGCCCGCTGTCCATCCTGACTACCTACCTCGACTTCTGAGCTGACCAAAAATGTGGCTTGTCAACAACATCAAGGACATTTCCCAACTCAAAATAACTGGGAAACAAATCAGCTGAATGTAAATGTAATTTCTTAGAGATAGGGTTGCATTAAAGCCCACTTAACAATTAAACATTTAAGTAACTTAAAAGAAGAATTTTAATGTTAAAGAATCACTCTGCTGATTTTATACGTTTGGCCAGTTCACCCGTACTACTCTGTTACGGGTGTGGACAGAACGGACCCAAACGCAGTGCTTGTCAGTTTACAAAAGAGGTTTATTGAGGGAAAAAAAAAAAAAGGGAAGAGGGGAGTCGGGAGGTGAGATGAGGTGAGCAGGACGCCAGCAGACGAGTGCACGGAGGGCCGAGGAGCAGGCGGGGCTGGCAATGCTCGAGCGAGGCGGCTGAGAGGGGGCTGGAGGCCGAGGCGAGGGAGGTGAGGAGCGTGCAGGGAAGCCGGAGGGACGCTGTGGAGGCGAGACGAGGGGAGAAGGCAGGTAGGCGAGCCCGGCTGACTGACTGGATGGCGGAGGTGAGTGGACCAGGACTGGAGCGACGACGATCAAGCGAAGATGGAGTGGAGAACCGGGGTAGAAATACTGTTGAAGATGAGGCTGATGGCAGACAGGTGCGGCGAGCGGAGGTGAAGGTTGATGAGACACAGGTGCCGGTCATCAGCTGGGCTCCAGGGCGGAGAGGGAGAGGCGAGGAGAGGAGACACGGGGGAGAAAACAGAAATGCTAGACGAAGTAAAAAAAAAGAAACAAAAGAGCACAGGGCACTCACCGTCAGCCGGGCTGCCACCGCAACACTACTCAGGTTGAAATTCAGGTTGTCCGAAGTACACAGACCTGGCTTTGAGGTAATCCGATGAAACGGAAAAGAAAAACTATAAAAACTGTAAATACTATACTCAGACTTTGTACAGTACATAGCAAATGACCACCAATAGTCCCCATGCTCTTTGGCCTATGTGCAGCCTGGAGAGGCAACAGCTGTCATGTCTTCTGCGGCTTTGGAGGAGCTTTAGACAATCTGTGGAGGAAAAACAAAACATCAAGTTGTGTTATGGGCGTTTATGCAATTTATTTGTAGCTTGAGCTAAAGAGTTTGACAATTCCTTTCTTGTTCTGTCACTCACAAGTCCCACAACTTAAAGGAACTACAATACTAAATCTTGGCTAATGGTGGCTAAAGCCTAATTTATACTCCTGCATAGGGTCTACGTGCGTAGCCTACGGCGTAGCTACGCACGTAGCCAAGCATTTATACTTGTGCGTCCGTGTGTCCATCAATCTGCAATTATACCCCCAAACACTAGTCTCCAGTAGCGCTACAGCATCCACTGTGCTGACTTTTGCCAGCCGAGCAGGCTAACTTCCAGTTTAGCCCTCCACTAACGTGAATGGGGGTAAAATTGTAAACGTGCGGCTGGTGCAGCCTTTTCAAATGTAAAAGTAAAACGAGTCATTTCACTTGGGTTGTGATGGTCAAATATATTGATCCACCACGTTACAGACGCCGTTTTTGCCGCTAGTAAAGTTACTTCAAAGCACAGGCACTTCCTGTTGGCTCGGAGGCATTGCGAGGCTACCCAGCTGACCAATCACAGTGCTTACGGTCCGCGTCGCCTCGACGTGTAGTTACATTTTTGAGGAGGTGCATGTCAGGTGTTGTTGTTAAAAGCAATTTATACTTCTGCATCAAATCGTACCCTACGTAGGGTACGATTATAAGTATAAATGGTCACCTAGGTGACGGCGTAGGGTACGGAGCTATGCAGAGACTACGCCGTCGATTTGATGCAGAAGTATAAATTGCTTTTAACCCTTTGAGTGTGTATGGGGGGCTAAGAACATCTGGTGAACACACACACACACACACACACACACACACACACACACACCACTGCCCACCAGCTGAGTCTAGAAGGGTGTGTTGGTTAGAGATAAGATTTTCTCTGATGTCCTGATTTCTCTTATTCCTAAGCCAAATTGCCCCCCCACTCATCACCTCACCTCTTCAAGAGCACGCGTGCACAACCTCACATGATCAGCAAGGGCACAAATTGGACGTTTCAAAACAGCCCATATAAAATCTTTTTGTGCTACATAAGCAGCCATGTATCAAGGGAGAGCAACAATACCTACAGTAGCTGCTATGGGGCTTATTTAATTACATCAAATTCTTTTTGTTGAAAAACCATAAATAAAAGAACAAGCTCATCATCTTGGGTTTACTAACTCTGCTTAATTATTCACCCGGCATTAATTAGGCAATCAGCAGGCAATGTATTCAGCCCACCAGAGACCATAAAATATGAACAGCCAGTGCTTGTCTGTATGTTGTGCTCACATGTCTACAGTGGCTCTGTGTTGGACTGTATTTTTTGGGGGGTAGTAGCAGAAAAACAAGCAGCAGCTGTAAAGAAAAGACTGTACAGTACAATCTGGGAAACTGCCAATAAACAGGCTGAAAGTGCAACCTGTTATTTCACTTCTGTGTTGTATCATAATTCTGCATCCAAATGTCAGTCACCTAAACAATGAATCCGCTCATGTTCTCAGGTGTTTTATTCTGCCCTTTTAGCGTTTCCTAGACTGGAGTGTAATGTTAATGTGATGGTGTAAATGGTAAAAAGTGTGAATGCAGTCGGCTATAAAACCTGCCTCTGTCTATAAAATACATTAGTGGTTTTTCACAAGGAAGTGTTAAAGGAATTATAAAAACAGTAACGCATCACTGTCAGTCAGTAATGTTATCTCAGGTGTCTAGTGGTTTCATTTAGAAAACTTAACCAATGTTATATTTTGAAACATCAGTGCCCCTGCAGAGCCTGCTACATTTGAGAGTCATCTTAAATCAGTTTCTTCCTAATGTGTACTCAACCTTTTATTTCCTATTCTTGGTTAAAGACACTGGGCTAAAAACACCAGTGCAAAGCAAAAAACAACTTATTATTACTTATTATACTTAATTAATTATATAATACTTAACTAATTATATAAACACAAGACTGTTTTTGCCAACATTCATCATGAGCTGAACTCTATGTACACAAAAGGCCTATTTCTCTCAAATATTGCTCACAAATCTGTCTAAATCTGTGTTAGTGAGCACTTCTCCTTTGCCGAGATAATCCATCCACCTCACAGGTGAGGCATAACAAGATGTTGATCAGATGCATGGGTATTGCACAGGTGTGCCTTAGGCTGGCCACAATAAAAGGCCACTCGAAAATGTGACGATGATGTAACAGAATATAGCAGCAGAATGACTTCAGAAGTGTACAGAAACATTTTGTCTGCCAGTTTACGGAGAAATGCATTGAAACTAATGGGGAGGAAGTTTATCATGCAGCAGGACAATAACCCAAGCACACTGCCAACAAGACAAAGGTGGAAAAATAGTGGAAGGTCTTAGACTGGCCAAGTCAATCACCTGACCTTAACCCAATAGAGCATGCGTTTCACTTCCTTAAGAGGGGACTGAAGGGAGAAACACCCCGAAAACAAACAAGAACTGAAAGAAGCTGCGCTAAAAGCCTCGAATAGCAACACAAATGAAGAATGCAACAGTTTGGTGATATCAATGGGTCACAGGCTTGTGGCAGTTATTGCTAGAAAGGGTTAGGCCACCAAATATTAAATGTTATTTACTTTAAGAATATTTGTTCCATTATTTTTGCTCACCTAAGAATGCTAATACAAACGGTGGTATGTCCTAAGTTATTTAACACATCTAAATGTGAATACCAGGAAATAAAAGCTGAAATTCTGAACTCTTGTCTCATCTTTTGATCTTAAACCCAAATGTTGTCAGTGAACAACAAAAACAAAGGAATTTGCCTCACCGTTCCAATACTTTTGGAGAGGACTGTATCTGTCCATCAGAAAACTCTGTGAATAAAAGAAAACTAGAATTTATTTTCTCCATATTTCTAATATTACTCCATCACATGTTATCCAGTTTCACCAAAATCTGTGAAAATAGTTGTTTTTGTACAGTATTCATTGGGTGGCAGCGTTATACTGAGAAATCTTTGCATTGGACGCTAAATTAATACAAGTGCAGAATGAGTCATTTTAAAATGGTTTTCCAAATGACAAACTCTTAAATGTTATCAAGAATACCTACAAAACAAAATTTTTTGTCATTGATGGGCCAGATACTGCCATAGCGGTGACCTAGTGCAAAGCATATCATATAAAAACATTTAAACATATTTTGAGAACCGGAGATTTTGTTATTCTATGTTTCTCTAAGAATACACTAAGCAGACAACACATCATTGATACTGCCGTCTTCATTTACCTATTTGCCATTGAAGTAATCCATCCAAAGGTAACTAAAAGTAATCAGATTACATTAATTTTATTTAATTTTCTCTAAGTAATTGACTTAGAGGAAAATCATTCAGACTCATAATATTGATTTCCATTTTTATGCAGATGACACCCAGTTTATGTCCCATTAAGGCCTGGTTCTTCTGATGTCTCTGGTATTATCTCTTGCCTTGATGAGATAAAAGCCTGGATGTCTAATAACTCCCTTCAGTTAAACGACACAAAATCAGAAATCATTGTATTTACCCCCATCGGAACCAGCACTAGCTACCTCAAAAACCTCACAACCAACCTGGGTGTCTTCTCGGATAACATCCAGAAAGAAGCTCGCAACCTTGGTGTCATTTTTGACTCAGAGCTGTCTTTTGATGATCAGGTGACGAAAGTAGTGCAGTCCTGTTTTGTCCAGCTGAGACAGCTAACCAAGATTAGACCATTCCTCTCCTCTGCTGACTTAGAGGTCATCCATGCCTTTATTTCTTCAAGACTTACTGCAATGCTCTGTATTCTTGTATTAGGAAGGGAAATATTCATAGATTACAGCTCATTCAAAATGCTGCAGCCAGGCTTTTAACTTGCACTAAGAGGAGTGACCACATCACTCCAATCCTAGCCACCCTTCGAGGGTTACCTGTGAGTTTTGATTGTAAGATTCTACTATTATTTGTTTTTAAGGCCCTGAATGGCCAGGATCCTGCCTACATCTGTTATTTGTTAACTCCCTACAAGCCAGACTGATGCCTGAGATCCTCTGGCAAGTCTCTACTAATTGTTCCAAAGTCTCGCCTTGTCACACTAATGTGGCTTTTCCATTACCAGTACCAGCTCAACTCGCCTCACCTGGTTTTAGCCGTGCTCCGTTTTCCATTGCAGACAAGCGGAAGCTTCCGGTCTACAATATGAAGCCAATGCGGAAGTCCCTGAAAGTCCAGCAGGGGGCGATTCTTCTGGTTGCAAAAAGAAGTACGGCTCCATTAGAAATAATGGGAAAATGACCCTACTTCTAACCTGAATAATTACCCCAGTAAACACTTTCCTGATGAGTTTATGGTCTCAATCGCTAGTTTCAAGTCTTCTTCAATACAAAATGATGTTCATTTAGTAAATTATGGTCCATAAACCACAAAGCAGACCTGTTAAAATGACAGTTAATGTGAGTTACAGTTGCACCTAGCTAAGCAAGCTATCTAGCTCTGCACACAGCCGTTAGCTCCGCTGTATCGTCACTTCCGGGCACTTCCTGGTTCCAAAAACTCGACATGGCGACGGCCTACCGGCCAACTCGGGGCATCAAAACGTCAGTCCACAAACCAACAGGTGACATCACGATGACTACATCCATTTCTTATATACAGCCTATGATTGCAGATAGTACCCAGAGGTAGTACGGGTAGTACCCCTCAATGTAGCTAGTCGTCATAGCGACTCCACACACAACTGCCGTGACGTAATGTTCAATGCGACACACACAACAGTGATCCAGACAGCTTTCTCTTGACTTTGACAAATTACAACATTTCAACATTCCTCAGAATGTAAAGACAGATAAACGGTATGAAAAGCTTCCAGCTGTGTTTTCCTCTGCCGTTGTTGCTGCAGCGGTCTGTGTGACGGCGGGAGCAGAGGGCTCTGTGAGCGGGCGGCTGGCCGGCCTCACGCGCTCCTCCCGCGGGTTGCGGCGGGGGAAGCTTGCCACAACCCGCCCGTAATCCGCGAGGCTGCTCCTCAACTCCGAAAACTTTCAACCACATTTTTGTTCCGCCATCACTTTTTGTAAAATTGTCAATAGTCGAAATCTACACAGTTGATTTCTCACCTCAAAACTCTCAGAAATGGATTTAGTGATGAAATTATATACTGTAAAAATAAACTTTCTGCTGCTGTCCTCTGTCTGGCGTTCACAATGATGACGCAGTGAATATTCTCTCTGACCAATCAGTAGTCTGCCGTGTTTTCACGTCACATTTTAGTATCCCTCAGCTCACTTGGAACCTCGACGGAGGTGATACGAAAAAAAGTACCTGGAAGCACGTTCAGGTACAACTTTTGAAAACCAAACAGAGGCGAGTAGAGTCGAGTCGAGCTGGTACCGTACATGGAAAAGGGGCTTTAAGGTGACTGTGCCTTTGCTGTTCGGGCCCCTCAGTTGTGGAACTCCCTGCCCGGAGATCTCAGGCAGGCAAACTCAGTGGCCTCTTTTAAATTGCTTGTCAAGTCTCACTTTTATCGTTTGGCGTTTTTATAAACATTATATTATTGCTGTTATTGTATTATCTAATTCTGATTTTGTTGATTTTTAAGTTATTTTAATTCATTTATATTTTTACGTATGGATCATGTTTGTTCATGTTCATCATGTAACTTGGTTTTGAAAAGTGCTATACAAATAAAGTTATTATTATTATTAATTGGTTAATCGACCAATCGTTTCTGCCCTTGTCTTTATGATACAATCTATAAAGCCTACTATTCACCAAAAACATTAGACTAAATAATGCCCAGAAAGTTGTTAACATTTATGGATATTTTTCATTCATACTCCTCCTCTCTTCCGGGTGGGAACTCCACTTCGTTTCTATCCATTGGAAAAAGTCTCAAGGAAACTGCGGTTTCAGAAAAGCCTTGATGGCGCCGCCGCTCCGCCATATTGGCTCAAAGCCTATAGGCCTCAATGGAGATTCCTAGGCGACGGAGCGGCGCCAAAATGGAGGAAAGCGGAGCAGTTTCATAACCCCCGTGTAGGTGGAGCTTGGTTTTCTGGAAGCTCCGTGGAGCTGAACGTCCAGGCACACGGGAGACGGCGGTCGGGAAAAAAAAACATAAACCAGCGGCTGGAAAGTGCCGAGCCGCGGAGACGGACAAAGCGTCTGCACGGTGCGTTTAAAGCAAGAGCTGAACCCGCCCGTCAGGTCCACGACCGGATGACTGTGTGCATCCCTGGAAAAAAAAACTGAAGTGTAATCCGCGAGGCTGCTTGGGAAGTGCAGATCACTGTAACCCACCTGGATCAGGGCTGTAACCCGAGCCTGATGTCCCCTGTCCACCGGGTCTGTCCGGGCATTTCCTCCTCTGCGAGCGCAACATTGAAACCTTCAGACCAGTCGGAGCAGTTAACGGGAGCAGACACAGCGGCGGAGGAGTTTACACTAATGTTTGTTTGACAACCACGTATGGTGTGCTTTTTGAGACGGGAGTGCAATACCGGGAAGCTGTGGGAAAGGCGGGGCCGAACCGGTGGACTCCCAAACTGGATTATTGAGCTCCCCCAGTGCCGATTCACTCACAGCGACGCAGCGTTATTTGGGGGGGGCGGGGGGTCGACGAAGGAGGCAACAACTGGAATTTAGAAACCTTTCTTTGGAACTCTTTACCGACCGCCCTGCCGCTGACTGCACGAGCGGTTCTTAGTCAGTTATTTCGGTCAGACGGCCAGCTGCCTGTGGCCTTCCTCCCCCCCTCCATTCAGGAGCATTAATCAGGTTCGGGACGCATATTTTGGGGATAATTTTTCCCCAGCCGGGGTCGGACTATGGCGGACGACGACATTCTCTTTGAAGATGTGTACGAGCTCTGCGAGGTCATCGGCAAGTAAGTGGAAATAAGCAGCGCTTGTATTATTCCTGTGTTTTCACGGTTGACGCTGGTCACCGGGGCTTTCCAATTAGCTCCTCATAATGTCCTGAGGGTATGGCACGCGCGCAGTTGCACGCACACACTGAAACGCACACGCACGACCAAAAAGCGTGGTGATATGGTTGTGTCGAAACGAATGGTGTGCCCGTGGTCATCATAATTTAATTTACAGTGACCTTTTAATCGTATTTTAAATCCCTTGGCTGCTCTATATTATTGTAAGCTATTTTGTTGAGTTAGAGGTTTTTATTGGCTGTCGAGGAATTGTATACATATTTTCGTACATTATTTAAACACAGGGGTATTATTGCCTTTTTGTTTGAATATATAACGCCACTGACGTGACAACAGTTGTTGCATTCCCAGTTTTATTGCTTTATTCCAACATGAAAATACTATCCTAGTTTACTGAGGCAGCATTTTCTCCTCCTCCTGCATGGCTGGTGTGTTACAGTTGCACAGACGCACAGTGCTTGGCTTGGTGCCGTGTGCTTTGACCTGGTGGCAGTTGGTAACTTGCCGCAGAGATTAAAGGGCAGGGCACCAGACCCATCATGAGTCATGCACGCCGCACATCTGGTCGTCGTTAGTGACTGAAGGTCTCATCCAGCCCACTTGGAAAAACATTCACTGAGAGGCGGCTGTGCACGTTTTTAGGTGTGTTTTTGCATTGAGAAGTCCCAACATTTCATCTAGGTTTGTGTTAAGTCATCACCACCATGTTGTGGAAGAAGAACCTAAATTATCCCCAAACTAAAGTTAGGAGGTATAATGCAAATATAATATAGCTGCAATGTAAACAAATGCCATTATGAGCAATAGGACAGCTGTAAGTTTTTGTTGCAGTACATAACAGGTGAATTATACTGTGGTTTACCTTCCGTTTGCAGTCCTGCTTTAAAAGTAAAGGGAGGTAACCAAGCTTGGTATATCATTAACATCTATCCATATAATTACAGTCTATTTCAAACAAGTAGAATGGTGTGACAGTGTTGGAGTGTGAACGTAGATATATGTCTGTGAATGTTCCCATGCTGCTTGTGTGATGACTAATAAGCCAAACTGGTTACAAATGGTGTCAAGATCCGTCCATACAGCTTTAGTGTTTTATTTCTCAAGAGCATTTGAGTCTTTATACTCTCTTACATTCTGCTTTTTTCTGCTAAATGGCTGCAGCACCTGCACCACACCTGGGACTTTCCAACTTTACAAGGGAGCAGGGGAACGTTAGAAGAGATGCAGTAAATGCTGAAGGGAGACAGTCACTTTGTTTTTATGTTCACTGGAGACAGCTGGAAGAGTGGAGAAGATCAGTTTGAGGGAAAGCTGTTTCTGCTTCGACCGATGCATGAATAACCGACTGTGTCATCCAAACTGCTGGTCTTGAATGAAGCACTTCATTGGGCGAACAAACAGAAGCTCCATGTGGATTACCAGCTTGGCAGGCCTGACAGACGTAGTCAGTCATAGCAGGCTGACTGGTTACGGGACTTCGGCGGTGTCACAGAGATGGTTGACTGTTTGACAGGGTGATGAGACCTGCGCCGCGCAGTACATGTTTAGGCAAGCCTGAAAATGGTGTGTACTGTTTTTCTCCTACACCGTCACAAGCAATTTCTCTCTCTCTCACTCAAACACATGCACGCGTGGAGCCAAAGATATCCTCCTGCTGTATCGGCCCTCTGCATTCATTTAGAATGTAAAAATATACTATACTTAATCACCATTTTAAATGTGTGTTCAGCTGAGGTTCTCGTGGGGCGGGAGGAACCCTTGAAAGCCAAATGCTTTGACTCAGTCCCACACGAACACACTTAGTTTTCTGAATCACGGTCTTACTCATTGTGCTCCACAGATTGTCTGTGATTTACAGTTTGCAGAATGAGAGAGCGGCCTTTTATCAGCCGACCTGCTGTTCTCTGTATGGAGACCTGCTGCAGCCACAGCTTCTTATTAAGACTGCTCTGAAGCACCAATTGTGTGTTGTGTGTGTTTTTTTTTTTTTTTTTTTATCCTGAAATAGAGACTGGATTAACTGGAGGGAAACCCACCCAAATGACATTACTTTAAAAGCCCAATGCCCTGAATCTTGAATTGGCATGAGCGTGCATGTGTTCTGCAGGGTTAGACCCACACAGGCCTAAATATCATTCTGAACTGTGCTTGGAAAGCAGTGTTTTGATCACTGCTCTGTGTGTGTCCCCTTCTTAGATTAAGTTAGATTTATGGAGGTGCACAGCCTTCTAGATCCACCCTATAATTGTGTCCATATTTATGCATGATTTGACTATGCAGGAACAAGATTTAGCCCCGTGCTCATATTTTTAGAGCAGTGACCTCGGCCAGAAAGCCTGTCGGTCACCCACGTGCGCGTGAGTGTGTTGTGATCTGTGTTGCTGTCAGATTGATCCCGCCTGTTGTGCTACCGTGTCCTGAGGCTCAGAAACAAGAGGATGGGGTGAGGGTGGGAGAAAGTAAACAGAGATGTTAGAACCAAGACGACAAGAACGAGGGAGAGTAATTCTGGGATGGAGGGTGAGCGAGAGGTTGCATTGGATATGGGATGAGCGAGGGAGCAAGAGAGGTCAGGGGCACAGTGGAAGGAAGCAGTCCATTAGTTTGACTCACATATTAAGAGACATCCAGTGCCTTCGGGCCTACTCTTTTCTAGTTCATCCTCGGAAAAAAAAAGTTGTGCGTGTGTGCCTGTGTTTTTCACAGTAGGGGGACGTAACATGGCACTATGCATAGAGAAATGGGCAGCAAGAAAGATGTTGTTGGCCTTTTTGTTTTCCGCAATCCTTGCAGCTCTGAACTGCGCTGCAGTTAATGCTTGGTGACAACAGCAAATGCTAATTTCAGTGCATCAGAGCAAAACTGCACAATATCCCAGGATTGGGTTCAAGTTATGATGTCACGGTTGCAACATCAGAAGTGTTAGCAACACTGATGCTACAGTCACAAGCCTTTGAGAGGTCATGCAGCGAAGCGTAGCGTCTGTTGTCTCTTCTGTTAATGGACCCAAAAGCAGGAGTTAATAGTACCCGGCTGAATGGATCAATGGCCTCCCTGTACTGAATATTTGGCCTCACTGTGAATTTAACAATGGATATTGTCCTATAACTTATATCGCTGTAGAACAGATCTGCTCCACTGTGAATAAAATGAATTGCCCACATTTGCATACAGCGTGGCCTTGGAGGACACTTGGGGGTGCTGTGCAAAACTTGAATGTCATTATAACTCTGGGCCCAAGGAGGCGTGTGTGTTAATGTGTGTATGTGGTGCATGTGTCAGTTCTTGCAATTGTGTGGTCTAGTGTTTCCCATCCCAAGAGGTGACAGGGAATATAAGCCAGATGCTTAGTCCCATTCACGTCCATGGCGTGAACTGACATCACCCAGTTATCCACAGGGAATGTAATACCTTCCAGTTCACTGTTCCACTGCTGCCCATTTCAGTTTTCTGTGAAGAAATTACGGTAAAATGAGGAAGGTTTGTAAGTGTGCATGTCTCCTCAGGAGTAGTGTGTGTGTGTGTGTGTGTGTGTGTTTTGCCAAGGTGCAACTCGCCACTTTAGGTAATTATGTAATTTAAAGGCTCTGCCAAGATTTTGTGTATTTATGTGTAGACGTTTGCACACATTCGTCCTTCATGAAACGTGTGAAACACTGACCTACATCAGGACAGCTCCACTACAGGAGCCACGTCTCGGACAGTTGGCCGGGGGCTTACTTTATTAATGGTGATAAACGAGGGAAGCTAATACTGAGCATGTGTGCATTGATGAACTGGCCAGAGGTATTCTACTAATAACCCACCAAGGCCATGAGCTGTGGGTCAGTAGGTTAAACACTGCTTTGTTTACATTGTCAGACCGCAGTGTGTTTTAAAAGGCAGCCTGCCCAGCACTGAATATAATGGCAGTTGTTTTCACTGCAGAGACTCTTCTCCTACACAAAAATATTACACTGGGGCTCAATTTGAATACCAGCATTTGCCAAGTGGTGCTATTTTCTGTTCTGTGTTGTCCCTCTTCTGTGGTTCAGATGTCTGCCTGACAGGTATGTGCATTCCTTTAGACCCATGTTCCTTCTCTAACAAGTTCTCTTTAGCTCCATCCTAATAAATCAATTTTAATTGGTAGTCTACAGTAGGTGCTGAACAATATCCAATTAAGGAATGCAATAACGCGTCAACAGTGTCGTAGTGGTTGTGATTGAATGGGGTCTGAGGCCTCAAGGGAATACGTTTGTGGTGTTGTCTCCAGAGCCTTCCCCTGCACGGTGTGTGTGTGTGTGCGCGTGTGTGCAAGAAGCTTGTGTTGTGTGATTTTAACCTCTCTGTTGGGGTTTGGAGGAGAAAATCTGCTGAAAGGCTGGTTCCGGCACGCACAATTACCCATAGATGATATAGCAGAGAGAGCTCATGCTCAACCACTAAAATATTTATCCATCCTCATCAAACTGGAGAAAACACCCCCAGCAGACCCTAGCAGCTCTCTGTGTGCAGCGCTAAGTAATTGAGCTGCATTTGGCGTCTTGTTGAGTTGCTACATGCTGAAGTACCCTCTCAGTTTGTCTCCGTTTATGGTGGTGTGGCTTTTGTAGCTGTTGGATTTTTCAAGGAAATTCAAAATGTCATCTAGTGTGACATGTCTCTCTTCCCTCTTGAGACCTGAAAGTCCATAATACACTTTGTTTTATCTTTGTTTTTGGTCTCCACCATCTCCTGAGGGAAATACCTGGATCTTAAACTGCCAAATGCTCCAGTAAGTTCACCAGCAAGTTGTGAAATCACTGCGAAGCATTACTTCTCGCGCGAGCAGTAGCCTGGCTATTCACATCAGAATGCAGAGTGCATTGCTTCTCGCAGGTCAGCAGGACATTCTGCTCCTCTGCTCTTTTCCAATCACACGTACAGCTGATCTTTAAATAATCTCATGAACATGAATAATAACTCAGACCATAAAGCTTTTCATGGTTGTGAGATGATCAGCGGAGAGGGCCTTCTCTCCTGCCTGTGTCTCTCTCTTCCTCTCTGTTCAGACACAGCTGACAAATATGTAGAAAAAATACGTCATTTAAAAACGGCAGTCCTACTGTTTCTAATGAATATAGTGGAATTGACAGATTTTGATATTTCATCATGTGGGGATGGGGGGGTAAGATAAAGCAGTTAGAGGGACAAATCACAAGGTTTGGCAAGCAAGCATATTTCATTATTTATCAGATCATTTATATCATATATGTAATATGTCATTCATATAATTTATAATGGATGATTTATATAATTTATAATGTATTATCAGTGTGTTTCTGTGCCAGATTTGCTCGTGGCACGCAGAAAAATCTAAAAGATACTGAAACCAGATTGCAATGCGGCAGCGGAGCTCTGTCCCACGGCGTACTCTGTCTGAACAGCCCAGTGGGTTAACCTGGGCGCTGAAAGGAAGCGGGCGGCGCTTTGTGGCGCTCATCCTGTGTGTCCCCGGCGTAGCTTTTGTCTGTCTGCCGTTTGGTTCTGAGCAGGTCATGGGTTTTTCTCTGAAAACAGCTGCTTGCTGTAGCTTAAAACGACCCTGTGAAAGCAGTAAGAGTGAAAACAGTAAAGCTGCAGCCGGACAGATAAGCAATGAGCTGAAACTCTCTATAAAGCTCCGTAAAGCCGAGGAGAGCTGCAGCTGATAATTCTTTGTAGGTTCATCATAATAAGCAACCCCTTTGTCACATTGATTTCACATCGTCATTGTTATTATAAAGATGTTTATTATAGCAGTTTAACTAACTTGAGCAGCGCTGCTGTATTATTTTTTCATGATGACTGTCCCTGAAGGATTTTATTGGTTAGAAATACAGTAGCTGGGCGTCCCGGTAGCTCACCTGGTAGAGCATGGATCATTAAGTCTGGGTCTGTCCCCAGTGGCCCGGGTTTGATTCCAACTTCTTTGCTGCATCATATCCTCTCGCTCCCACCTTTCCTGTCTCTCTCTGCTGCTGTCTCTATCAAATAAAGGCACAAATATATTAATTCCAACCACTAGATTGTAACTTATTGATTATTATTAACATGCATGATTCTGTGTGTGTTAGTGCGAGTGGTTGACTGAGCCAC
Source organism: Micropterus salmoides (assembly GCF_014851395.1). Taxonomy (NCBI): domain Eukaryota; kingdom Metazoa; phylum Chordata; class Actinopteri; order Centrarchiformes; family Centrarchidae; genus Micropterus; species Micropterus salmoides. The sequence continues at coordinate 28,035,691 of NW_024040596.1, forward strand.
ATTGGCCATGGTCAACATGGAAGTTTTGTTTGAACAAAGTGAGATGTCCTCTACTGAAACTGAGCCTTAAGCCATGTAGCTATCTGCAGCTTCTCCACCAAACACACGACCCTAAAGGTATTCATAGAGACCGCCAGTCATTTTAGTATAGGTGATTTATTTATTTTTTCCCCACGTACTAAGCTGTTACGTATGCAAGGTAGCTTTGCAGGAAGAGCAGCGTAATCAGAGCCCGTTATCCAGGGACGTCTTCTTGCTTTCTTCATTTCCACTTCATGTTCGCATAGAGGGATGAAGGAACGCATGTGACACCTGACCTTTTTACTAATAGAGTAATCAGTCATGTTCTCCAAGATGATGAGGAGGAGAGGACTGTTTGATGCAATCTGTTTCAATGTTGTCAGATTAGCTATGCAGGCCAAGTATTTCAGTTATCTGTGCAATAGCAGCTTCTTCCAGGACACTGACCCACAGAGCCTCCTCACAGAACCTCGTCACAGGCTCATCCCTCTGGTATGGCTGGAATTTGTATGAAAAGTTTCTTCCAAATCTGGGCTGTTGGAGCCCATTACAATTTGACAGCTCACTCTTTTGGGATAGCTTGTGCCTTCTGGAAATGGTCTTCATCAGGAAACTGAACTTGGGCTACTTCATTTGCTTGGCTGCTAAGAGACCCTGGATGATTTCCAAAGGAAAGGGAAAAGAGTTTATAATCTCAGAGGTTTGTATTCAATAACGGCTTTAACTGTAGTGATTATTTTGTTGTTACTTGTTGAAAACAGTTGTGTAGTTTTGTAGATGTTTAGGAGTTATTTTTATTTTATTTATTTACTCAGCGTAAAATAGTTTACTTTTGTGTCTATTCTGTGACTGTGTGCTTAGCTAATCATCTATGTATCTAATCCCATATTGCATACTGTTATTGACTCATTTGTTTTGTGTATATATACGTTATGCTCTTAACCATCATGTGAAATACCTTTTTGCAGGCCCTGTGCCAAAACATTTTGACAGAATGAAGTAATTGTTGCTGATGGGGCTGAATCATTTGGGGAAAATATCTACTTGCAATTTCTCTGCCAGATATTGCGATTACGATTCGATTTGTGATGTTTTTTAATTCATTGAAGTTTTGCTAAAGGGGTGTTGATGGCGCAGTGGATAAGATGCCTGCCATTGGTGTGAGACCCGGGTTCAATCCCCCACTGTGACCCTCCACCATTGTGTCCCTGAGCAAGATACTTAACCCCTAGTTGCTCCAGAGGCGTGCGACCTCTGATATATATAGCAATTGTAAGTCGCTTTGCATAAAAGCATCAGCTAAATGAATGTAAATGCTAAAGTTCCATATTCTAGTCAAGTTGATTTTCAAAATAAAACACCCTTTGCAGACTCACGGTCGTACATCATCAATAAACACCGTTAAAACAGAAAAAAGAAAGAAACAATTTATTTACGTAGCTACTTAAAAATAGTAGAAGCACAATGTGTAACGTTAACCTGCACAGATCGGAACAGGCTCACAGAGAGCTGTTATCCATAGCTCAACACAAAATGACAAAGGCCTTCTCTCTACACGTGAAGGCCTTCACATGAGTTAAAAATGTCCAACTCCAGCGAATTTTCGTGGGTTCTAATCACCTTCTTGCGTTGTGTGTGAACACACGCAGCGAATGTACTCGTGCGAGGAAAGCGTTGTGAGGATTAAATTCACGTTTGGTCTGAAAGCACTATTGGTCTACAAAATGTCAGGTAATAGTGAAAAAACCCAAATGTTTGCAATTTATTCTTATAGAAGACTAAGACAAATGTGAGTATTTTATCATTTCATTTTAAAAGTTTAATCTAGTTTATTTACCTAAATGAAGTGGAGCAGGAGGCTGTTAGGCCACTTCTAGTCCCCCATACTTGCCCGGAGCTGGAAGTAGCCCCAGATAAAGAGCACTGAAGCATGGCAAGCAGCTCACACACATGCTCACTCAGGGTTTAGTCAGCAGTTACTGCTTTATATGTGTGAGCACGTGTCTCTGAGTGAGGATCAGAGATTGTGGTCACAGCAGGTTTCTGTTGGCTAACAAGGTGATATGGTACCTTCATTAATGCATTATTTATGTAATATTTCCACCTTACTGTGTGTGTGTGTGTGTGTGTGTGTGTGTGTGTGCGTGCGTGCGCGCGATCTCCCACAGAGATGTTATGTGTGTATAATTAGTAGGTTCGTAACACACAGGAACACATTTATAAAATGTCTGTGAAGTCATCCGCAGCAACACAAAGGTTAAAATGCTAGTTTCCTTGGCTTTTTAAGATAAATCACTTTTTTTTTGCTTTCTCTGAGCCATGGATCAAGTTGCCAAAAGACATTGTAGTGCTATGTTTTACTCTTTCCTCCTTTCTCTTGTTTCCAGTTTATTTTCTTTGCCGTTCATTTGGGCCCTTTTCAATCCAAACCAATTTCCATGCTGCATGCCAAAGCACACACTGTCACCTGGGTTACATCTGGGGGCCTCCTGGAAAACAACACCCACCACGCAGCACACGGGGAAAAGAAGTTTCTCTTTTAAACCTGAAAAACTGCTTTCAGGAGTTTTATAGCAGCAGAATTCTAGAGGACGTTGTTCATTTTGTCAACCACACAGAGTTTCAGAAGTTAGTTATTGCTGCTGTTTTTGGGTTCAAAAACTTGTTTGAAACGTTTAAGCTTAATGTTGAGCATGTGCTTCCAATGACAGTCAGACTTATTTTGCTCTGTGGCGGGAGGAGAGAAAAAGAGAAAGGTTAGAGTTACGTCGTTACGTGGTATGAACTTTCCTGTTCTAAAGATGGTTTGCAGATGTTGAGAGGCTTTGCAGTGATTTAATCTGTTTTCACTGCACTAAACCTTTATTGTTGCTATGCTATATTGTGTGAAAGACTGTTTCAGCTTGTTGCTGTAGGCCTGACTTCAGGTCAGGTTGTGGTTGATTAAGATGTTAAGGATAGAACAGATGAAACAAGGTTATATGTTGAAGGACAGTAAGAAGAGGGCCGTATCTAAGAGTGAGTAACTTGGAGTGTTCCTGATGTGCATGTTGAGGGAGATCAGGGTCATTGTGATGTACTCCAATATAATCATTCTGGTTAGGATTATAGTAGAACAGCTGTGATCAAGCTGGTATTTTGTGGATGAGTGAGTTAGTGGGAAAAAAACAGAAAAAGAGTCAAGTCTGGAAGAAATGATACGACTAGATTCTGGCCTTCTTGGCGGTCGATGGCAGTCTTGACTTAATGTCCTATCGAAGAGTCAACTCGGTAACAAGAGCTCACCACTTCATCAAACTCTCAGAAGTGCAACCACATCGGCAGATGCAAGATGCGAGCTTGTTGAAGACTTCGTGGCTATGTGGGCGGAGTCAGATAATCCGTGGCATGTAAAAGCTACGTCTGTTTAAAAGCGTTGTGAACAAGGAGCAGTGTTGCCCATGTGAGAAAAGCCTGCGTCAGACCCGCATAGTGTGTTCGAGCAGGATGTGGAGGCTGTCCTAGTCTATTTAATGGCGGACAGTTCACAGTACATGTACTGCAAAATTGCGTTCATTGTGAATTGTCCCCTATTAAATAGTATTTTATTATCCTACTCTTGCAGAACATTTATTGTGAATTGTTGCACATACATTTGGATATTTCTGCATTTTTACATGATACATGAAATTCATTGATATTGATTAAATCCTTTTATATTTTCTTATTGAATTGTATTCATCCAACACATGGTTACAAACTCTCTGAAGTCAGTCAATATTCAAAGTAGTCTTTCTATAAACTTCTGCATTTGGCTCATCCAGCAGTAAAATTACCAATAAAAAGTCAGATGGAAGAGCTGGAGGAATGCCACGCTGAATTAGTGCTTATAACAGCACAGTCAGTACCATGTGCAGAGAAAAAAAAATGGATCTAGGATGGATACTTGAGGCGCACCAGGCTTATTAATAAAAAAAAAAGTTATTGTGAAATAAGGCTACACATTATCATTATTTCTTAATTGATTCATCTAGCGATTATTTTTTTGAGGAAAACTTTTGAACTAATTTATCGATTTATTATAAAGATACGACTAAGAGAAACACTTTCCTCATGTTCATAATCCTGATATATCATGCTTATGTGGGGACAAAAAGTAAACAGGATCTGCGGCGCTGCCGTGTTAATTACGTTCTTTGTCTAAAATACTCCCTCATTGTAGATGGTCGTAGGTGAGGTATTTTTAACTACAGCTTGTTCTCCGGGGGAATCCCTGTTTTGACCGGACGCAGCACTTCATTGCGATGCGCTGATGCATGTTATGCAAATACACTTCCATCCTTAATCGGTGACGTTGATGAGCCCTACTGTGAACTAGTCATTTAGTTCTATAAGATGAACAGAAGTGGAACGGTTTCCTGCCTCAAGGCCTCTTTTTCACATTGGAAGTTTTATTTATTGTTAACTACAGCAGGCATGAAGGCCTACAGGTTTAGTGCTGTAATAGATATTTTTGTAACTCTATTCAGCTAGTTTTATAAAGCCGTTTCTATAGAGCTCCATCTCAGCACACACATTTCTCAGTATCCATGTTGATAAAAGAACAGCCCTGCGTGCATACTCTCACTAATGGTTGTGTGCAAAACACATTTTTATTTAATTAACCTCTATAGCAACAAATTTATATTCACAATACAAGTGTGGCAAGACAGCAGGAGGTACAACTTAAGCTCTTATACTCGATTAGGTGGTCGGGTGCTACATGTATAGGCATTTTCTGTAGAAATGCTTTCTGATCTTTTTAAAAGAATTGTATGTCTCAACACTCAACTGGAATTGTGTGTATTCCTGCATCTCATTATTGACTTTATTTGGCTTAATAAGTGAGCAAAGATCAGGGCTGATCCAGGCTTTTTTAAATGTATCTCTGATGGCTAAACCACATCGGAGAAGACTTGGTGGGACGAAGTCATTGTTTTCAAGTCACAAGTCAAATCATGTTTTTTCAAGTCAAATCTTTGCACTCAAGTCCAAAGTCGAGTCCCAAGTCAAATCCCAAGTCCTAAACTTTGAATTTTGAGTCCTAAACAAGTCATAATGTGCTCTTCACCAAATTTAAAAACATTTCATAAGTTTTTTTCAAGATAAAAATAAAAATAAAAAAATATATTGAATGAAGCATCTGTGATGGTCTGGCGGTCTGTCCAGGGGGTACCCCGCCTTTCGCCCGATGTCAGCTGGGATTGGCTCCAGCCCCCATGACCCTATACGCAGGATAAGCGGTTGACGATGGATAGATGGATGGAATGAAGCATTAGCCTGTACAGAAAGAAGGCAGAGGCGCAGTTTCACACCACAGATGTTCTATAAAATCATGAATTAAATTAAATGTTCATGTAGGACTGCTTATTATTTTGGTCAATATTGAGATCACAATTGTTTAAAAGGATTACTCATTGACTTAGGAAACATTAATCTATTATACTGTTAAAATGTAATATTTTGTTTTTAAAAGCTATACATTACTCCAAAAAGCCAATGACATAAGGAATAAGCAACATTATTAACGTTAAGCAGCATCTAGAGCGCAAGACGACGACAGCAGCGCAGTTTCTCCCAAGTTGACAGCTTTGGGTGACAGATGGGCCACTGAGGGGTGTGTGTGTGGGTGGGTGGGTGGGTGGTATTGGTACACAGAGGGGCCAGAGCAGGTGACGAAGTTACGTTACAGAACACTGAAATAAAACCATGGTGTTTTGTCGGGATGCAGTGACACAGTGGATATTTTACAAGCACCGATCAGGTAAAGCAACACGGAACACACCTGGTTTAGAATAAATATAAATAATACCCATTCATTCATTAACTATAACCTGCATATCCTTTAGCCTATAGTGTAAAAGGTTAAGTTATTATGTTGAATAGGAAGTTATAGTAGTTATAACCCCCAGTCATGTTGGCTCGAGCTGAATTAAACATCACAGCATGCTGAGAGGGAGTTTGGGCTTTTACGGAGGGACAAGAGCCTCGTCTGTAAAGGAAAGGGGTGCGCTGGATTTATAAAACAAAACGCGTGCCTTTGTGAAACGGCACCCGGCGCTATTATCATTTTATCTTAATTAACTTGTTTTTTATAATTGGTGGAAGCAGTGTGCGAACTCTACCATAGCTGGGGCGTCATGTGAAAATATCAGGCATTGTTAGTCATGATTATTATTGTTATAAATATTATTAGGCTAGATGTAGCCATTTTGCTACAATTTGCCACAGCTGTTGCGTGAAGCCTGTCTCTCTACACTGTTTCAACCTGACCTTTCTTTTCCTCCAGCCAGAGGGAACGATCACGAACCGTTCACAGCGCGCCGTTCGTACGACACAACCCGTTGTAGGTACCGGAGAGGGAGTGGGGTGCTGGGGCATACAGGTCCAGGGACAGGAGATCACAGAGCGGCCAGACGTAATTGAGATTAAGGGCTATGTTGATGCACTGCAGTTTTTTGTTTTTTTTTAATATCATAATTTATATTTGGGCATGGGGACTGTCAAGTCAGCTCGAGTCAAAAGGCTCGTGTCCAAGTGAAGTGATGAGTCATCGGTGTTAAAGTCAAAGTCGAGTTGCAAATCTTCTTTGATTTTGTCAAATGGAGTCTAAAGTCATCATTTTTGTGACTGGAGTCCGACTGGTGTCCAAGTCATGTGACGCGAGTCCACACCTCTGCTCTGTAATAACTTGAGTATTATGATATGTTGAGTACCGTTAGCCCCCAGACTCTGTAGTATGTTAGTCTGTCAGTTATTCACTAACGTATAAAGCTTCCAGGCTCTAACAAGGTACTAGCCCATTAAAGCTTACTGCCAATTAACCGGAGGGCATCACACTCTACTACCGTGCTTTTCTGCTCCTCTTCAGGGTGGTGTGTGTAGGTGTTTTTCCTTAAAGATTTGTCAGTCTGGCTGTTAAATGTTAATGTTTCAACATGTAAAAGTTTATCATTGTCATTCTTTCAGTGTCGGTCTCCAACACTTCCAACTTCTGACTGAAATACACAGCTATTAGTTTTTTTTGCGTTGTGGCTAATTGAGACCTGAATGCTTGCTGATTCCCACACACATGTGGCTACAGGCCATGTTCATGTCCACATGCACCTACACTCCATGGCTGAGCATTCAGATGAGTCTGATGTAGTGTGATGGTGGCCCCTAGTGAGAACCAGAATAGACTCATTTCATTTATTTCATTCAATCTCTCATTACTGTTTTTGTGTTTGTGTTTTTTTCTGAATGGTTATAATGGGCTCTGCAGAGGAAGTCTCATGTAGCACAGATAAACACTGATCACACACTTAAGCTAGCTTGTTTCCTAAACAATAGTTCATATCGATTAGAAGAATGCCTCACATACACACCCACATACACAGAGATTCACATTCTCCCAGTCAGCCATAAACATTGTGAGAGCTGGTAACCCAGTAACTGTCTGTCCTTCTGTCCTTGAACTTGATTTGTGATCATTTCATGGTGTTTCACATGTGCAACGCTGTGCAAATATATCTGTATAGCATGTCAAATACAAGCACAAAATAGGGATGCATAATATGTTTTGTAAGATTTGGACATGGACCTGAACCTTTTCAGTTGTTTATTACACAGTCTATTGCTGTGCTGTAGCTTACAACTGGGTTTAAATCATTTATAGTGGCTTCAGAGGAGATTCTGTGTGTAGTACAGAGGTAGGTCTGTTGGCTGGTGCATGCACATAGCAGTGACAGTGATATAATATCTCACCTTAAAAGCATCAGTCATTTTATTGATGCTTGAGTTAGACTCTTGAGTTTGTTCCTGTTTGACTCACTTTTCATTTTGACTGTATATTGGGAAGATGTTGAGCAGTGTGCTTCTGCATATGCCACCACCCACAGAAGGCTGAGAACAGGAAAAGCAAAACAAGAGAAATAAATGGATGTGAAAGAGATGCAGGCAAAGAAAGACGAGATGTGGTTAGGAAGCAGCGAACATTCGAGGGGAGCATCGGTGCGGAGGGCCGCAGCCACTTTTAGCAGGTCTATTATGGCTGTGTTGACGTATTGTCTGACAGATGGGTGACACATGTTCTGTGTCCCAGACCCATTGTAAGTGCAACTGGGGCTCAGTGACAGAGGCAGAGAGCAAGACTCTGGGTGGAAAGCCACACTGTCTTACTTCAAGCTGCCAGTCTCACAGTACAATGAACAATTACCACTTCAGTTTCCTAGTTATCTCTTCCACTCCCTACTCAGTCTGTTTGCTCTCCCTCAACTCTTGCTTAAAATGTCAGTTTATTAAGTGTAGTGTAAATAAAATGGTTGTAATGCACTTAATTGTTTCAATAAAACGCCCACCTCTCTACATGGAGTGAGCTCACGAAACAATGCGTGCATTTCTAAAATAATCCCAGTGATCTGGTTTTACCTATGCCCTGTTTTCATCTCATTGACAATAACTTGCTGTGGAGTCTGTCAGAGGGTGTATTGTTGCTATGGCATGACAGTGAAAGGGAGAAACAAAAGGCAAAAAACCATAGAGAAATATTTGTAGCTTTTAAATCTGGGCTGCAACAAAAACTTTATTATTGTAGATTAATCTGTCGATTATTTTCTTGATAAATGAATTAGTTGTTTGGTCTGTTAAATGGCAGAAAAGTGTTTCCCAAAGCCCAAAAGGACGTCATCAAATTGTTGTTGTGTCCACAGCCCAAAGATATTAAGCTTACTGTCATATTGGAGTAAAGAAACCAGGAAATATTCATATTTCATTATTTTTCTTAAAAACTGATCGATTATCTAAATAGTTGTTGATTAGTTTAATAGTTGACTACTCATTGATTTATCATTGCATCTCTGAATGCAGTGATCTGTCTCTCTCGTGTCGACAGGGTGAGGAGAGTAATGGACGACAGTACAAGATGTGCCTCTAGCACAAAATATTAATAACCATCAAGTTGGCGCCCTAACTGCTTGGTCAGATTCTTAGTCTTACTCTTTAAATAGATTTTATATTTGTATGGTTTATTACTATGGTTATAGTAATATCATGGTAATGGTGTGTGTTGTTGTTGTAAATTCAGCTAAGAAATAGTTTAAAATAACCATAACTGTACTTCATCACATTTGATTATTTTGTTTTATTTGTAACTTCCATACAAACAAAAAACGACTTCTCCTGCTCTGTATTTACAATTTCACTCACCTACTCTGTGTTTTTTTGTTCACTTTCTTCTTCTGCAGCGTTTGACAGACCCAAAATAGGTTAAAATCAAGGGCAACTGGACTTTGTTGAAGATACTAGAAGACGTTTCATCCCTCATCCAAGAGACTTCTTCAGTTCTGACTGACTAGTAGAGAAACTCAGCTATTTAACCTCTGTGGGAAGATCGATACCGCTGGTTTGTTAAGGCTCGTGCAGACTACACGACTTTCAGCGTCAGACGATGGCCGTGTTGTTCACACTACACAACTTGCCGTCACACTATGTGACTGATCGGTGACAGAGGGTCACACACTACACGAGCTGACAGCGTCTCAGTCACCCGCCGCAGGTCTCCAAACCACGTTTTGTCAAGAAAACACACGTGAAATGTGAAACAGGAAATGACGCGAACCTACACACAAAGCAGCTGTTGTTTGTTATTATAAGAATCTGGGTGAAAGAATGGATTAGCACACGCAGGTAGCAGGGATCGTCTGAGCTACAGAGAGAGCTGGAGGTGAGTAAAAAGTGTTTTGCGGTGAAAAAGTAGCTGCCTGTTCTTTTTGGCTGGATGTGGATGTTGATTCGGCTCATGCTCAGATATTTGGCATGCTAGATATCTTGCTGGCGTCGGCGATGTGTCAGTGATGTGTCGGGGAGCCGTTTTGATGCGTCGTCCAGTAGTTCACACACTTACGACTGGCGACCGCCAAACGAACGCTTATTTACCCCCGATCACAGCCTGACGCTCGTGAGTTTCCCTCTAGTCATTTCAGAACTGAAGAAGTCTCTTGGATGAAGGACGCAACGTCTTCTAGTATCTTCAACCAAGTTCTGTTGCCCCTGACTTTTCCCTTCTTTGGGTAACTATGACCTGGATGACTGAGAACCTTCACAGATATTTGACAGACCAGCTTAGAGGTGCATTACCGCCACCAACTGTTGCTCTCACGTCACATGAGAACGTACAAAGCAGTCCTGCTGCCCAAACCCCATTACCTTCAGAAGATCATATGAGAGCTCTACCGGTGGACACATTTCTACCATCACACGGTATATTAGATACATACATCGCCCAACCCCACTCAAACTTCAGTAAAAAAGTAACAGGAAATTGCAGTTTAAAAATGCAAAAATATGTCTGATGTCTTTTAGAAACAATGCCTCCATTACATATTGCGTCTACCAGAAAGCACCAACAAGTTTATTTTCCAACTGTAAAAACTGTATTGGCATCATAACAATAATAATTAGGATCCTCAGCCCTGAGGTTGAGTTGTTATTAATGAGATTCAGCTCTCCAAACACTTTTTGGTGCAATATTGTAGACGGCTTCAGTGGTAAGTGGTACATCAGAAAATGGCACTCTCATTTCACCTCAAGCCATGTGGTGTTTCCACGAGTTTACTGACCCACGCATACACACAAACACTCCGCACACTGTGGGCTCCCTGACTCTTTTGTGTCACTCCCACTCATGCCCTTGTACAATGTCTCTGCTCACATTTGTTCTCTCCTTTTCAGCCTGTCAGTCGCTTAAACGAAGCTGTCATTACTCATCGCTTCCACACAGGCGTTGGTAGCAATGTTTTTTCTCGTAAAGGAGTTGTATGAAGTTTCTGTAGCAACGGGACAGGGAGTGAATGGACGAGGTGGTGGTGCCTTCTCTGCCCTGCCATCTGGAGCCCCGTGGGGAGCAGCTGATGGACTTCGACTGCTTATGTTCTGTATCAGTGCGTATGTGTGTGGGTGTGGTGAGGAAATACGCTCCAAAATATCCCTCATCATGGCATGCACACGATCAGCAGCATGTGTCCAAAACACCCAGCTATCGCGGTAATTTCACCTTCTCCCACATTGATGAGCAGCTTGTGAAGAGCTAGTAGTGTGAAATCACTGCTTGTTTATTTTGTCTGGTATGGATGTGTTTGTGCGTACATAGCGAACAGTCTGCTAGAGGTATAACAGAATGTGTGGCTGGCTGGACGTATTGACACACTTACCCTCTCAAATATTTACCCTTGTCTCCTCCAATCTGTGGATATACCTATAGTTTGCTGCTGCTGCTGGATGTGCAGGAGTGATGAGAGGATGAGTTGAGATCACGTGCACTCTTAAAGAATGACTCATTCATGGGAGGAGGAGGAGGAGGAGGAGGAGGGCTAGAAAGGCATGGTCACACAAGCTTGTGCTGTGGGCGACCATGGCTGAGAAAGTGTTACAACTGATTTTTGCCTGTGTGAGAATATACCCTGTCAAGAGGAGCCTCAGCCTCTATCATTTGGTTTTTGAAAAACACAGAGAGCGAAATTGTGGTGGAAACATTTAAATACAATTAAGGGCTTTCAAAATATTTGTTTATTTCTGTTACTGAAACAAAATTGTAGGATTATGGAGACCCAGAAGTTTTGAAAGATCATATATTTTTTCTTGTTTTGTGTGCATAAAAAAACTCAACACAAGTCTCATTGTATGATAAAAAATATTCTGTGATTCCAGTAATCCATGAAAATAAATATAGTCTCTAAAGATGTTGTAAGGACCAGTGACCTTGCAGTTTTCCCACCTTTCTGGTCAAACAGGTTAGTAACTGACACTAGTTCTTCCTGTGCTTCGGTTTTACAAAGTTGACACAATCTTTAAAAAGCCAGAATGTTGACATTCATAAAAACTTTAGGTTTGAGCTCCAGCACCAGTAACCTTAGTTTAGGATAGCCTGCATGTTAAATGATCATGACTGGTGTGATTCAGAGCATTTAATAATCATTAGTGCTGAGGACAGGGTGATTTAAATCAACTTATTTCATCTAGTTGTAGCTGAATCAGTGCTATTTATGAATAGTGCGATGAATGAATAGTTGCACACCTGTGTCGCAGCTGTTTCAACAAACAAAAGCAGCGTGTTTAGCCACATTTAGATGAAATGTATACCTTTTTTTTTTTTAAGTCTATGGGGAGTGAGTATTTGATACTTAAAAGACATCTTTGATAGAGTTTTGCTTGGAAGTGTTTGAGCGCTTTTACTTTTGGTGAAGGCAGAAGGTGAAATAATGTGTCAGTGTTACTGAGGACGATGATGTCACACACACACACACACACACACACAGATCCCACTGCATGTTAGATGATCACTGTAGAGGTGTCTGGTAGAGCTCTACTCCCAGCTGGGGTCAGGTAAACATACAGTGACAGCACAGGTTATTTAAACACTTTCCTTCTTCGCAGCTCTGTTTGGTAAACAAACAGCACACATTCCTGACCCCACTGTCACACACACACACACCATGCTTGCACATCAACTCCATATGGTTGCCCCGACAGCATCACAGCGTTTTGTGATGCCATATGTGTGTTTGCTAAAGCACTCGAGGAGAGAGGGAGTGTGTGTTTGTTTAGTGTGATATCTGAGGAGTAAGCGTCCCAGCCATGCCCTCTGTATGATAGTGTTTATGCATGATGAGCCAACATAAGTAATTGTGTCTAAATAGCATCCAGCCGTACTCTCATTTCTGGATACATGTGTTGACGCCTCAGGTCCAAAACTTATGGGACTGCCCACGCTCTTGTGTAGACTGTGACCTTCGAGGTTTTGTGTAATTATGACCGTTTAAATGCAGTTTAGAAACACATTCTCACATCCCGGCATACACATGCATACACAGTCACACTGTGTGACATTACTTAACACATATATAAATCTGCAGGGGCATACAATAATCTGTAGAATTCACACTGTCTCATTCTCTCCCTCTCACCACATTATGATAAGCACTATAATAAATGACGTAATGATGACGTACACACGGAAAGGAAAGTGAAAGTCTGTTACTGCTGTTGATAAAATGGAGGAGATAACAGCAGAGTTGTGCAGGCAGCCAGAAATCAAAGTGCATTTGTCTTTTAACTGTTGAGGTGACACAGTGGCTGCAGTTGCCTAAAACAGTGCAGTCAGCGATCATATTGCAGCAAACGCCAAGATGCAGCAACACTGAACGTCTTGAGGAAAATGTGCTTCTTCCTGGAGTACGTGATTGGCCACCGTGACGTCGGGTTGCATTTTCTCTCTGCATCCTCTGTGCTACCCACCACCGCAGCTGAAACGCACTACACCCATTCAAAGAAGAAGGAGGAGAAGAAGCAGAAGACTTTACTTTGGAATGGTGGCAATGGGGCAGAGGACAAGACACAAGCCTTTGGTGTGAGAGACCCGGGATCAGTTTTCTGCCAGAGGCCAAGAGAAGCCAGGCTCCCCTGTTTTTATCATACTATATTTATCATTTTAATAAAAACACAATGTTTTTAGTTTCGATAAATCTTATGTGCCGTTGCTGTCATCTCTTCCCTATTTCTCACTGAGTATTTTACAAGTGAAACAGCGCCCCTCTAAATGCCATGTGTTACTTTGACTCTCTGGATGATGACTTGTCTAGGTAAGCTAGTTAACAAGCTAGCTTAATGTTAAAGCCATACTTGACATTATGAGCTTAAACATTTTCTATTCATTTTTCCTCGGTCAATGAATAGTTAATGGCGTTGAGAGTGGCAAATAAATTTATGATACACAATGGTCCTGTTCACATTGCAGATGTGACAACACCGAAGTTCATACTATACTCATACATTCATATTAGTTCATAGGCTACTATCTAAATAGTTCTCCTGTCTATGCTTGAGGTGGCGGCTAATCTGCCCCAGACTCCCTTAAAAAAAATCAGAGTTTTGTGAAGTGTTGAGTTTGGGGAAACTTTATAAACTTTTTGAAACACTGTTTATTACAAAATAGTTAACATTGGTGCCCTTTTGTAAATTCAGCACATGTAATGCATTAAGTTAGTAATTTCTTTGTATATAAATACAAAGTCAGTGTGTTCAGTACCAGTGAGTAAGCTGCTCCGTTACTAGAGAGCAGATCAGCTGTTCAGACAGTTATTTCTTACTGTACTTGTTTGGTCTAGGGATGAGGATCATTATTTTTTATTGATTATTGATACCCTTATTGAGACTGCTTAACGATCCGATTGTTTATCGATACCACTATGGATACTTTACTATTATTTAGTGATATTTGGTAAGACCAGACCCAATGGACATGAGGTAGGCCTGCACGGTATGAGGAAAATATGCAATGTGCGATTACATTATATATTGAGATGACATATCACTTGCGATAAATACACATATATTGAAGTGTACATATTAACTGCCTGGTTGTTTTTAATTAAATACTTTAAATACAGCTAAATGTTGTTTCTAGACCAGCAACATTAATGTTTATAACAGCAAAGTAACCCAGTAACTTTATCTGACATCACAAGTAGTGAGTGATGTTTAGAAAGAACAACATCAGTCTGTATCAGTCCCTCCTCCTCTCGCTGGCTGCAGGTGATGTTACCAGGTAGGAGGAGGAGCGGCTGGTTTGTCTCAGCCAGCAGCTGAGTTTTTAAGACTACAGAACAGTCTGTTCTCCAGACACAGTTTTCTATTTAGCTTGTTTTTAACATTTGGTTAATGCCAAGCTAGCGTTAGCTGTGCTTGTATAAAACATACAGAATGAGATACTGAGGACAGAGATGATTAAATTAACCATTTCTACATGTTTAACGTTACATTACAGACAGGTGTATTGATAAAGTATTGTCTTTTTACTTGCAAAGGTTTTATTGCACGTACTTACAGTAACGAGCGTAGCTGTCATCAACTAACGTTACGGTAGTTTGGAGCTAACTTAACCCTCACCGTATTTCACCGTGACGGCGCAGCCTCTCACTCTGCTGCCGGGTGTGTGTGTGTGTGTGTGTGTGTGTGTGTGTGGAGCCGACAGAGAGCAGGCAGAGACTGCAACCTGATGATTTTCTTATCCATTGCGTTTCAAATTAAATTCGATTTGACGCTCGAGACCTAACGTTACATTATAGGACCCGCAAGTCTCGATAAGCTCCAACTTTATTGAGGTTCGGGTTTTGAGAAATTTTGGAACCGGGTCTCGATCCCCATCCCTAGTTTGGTCCATGACAGGAATTGATTAAAGTGGAACTCTCTGTTGCTACAGCAGAAATGTTCATGAAAAGATGTATTTTTTGAAAGCATTTTATTGTCTTGACTGTTTATTAGCACATGCCTAAAACAACCTCAAGTTTAATTGAAAAGCTGACAAATGAATAGAAGAAGAAGAAAAAATAAGAAGTAATTTTGGGATTCATAATCCGAATAGTCGATTATTTGTTTCAATAATCGATAGATTAGTCGACTATCAAAATAATCGTTAGTTGCAGCCCAACTGTCAACCATCCATACCACTGCCCTGTCTCAACAATGTCCCCCCTACTAAGCATCGACACCACAGGATGTCTGCTACTCTCTCTCACTCAGTGGCAACGCTGCTAAAGAGAAGAGTGCATGTGTCTGTGCGTAATCATGTGTGTGTAAGTCAGTGTCACCCTGTTTATGCAAGGCGTTTGTGATCTCTTAGTTTGCAACAGTGTGAGGGTGTGTGTGTGACCCCTTGGTGTGTATGTGGGCTAATCTTAGATTTAGCGCTGGCTTCAGCCAACCATGAGGATTAAAAGACATAAGCACATGACGAGACCTACTGGACAGAGCTCAGTAGTAGCAGCAGACTACACACCAAGAAGTAGACCCCTGTAAGACAACATCTCAAAAGTGGTGAAAAACGTATTTCAAGCATGCACAAACTCTGCTTCAGCATGTCTTTACTAGAGATTAAATGAAGAGCCTATAAAATTACTTAAATTAAATCACGTAATCAAAATTATAGGCCAACTATCTCACAAAAGTGAGTATACCCCTCACATTTTTCTAATATTTGATTATATCTTTTCATGTGACAACACTGTAGAGATGACTCTTTGCTACAATGTTAAAGTACTGAAGTACTGTACAGCTTCAAATGAAATGCACTGTATAACACCTAATTATGTTCTTATTAAATGGCATCCATATAACAAGCAAAAATTGCACATAATTGTGTGAATATAAAAAGAATATAAAGTAATATATAGAATGCAATAGTTGCTTTTGATAAAACTTCAGGTAATGTAATAGAAATAGCTATAAAAACATACAGGCACTGCTAAGCTAAACATTGTTTAGGTTAGGCCTATTTTGTGTGAAGGATGTCGCCTGTTGGGCGGAACTTACTGTGAGGTGACATTGCTAACACTGCCACCTCACAGTAAGAAGGTCGTGGGTTCAAACCCCGGTTGCCCCGGCCTTTCTGTGTGCATGTTCCCCCCGTGTCCGTGTGCGTTCTCTCCAGGTGCTCCGGCTTCCTCCCACCAAAGACATGCAGGCTAGGTTAATTGGTGTCTCCCAAATTGTCCTTAGCTGTGAATGTGTGGTTGTTTGTCTGTGTGTGGCCCTGTGATGGACTGGCGACCTGTCCAGGGTGTACCCTGCCTTTTGCCCAATGTCAGCTGGGATAGGCTCCAGCCCCCCGCGACCCTGTACGCAGGATTGAGGATCCAGGTTGACGGACAGATGGATGGATGGATATCGCTATTTGTTACTGCAATGATTTTAGTAATAAATCCTCATACCATACACAAAATAACTTAACATAACACTCAAATGTATTTTAACTGTATATAACTTATCAATAGCAGAGTTTAGACGGTGCCCTAAGTCCATTGTAGTCTTGTCCATGTGTTCAACTCAGCGTCTTTGACAATATTGGTCCCAGTATCTGTGGTGATGCAGACCTGGCAGTGTTCCCAGGAGGCGAGCACATCCGTAAGTCCGGCTGCAATAGCTTGGCCTGTGTGATCCTCAGGAAAGTACACCGTCTGGAGGCATAAGCTGACAAGGCTCAAGTACAGCTCCGAGGTTCGGCTTGACCACAGGTCAGCTGTGGTCGCAAAATTTGACACTGACTTCAGTTGCTCCTCCACCTTTTCTCTAACTTCACCATAAGTGCAGGTATGGCTGTGCGTGAAAAATATTTCCGGCCGGGGAGCTCATATCTGTGGTCTGACATAAATTTCCTGAAGCCCACGTTTTCCACCGTAGTAAACGGCCTTAGTAATGTCTTTATGGCGTTTGGAGTGCTTGTCATATGGCATGAATGCAGCTATCTGTGTGTCTATTTGCTGCATGGGTTTCTCTTTTGACACAGCTGGGGCTGGGGGTGATGTTTCATGGACAGGTTGGCTTAAACTTTTATGGTGCTGGTACTCTCAGAATATTCTATCGAGTGGAACTGCTTCAGATGGTGGAACAGGTTTGATGTGTTCCCGCTGCTAGTTGGAGGACTCTTAGACTCTCCGGCAAATTTTGCAACACACTGAAACCTGAAGTTTATCAAATCTTTGATAGCCGAACCGCTTCCGCACCACCAAATTTGTCTTTCCAGGGTGTCCGCGGGGTCTTAAAACGTCTTGAAGGCGAAAATGAAGGCCATTAAAAAGTATTAAAGTCTTAATCGACTCTCTGGTGACAGCTCCTAGTCATGGCAGGGAGGACAATAGACAAAAGAACAATTTGTACCTCCATCTGGACTGTGCACTTCCATTTGCACTGTTTACTGTTTTACACTGTTTACTGTGGCTACTGTGTTATAAGTTATTTTTATTTTATTTTAATATAGGTTTAATGTATGTATATTTCGTATGCTACTGGATACTTGAATTTCCCTTGGGATAAATAAAGTATATATCTATCTAATCTATCTATCTATCTATCACCATTTAACAAGGTATTAAATTTTGTAGATATTTTTGTTAATGTGAAAATCCTTTTTGCCCATCCTTTTGAGTTTGTGTGCTAAAAGTGTGGGTGAATGTATTTATTTATATTGCAAAGCCAAAAACTTGATAGGCAGGACATCACTTGAGCGGCTGTACGATTCTTCTGTGTAACGTTAGGCGCAGGGATCTACCACGCAAGCCTTTCACTGTCATCCGCCCTTAAAAGTAGATCTGTGCGAACCGGACAACTGATTTACGAGTACAACTGACCGTAACCTTCCACCACACCGGACCCCCAATGCTAATCATTCAGCACATAGTTGGACTGAGCTCTGTGGCCACTTAAACAGTCCCGTTACTCAGAAACAAGATGTGTTTTCAGCAGGTGAAGCGGTGAAGCCTAGTTCACACTACACAAGTCCGATTTGCCGCTCCACCACTGTCGGGCTGTGATCGGGAGTAAACCAGCGTTTGATCGGCGATTGTGAGAGAGTCCTTGTCAGCTTGGGTAGTGTGTGTGACCCCCTGTCACCGATCAGTCACGTAGAGGCTCATGCAGACTTCAAGACTTCTAGACTACCGTCACAAGATGGCAAGTTGTGTAGTGTGAACAGCACGGCCATCGGAAAGTCGTGTAGACTGCAGGAGCCTTAAGACGGAACACAACAGTGATGTGCTCGTCAATGTCACTTTTTGTGAACAGTCCCGCTCCATCCAGTCATCCAGCCTGAATGGAGCAGGACATTAAAAAAAAGTCATTGTTCTGCATAAATAGTTATGATTATTGATGCATTAGTAGGCTACTTAAAATGAAATTTAGAGACTAACTACTACCACGTAAAGCATTTTTCTTGCACAAAGTTAATAAATAAAAAACAACCCCAAAATAAAACGGCTTCAACTGGAATTATTATTATAATAGTAGTAAGCTATATACAGTACTATTATATGAATTTATAATGAATCTAGTAACATCATATAAATATATATATTAATATCAAACTAACAGTTTACTGTTATATTAACAATATACTTTTAATATAATGTCATATTATTATGCTAATACACTCATTTATACTAGCTCCTCCTCCAGGTTGTGAATGGATCCTCTGCAGCAGACAGATGTGGAATTAGCCAGAGCCAGGATTCCTTTGTGCTAATATGTGCTGCTTCTAGCCGCCTCCTTCTGAGAGCAACATGTTCATCTTGTTCTATTTAGATGTTATTATATGTTTTACTAAAGTTATTGTTATAAAAATTTACATAAAACCCTTTTAAAGTGTGTTTCTGACTTAACCGGTTACAGCTCAAAGTGGGGCGGCAGTCTTAAAATATGTTGAAAGGTCTTGAAAAAGGTTTTAGAAAGTATTGAATTGTACTTCAGGATTCCTGTATGTACCCTGTCTTTCCTCTCTTATCAGCTGATCCGTCTGCTTTCTCCTCGCCTGTGGAAGCTCGTTCAGTCACATTTGTATTGCGGTCATGGGCACTCATTTTGTAGCTAAAACTGACCGTGTTGGAGCCTAGCCTACTACCGCAGAGCACAGCCTACTGCTGCTGGGCACGGGCTCCGTGTCTGTGGTGTACGTCATCACTCACTAGCCAATTGTGTTTTCACTCTTTCTGTTCGGCTTATATCTGCTGCGCCCTGAACGCCAGTCAGTGACGAATGATGTAATGTATATTCATATCGCCATTATTGAATAAAAGTATATCGGGATATATACTGAATTATTGTCCAGCCCTAGGTCAGTTAGAGATTTGCTTTAAAATTATTAGTGGTCATATGTTGCATGTTGCCACCAATGTGCCGCTGATGCAAAACAAAGAGGGGTCAGTCAACGGGAATATAAAAATAGAGGTCATCTGTCCCCCATCATAGAAGGATTTAATGCCCAGAATTTGTGACATTAACATTATCCATCTACAATTGGCCCTTAATTGTCACAGTTCCACAAATGAGTTTAGGCTTATTTTGCTGTAGGCATTATAGCAGATGCTTTCCAACAACAGTAATTTTCTCAACACCATCCCTACTGTCATTCAACTATTTTCTGAAAAACCCCAGAGCACTCAGCGAGCCTCACTGCAGCACCATTTGTGATTAATGACACAGTGGAAACGAAAGTGCTATCCACAAAAGTAAATGGCAGCTTCAAGTGGGAGGGATCCATGTTAATGTGTAACCATAATTCCACACTGGCAATGAAAACAAGAGACAAAGCAACTGATTCATTTCAAATGTGCGCTGAGAGACGAGCAGGGACATTTAGGAGAAGCAGCAGCAGAAAAAGAGAGAAAAAAAAAAGACAGATGGCAGTTTCACACTCGGCCAACAACAAGTGGATCTTCTGCCAAGATTACAAAATGCAAAGCGGACAGTCCAAGGTAGAAAGATGGTGTTGAAACAGTAACCAGGTACACTGCCAAAGAGATGATGTCACCTAACACCACTGAAAAACACATTTTGTCCGTTTGCTTGACTGTCACCACAAACCTCGAGCGAAAACATTTATCAGAATAGGTTTAAAATCAAAACGAGTCGATCAATTAATCAGACAAATGTTATGTTAAAAATATATATTTTCTGACATTTCATAGACAAAACAATTTATATTTAATCAAAAAGCTCAAGGGTAAGTGAGAGTTTGAACAGTGAAGCTGACCAAAGCCTGCATGGAGGGCTCCGTGTAAGTTCAAAAATTACGTCACGACCCTGCGACATCCTGTCGCACATGACAGAAGTGACCATATTGTTTAGATAAGAAGCTCTCTGGGACTATTTGGCCATCAGCGACGCTACGTTGGTGTTTTTGTACAAGTGAGCCTTGTAGGTGGGCTAATAAAATAGAGTCAGCCAAGCAGCTACCAGAATTACAATGTTTCTTGCCTTGCTCTACGTCATTAAACTGCGTCTTTCATGCACAGTAGACCCTGGTGCCAATAGGTAGTCATGTAGTAGTACTACATAGGACAAAAACTGGCTTTCCTTCTCCCCCTTCAAACCCGTGGAGTGGCTTCATCCATTGATTATACTGTCTATGAAAGAAATAAATGTCAAACTATTCTGTAATGAAAATAATCATTAGTTGCAGCCCTTATTTTGATACTATTCTTGATCTGACAGATATAATTCAACTTTCTTTTCACGCTATCCACATGTTAGTCAGGAGAACTCAGCAGCAGGTCTGACTACAGCCTCTGCAACGTTACATACAGTAGATTGCTTGAGAAGGCGCTCCACAGAGGCAGGCCGAGCACAGGAGGAGCGATCACTTACGAACTAAACCTCATCCTCTCTGCATGCTGCGCACTGAGCACATCATCCCGTCATTACTACCTTGCCCTTTGACCGTGCCTTAGCTTGAATGGGTGAGTGGGCTCAGGGCTGCTCTGGAGTCTTCAGACAACCCACAGATGCTGAAATGAGAAAGGCAGCAGGCAAGGTAAAGGTCAGTGCTTTTCTTTACGCTCAAAGGTCCTGCTGGGATGGTCTGAGGCTCGGCCAGTTCAGAGTGACTCGTTGGTGCATACGGGGGCTGTAACCACAGTGCACTCAGAATCCAAGATGGCCTTTACCAGCACACAGGAACAGGAAGAGAAAGGCTTTGCTCAGAGCTTTCTGCTGAGTATTGAGTTTCTCTCCTTACACGCACACATACACACACACAGCCTCTCTCAGGCTGTGCTCCCAGACAATTGAGTGTGTAGCATAGATTTAGTGTATTCCGTGTGGAGTTCCGATTGGGACCCCGGAGAAGCATCACTGGCATGTAGATCAATGCGGACTTGCACAGGAAATCAGATACAGCCCTCTGCTGTGTGGCTTTGCCTGTGACTGTGGGAAGGAGATCAGTAGGTGGAAGCGAACATGTTGAGGTCGGGCTGTGCGTCAGGAAGCAGATTCATCGCCGAGCTGACGGCGTAAGAATGGCCCGACAAGCGAGAAAGAAAGGACCGTGTACAAGGAGGGAGGCGGTGTTTTACAGCAGACAAGCCTGTCAGTGTGTCTGTGGTTTCCATTGTGCGTACAGGCGAGACACTAGGAGTTGACCTCGCTTCCCTTCTCCTCGCCCTCTTGACGGGGAAGCAGGTGAGGAGAGGTGGGAGGCTAGCATCTGCAGATATAAAAGGTTGTGTTTACCCTTTGCGCCAGTTTTTTTTCCATCTCTCAAGGTCAACCTGCATTTTCACACGGTCACTGAGCCTCAAAATAAATTCTCTCCTCTCCTTTCATTAACTTTCTCTTCATCCCTCTCTTTCTATGTGTCATTGTTTATTTGTTCTCTCTCTGAGTTCAGCCTGGAGGCCACTAAACTTCTTCTCTTCAGTAGGCGAGGACAGGATGGCAGCTCAGTTCCTTTGAAGTCTGTCTGAGAAGTTGGCAGGAACTGGCAGACTGGCTTCTCGCTCTTTGGCAGGGCTGCTGAGTCCTGGAGAACTAGAGCTGGCGGAAAGCTGAGCTCAGAAAGGCTGATGCCGTTCTGAGTGTAATGATAATAGGAGTGAGTCAAGCTGATGCTGAAAATGTAGCCAAAGCTTTCATTTTCATGATATATTGAATCCATTAAATAGGTTATGTCCTAGTGTAGTGTTCACGCGACTTTGATATATTGTCATATTCTGTTAGACTGACTCACAAGTGGGAATGTTACCATCCACAAAATGCTTGTATTTTAAGCGATCATCAAATCCGTGAAGATGTAAGCAACAAATTTTTTTTACCTTGATAAATTACTTTTTTTTTTAAAAAACATCATCCATTCACGTTATCAATCAGTGGTTTGCACAGAACCTGCTTTTCATCAACATTTTCTGTGACCTTGTGGCCGCCACTGAAAAGGCACGATCACTGTTTTGTTTTCTGAGTTCTGAGATATAAGATGGAGCTGGTCCATGTAACGCCTTAAAAACAATTAACAGCACCTTAAAATTGACTATATTTGACTGGTAACAGGTGCAGTCAACAGTCAACAATCTAGCAGCTGCATTTTGAACAAACTGCAAGAGTGATAATGAGTGACAGATGCCAGAGTACAAGGAATTACAGTTTTCAATTCGAGGGGATATAAGAGCATGCAAGACAGTTTAACGGAGAGAATGGATTTCAGTTTTGATATGGTCCTTAAATGGAAAAAGCTACCTTTGACAACAGTTTATATGTTTGTTGAATTTCAATGCTGAATCAGAGATAACACCTAAATGTCTAGCGAAGGCTTGCACATTTGGACAAAGGGGCCAGATTTTTTGATAATTCCTCAATTGAGTTGGGGGTGCAAAATAATATTACTTCTGTCTTATTCTCATTTAGTTGAAGAAAGTTTATTGCCATCCAATGCTTAGTATCATTTAGACAGTTAAAAATGGGACTGCAAGGACTTTGAATCACCTGATTGCGAACATGACAAAGCATTTACCTCAACACGGCGTGAATCTGAAGGAACGCACCGTGTTCAGTGTGCTACAACGACGCCCAAGATACTAACAGTAGCAACGTCTCCGGTACAAAAACACAGGTGAGCTGATGTTCACCTTTTTATACTGAAGGGAAACCAATGATGTCTACAAAGGATTCAATATATATTTTTCTTAGAGACCAGTCCTCAGAGACGCCCCTCCAGTACAGAGACTCCTTTAACTTTAGCCATGAAGGGTAGATGAATAAGGAGGAAGAGGATGAAGGTCACAGAGCGCTGACAAGATCTGTGGTGAAGGAACCAGAACCGAGATTCGATCAATAGGAACGGTATCAGAGTTGGAATCAATAAAATTGAGTCAAGCCTTTTATACTGTACCTCTGAAAGTCTGGTAAAAAGAAACACTCATCCTTCTAACTGCAGAGGGTTGGACATGAACAAAACTTTTCAAATACAACCAATATAAACCAGTTTTTCTTTAACCATTTTTTTGAGCATAAATACAAGATCCAAGTGCTCATTGTGAACCCTGTGTTGCCATGACACTGCACAGCTACGAGAGAGAGGGAGAGCTATGACTGACAAACGTATGAATGCAATTTTGCCTGCACAGTTAAAACAAACAAGCAGCTGAGCAGTGGTGACATGTTCGTGTGACTGGGGAAGGGTCAGACAATGCAGTGAAGAGACCGGCCGTGAGGACGCTTCACCGTATTTACCCATCCAGTAAGAGCTGCGATAGATTGTG
This sequence comes from Micropterus salmoides, assembly GCF_014851395.1. NCBI lineage: Eukaryota > Metazoa > Chordata > Actinopteri > Centrarchiformes > Centrarchidae > Micropterus > Micropterus salmoides. The sequence continues at coordinate 28,059,783 of NW_024040596.1, forward strand.
CACACGTGTGCGGGCGCAGTTGTCTTTGCGAGCATGTGTTCTGTGGATGCACAGCCTTTTTTAGTGCCCCCCAAGGCCGCGCTCCGCCTGCAGGCGTCTTGCAAAGGCATTGACAAAGAGACAAAATATGCTGCTATATGTTGTTCGAGGTTGTGATGAAGGATGAAACACACATTGTGATTATTCTAACACTCATCCACTGCTGTCAGTCTTTCTTTTCATTCCTATTTCTTTCTGTTCTCATCATTTCAACTGTCAACCTTTTTCTCCTACTCGTCTCCTCGGAGCACAGGAAGGATACTTAATGTAAAGGAACTAAATGTTAAGATGGAGAGGTCTCCATATGTGTGCACGTTGAACCAACAGTGTTTTACTGTTTAGTATTGTCCATTCTCTCCTGTTCTCATTCTGTCCTTTCATGTCTCCTCGTTTTCTCTTTTGGGCAGTGCAGAGCTATAGAAGTTCAGGACAGCGGATATCACTTAGAACACTGATTACTGACCAGTGAAAGGATCCTCATGGCCCAGTGAATCACACACACACACAGACACACACACACACACACACACACACACAGAAATCTCTGGCAGCAGTGTTATGTAAGGAGGCTTACAACTGAAGTGTGTGTGAAATTTGAGGAGACAGGGAGGAACCCCCCACCCCTCCACTCCCTCCCCGGCTCATCTGAGCCTTAAAAGACGGGACTGCAAGGCATTGTGAAGTGTGTTTGCATGTGGGAGGAAGATTAATGGCACACATGCGCTCATTTACATGTCTCTGCAATCATATAAACATACCGACGTGTGTGTGTAGGTGTGTTTGCGTGCATGAATCGCTGTGTGCCAGGTCTCAGATCAGTGGGCTCATTAACTTTTATAGACTGAGCTGGGAGGAAATGGCCGAGCCAATATGCTGACCAGTGTGCAGATTCACTTCACAGAGGACACAAAGTACACACACACACACACACCATTTTCTCTCTTGCATTTCCCCCTGTCCGTCTTGATCGTGATGAATTGCTCAGAGAAACAAGATTGGACTCTTCAGTCAGTGAAAAGACAAATTCATGGTTTTTTTGTTGGTTAAAAAAAAATCCAGCAGCTTTTCTGATGCACTTACCTCCCGCTTTCATTATTTAAATGCACTGCAGTGTTAATCAAAAGTATGATTGATTTCATTGATTTCTCCGTGCCGAAGCTCTGCAGTGTGAGCTGCGTTTCGGAGCAGTGTTTAGTGCAGGGAGGATGCCGGGGATTTAGAGTTTCCACTCCGTGTTCCTGGCGATCTTGATGGTTTGTGGTCAGCTGAGTGCATCTGAGCGGCAGAGATGGATGGCTGGGGTTGGATTCCCAGTCAGGGAGCTCCAGGCTTCTGCGAGTCTGGCTTGGTGTAAAAGAAAGTCTGATTTCTGTTCTGCATATGAGGTTGTGGTGCTGACCACTGTTTTATGGCTGTTTGAATATAGACCAGTTTAACACAGGACACTGTGTTCAGATTCCTCCTAAATGTGAACCCAGAATATGAGCAGCTCCTGCTTCACTGATGACCTCATGCAGCAGTGACCACATGACTCATTTTAAAGCCTGTGTTTTTGCCCTGGACCGTGGAAAGTACAGGATAGTTGCTGGTGTTGGATTTTTTTGCAGCGTAGTCATTGTGATCTGAACTGCGATGACAGCTTTATGGCCCTCTTGCGCTGTTTATTATTGCCATAATTTATTATTTCCCTCCCCCTTCGCTTTTGATGCAAAACTAGTCTGCACTGGGAATCGAGCCTGAGAGCGCCCAAATTAGACCAAATGAAAAAGCAAAGCAGATAATCAGGCCTTCTGTTTATAATTTCACAGCACTTTATTAATGAGAAAATTCTACATTGCATCAGCACAGTTGATTAAAAAAATAATGGGATAATTTTAATTCTTTTGCTTTTAAAAAGTGATATGTGTAACAGTTTTAACCCCCATTATATAACTGATGATTCTGATTAGTTTTAATTAGTATGATTACCATAAACAAATGAGAACATAGTAAAGACAGCAGCATTTCGTACTGGGTTCATCTCATGCCTGTGGTTTGTTTGTGCTACTGATTAAGATTAAGAACACGTTTCCTCATAAATTCCTCTACTTCCTGTGATTAAGATGCTTCTTCTTCAGCTTTTGCTCTGCTGAAGAGGGTGAATATTTCAGAAGCGATATCACTGCCAAAATGGCAAAAAGATGTGGCTCTGGAGGAACAGTGTGCTCGTCTGTTTTGTACCAAAAACAATTAGGTAGATTTTTTGTAAAATACAACCTAGTGGAACTGATGTCCATTTGTGGTCATTTAGCAACTCTTATAGGATTGAATCCATTTATCCTAAATACATCCGTGATTGAAATAAGGGCTGCCGAGTGCAATTAATCACTGGTATTGTAAGCTGATTGACAGAAAAGTTAAAATCAATTTTAGTTATTTGTCAAGCAGAATACAAAACACTTGCTTTGTTTTCAGCTTTCCAGATATGAGGATTTGTTCCTTTTCTCAGTTTTAAATAAAGGATTTATCAATTAATCGATTAGTCAATTGACAGAAAAAACATCTGCATTATTTTCAGTCTCTTGCCGATCAAAAACTCGAAACATTATCTGGTTGCAGCTTTTCTTATCTGATGTAGGCTTGTTACGACTGGCAATTGGATCGGCTGTCAACGATCAGCGATTGGTTTTTCATGCGTTGATATTAAGGCAGTTTTTAACTACCACTATCAGAACTTTAGATGACATAAAAAGTCTCTAGAACCTGCCCCACGTTGCAGTGTTTCACATTCACTGATTTATTTGTGGCAACACGACACGCCTCAATATCAACGCTGACCACCACATATAGCCTACTATTGATTAGTAGCGCGTAGATTCACTCAGCACCTCTGCTCTCTCTCTCTCTCTCTCTCTCTCTCTCTCTCTCTCTCTCTCTCTCTCTCTCTCTCTCTCTCTCTCTCTCTCTCTCTCTCTCTCTCTCTCTCTCTCAGAACAGCTGGGTTGTCAAGGTTAGCACACTGTACATACAGTGGGTACGGAAAGTATTCAGACCCCTTTAAATTTTCCACTCTTTGTTTCATTGCAGCCATTTTCCAAAAATCAAAAAAGTTCATTTTATTTCTCAGTAATGTACACTCAGCACCATCTTGACAGAAAAAAACAGAAATGTAGAAATTTTTGCAAATTTATTAAAAAAGAAAAACTGAAACATCACATGGTCATAAGTATTCAGACCCTTTGCTGTGACACTCATATTTAGCTCAGGTGCTGTCTATTTCTTCTGATCATCCTTGAGATGGTTCTACACCTTCATTTGAGTCCAGCTGTGTTTGATTATACTGATTGGACTTGATTAGGAAAGCCACACACCTGTCTATATAAGACCTTACAGCTCACAGTGCATGTCAGAGCAAGTGAGAATCATGAGGTCAAAGGAACTGCCTGAAGAGCTCAGAGACAGAATTGTGGCAAGGCACAGATCTGGCCAAGGTTACAAAAAAATTTCTGCTGCACTTAAGGTTCCTAAGAGCACAGTGGCCTCCATAATCCTCAAATGGAAGACGTTTGGGACGACCAGAACCCTTCCTAGAGCTGGCCGTCCGGCCAAACTGAGCTATCGGGGGAGAAGAGCCTTGGTGAGAGAGGTAAAGAAGAACCCAAAGGTCACTGTGGCTGAGCTCCAGAGATGCAGTCGGGAGATGGGAGAAAGTTGTAGTAAGTCAACCATCACTGCAGCAATCCACTAGTCGGGGCTTTATGGCAGAGTGGCCCGACGGAAGCCTCTCCTCAGTGCAAGACACATGAAAGCCCGCATGGAGTTTGCTAAAAAACACCTGAAGGACTCCAAGATGGTGATAAATAAGATCCTCTGGTCTGATGAGACCAAGATAGAACTTTTTGGCCTTAATTCTAAGCGGTATGTGTGGAGAACCAGGCACTGCTCATCACCTGTCCAATACAGTCTCAACAGTGAAGCATGGTGGTGGCAGCATCATGCTGTGGGGGTGTTTTTCAGCTGCAGGGACAGGACGACTGGTTGCAATCGAGGGAAAGATGAATGCGGCCAAGTACAGGGATATCCTGGACGAAAACCTTTTCCAGAGTGCTCTGGACCTCAGACTGGGCTGAAGGTTTACCTTCCAACAAGACAATGACCCTAAGCGCACCGCTAAAATAACGAAGGAGTGGCTTCACAACAACTCCGTGGCTGTTCTTGAATGGCCCAGCCAGAGCCCTGACTTAAACCCAATTGAGCATCTCTGGAGAGACCTGAAAATGGCTGTCCACCAACGTTTATCATCCAACCTGACAGAACTGGAGAGGATCTGCAAGGAGGAATGGCAGAGGATACCCAAATCCAGATGTGAAAAACTTGTTGCATCTTTCCCAAAACGACTCATGGCTGTATTAGATCAAAAGGGTGCTTCTACTAAATACTGAGCAAAGGGTCTGAATACTTATGACCATGTGATATTTCAGTTTTTCTTTTTTAATAAATTTGCAAAAATTTCTACATTTCTGTTTGTTTCTGTCAAGATGGGGTGCTGAGTGTACATTACTGAGAAATAAAATGAACTTTTTTGATTTTTGGAAAATGGCTGCAATGAAACAAAGAGTGAAAAATTTAAAGGGGTCTGAATACTTTCCGTACCCACTGTACCTGAAGTTTAATACTGATTGCACCCCTCACCAGCGTGCGGTGCTAGAGTTATAAGGTAATTCTGTGGGAAACACTATACTGTGCATTTACAGATGTTTCTGGTGGTTTCTCTTAAAGCTAATGAGCCTTTTTCTTCCATGTTGGCATTTCACTGACTTGCTGCAATGTAACAGATCGCCAAACAGTGATCTTAAGTAGCCGTGATCAGACGATGTGAAAATGGAGAAGATTGCCCAACACTAATCTGATGATTTTCTGCTTTCTCTGTTTTATACCACTTAGGGCTGGGCAATAAAACAATAATGGTAATTATCGCAATATAATTTCCCTCAATATAATAAATGTTCAATATATCGTCAATAAATATTTGCTTTAATTCATTTGAATCACAAACAAATTAGCACTTAAAGAAAAGCTTCTACCTCAGATTTGTGAAGTGATCCACATTCTGACCATAAGAAAAGTTTAACCACACAATTAACCATCTGGCTTCTTCAATTTTCACTCAGGAGCAAAAATCTGCCTTTAAACTTGAAAGAAATAATAATTTGACATATCGTGATAATTATCGATATCAAACGCTATGAAATGTTTTTATCGTGATAACATTTTTTGGCCATATCGCCCAGCCCTAATAACTGTACCACTGTAAACTCATCTTAGGGGTTTGGCCTGTTGGTCAGACAGAAGAAGACACTTCATCATAAACCAAACGAAAATAATTAGGTCAATTGATAATAAAAATGAATAATTGGCAGGTTGTTATAGTCTAAATTGAACATCTCCACAGATGGATTGTGGTTTTGTTAATACGTTATGAAAGAGAATTTGTGTGTGTGTGGGCTTCTGCTGAGCATAAACCGATGGTAGCGAAGCATTGGAGCTTCTATGCCTGCTGGATCGTAGTGGGCTTCAGGCTACTACCATAAACATGTTATCTTCTCCTGCCCTTAAATGCTTTCTTAATGGCCCCTCTCTGATCCAGCAAAGGCCCTGCAGCTTATCAATGATTTAGCAGAGGAATGATGGCATAGACCTAATGGTCTATCCGCCTCATTAATATTGTAGCTGATCTCACACACACACACACACACACACACACACACACACACACACACACACACACACACACGGAGGATCATGACACCAGGCAGCAGCTGGGACTTTTTATTATTGAGTTAATTGTAATCATGTAGGAGATCATCTGTAATATTTATCTCATGCAAAACTGCTATTATTTATTTCAGTCCAGAATTCATCCAGAATTACCTGTGATGATAATACAAAATATGAGGTCCGCTGATTGTACCAATCCCGTGCAAATTGAGTTCTCAGTAGGGGACAGCCGGGACGAATGAGGCATGGAATGAAAGTAACAGAGCAATTTTCGCTGAGCCCATACAAGTCTAATATATCAAACTACGTCAGCGCGTGCAGAACGCTGTACTTACCAGAACAGCTAAAAATCAGGTGGTTACTTCATACCTTCACAGAGTTATGAAGAAGAAGAAGTTAATTCACTTAAAGGTACTTTGTGATTCTTATCCAATACACAGTTTGTTAAATTCTGTGAATTTTTCCTCTTGGGTCGCTAGCTAGGTTTTCCTACACAGCCCTGGGTCTGTAAATTGAGCACTAACAAAGCTGCTCGGAGCGAGCAGCAGGTGGCGGTGGCGTGCTCGAAGCAGTCAGAGAGAGAACAGCGGTACATCCGAACATGCTGGACTTCTTATAGGACTGTACAGCTGAGAAGATGGCTGAAGTTATAAGACTATAATAATAATAATGCATTACATTTATATAGCTCTTTATCGTGAAACTCAAAGCGCTTCACAGTGAAGTGAGGGGGGGGCCTCACCTCAACCACCACCAATGTGTAGCACCCACCTGGGTGATGCATGGCAGCCATTTAGCGCCTGAACGCTCACCACACATCAGCTTGAGGCAGAGAACCTCCTACTCTTTGCTACAAGTGCCATGGGATCTTTAATGACCACAATGATTCAGGACCTTGGTTTAACGTCTCATCCAAAGGACGGCATCTCCTACAGCAGTGTCCCCATCACTGCACTGGGGCATTAGGATCTTATTATTAGGACCCGAGGGAAGACTGCCCGCTACTGGCCCACCAGCACCACTTCCAGCAGCTACTTAGTGGGGGGGGTTCTACCGGTACATTGACTGACAAAATGAACATTAACACACATAAAAATCAAATGCTGCGTTTCTGTCGTTCGTTTGATGTTTGTTGACTAATTGTAACTATTCAAGTTCCTCTCGATAATCCTACCGATAAATAAACTAGACTCTGTGTCTTAGATTTAGGCTTTAGAAAAGTATTTTGCTTCAATACATATTTAAATATTGACAGGCCTGGAGTAGGACTGGTTACCATGGCAATGCGCGTTCATGAGTTTGTTTATCAACAAACTCTCTGCAGAATTGCATAGTATCCCTTTAAGTGGAATTTTGTTTTTAACTACAAGTTGTGTTTGCTATTGTTTCATATGTCATTGTCATGATCACATGATCGATTAGTCAAATAGGTTAGTACTTTAACACGTCCTGAAGTAGGGGTGGGCGATATTACAATATTAGATCGTAAACGATTAAAATGTCTCCACGATCTGCCTTTTCAGAGAGATTGTTAGTATCGTGCTACAGTGCACAATCTATCAGTTTAGTTCTATGGCTCATACACACTAGAGGTGCTCCGATCAGGATTCTTTGGGCCGATCACCGATTGCTGAAAGCAGCATCGGCCGATACCGATCACCGGGTCTATTTGGAGCCTTTTATTTATCATGTAGCATTATACAGTATACTGTATGTTTATTTAATTGGGCCTAAAAACAATGTATTAAGTGTTAAAGTTAACAGATGATAAATTATTATGAAATGACAACTGTTTTTTCTATTGCCAGGAAACATGGGAAACAAATTCTGCTTAATCTGTGTTAGAGACTTAAACCATAGCAGCCTTTGCCTGGTTACTGTGAACATCTTATAGCTTAACAAATATAGCTTTACTGTGGAATAAACTACAAAAACAGAACAAACAGCATCTTTATAAATTTACTACAACCATAATATTTAGGAGATAAAGGAGCACAGGCATCATGAGCCGATGATAAACTCTGAAGTAGCTGCTTTTTGTTCTGGAAAGCTCAGGCAGGTTCTGTGGGCTTTAGGAGAGAGAGAGGAGTAGAGAGAGGGAGAAGGGCTACAGAGAGGAGTCAAAACTGTCTTCAGTGAGATTTGAAAATAAGGAAAATTTAAATAAATAAAAATAGGCTGCAATGTAAATTCCATATTATATAGTCATTGTTAATATAGGCTACTATATTTATTATAATTTCATATGGCTGGCCATTAGTAGGCTATAGGCCTTATATCTTTTCAGTCGATTGTTTTCATTTTTAAGCCTTGTGCAGGAAGCACAGTCTACATATCTTACATGCTGCCACTGACTTTACCAGAGGGAGAGTAGCAAACAAGGTTTTTATTTGATTTCATAAAGGTTAAAAATACTTATGGGGGAAACGGGAGGGTTGACATGAGAGGAGTAGAGAGAGGAGTGGGGTAATGTGAGGCTACATCCACACTGCTACGTTTTTAAAACAGCTTCATAACAAAAACGATCTTCTCCGGCCACAGCAGCGTGTCAGCTGTGTGTCAGAGTTGATCTCTGTCTATATTAGAACGACTGAAAACACACATCTAGTGGCCGTTCAGGTAGCCTACACTGGGCATGCGCGTGCCAGTGTAAACATGAAGCAGACGGTCTACTCCGCTGTAGCAGACGATTTATCGAAAGAAGAAATGAATACAGATCAAGAACCACACCAGGCTTTTTTTCTTTTTTTTGCACCGACCGATAACGAAGTGGAACTGTTAGTGAGAGTGTGAGTGAGATGAGCACAGCTGCGACAGTTTCACATGATCGCTCCTGCGTGTTGCTCCACTTGTTTGAATTCTGCTCAACTCTAATTGTAAATGATTATGTGGGCGCATTAATCCCTTCTTGTCTGAGAAGGACTTTGGTGTTAGCTAGCTTTGAAAACCGCTCACACAGCGTAGTGAAACATTTTAGCTGCAGTTGAAAATTTGTCTGGCTAGTATTGCATCATCTGATCGGCTTTTCTTATCGGCCTTTTTAGCGACCACCGATCAAACTAGTAAAAGCCATTATCGGCCGATTATGATCGATCGGAGCACCCTTAATACACGCAGTTGACAGCTGCTCTGGCAACATCCTCGCTGGCTACAAAGGCAACACTGTAACTGTTGGGCCTCATAAAATTGACATTTAAGTTCCCCATGTCCCCGGGCTGCTCTGCCTCAACTCAGCTGAACAGAAAGTTGTTGCTAAAGTAACGGCCAACTGTGGTAACTAGTTGCCGTTATGTAATTAGCTCAGTTAGCCTAGTGGTCGAAGCTGACTCAGTCTGGATTGGGAGCTCGGAGCACCCGGGGAGTGTGTTAGTGTTTAATGTTACACCTCTACTCAATGACTGGAGGTTTTTAGGCCAGGATAACTGTCGAAATATTGCGAGCCAGGTTCAGGTGAGAAGAAGTTTCGGAGACTGATGAAGACTTAACATAGCATGGTTTATTGAGCCTGGCCGAGGAGATACAGTGCCAGAATACAACATGTGAACACGTCAAATGCCAACACCAAATCTGAAGGATAAAATTTTTTGGTCCCTTTTATGTTTCTCTCTTCCCCCTAGTGCCCGTAGGTTTCCCTCTTAGGTCATCTTTAGCTGGCCTTTACCTAGAACTGATTTTTAGACTCCAATGCTTCGTAATATTGGAATCTATCACTATCCATGAGTTGTACTCTAATCTGTGGAGCCAGTGAGTTCTTGTAAGACTCAATCTTGTAAGATTCCCAGAGAACACTGATATCTGCTAGCCTGACACATGAACTACTGTCTCTACCTAATCAGTTTGTTGTTGTCACCTTGACAAGAACAAGTATGAGAAATACCTAGAGCTAGAAGGTGGTGTTGTTACATCAGCAAAGCCCTTTAAGAAATATTCTCAACAAGGTGCCGCAGAACCAGCGAAAAGCAATCGGGAAACGAAACGCCGCTCCCAGCAGCCTCCCAGTGAACTTGGGAACCGAACACAGAGATGAACAAGGAATATAGTACAGAAGTGATTTACAGAGTTTCTTTATGAACAGATAATTTTACTTTTTTATAACGTTAAACCGTGAACAGCTAACATTACTGTACCTGTATCTGTAGCTAGTTAGCTAGGTTAGCTGTACAGCTAGCTGTCCTAGCTGACTCAGGCCCGGGGTGCCAAGAGGCAAACCTGGCAAGAAAACCTCCTCGCTACTGTATTCCCTGTGGTCAAACTGGCCTCTGTCGGTCTCGGGGTCCACACGACGGGGTGGGGGGGTATGACGCACATTCAGCGCTGTTGGCTACTGTAAATGCCAATCAATATCTGCAGCAGGTCCCTCCCTGTCTTGTGTTTCTAAACATGCAGAAGCAAAAAGCACTGTCAATTCATGGGGAAATAAATTCAAAAAATATGTGTTAAAATCTTTAAAATGTTGTAAGAATAAAATGAATCAATTGTTGTTTGAATGAATCAATAGGCTATATTGTAGACGATTAATAAAGTTGTGATATTTTTCTCTTTTAAACCAATAAACCAACAACTCGAGAACCAACATGAAAATGAATTGCGATAAGATTGTGAATTGTGAGTCGTGAAATCAGCCTCTAAACTCAAAAGATATAGTGATCTGATACTTATCGTGATAATTATCGATATCAAAAGATATGAAACTTTTCATTGTGATAACATTTTTGGCCATATCGTCCAGCCCTAGCCTGAAAGAAAATCCAAATGTGCATTGATTGTTAGGCCGCGTGTTGTAAAAATGAAATTTAGTATATTTTTATTAAGATAAATGACAAAATATGTTTGCAGTTACATATTAAGGACACGGTCAGACATTTGAAATAAAAACAAGAACATCATAAACAATTAAATGTATACCGTTCTGTTGCTTCTGTCCTGACTGGTCAGGTTCCACATTTGTACAAAATAGCCCCTGGTATTGATCGAACACAGTGGTTGATCACATCACACACACACATCTATCTGAAAAGTGTTTCAATCGTCCCGACTCTCCCCTGCTTGTTGGCAGAATTTGGATTTTATCTTTTGGTTGAAATGTGTGACATTTTCTGCCTTCGATTTCAGAGCAAACGTTTCCTTGAGCTGTCACATAGCTGCATGGCAATGCTGGTAAGCAAAAAACAAATGCAGGGACCAATATCTGAATAAGTTAGTACTGAAAAGTTGTAGAAAAGTTCACGTCTGTGTCTCGTCATGGATTTCTGTTTCTATCTAAGAAATCTTTATACTTTAAAGAACGGGCATTTCTCACTGATTGGGTATTTTCTCAAAGTTAGGCAACAAATCAGCCTGCTAATCCAGAGAGTGCCTCCTTTCTGTCTACAGACAGTCCTGAAACAGCATTCGGCTGCAAATCTCACACTTGGCTCATGACCCAATACACTCAGGGGATTGGACAGGAGGATTTTCTTTCCTCTGGCTTTTATTTTTTTACTTGCTTCCATTTTTCTCCCTCCCGTCTCCTCTCTGTTAATATCTTCTTTTGTCGTGTTGCTCACTTTTCTGCCCTCCTAATTAAATCTCATGCTCCCGTGACATATTTTCCTGAGGCTTCATTAAGACCTGTTAGCTTCCATTTAAATAAAAAATATGTTTCCCTCTCTCACTCCTGTGCACAACAGAGTGCATGAGCTTTTGATATCAGTGCAGCTTTGTCAGTGCTGCAGGCGACACCTGGCCTCGCTGTCTGCAAACCAGAGCTGTGCCTCAAATCAGTGGATAAAACATCATTAGCACTGCAAGATAAATATGAGAATACAATAAATGGGGATAAACAGACGTTTCTACAATCACATATTTTAAGCTTTAAGTTTAAATGAAACTGGGTAGAGGTGCAGATACAAGGTATAAGGCATGCAGTACAAAGCAGCAGCATCAGTAGAAGAACATTCTGCTTTGTGAAATATCGAAAGCACTAAAGCAAATTGAACAGCTTGCTCAAAGTTTAAGCATATAAATTCATTTAGGCTGAATAAATCTATGGTGACTGTTCCGAAGAACTCATCTTGTGAAATGTGTCAGTGAGCGTCAGAGTTCGGTGTCAGAAATCAGGGCAAGGGAACAAGGGGCCGAGATGGAAGTGAGGCCTCTTTCCGCTCAGCCACCTGGGAACTCGCTGGGTACTCATTCATCCACAGCTGTGTGGGAGGAGGCAGGAAAGGCCCTCAACGGCAGGACTCAGAGCTGTCACTCTTTATGCCTTCCCTCCTCGTCAACGCGCACACTCCCCATCACCAGACACAGAATCATCAGGGCCGTCGTCTTTTTATTGCCTTTTTTGTTTTTCTCTCCTGCTTTGTTGAGTAGTTCAGTTCCTCTATCAGCTTTTAAAAATGACTGATCATTTCAACAAAATAAGTAATTTCAGGATGTTGCCTTGGGCTCTGAGATATAGTGATGGACACCTTTTCACTTCTTTTCTGATATATAATAGTGTAAATGATAATAAAAAATTAAATCCATTAATAGAAGTTGATGTAGAGTCCCCATCCAAAACCAGGGCTCTGTTTTCATTTTCAGGTAAAATCGATATATCCTAATGTGTCATCTGATCCGACCTTTCTTCTGTGGGTAACATGAGGCTCTAACTACTCCTAACTTTTTGATTAGACGGGAGACCAGACTTGGGCTGTATCTATTTTTTCATTACCTTCCTAACATTTCACAAGGCTGCATTACCATCTCCATCCATCAAGACAAAGACAATTTGTAATCACATTTGCGATCTGGCCAACAGAGACGCATAAACTGTTTGAATGTGTCACACAAGGCACTTGAAATATGTACATGGAAGCCTGTGTGTGAATGCACCCTGGCTCCGTATGTGGTCCAGTTTCTTCCTAATTGTGTGCATTTGTTGCCGCCGTGGCCCCATTCCACAGGCCAGAACGGCCCCAGTGGGCGGCAGACAGGGCCAGACCGCATTAGGGCTGGGCAAAAAGGCTTTGCTTCAGAATCACAAGAGTGTACACAGTGGTTATTTTTCCGAATAGCTCTTGGAGCATGGAGCTTAGTAAGGGTGGTTAAAGGGCTGGATACGTGGGTGGAGGGGTGGAGTTTGAATCTCGGTGAACACAAAATGTGAACCAAATGAGCACTGACCTTTTTTTCTCTCTTATGTCAGCTCTCTTTTCTGTTTTTCTCTCTCTCTCCTTTTCTGTTTCTCTGGGTAATCGTATCTATTAGCAGTTAAGGCAAAGGCGATATATAAAACCTCCAATATGTGTGTGACTGTAAAGGGGCAAGGTGAGAGGATGAGAGCAAAACCGTAAACCATGGTAAGCCTGTAAATGTCTGTGCTCGGTAGATAATGTCTTACTGCCTCTGCAAAGCAGTTTTATTTGGGGAAAACAACTGGAACTGAAACACCGCCTTATAACCTCCTTATATACTATGACTAGAAAAACTGAGCTAAAAGCAGTAGAGCAGTAACTCTCTGCTCTTTCAAAAGCTCCTATTTTTTGTTAGTCTGTTTAAATGTTTTCATCTCTCCCCCCTTTAGCCGCCGTCCTCTGTGATTGCACATTTACACATCAGAGCCGAGAAGTTTCATGAACTCCTCAATCCACTAAGGGACCTTGGCTCTTTTGAAAAATGTAATACACCACCCTTACTTGTGGGGGGAGAAAAAGGTTTAATCAAATAGAGGTTAGTGACATGGGTATTAATGAGCATGAACTCAGGTTTTGATATGCAGCCAGTGATGACCTCATTGGTTTAGGAGCTGCTCTAACAGTATGCTAATGTGCAGCGTGGTCCTTGGAGGCAGTACAGCAGCCTGCTAACTGCACAGAAGAGAACTCATTTTTACATTTTGCACTAGCTACGATGCACAAATAGCAACCGGATGTTGCTGGAGCTCTTTTGCCAATGTAAGAAGCCTAAGGTACCTGAGGTTTTCAGAGTAAGGGCATGTTAGCGGGTCAGAAGTTAAGGATGACGACTTGTTATCGTAGTTGCTCCACTTTAAATCAAAGTCTCAGAAAAGCCAAAACAAATTCAATGTTCGTTGGCATTTTCCCTCAAATAAGGACCTTTTCTAGTATTCTCTTTGTTCATCGTGTTTCTGTCAGGTGTTTATTGAGTGTTTTTGCTTTTTGAAAGAAAAGCATTATTCATAAAATGCTCCATCGCTTATGTTTTCTGCTTTGGAACACGAATGGACTGAAGAACATCCTGAGAGATGTCCCTCCCCACACGGGAATCTGATTCATCAAACAGAAACAACCGCTGATACAGCAAGACATAAGTACAGAGAATAAAATGACTACTAAACGAATTAACATGAGTGGAATAAAATCTTAATGAATGGCTTGTTTGGCATGTAACTGACAGCCGAAAAGAAATCGATGAAGTATCTTTCCTAAGTGATTAAGTGAGGAATAGAGGGAGGGGAGAGCCACAGTGTCAGGGAGAAGGATTTTCACTTCCAGTTTTTTACTCTGATATTTTTTCTTTCATCATTTTCCATCTAGTTTTCTAACAAGTTAGAATTGTTTACACTAATGCTGCGTTCCAGGCAACTCGGAAATTTCAGACCTCCAACTGGGAAAAGTACCATGGAATGCAATTTGAAGTCAGAGTTCCTACTTGTGAACTTAGAAAAAATATGTATGTAAAAATATATATATATATATATATATATATATATATATATATATACCCTGACTTCACGAGTAGCAGCTGAGTATTGGCACACAACAATGGCAACACCCACATTGTAAATGGCAAACCAGAAATGAAAAGGCAACATAAAGTTTATTTGTATTTAAATTAAAATTATACTCATTGTTATATAGGAAAACCTGTTCTGCATGTAAATTGATGAAGAAAGGTTGCTAATGTTATAAAGGTACACCAGGGCACTGCTGAGGGTTCAGCAAAGAGAAGCAAAGAATTTGCGTCAATGCTTTTTAGTAATCTATTTAGTCGATGAATCGTTTCAGCCCAACAAAGAACCATCAGTTTGTCACAGTCAGTCATGTTTTTTGTTCACTTTCGGCGTAATGAACCATCACGCCCTTGGAACGCTCGATCACCAGGCCGAAAAATTGGGAACTCTCCAAGTTATGAGCAGTCTGGAACGCATCATAAAATTGCGAGTACGGCTGAGTAGTTGTCACTGACATCATCGGTGTCTGCATTACAGGAAGCCAAGATGGGATCAGCTCCTTTGCCCCAGCACTAATGGATAAAACACTGGTAAAATCAATGCCGTAGCTGCCGTGTATATATTAACATGACATTAATATGGAATCTTGCTACAGTGACATCAACATCCTTTCGACAATTATCGTTAGTCATAAACTCAACCAAAAATGCTGAAATATCAAGGCAATCTTTGATCAATACCCCTGACTGAAGGAAATGTCTTGGATTCTAGTCTCAAACACAATTTATGTGTCTAAGCCTGGTGGCCTACTACTGCTGCCACTGCATTAGTACATCAAAGTACATCTTACAGCCTCACTAGATTCTCTGCGAGGGGGTTTTAGGGAAAGCCTGTCAACTCTGCTGCAGTGCCCTCTGTGTGTATGTGTGTGTATTTGCGGGCTGTCAGTGAGCATTGCAGGTGCTTGCATGTCCAGGCTTCTGCCTAATCCCCATGGGAGCGTAAATAAGCAGCCTAGCTCTGCCTCCTTACATAACCACTCTGCCAGAGAGAGAGGGAGAGATGGCGGCATCGATACAGAGACCGTTGATGAGAAAGGGGGGGGGGGGGGGGGGGGGGCTGTAGGAGAATGTGAGAGTGAGACACACATTTCTGCGGCTGTACTTTCTTCTCACTAATGTTTTACTCTCTCCCTCACTCTCTCAGTTGTTATTTTTCCAGGTTTCCCATCTTCTGTTATTCTTGTGTCTGGACAGTGAAGCCCCTGGGTGGATGCTGGGAAATGTCAGACATTTAATTGAATTTGTGGCATTGCTGGATCCCCTTCAAGTGTCTAAAGGACTGCACTTGTTGAGATAGTGGTAGCTGCTCTTACATCCTCACACACGGAAACCCTGCTATGTTCTGAAATAGAGCTGTGTGTGTGTGTGTGTGTGTGTGTGACCATAGATTGTATACAAAGATGGACACCCGCAGCCAATATCCCACGTACAGTCGCTCCCATGCTGCGCTGGTGACGAAATTAGGAGCCAGCATCTGCACAGTAGTAATCGGGGGTGGAGTCGCATAATCGAGGTCCCTCCCATAAACCCTGCCGACCCAATCACAACAGGGCTCAGCTTTCAATCATGACGTGAAACCCCCTTTTTTATAGCATCAAAAAAACATCAGCGTGAGAAGAACTACCTGAAATGAGAGAAACTATCTTTATTTGATGAATATACATTTATATATACAGTATATGTCACATTTGTTATCATGAAGGGGGTGGGGTTTATGACCTTTACTGCAGCCAGCGATTGGTCAGTGGAGAAGCCCTCCGTTAACCTCTTAACATTCCAACGGCCCGCACACGAGCTGTCAGGTCCTGGCGGCAGCTTCCGGTATGTGCACACAGCTACTAGGGGTGGGAATCACCAGAGGCCCCACGATACGATATTATCACGATATTTATGTTGCTATTCGATTTTATTGCGATTTTAAATATATTGAGATATATTGCAATTTATTACCTTTTTCCAACTTCCAATTAGGTCCCTAAAGTCAAACTTACTTACCTATATGTTTATCTAAAAAGATACAATTCTCTGTTTGTTCATATCACTTTTTCAGTCCTCTATATGGTCCTGTTAAGTTTTCTAGTGGACTAAAAAAGCAATAGATTTTATTATTCTAGCACCAAAAAGTAATCCACCGATCAATTATATTCCAACAAAAACGGTCTTCTAGTCAAAGGTCCAGACGACCCAATCAAGTAAAAACATTTAATCCAAAACACATTATTCCATCAATAAATCCCCAGGGACAGCTGCCGAATCGTTTCATATTTGCCGGCAGACGTGGCTCGTATGTCATTATAACCGTAATAACTCCGATTTGAATGTATAGAACTCCGATTTCATGTATTCAAATTAGCCGCTGAACTCTGACCTTTGGAGTGACACCAAATCCGACCCATTAGGAGCTCACATGTCCCTTTCACAGCTGAGGAGAGCCTTCGTTGTAAGGAAGGGCCAGCCTCGTGGGTAGGCCGGGCCAATTGCAACCACTTTTGCCGATGACTGGCACTTCATGTAGCCAAACAAATTCTGAAAATAACGATTTCCAGCTTTAAGTAGGAAGTTTATGATCTTCCAGCAATATGCCTTGAATAGGTGTTTTGCATGAATCTTACAAGAATGTTAAGAGGTTAATATACACAGTGTAACGCAGGATAACAGCGTGGCAAATTGTTTCTTAATAACCTAACTGCAAAACTAACTGTGATGGAAACGGGGGGCAGACTTCATTTCTTTTCTCTGCTCCAACGCTCTCAGCTTCGGTGAGAAATGTTAGCGAAGTGCTATTGATCCAGACGCTGGTGCAACCTACACTATTGCTGTCCACTGTAATCGACTTTTCGGCCCCGCAGCGCTGTCAGACAGGAGAGACCCACCATGATGCACTAGGATTTTATAACTGAACCATGACCAGGACCCTCATACTGTTTTTCAACTGTGTGGAAAGGATGATGAAATTTGGTGTTACTGAGCTAGTATGTAACTGGTGGCTGTGGCTGACGTCGGAGTAAAGGCAACAAACGGTCTGACCCACTTTGAGTGTTTCTGTCTCTCACAGGCAGGTTAGTGACTTTATCCTGTCAGTTTCTCTCTTTACAAAGACGAGTGTTGCAGTATGAGAGTCCTACCTGTAGAGAGGCTATGAAGTCCTCATGTAACGTGATACGAGGACCACATTCAACATTAATTATCAAATTGGGTCGGACTTGGTGTCCGCACTGGATGGAAATAAGATTAATTGGATTATATTCACAGAAAGTATAAAACACATTACATGTGTACATTAAAAGCAAAGGGACACATGTAATTTGCTTTACCGGATCCTCTCAGGCCTCGCACCCCCCACCACAGTCTCTACAAGTCCTGTGGGAAACACTGAGTAAAAAACACATTTCGGTATAATTTCTTCGGCTTTTTGACGTATTGGGCCAAACACCAAAAAGTGTGGTGTTTTTTTGCTATTTTCAGAAGATTCATTTTGGTGGCCGAACAATCGGTGCATACCTGGTTAGTGCTCCCCATCGTGAGTTTTGGGAAGGTGGTGAAAGAGTTAGCTTGGAGCCCTAAATGTCCTCAGTCACCATCGTCTTTTGTAAATGTTAACACGTTACTCATAAATGAAAGCTTCAATCTAAAACATGTTACTGGCTGAGATAACATGTGTTTTCGACTGTACTCTGCATGGAATAATGGAATTAAACATGACTTTTCTTTGTGGCCATCTGCCGCCTTGCTCTCTAAATATGGGCATCAGCCATTGAAAAACCCACAGTATCTTTTGGGCAGACGTAACCTGACACCTGTTTTATAATCCAGGTAAATATTATGTCTCACTTTATTGCATGGGAGATATAGGTCGGTAGTCTGTTGAAATTATACCCATTCTTTAAACCGTACAGGGAGAGTATTCAGGAATGCCTTGCCCCTAATGACTTATTATGAATCATTCTCATTCTTCAGTTGGCCTGTGTTAAACACAAGATCTATTGTGTCCACCCGCAGGCCATTTCCCTCTCTGTGCATTCGTATTCTCTAACGCACTTTCTCCACTGTCTTAGCTTTAGTATTGTGTTCGCTTGAGGGCAGGTAGGGGCTTGTATGTTTTGTCGATCTGGCCCGTCTGAGGTTTGTTCACTTCATAAATTGCAGACGTGAATTTTCACTGGCACGCCACCACCATTCTGTGTCCTCTATATCCATGTCCTTAAGGTACCAAGCTGTGTTTGCATAGGCTCTACACCATTTCACCATTTTTACCATAACTTATTTTATGTGTGAGTCAAAAGGCAACTATGGCAGCTGAGTGTGAAGTGTGATTGAAGCTTTACTGCCAGCAGCTGAATCAATGTGTGTCTCTACATGAGTGACGAGGAGAGAGAGCACAGCTAAGCCAGTCACAGATGATTAAAACCTGTCAATTCAGTGATATTTAACCATTCCCCCTCCGCCAAAGCCAGCCACTGCAGCTTTTCTGGGGCTCAAGGTTGGTTAGATCAGTTGGTCGGTCAGTCATCCTCTTATCCAACACGGTTGTTTAGTGCAAGATCTGAATACCTGCTGGCCAGGTTACCACAAAGTGTAATGTGGACACTCTTACTGCAAACACACTGGCTTGCCCCGCCTCTCTCTGTCTCTCTCTGTAAGTGCCTGCTCTACTGACTTTCTCCATCAGCAGTAAGTTTTATGAAGCTGCAGTAAGTTTTATTAAGTTTTTTTTCTGGCTTTTTTCCAATCACGACCAGCAGTTGTGCCGCATGCTGGCTTGTTGATGATCCAAACGATCGAAACAAACGTGGTACTCAATGACATCTGCACTCGAGTTAACTGTTGTTTTACCTGGTCCTTGCTTGTACAATATCCACCGTGTCTGCGTCTTGTAATGTACGTGGGCAGCATGCCAAGTAAAATATATGTGGGTAACCCTTAAGATGACTCCCCATACCACCCACCACTCTTGATGTCATTGTCCATTCTGATGTTTGACTATAGACATTGTCTATAAACTTTATCGGGATGACACAAAAAATAGCTTTTCTAGGCTCCTGAAAAGTTTAACAAATATAAAACCATCATGGATTAAAAAGTCATAATACGAAGAGTAATAATTGTCCTGTGTCCTATCCAGCTCTGCTGTCACCAAGAGGGGCGAGACCCGAGGAGTCATAAAGTCATTTTGTTCGTTCGTTCATTCGTTTATTCGCATCCCCGTTAGCTGCCACTAATGCAACAGCTCTCTTACTCTTACCCATACAAATGGGAATTACCATGCACACATCCACGTCTCTCCTCAAAGACATGCATGCTGTTCTACTTATTTGAACATGAAAAGGGTGGAAAGTAGTTGTGTGAAGAATGAAAACAGAGAGCTGAAGAAGGAATTTGTAACTGCTCACCTCTGTGTTACGTCTTGAGCTGTTTAGTTCCTGTTCATTTCAGTGTCATTGTGTACTGCTTTTTACTGATAAGAGCAGGGGTATTTCTACATTCTCTTTTTTTATGTGTTCTTTATTTTATCTTTGTAGGTTCCTCAGAAAGCATAAAGTGTTTCAGTATTTCTGTATTCAGTTGTCCTGTATTGTTTATGCTGAGGCGCTTGAAGAAGTAGTCTGATCTAATAACTAAGATAACGTGACATCAGTCATCTCCATCAGGAGCTGCTAACACAGCTGAGTAAACCCGCCTGGTGGAAAGCAGCTTAGTGCTACTTCCCCCGTTGTTGTTTCCAGCCTGACTAACGTGTTTGTGAAGGTACAGCAGTCTTCATCACATGTTGGCCCGTCAGGCCTTGTCTGAGCGCGAGCGATGCTTTGGACTTGTGTGTGTCGTAAAGCTGGTGACATTTACGGAATGAGACGCCGGGTGATTGATGCACTATGAAGTTGGGAATGAGTGCGGCCTGCAAATCACCTTTTACTACAGCAATACACACACAAAGATGCAGATAGATGGCATGCAATGTTGGGCAGCCTATCTTTTTGATGCTGTCGTAAATTCCCATTGGTTTACCCCGACGTGGAATGCAGTAAAGGCTCTGCTCTCTTCCAAGCCTTTTCCCGCATCCTCTCACAGGGTTAGTTATAGTATCAACAGATTAAGGTCCCAGGTTACAGCAACACCTCCTACCTGTGAGGTCACCTCAGTGCAGAGAGGAAAGGTCAGGACTTGTGTGGTCATTAAGTGCTTAATGCTGTGAACTGTGGGACTAAAGGCCACACATGCTTACTTTTTATGCTCGCCCCTGCATCTAATGTTACAGCTGCAATTCAAAATTACCTCCACACAGGCATGCAGCTATATGCACAAATTAAACCTGATAGGCCTTAGATGTGTTGTAAAACTATGCACTCTTTTCTACTCTCACTACCAATGGTTATGCAGAAGGAACAGTGGAACAAATTAAGAAAGAGAATGAGGGGAGATGATCAGATGATCAATGGGACAAAAGTCTTACTATTATTGTTACCAAAGCTGACATCAGTTCCTGAAGAAGTGTTCCACATCACAGTGAATTAATTATAGAGCCAGCAGCAGAGCTTATTCGTTTAAAAGGACATAGACATGTCAGGTTTTACTTTACATTAAATATATAATCCATGTTACATAAAACATCAATAATCACATGTACATATAGTACATGCCATTATTTCATGTTTTTAAGATGATGCCATCTTTTTGGAGATGGTGTCTTCAATGTGAAATGAGTAGAGGTATCTTCTCCCAGCGTCACAAGTTTTGACGGCATATGGTTTTGCCAAGCTTCTGCACACCCAGTCACCAGTCTGTTACAAGGTTAAAGTAGAGTTTGAAATATATATATATATATATATGACAGACCACAACAATTATCAACACTGTAATGTGATAAATGCACGGCACAGACAATAAATTATACAGTAAGCATCATGTTGTGACCTTGAGAAACCCATTTGGTGTAATTACTAGACGATAATGGGATAATAAATTATCATCCCAAGAAAAAAAGGTTTTAAGTCTAGATCTTTATATAATGAGGAGCGGCCTTGGTCAACCCGGCCTCTATAATTCACTGACAAGTAGTCTCTCATATTGTTAATTAATCATGTAAATCTATGTGTCTATCATGTATCTAGGATGTAGAAAGAGAAGTGATGGTCAACCCTTGTGAAGTAAAAGCTGTAGTAAAAGTACTGCCTCAAGCTGATTATCTCCAGGAATCGAGGTACTGGGGTGCACGTAATCTTGCTCACTGTGTAGATAAACTCTAAAATACTAGAGTAAAATCTGGGTCAGGAAAAAATAGAAGAGGCGTGTTTGAACCAGTGGGACTCACCCTGCTTTCTCTACTGTCACTTTTTTCTCCTCCTGTCCATGTGTCCATGTTTCCTCTCTTCTTTGTGCCTCCCCTCCACCTCTTCCCTCTCTCTCACCCTCTTCCTGTTTTTTCAGTGAGGGTGGCTGAAGTGCAGGAATCATCAGAACAGCCCATGTGCAGCTGACTTCTATTCAGAGCTGTAATGGCTGACGCTGTGCGCAGCTGAGCCCCATTCAAAGCCAGAGCGGCTCCTCCATGTACAGTTGATTTCTTCCAATACGCCCAGTTCCGCCACTTGAGCCGTCTACCGTTCAATGCTTATTTTCTCCTCCATCAAGCTCTCCCTCTGTCTGCCTTCCTTTACCTCCTCTCTCCTGACAGATTTCTAAAGTTAATATTTCCTACTTTGCGAGCCTGATGTGTGCAGGAGATTGTGCTTGTTAAACCTTTTTCTTAATGCTTGCCCAGGCTGCTGTGAATAAGCCTCTCATCTGCTTCAGAGTACCTCTTTGCTCACTGGGATAGGTAATGTGGACAGAAAAATTAATAGTGGGATCATGATTAAATAGGGGTGTGGTGAAATCTTGCGCAATTGACGTTTTTTATACACTCTCACAAAAAATGGGTAAAATTGCTTTTTGCAGGTCTGTCCTAAACTGTGTTGGTCAGACGGTCTAAAGGGGATACTACCCGCAGAGCAATAATGTAAAGCACATCAGAGTAGGCTATAGGGCAGGTAGACTTAAAAAATTATTATGAATTCTTATTAAACACAATCTCATTTAAAAAGGTTACTTCCACAATCAAAAGCACTTTGTTAAACTCTGAGCCCTGCACACACACTATAGATATTTTTTAAAAAGTATGTGATTTCAGAAACCAGCAGGGTCTTTGTTTGGCTTGTTTTTCTAAAATAACTCTCTATTGGTCTACTTGTCATGCCTGTTTTTATCTCTTCCTTTCTGCTTCTCCTGGTCTAGCCTACATCATCTAGCCTCCAACTTTTTGACCTTCATGCTTTTACCTTTCTTCTTTCTACTTACCAAAGTTAGCCACGTATTCGAGGCTTGCCCATATCGCCTGCCTTTCCTCTGTTTGTCCCAGCCAGGCCTCTTGTTCGCTGTTGTATCGAGTGCAGCCTCGAGCGAGGCCTGACATTTGCTGCTACTGTGAAGGGGGGGGACAGAGGTGAGGCGACTGGACTGTTGCATGGGGGGAGATAACGCAGCAGCAGAGAACTGGACTGCATTACAAATGAGAGCTCTTTGACCCAATGTACCTGCTCTAACCAAGTTTAGGTCGAAACATATTCCTGATGGAGTTGGACTTTAATTTGAGATAGACTTTTCATTTGGCTTAAAGTACTGACTACCTGAAATTGACAAATTCATTGTTTGCAAGCTGGTTTTATCTTTTAGTTGGAAAGGCAGATTTCCCTGCAGAGCCCAGCTCTTCACAGTCCAAAAGGCTTTAGAAAAACCTGGAGGAAAGCTATTGCTTTAGTCCATCTTTCCTTTCCTTCCCATCGCTGTGTACAGAGAGTTCAAATCTGCACGCTGTACATCAACATGTACGATTCAGTGTAACTAGCCCACAATTTGTTTCTTTAATAAGTAACAAAAACTGCATTGGCAACTTGTAAAGGTTTTAACAGGAAACTGTTAACGGTTAAGTCTCGCTCTGAAATCTCATGAGAGGCGAGCTGTTGCATGAAGATGACGGAGGAAATGTGAGTTGGAGAGGATTTGTTGCGCTGGAGTAACGTTAATAATGGAAATAAAGTCTTGCTAGCAGCTCCTACACAACAAAGAGGGGGCTGAACTTGTATATAGCCTTTTTAACAACAATGAATGAGGTAAATGACTGATGGATGAACAGATAGGGGTGTGTGTGTGTGTGTGTGTCTTTAATTGCACTCAGAAGCAGCCTGTAAAATAGATGGCTATCATGTGATAGTGATCTCGGGACACCGAGGAATGTTTCTGCTCACTAAACTGGTGACCCACTGGCCTGCGTTTGTTCCTGTGTGTGTGTGTGTGTGTGTGTGTGTGTGTGTGTGTGTGTGTAAGAGAGTGAGAGAGGGCTGCACAGAAACACTGCACAATCCCCCTGGTCAAAGTGGCAGTTTACTCAGCAACACTACTCATGGTGTTTATTTCAGTCTGAGTTTGATCTATGTTTATACCGTGTGTGTGTGTCTCCTGCAGGTTTTGGCTTGCTGCCGTCCTACCTCACTCTTCTGACGCTAAGCAGCTTTAGCTTGATCACCATCTGTTCAACCAGTCTGTGTTTGTGCACAAAGACTGCCTCACACTCCTCACCCATTCTCTCTCTCACACACACACACACACACTTGAGCAGCACTGCTTGTGTTCAGACCCCAGCGAGCGGTGGTGTTTTGTTTAGCTGTGAAATGGGTGCTTTCACGTTACCACTGAGGTTGTGCTGAGTGTAATTTGCTGTGGGATGGGTAATTCACAGAAGGCAGCAGGTAGTGGTTGTGTCTGTGCTGTGTGTGTGTGTGTGTGTGTGTTTGTTCGAGTTAAAAGCTGCTCCGCTGGTGAACCCAGCTAACTGCTGTGTTTCCCTGTTCACCCATAGGACAGACGTGACAGTATTGAAAGAGATGAAAAGCCACAGAAACACAGGGAAGTAAAAGTGTGGTATACTCTTTCAGACATAATTGTTTTTTATTCACTCCACTTCACAGACCCATTGAAACTATGACCACGTTTTCTGAATATGTGTGTGATCTGGGTCATCTTGATAGATGCCGTCATCAGAGCTGGAGTTGGTAGCATTGTAACCAAGGTAACAGACAACAGATGTTTTACTTTGGTTCTCCTGTCTAGGGCTGGGAATCAATATTCAAACACTTTTAGTACCAATTAAAAAAGTATTAAGTACCACATTCATAACATTCACAAACATCTATCTTGTTTCCTTTATTCCTTGATATTGAAATATAAGATTGCCAAAACACCAAAAGCCCAAGAGCACATAGGTCACACATGGAAAGAAGCACAGCACCTGATCCGACAATGCAGCTAACTAGGATGCTACATCTGAATGTAAATAAATATACATTTTCTAACCTGCTATCCTCTCTGATATTTATTTGCCATGCTTCAGATGTTTTATCTGGTAAAATTGTAGTGCAGAGTTACATAATTTGTGAATTCAGAGACACAAAATGAATTTCCTCCATTCCTCCCTACTGTGATTGTGGAGGTCAGCTGCCGTGTGCTGCAAAACCTGATGGAAAATCAGCATTGTGCATGCTGCTGTGGCACTATTGGTCTTACTTTGTTTCAATATCACTGTGGCTGTGCAGTTAATAGACTTTTATTTTCAAATACGATTTTGGTTTCCTAAGATTATGAAAATAAATTATCAAAATAAAATGAGTAGTGTTCCGCAGTGCGTTTCGAGATGATGCTCTCGTTCTGTCTTGTGTTCCCTTTCCTTTACACCGGTGGCTCGCAACTCAACCTAACAGCCCAAACTCCGTCTCAACAGGCTGTGGCAAGTTTAGGTCAGCTCTAGTCAAGATGACGACGGTTACAACTGCTAAACTTGTTAGTCAGGATTATTATCTTAAGCCTACAGCATTTTACACTGCATTCATTAGCCTTCCCTCTACTCATAGCTTATTAACCCTGCTGTTAGCCTAATGTTGGATTTCTTAAGTCATGGGCTATTTGGGATTTTTGGGGTAATGCATGTAACAATAAAAAAAAAAAGCATGTAATAATTCTAAAATTAAGTAAATGTGTGATGTTTCATATTTCAGTGATTAATCGTGTTAAATAATCATGATCTCAATATTGACTAAAGTAATTGTGATTATGATTTTTGCCATAATCGAGCAGCCCTAAAAATCAGTACAGAAACTCAGCTGATATCATGCTATTCTGATACCTATCAAAATTTTTCAAACGATTTCCAGCCTCGTGCCTGTCCTATATTAAAGACACACACATACTTTACACTTATCTCATGGCCTGTTTATCCAGATCATTAAAGCTCATCATCAATTTCCACAAATTCCACAAATTTCCACAGCTAAAGTATGCTTTCCTACATATTAATTTGTCACATCACAGTACATGCCTGCTTACCTATACCAGGGTGCTGCATTTAACCCAGTGCATGCTGGGATATGTTACAACAATGTATAGGACATAGACGGATGGGATGATATGCCTGCTGCTGCCAGCATGTTTGTCTTTGTTTCTGTTCTTCGAAAAGAGCTGTTGCTTCAGTTATCTCTGTCTGCACCAGCTCACCTCCCTCCTCCCTGCTCCTGAACGTCATCTTCCCAACATATAAATACATTTTTCTCACACACGTGTATCAGCACTCATTATTCCACAGTATGAACAGGTCAGTTCAAGCCCCTGGTTTGTTCATTCTAACCCGCAGCCCTTGACTGGTAGGCCTCTGTTTATCCCGTTGACTGAATGGGATGATGCACTCACTCCACAGGAGGGATGATTCAATATGTGAACTCTCCAACCTCAGCAAAGAGATCCAAAGTGCAGTCCTGGCTTCTCTGCATGCAGCGATGTGCTGCTTCACACAGTGTTGTGCAGGAAACAAGCATAACCCACGCTCAGACTCTGTGTGCTCTTCTTACTTTTGCCTCTTGGGTTAAAATTTTAACATAATTTTGATGCATCCAGAAGTGGAGTAGCTGTAGTAAAGAGAGAAGGGTAGTAGTGCATTTACTTGGTTTACTCCACTTTCCATCAGGGATTGGCAAAGTAATTATCTGTTGGCTTTCTGTGAGTGTGTTACACCTCCCACTTATCTCCTTTGAACATCAATGGGATTATTTTTATATGATTTTGTCTATATTTTGTCAGCTGGGGATGCAACGATCCAAAACTGATATTGGATATTGGCCTGATACTGACTCAAATAGCTGGATTGTTGTATCGGTGACAAGGGGGACAGTCCATACAATTCAATGACCCAAACATTTTCCTAGTAGATCTTACATAGCATGGAGGGAGCTAAAAACAAGGGGTCAGCAGTTTTGAGGGATTGATCAAGCCTGGTGTTGCACTTAAAATAATGATTCCCTGTCTCTTCCTCTCTGTGAGAAACACAGCTTATTAATTTTACTCTGGTATCGGATTGGCACTCGACCCGATACCCAAAGCCCAGGTATCGGTATCTGGGTATTTTCAGCAATAAAGCTCTAAGAATCTGACTGGTGGTGGGCCAGTGACACACAAACAGCAGGCTGACAAAGTGAGAGGGGTCCAACTGCAGACCTCCACTGTCAGGCCGGTCAGTTTCTTACGTCTCCACAGGACGTAACGTGATGCATTCTCGGTTGTTTCGCTACTCTGCACATCACGACAGCGGTAGGTGACTGGTTAGCATTATACAAAACATTGAGTAAAGTCTGAATGCATTGCTCTTGGTATATTTTCGTCGTCAATAACTACCGCTGTCAATATTGTACATACACATCACACAAATTACAAAATGTTACACGTGTGTAAGTTAGGCTGTATGAATTGATCTTAGTTGAATTGAAGTTTATGTACTACGACAGTGTTTCCCAACCCTTTCCTGGAGAAAGTTCCCCCCTGTCCTGCATGATTTACTCTGTCCCTGCTTCAACACAGCTGATTGAAGCAGCTTCAGGATTCATAACGAGTTGATAGTTTGAATCAGCTGTTTTGGAGCAGTGAGATATTTAACTCACACGGTGATTTAAACAGTTATCCTCATAAAGATATTACTCCTCACCACAGCCACTGTTGGCATATCCTAATTTGCGTGATTTAGATGTAGAAATATTGATAGTGGTAGATATGTTGATGGAACATGCCAAGACCCATGCATTCAGACTTTTAAAAATATTTTGGATGATGCAAATCAGTCACTGCTGCCAACTCCTTTTCTAACTGTGTAATCTGTGTGTGTACAGTGAATAAATTAAAGTATTATTACAGTAGGCTATTGTCTCCATTCATTTTTAAAAAGTGGATATTTACAAAATTATTGATACATGTATTGCATGTGTGTTCATTTTTACGGATTGCACAGTTTGATAGTCCATATAGTCCAGCAGGGTTAATCATGCATCTGTGGGGGTCAGTAATTAATTTACTAACAACAATTATTTTCAATGACAAATGTACAATATATTAATAAGATAAACACAAAGACGTTTTCCAAACGAACTCTGCTGTGCACCGCCTGAATGTCATTACAACATGATTAATAGTTAATATGATACCATAAAGGGCGGATTTGCGGTCTCTCATTGAGCAGTAGTCTTTGTTGGTTTGTTTCAGGCTTTAAAACTTGAACTTAGTTGCAGTATCACACACATCTGGGGCAAGTGGGCTGCTGTGTGTGAGAGAAAGTGTTGACCACGTAATGAGCAATGAAGTCTGTCCAGGCTTCTATTATTTATTTATTAATCCCTGCTGCTAACGTCCGTTATACACTAAAGATCCCCACGAAGCTCAAATTGTAGTCCAGTTTCCACAGTTGTCCGTTTTTCCTATTAAATTCAGCTGATAGCAGTAAAATGCCATAGTATATTACTCTTCAAAAGGAAATTATGAATGAGAAGTGTGTGGAAGAGAGGCTAAGTTACACTCTTAATCAACGACAATGTTTTTCTGTGAATGGATGTGGCTAGCTGTATGGACGGAGTTAACGTCATATTTTGACAGAATAAATAAATAGTGCCTGTAAAAAAAGATACTGTTACTAGTTAAATGATTGAAGTGATATACAGTGGGCTTTGTTGCTACATTGGCACGTTAAGTGCTAAGTAGAATAGGCTCAAATCAATATGCTATATTTAAGGAATTAGCCTGCTAGTTTCCCGTTACAATGTTGACTAAATAATTAAATATAAATCAACGACAAAAACCCTCCCCCTATGTCTACGTGATTAAACTTTATAATTTTTGAATGCGTTTCCTGTCAAATCGCACGCTTTTATTTTGTAGTTTTTGCATGTATTTCCTGTCCTGACCGGCCTGACAGTGGAGGTCTGCAGTTGGACCCTCATGGACAAAGTTGGCAACCAGTTGTTAAACCTAGTGGACCATTTAGCAGCTAAAGAGCCGGACATGTCCCTCAGGACTGGGAGACTAAAAACTGAGCTAACAGAGAGTGAATTCTGGACTGATAAGGTGGGCAGAAACACGGCTCCAAATGCTGATGTTGCTCAGTATCTGCTGGATGTGTAAATAAGCAACTGTTTGCTAACTAGTTCCCCATGTAAGGTGATAATGTGTTCTGTTAACAGCGTGTTGAAGCTGCCCCCAATAGGCTGGGGGAAAAATCAGTTGATTCAGGCTTAACAGTGGTTAGTAAGAACATGTACAACAGCATGTTAAATGTGTTGTTTTTTTTCCCCATCTGTGTTGTTCAGGGGTCCCTTCAGCGTGGTGAGAAGATGCATCAACAGAGACACGGGGCAGCAGTTTGCTGTCAAAATCGTGGATGTGGCCCAGTTCACCTCCAGTCCTGGACTCAGTACAGAGGGTAAGAGCTCGCGATCTCTCACTGCATCTCGCTGTTAATGTCTCTTGTTGCTGTCTGCAGTTTCCAGTCGCTCATGAATACAGCTGAAGATAATTGCTTTTTGACAGTCATTTATTCATCCCACTCTGTTACACACTAAAAGTTGGTGAAGTGCAACCGAGAGGTCAGATGCTTGTCCTTGTTTAATGTTTTCCCCTGAGCACTACTTCTCATTCACTCAGTTGCTCACAACCACACCTGGGAGTTTTCCAGTTCAATCACAGTCTTCTTCTGTTGTCTTTGGGCTGTTCCATTGAAGCAGTTAATTATTAAGCCATGCTGCGGGCACCTTGAGAGTAATTGTTTAGGAAAAAGAAAACTACTATCCCTCCACTCTACATAGAGTTGGCTTATATTTATTTTAAGAAAAATACACTTTTCAAATCAAATATGTGTGTAATGCTGAAACAACAGGAGGAGACACTTTCATAGTTTGTAACACATTTAAATAACATACTTAGTGGAACTTTATTGGTAATTAATGGGGCTGTTGTTCCCATATTGATTTCAAATGTGTTAGTTATGGATGCTTTTGGTAACTTCCATTTACAGGAAGGTGCACAAAGTAATATATCACTTAAGTGAGTATAAATTTTACATGAAGTAATTATTAAAATATGTATAGACTATTAAGGTTATTTAAGAGACTAAATTAAAGATGGTTCAGTAATTCAAAAAAGTTTATATATACAGGTGGTGTTGTGTTGCCAATCCAGGAAAAGGCTGCTGAGTATCGTCTAGACGAATCAGAGGTCTTATCAGATGTTTCCCTACTGACTGAAGGAGCAGTCGAGGGGAGGGGTGAAGAGAACAAGAGAGGAGGAGAGATTGAATTAAAGATATGTGATGGTGGTGGAGTGGGGGAGGGGGGGGTGATAAGCCCGAAACCATTAGATGAACTGAGACGCCTGAAGGGAGATTTAGACGAATACAGGACTTTGTTATGTTGAGTGTGGTCAGTCTGCTGTGAGTCAGGTTTACTACAGGCCATACATCAAGCACGTATATTTAGAAAGCAATGAATAGACCTCCAATACATAACTGCTTTCCCCAGCGTTAACGTATCACTACACCAACAGAAAAGCAACAGCATCGACCAAGAGCACAAGTGATAACTCACGACTGTTCAGTTTATGCAGTTTTAAACATTACCAAGAGTGTCACAGCAGTGTAATGCTGGTGTTGTCCCTCCTTTGTCTAATTTTAATGCTAAGCTAGGCTAAACACATGCTTCTTATATCCAGGTCTGTAATTAATTCACAGACACGAAATTGTCAACTTTCTCATTTCACTTTTAAAAAGACAGAAGATAAGCCTTTAAATGTCACCGGTAAATTAATGTTCCATGGTTTGTTATATTCCACTAATTATCAGCACTTGTGAAATAGACTGAAATATCTCAACTATCCAACTAATGGATGGATTGTTGGGAAAGGTTGTACAGTGTGGTTCTCAATGGATGAATTCCATTGACTTTGGCAATTACATAATATTTACAATTGCTATATAGTCAGGGTTTAGTGTCTTGCTCAGGGACACATTGGTGGATGTGTCACAGTGGGAATCGAACCCTAGTCTCTCACACCAAAGGCATGTGTCTTATCCACTGTACCTCGGTGCGATCCCCTGTCTCTTCCTCCACTGCCACTGTGAGCTTCACGTTTGTGGTTTTGGGTGAAATGGCTTTTACTATTGGATGGATTGTCATGAGAGTTGGTTCAGACATTCTTATCACCCCTTAAAATGAATTCGTGTTGCTAGCACTCTAATGCGCTGAATTAAGATGGTGAACATGCAAAATCTTTCCTGCTTCACATCAGTATGACAGCGTGGCTTTAGATTTCTACCCAAACCAAGCCCCATAATAGACTAGTACCTGTCCAAACCTTCTCTTACCCAGTGATAAAACTGTACATCAGTGCCCAAAATAATAAACAAGATAAACAAGTGTACAAAAATATGTATGGATAGATGCTTGTAAATCTTTTGACCTGGGGGATAAGCAGCATTAAATCAGCCCAAAACTTCCCCGACTCTTAAAGTTAATTGCACATACAGGCAACGGGCTTATCATACAGTGCTATGTACTTGTCTAATTTTCTACAGTAGTATTAGGCATGATTTTTGCAAGCTATGAAAAGTTAGGTGTGCCTTTTTAATTTTGTGTCTCTTCCAAATATACTGACTGATTAAAAAAAGTGTGGTGGAGCTTATATGATTTGTTGTGTCACCGTGCAGACATGCTACGAGTTCAAGATAATTAATGTTTCTTAGACAAGCTTTACCTGCCACATTACACTGTCGCCTTCTTTACCTTCTCTAATTCTCTCTCTGTGATCGAGAGTACATAATCCAGCATGGCAGGCATGGCAGGGCTGCTCCTTAGTTTACTTAAGCTTCTACAAAGCAGACATAAAGTGTTCAGCCATTCGTACAGTTACACCACATGCACACACTTCACACACTGTAAGAGTTAGAGTAAAGAGAGAAAGTGAAGGGCTTAATAAGAACAAAGGAGAAAGACAAAGAGAAGGTGTCAGAGATTGGAAAAGAGAGCAGTGTGGATGTGAGGACAGTTTACGTGTGAAAAGGTCTTTTGCACACGCTAGCCCTTTTAAGGTCATTTAAATAAAGTTGTCCATTCACCCTGAAATATAGAAATAGTACGAAACATGGCTACATCTCTTTTCCTTTAAAGCAGGCATTACTATTATAATCTTAAATGAGGTGGGACAGGCCGAGCCTCTTACTCTGCTTGGTTTTTATCGCCTCCTTTTCCATCCCGTATTCACCCATTCAGTAGAACTTAAAACAGTGATTGAGCATCATAAATCCACCCCAGAATGGTCCTACCATTGAGACTCTTGATCAAATCGCTATTTCATGCTTGCAGAGTTGTCAGATAGCATATATGCAGATCATTGACCTGTGTTGAGCGAGTTGGAGGCAAAAGAAAATTCTTCTGAAGATTTCGGTGGCACAGCCTCCAACTTTATTTTTATTTTGTTCCCTGTCCACTGCAAAGCAAGAGAGCTATTTTTTAGATTTGTCCACCTGAGGCAGGTATTCTTGATTTGACATACCATGAGAGTGGGTCACAGTCCATCCATCCAGACTGGGGCCAAATGAAAGATAAGATATATTTATTGATCCGCAGAGGGTAAATTCAGGATGCTGCAGCACTCGACAGAAATACAGCGCAGGTAAACAAAGAAAGTAAAAAATGATATGATGTAAATATGAATAGAAGTAACTATACAATATAATTGTGTTGTGAAATATATATTATCGTACAGCAATACAACATCGATTTTAAGCTACTTTAAAGGGGGAAATTTGGGAATCAGTGTCTTTAAAATGTCAGGATGCCTAGGTCACAATCAGAATCTAAAATAGAATAATTTCATTCAGAAACAACACAGAGGAAGTCGGCCAGGATTCAGCAGAAATCTGTGAGCTGAAACAGAAACGTGCATCTGTGCAAAGAGTGTAAAGAGCAAATATCACATTAATGATCTGTAAAATAACCTGAAATATGAGATGGGAAAGCACAGTGGAGAGTGTCGGAGGAAATTGCATTATTGTAAACTCCTTCACCACTTGTAATGTAATCACCAAACTGGTTGATTGCTGGACATCCATCTTGACGGTAGCTGCCCTCTCCTCCCGCTCTTAGCTTCCACATGCTGTTCAGTCACGTTGGCTTGACTTCTATTCACCAGTATACAGAGGCTTTCAGCGAATCCTGATTACATGTTCTCTCCTTAGAAACCGGGCGGTTTGTTGGCTTTCTTCTTATGAACAGTAGTGATGGAAAAACTGGCTTGACACACAAATTTTTCATTGTAGCTCTTCTAACAGTGCACCAGTGCCATTTCTCTTCATTTCCAGCATTTATGGTCACGTGTTGTTTTTGTGCGTGACTGCATGTGTGTGTATGTGCAAACATGCTACATGTTAGGTGTGCAATGGGTCACAAAAGTCACGGTTCAGATGGTACCAGGGTTTTTGTTTCACATATCGAATCCTATTTCAAATCAGCAAAAAAGAAGAAAAGCTTAGGGTTAAATAAATCTTAAAATGCGCTTTGGCTCTGATGTATCCGCGCCTTCATGTCTGTAGCATAGACTTTATAAAAGAAGTGGACGTAGTCACTGTGACCGTTTTGAAGCCTTGAGTTTTGCATTTTGGCGAACGCCATCTTATTTTTTTGGAACCAGATGTGACCATATTTGGACGAAAGTGTGGCGCTAGCTAGCTTAGTTAGCAAGGTGCCCCTGCAATTCATTTTAACATTTTAACTTTTTAGTGGCATGCTAATTTTGGCTAGCTAAAAACAGGCTTAAAACAAAATGTACTTGCTGGAAAAATGAACCGTCAACTCCTAATAAGCTTTTTCAGAAGCGCTGGTTAAATGCACACAGAGAGGCGGATACAAGTCGCCTCTATCCTGATTGACAAGTTGCCATGGCAGCAACTTGTCAATCACTAGGTAGCCCTACCCTAAAGCCTCCCCTGCTTTCTGGTCTATTTTCCTCATAATTTACTAAATGAACATCATGCTGTGTTGAAGAACACTTGAAACCAGCGACTAAGACCATAAACTCATTAGGAAAGTGTTTACTGAGGTAATAAATCAGCTGAGAAGTAGAACCATTTTCTCATAGCCTTCTAGATAATCACACTTCTTCTTGCAAACAGTGGAGTCACCCCCTGCTGGCTGTTAGAGAGAATGCAAGGTTAAGGCACTTCAGCATTGCCTTCACTTTTCAGACCCGGAGTTTCATGCTTGGTCTGCAGTCTCCACCATGTAGTCTCGCTCAGTGTCCCGCCCACAGCACTGCATCTGATTGGTTACACATCATGAGTAATAACATATCAGAGCGGAGCTGTGTGTCGAAAGGAAGGCATCAGATATATTACGAAGCTGCAATAAACATCACAATCTGACGACCTGTCTAATGAAAAGCAGCCCAGTGAACAAGTGGTTAAACTTCGCAATGAATCCACAGTTCACCTGCGTGCCGGGCCGTGGAAATCAACTAGGATCCTTTACGCCACTAGTACATGGTCATTTATATCCAACCACAGTCACTCCTCTGTAGCACTCAGGAATCCATCAAACCATGCCTCCCCCTCCCTCCAGGCGCCAGCCAGCTATTCTCATTGTTGATTTGTTGTTATTTTCCGTATTTCTTTTGTTGCTGTTAGAAAGCAGAGCAGTTTCACTTGAGTGGGCAGCTGTAACACGGCACCACAGTTATCAAGCAGGCACACACACACACACAAACATACACCATGGACAGAGCTCAGACCAAGGGAAGTGGGTCAAATGGTTCGTGTCTTGGCAATGGGTTGGCCAGCAGGGGCCTGACACACACACACACACACACACACACACACACACACACACACACACACACACACACCAGCTTGTTTCTCGCCAGCCTGTCCGGAGGTCTGTCTGACGAATAGGTCAGCCCTCTGAGGGGATAAGAGAGAAAAGCTAGCCAGAGAATGAGCAAGATTCATCATGTGCCATCGCCTACTCACTTCACCGCCTCCTTTGGTCTCCCATCTCTCCTTTTCTTCTCTGTATGTCTTTCTCTGTATCCCTCCGCTCTTCATTTACTTTTTCTCCCCCTCCCCGTCTGTCTCTTTGTACCTCCTTCCTTTGTCTCCTTCAGAGTCGTAAAAGCTAAATCACTACATCACCGTGTTTGTGTGGTTTCTTACTGTCTGTAAAAACACTGTCAGGTCTCTCTCTCTCTCTCTCTCTCTCTCTCTCTCACACACACACACGCACACGCACACGCACACCTACTGTACAGCTGTGGGTGGTGGAGCTGTGGTAGCCTGGCCTCCAGGAGGAACAGGGATCACTGTAGAGATCACATCTGTTTATCACATCCTCTCTCCCCCTCTCGCTCTCCCTCTCAATTCAATGGAATTCAGTTGGCTTTATTGGCATGCTGTTTTAACTCAAACATGTTGCCAAAGAAGAAGTCACATGAAAAGTAAAAAAAAAATAATAAAAGAGAAATAACAAACAAAAAACAAAATATTTCTTACCTCTCCTTCCCTCCCTCCCCCCTTCCTTCTCTTTTTGAAGTTTCTCTTTCCTTTCAGCACTAACGTTTCTCGCTTACTTTCAGTCTCTCCTGGTTTTCATATACTTCTGTCTGAAGGTCCAAGTGCTCTGCATGAAGACACACACAGCTGTCTGTAAAGCATGAGGGAGCAAATAAAAATACAACATGTAAACAGTAGCAATGGGAAACAGGAATCTGCCTGCAGCATGCATACTGATAGATTCCATGCTTTCCCAGCCAGCTGTTGATTTATTGTCTATTGTTGCTTCCACAAAAAAACAAAAGATCCTCAGAACAATGAGTATATGATGATTTGATTGATGAGTGCTCACTGACGAGGCTACCTGCAGACGTGTCCGCAGACACCTTCTGTTTATTGACCTTGTGAGTGCAGGTATCAGCCGATTCTTTAAAAATGCCAGATATCGCCCCTTATAGTCAGTCTGTCACTACTTAGAGATGTTTCATTCATATCATCTCAATAATTTAAATCTCAACTAGGGCTGAACGATTAATCGTTTTCCAATCGAAATAGCGTTTTGGAAGAACACGATTAGCTAATTGCGAAGATAGCGATTAAAATGTAGGTTAATTATACAGTTAATTATACGCATCTAACCCGTTCTAAACATGCAGTAACAAATTAATTCCGTTATCATCCTTGTGTGACAGATCTGCTCGCCAATTACAAGCGCCATGCGCCTCCTGTTACGGTGCTACTCACCAATCAGAGCTGGCACAGGGCGTGAACATTTTACAACAACATATGAAACTAGAGGAAAATGTGGGATAATGGCGCCAGACGAGCCGACACAGGCAGCGGCTGTGACGCGGTTTTGTTCGGCGTCAAGTTCATTTAAGGCAAACAACGAGCCCCAAAGTCTAGTTCTTATAGATTCACCGGTGTAACATGCCTGGTACAAGAGAGGAAAGGAAGTCTGCTGTTACATTTAAGGCTCATTAAGCCCAAATGAGTCCTTCCTTGATTACTTATATTCCTGTTCTGGCCTATTCTGTAAGGGTCCACCGATCAAAAGAATCAAAACAGCTTGTGTGAAGTCCGATTTCTGTCTGCTAACTTCTCTCATCCAGTACCATGTTGTTGTCGTGATGTTACTTAACAATAAAAGCGCATAAGCCATCTGTCGGAGCTAGATCAAATGAATGACCTGTATTTTCTATTATTTGATCATTTTTATACAAGTATTATTCTGTTTGAAATCAATAAACTGTTTCATAGTAGTTTCAGTTTTGTGCAAAAGGAATTAAAGGCCTGTCTCAAATATAGCCAGGGTCAATTCAGTGATTTTAGCAAATAAAAGCTCGGGCTATTATTCAAAGTTTTACGGTAGTTAAATTGTTTTTTTCCGTCTGTTTTAACTGTGTTTATTGTTGATATATGATTGGGAGTCAGCAAAGGGTGTTTTATTTAGATTCTCTAGGCTGTTCTGTGTCTGACTTCCTGCCCCGGTTCACCTGCTCTGTGCTGCTTGATGTGGCTTCCGTAAAAAAATAGACTGGCCTTGAATAGTGAACTTTAGCAAAACTTCAATAAAAAAAATTGCAAAACTACCACGCATGCACAGTCAAAGTAAGACAGACCCTTACGTTAGTGGAATCACATGATTGGCTGAAATGTTTCCCGCATTGGCTGTTAAAAACAGACGATTGGCTTTCTAGCAGGAGGGGCGGGATAACCGCCATCTTTTCCATTACAGGCTTTCCCCATAGAGTTGTATTGAGGATGTGATTGAGTGGTGTGCCTCCTCTATAAAACATCTCTGCTTGACGTTAATGCATTGCAGAGAAGATGTCAGTGCCTGCTTCACAATAATTATTTGTTATTAATGTTAAATTAAATTGATAGGTCTATGTCTGGCCCTCAGGGAGTTGAAGGTTAAGTTTGGTTTTCCATTTTGCATTTATTAGTTCATATTATCGACAGTCAATTAGTAGAATAGAAACGCTAGTTGAATTTTAAATAAAGCTCATATTCTTGTTAAAGCAAATGCACACTGAGCTTGGATTACTTGGTTTTTCAGAGAATTTTATTGTTGATGATGAACTTTGAGTATCATGCACCTTACACCTCTCATTATATTCTGTAACTTTTTTGTATGTGTGTGCAGTGTTGTGCATATCCACGTTCGGACAGCACATCCTGCAGACCTATCTGTCTCTTCCTCATAGTCGTTTTTTTTGCTTATTAATTCTCTGCTGCATCCACTTTTGGCACAGGATCAATTGCGTCCTATTTGATTTGAGTGTTCACACACACAACCACACACAGCTAACTTAAATGCAATGAGAGTGGCTTTTCTGCTGAAGTTTTTCTGAGCTCAATAAAATAGGTTGGGCAATAGCATCTAATAAAGTATCATGTGTAATCTCCAGCAGCAGTTACAGTGACGGACATAAGCAGCAAGCTCACCAGATGACATCAAACGTGGCAGGCTGCAATGCCCTTAAGGTAGCCACTTATCTGGCTTTAGAAGCATTAGCATGGTGTTAGAGCTAGCCCAAGCCTTGTGCTTGTCCTCGAAGGATTAACTTAATGTTAGCGCAGAGGCTCGCAGCAACACAAGTGGTTCGTGGTTTCATCTCTGGGCTTAATTAAATGTCATTGTGCACCTAGAAGAACAATACAAGGATTTTTCATTATAGTTCATAGTATGTATACATATGTGTGTGTGTGTGTGTGTGTGTGTGTGAAGGTATCGGGTCTTTGAAGAAACATCTACTTTTTATCCATTCAGTGTTCCTGTCCATAAATCATTTAAGTTCCATGTACTGTGTACTGAGCATGTATATTTTGGCAAAACCTTGCTATTTCAGTAGGAGAGATGGATATAAAAAGTTAATACAGTTAAGTGCACTCTGTGATGCATTTACAGCAAATGAAATTGAGGTTATGCTCAAGCAGAAAGGTTATGTATATGCTCTATATTTCCTTGGTCGGCTTCAACCTTCCACACGTCTCAGAACAACAGCTGCCAGGAGGCAAAGCATGAATGAATGGATCAAAGGATTGAGAGATTGAATGGAAGGATGAAAGTGAGATTGACGGGATAGGCTGTGTTCAGATGTTCATATTGAAAGCAACCCCTATTGTTTATCAAATCCAGTCTTTACTGTCTTGGCTGTTGTTTGCTTGTATAACCTGTCAGATTTGTGTTCTGTTAACCACATCCACCTGTTGCTGGGTTAGTGAGGCAGACATGCACACTAGCTAGTGTGGTCTTCTTAAATGAATTAATGTTTTTTATGGTCAGGAATTAATGTGATATACAGCTGGGAAGTACTTAAAGTCTGATTTCCCAGAATTCTGGGCCACAACCTGCCAGGGACTACTTCATCAGCCAAACTTAATTCTAACCAAACTTAGAATCCCGGTTAATATCACACTTAAAGTGAATTACAGATGCAGCTAGCTAACCGAGCTTGCTAGCGTCACCCTCTAATTCAAATACGGTCACATCTTGTGCCTTGTTGCAAGTTCAGAATAAAAATGTTAAATAAAGCTGTCTGATATACAGTAATCAGCTGGAGAGAGGCACATTATAATTAACAGCAGAAGGAGAAGAAGAAAAAGGATGCAGAACAGAAGATTAGAATGGATGTCGCAAGCGAAAAGTCTATGGGATGCAGTTTGGATGCCATAATGATTAATTTCAGTGCTCACTTTTCAGTAGCCACTATGTGAGCAAATATTTCATGTAAAAGCTTTGTAATCCAGTGGTGTTCTGCAGTTTAGTAGATGCACCAACTTCCTTCCATCCTTGCTCCATTCAACCCGTTTTACACGACAGAATGTTTTGCCATTTGCATCAGAGCGACAGTGACAAAGTATTGATTTGTCTCTGCTGTTTTTTTTCTGGTCCCCATGCGCATCTGTCTTGTCAACACTCTGGTTTCATCAAATGAATATCCAGTTATCTTCTCCTCTGTTTGTATCCTTTAAAAACTAAAAGAAATGTAGTTTCTCACTGCTGTTTGTCTCACAAGAGGGGGGGGGGGCTTGTTTGGTGGTGTGTGTTTTCATCTCTCCCCAGCGCATTGTTCTTTTCAGCTTCAGACACTCCCCTCCATTAACCCTCGTCTTCTTTAACAGCCAATTAAAGGGGTAGATGCTTATTGCCAGGCAGCAGTAAGAGGATCTAAAATAAAGGGGTGAATGAAAACAAACATCACTTGAACCAAAACAGATGCAGAGAGCTTTTTGCATACACGACAGTCCTGCAGATGAGTCATCATCACGGTTTTTCAGGAGTGCAACCCTTATGCTGCACTATGCGTTTTCCATTTTCCTCTCCGCTAACAGTAAGAGCTTAGCTGCAGAGAGCCCTAAGGTTGTCAAAATATAGCCGAGGTGTAGAAGCTTCAGGGTTCAAGTGCGTAGACTCGTGACAAAAAAAACCCCATAGTAGTGTGGTATAAAGGTTTCTTTCAACATGCTGCACGTTGTCCGTGGTGTCAGAGAGAACTTCTGCAAAATAAGGAAGGGCATGCCAGTTTTATGTCAGTGTAATGAGGGTAAGGGCAATAAAAAGGCCAAATCTGACAGGTCTGGTCAGACTGTGGCAAAAAGCTCATAAGGGATGAAGTCGAGGGGGGGAAAGAGATCCTGCTTACATTTCTAAATGTATAAAAAAAAAAAAATGCTGAGAGCAAGACAATTAGCCGTGTTCTCGTTAGGTTGTCTTCTTTGTTGCTGCACTATTCAGGTAGCAACAGTTGGTAATTCTGCTGGTAATATTTAGGGTGTCCCATTTTATGTAATCTATTGTCAATCTAGCTTTATTGGCATGGATGGAAAACAACAATATTGCCAAAGCTACAAATAAATTACAAAAGAACAATTCATTTTATACAGTTCATTAATTAAAGCAAGGGTGGGGGGGGATAAATATATAAAAAAATAAAATTTCACTCAAGACTCTGATTGGTCGAGACGTTTGCTGTCCCAAACTTTGTTAGTTCAGCATTCACACTCTATGGATGGACTTATGATTCTGGTTCTAGTGTAACATGGTATTAGATCTCTCCCATGGCGGTGAAAAAATAAAATATACTGTATATATGCTCACCTTCCTTTCTTTCTCTCTGTGTTCTCAGATCTGAAGAGGGAGGCCAGCATCTGCCACATGCTAAAGCACCCCCACATTGTGGAGCTTCTGGAGACGTACAGCTCAGATGGGATGCTCTACATGGTTTTCGAGTTGTAAGTCTCCGCTTGTCAAAGAGTGCACTCGGCATGATTGAACACGCATAAAAAGCCGCACATAAAACGCACCTGGGGGTGAAAGTTAAAAAAGGTTACACCTTTGAAGATAAGGTGGAAGGAGGACGCACAGTCGGGCGATAAGGAAGGAGAGAGAGAAACGGATGACTGCATTAGGAAGGCGGTTGTAGCAGTAGCAGGACAGAGAGAAAGCAAACCCTGTGGCGGTTTTATATAATCAACCGATATGAGAGCTGGTTAGCTGAGGGTGGGGGTAAGAAAAAAAGAAAGCGGGGAGAGCAGCATATATATATGAGGGAAAAGAGATGAGATTAAGATTTCACACTTGCTGCCACCACCAGCCTTTCTCAAAGCTACGCCTTCGCTGAGCTCCTCCCAGCCTGCTCGGTATCTTCATCTTTCCTCCTCTTCCAGAACTAATTCCTTTATCATTTAATTCTGTTATCGCTGAACAGGAAAGTGCTCGGGCTCGGCTCATAGTTTTATCACACGGCTTGGTGCACAGGAGAAAACTTTCAAGGAAATGCAAGTGAGCTCTGTTTAAAGGGATTTTTCACAGTTTTTGAAGCCCATTTGTGCACAAGCTTCTGTTTCACACACACACACACTAATGCACGCAGATCGGAGACCTTTTCTTTGTAGTGGTGCGGCCCGTCGAGAGCTGAGTAAACATGGCAGATGAATGCGGACAGCTTCATGTGTCTCCCCATTTCCCAGGTCGCTAATCAAGCAGGCTAAAATGTGAGCTGATTGAGGTGATAGAGTCTGCAGCCAAGTCCTACGTAACAGCCCTGTTTAATTGGTGCAGAGGCTTAGAGACAGTAAAGAGCAGGTTGCAGTAATTGGGGGAAGAATGGCAACAGAGCAATAACCAGAGACAGAATCTGCTGTGTGACTGGGTCATAATTAAGTGAGTGCGTGTATCTGAGGATTGTCATTCAGTCCACTAGATGTGTGTGTTGTGTAAGTAAACAGCCAGCTGAACAGAACTGAGGCAGTGTGTGAGGGCCTAATGGCCGCAGTTTTAAAGTCAGGTTATTGATTGCAAGCTGAGTATTGAGACAAGCTGTCACCTCTGGCTCGAGCCCGGTTTTAACTGGGCTGAGAAGCCGTCACCAGAGCAACATCTTTACTGTAAATGACTCCGGAAGGATTTTGTAAATGTGGCAGCATTAAACTTCACCATTAAAGCAACAGCTTCTCCTCCTGAAGGCTCTGTTAATATTGTGGAGCTGCACTACTCTGTGCAAACACTCTCATCTCTCTGTGAGAAGTACATGTTTACCCACAGTTTTAAAACTTGAAGTTGCTTTGGCACATACGCTCACTGAGTTTATCAAAGGATTAGCTGCTTTTATTGGGTAATTTATAAAATCATTGTGATTCGTTCAAGAAGCGATGTGTACACAGACGCAGCTACACTTTTTTTGCCACTATTTT
The DNA here is from genome assembly GCF_014851395.1 of Micropterus salmoides. Lineage (NCBI taxonomy): Eukaryota > Metazoa > Chordata > Actinopteri > Centrarchiformes > Centrarchidae > Micropterus > Micropterus salmoides. The sequence continues at coordinate 28,101,928 of NW_024040596.1, forward strand.
CTGTCCATAAAATTAAATTCTAAATGCATTTAAGAGCCGCGTGATCTAACAGTGCAAAAGATCTCATTCAGTATCAGACAACACACAGATTTTGGCTTAGAGAGTAGCACCTAACCACCTTCTTTCCTTGTGCTACTTTCAAATGTACCTGCTACAAAAGAAGCTCCCTCTAGTTGAGTATCTATTGGTCATCCTTAAAAATCCTGGCGTTCTTGAGCGATTGACCTCAGACTGGCTCTCTCGTACCAGCTTTAGTTTTGGCAGCTGTGGTGATAGAGCTTCAGCCGACAGAGACCAACATGATTGCAGCTTCTCCTCTACTGACCTGTCTCCCCCATTTCACCTGCAAAGCTAATCACAGAGAAGTTTTAATAAGTGTGACCTTTCCCGCCCTGCCCTTTACACCACACCAAACCTCTCTTTCTCTGTGTGTGTGTCTCTCCCCTTCAATCTCTATCTTTATCAGTATGGATGGAGCAGACCTGTGTTTTGAGATCGTGAAGAGGGCAGATGCTGGCTTTGTCTACAGTGAAGCAGTGGCCAGGTGAGTTTTATGCCTGTTTTTTTTTTTCATCCCTGAAGATGCTCTCTCGTCCTGTTTTTATTTTATGCTCTGTATTGGTATTTTCAGTCATTACTTACATGTAAACACTTAACTGAGATAAATCACGACAATGTCTTTTCCTCAGCCACTACATGAGACAGATCCTCGAGGCGCTACGCTATTGCCATGACAACAATGTCATCCACCGAGACGTCAAGGTATTTCTGACTTACAATTCATTCTCTCGCTTTCCTACAATGGTGCGTAGCTGAAGCTGCAAAGTCACTGTTGCTGCCAGAGAGACTCCTAGTATATACAGTTGAGGCAGCGCTAACAAATGAGGACTGACGGTGCATTGCAGAGATATGATTATCAAGAAAGACACAGTGTCAGTCATTCAGAGCACCCATATCCGGACACAGCCAGTCCCAGACCTGCACTTCTAGTCAGACCTGCACCACTTACAGGCAGGGGCAGTAACAGCAGCATTTGGAATTGCAGATGTAGACCTGCTGATGTCCGCCATACAGGAAAGGAACTTAACAGCGGTTGGGGATGTAGTCTGTTGTATCATGTTGTAGTGACCTGTGAAACACCTCACACGATACATTTCAACAGCAGCACAAACTACATCCTCTGAAGTGTTCAGTCATCATAAAACAGTGTAATCGATAATGAAAAGAAAAGTTGCAGCCCTAAAATACACTGAACAAAATTATAACAACACTTTTTTGTTTTTGCCCCATTCATCATGAGCTGTGTGTGCCTTAGGCTGGCCACAATAAAAGGCATGAAAAATGTCAATTGCCATATCTCGTCTATTGCTTCAGTCAGTTAAAACTTAATGTTGATCAATTGTCTGATGGTCAAATACGGCAAAAGGTTAAGGCCAGGGTGTTTAGAAAAAATAAAGTTGGACATGTTATTTACAGGAGGTTATTGTAACATTAATATCTTCATTTTTATTTAACTATTCAAGTTATTATGGATGGTGTTTTTTCTCTATGTAGCCCGGAATTGGACAACAGTTTTTCTCCTAATTTAATCATCAGAAACACACAAAAAGAAGCTTTTAAAAAGAGAAGAACTTCTGTTGTAATGCTCATTTCCTGCTGTGGTGCTAATGTTAAAATTGCACCAGCTATTACTTTTTCTGCTTGTAGGTCGCAACGTCATTATGTCTTCATCTGCAGATCTAAACTACTGCTGCTACTTTCTTCTCCTCTAGGTGTAGAACTGGTCTAATAATGACTGCCTAAAATCTGCTGCCTCCCAAACATGAATAAGTGAGCCTGTGAGTGTAGGTGTTTTGTGTATAAGCTGTCTCTGCCAGAATATCTTCGTAAACGTGGATTTGAGCTTCCCTTGTTCTGTTTGACATTTTTCACACTTCCCAGACAAAGTAATCAGTCTGCTTTCAGTCAGCTGTTGATTTCTCTTTAATTCTTCTGTCCTTCTGTGCTCAGTGTAGGATCCAGAAACATTTCAGTTCTGATTAAGGACTGATTAAGAGACTCCTATGTTGCCAGATAGTCCATCAGCTCGTGTCATCTTATTCTGGTGCTGATCAGTAACAAATCCGCTGACAGGCTCTTTTCAATACAACCCTGGTTGCAGTTCATATGCACTCCCTGGTGAATATACAACATTCATACACTGAACATACATTTTCGAGTGGCCTTTTATTGTGGCCAGCCTAAGGTGCAATCCCCATGCTGTCTGATCAGCATCTTGATATGCCACACCTGTGAGGTGGTTGGATTATATCGGCAAAGGAGAAGTGCTCACTAACACAGATTTGTGAACACTATTTGAGAGAAATAGGACTTTTGTGCACACAGAGAAAGTCTTAGATCTTTCAGTTCAGCTCATGATGAATGGGGGCAAAAACAAAAGTGTTGCCTTTATAATTTTGTTCAGTGTATAAAGCAAGACAGCTAATTACTAGGAGTATCATGAATGAAACCATGGCTGCAGCCTGCTGAGTGGCAGAAAACAGTGAACCACCAGCAGCCTATAGTCTGCACAGTGGGAAGTACAGATGTCAAATATGAGATTTCCTCTTGTTTCCACTGCAGAATGAATATGTGAGGCGTTTTACTGCTTTTCACTTCAGTGTCTCACCCTCATGTTGGGTTTGTCTATTAGGGTTGGGTATCGTTTCTTTTTTATTGAGTCTGATTCTACTTATCAAATCTCGGTTCTGGTTCCTTCACCACAGATCATGTCTACTTCCTCCCTCGCACCAAACCTCCTATTGCATTTGCTGTGTCATTCTCTGTTTTTTAGTGAAGCTAAGCCAAACTTTAGAGCGTGTGCTGCGGTCCGCCATGGTCCAGGAATGGAAACAGAAGGACTCTCTTCTTCATGCTTTGTTGATGTACTGCATAACAAATGAGGTGACGTTAGGTCGGCGTAGCAGCTCCTGGCAGATAAGAGACACTTTTATGGACTGTAAAATGCTCACTGCAGGTCAGTCAGGAGTGCAGGAAGTTAGGAACCAAGAAGCAGAATCAAATGCACAGGTCTGATCGAATCCACGGTTCTTAGAAATTTGGTAACAGTTCAAACCTGCAGCCAGTTCTCGATACCCAACCCTAATCACGTTGGATTTGTCTGTAGATTTTTGATTATCTCTGTGTGGAAAGGTCAATGCGTTTGCTTGTGTGATTGTATCTCAATATTTGTGCATTTTTGTCTGCTGCAGGTAACTATTGTCAGCCAGCTTTAACCACCTCATATAAGGCTTTGCATTCAAAGTGGCATTTCTTGTCTCTTCCGTCACTCTCTCCGCATTCACAAACAAGCAGTGCAAAACACAATTCCCTCGGCAGCCTCTCCAGTTGTGAGTTTAATGTTTTTTATGTGATATTCACATATCTCAATTGCATTACTTCCCTTTATATGTATTTTATTGCCTTTTCCAAGAGACTCATAATGCATATCATAGGGTCACAGTCAGCTCCCAGCTTGTGGATTACCATCTCTGTCCTCAGCATTGTGCTCAGGTATTAGTCATCATTACCTTTACGGTCCTATCTCACTGTTTTCAGTCGGCTGCTCTCCTACACTGGCTCCCAGCTGAATCACGGGCTTAGGCTCATTGTCTATATATGAGCGATAGTCAGGCTGTAAGTTCAGAGGAGCCCGACATGATACAGCTTGCTGTTTACAGCTACAGTATGTGTTTTTCAGGTAGGGTTGGGTATTGTTTAAAATCTTAAGATACCAGAACCAAAACCAGTACCCTTAAAGTGATACCGATACCAATAGGGTACTTCATTTTATACCTTGCATAAAATGCCACCTGTTGAAGCCATAGTAGTTGATTGGGAGCCTATTATTATTTTTATTGTTGTTATGGACAAGCAAGATTATCTTTTATTTTTTTCTTGTTTCAAATAACATAAATATATTTGGAAATTGTATCAGATTGCTCCTCATCCTTAGTAGTTCATCCGCACGAGTAGTGGGCTATTATATGGGAATGACTACAGCTTGGAAATTTTGTATATTTGAATGAGAGAGGAGGAGTGAAATAATTTAGTGACCAAATAAGTTAAGGTAAATTTTCGATACGTGTTTTAAGTAAACAACGGAAATTATTTTGTTAACTTTCGATCAGTAAACTGAATCTCCGCGAGTGCTTTTTTTTTTTCTTTATTGGTGAGTCGCAAACCTCCAAAAACGACAGTCACAAATAAAAAACAAGAAAGCAGTCTGTTTAAACAAGTCACTTAACTACACTAAAGACACAACCAACTACATGTAACTAGATGTAACCAATTACACCTGAAGCAGCCGCAGCTGCAGGCTCTGTGAGTAAAATCAGCTGATCGCTGCTGCGCCACAAACGCGTTTAATTGATGTGACGGAACGCAGCAATCGATCAGTGACAAGTGATGTGAATAGCAAATAAAACTGTGCAGAGAAGTGTTAAATGATACCAGAAGATGAAACCAACGGAAAGCCAAGCTTGTGGTGATAAACTTGATAAACAGTGACGAACACGCCTGAGAGCGCAGATGAAGATGAGCGGCTGTTAAAGTCAGCATGGACTCGCCGCTGCAGCCTTTTTTTATACAGTTCATGGTGCAGGCACGTAAGGGGGAAAAAGGCATGCTCTTCTCTTTCTTTCGTGTGTTTCTTGCGGGTTTGGCTGCAAGCAAAACCATACAAATAGTCATTTATTGCCATGATGTGGTTTTAAAAAGTATCAATTGAAGTACTGGTTTGACTGGAGACGTTTCAATTCTACTGAGACTGGGCTGTTTCAGTCGATACCATAAAGGTATCAAGTACATCTCTATTGTATTGACTCTATTTCCACCACTTATTCACGAAAACTGTGACACCACAAGCATTCCTATACATTTGGTGGTCCTTCACATGCCACAAAATCAAAACGGATCACATCACCTTCACACAGTAAAAAAATAAAAAATAAAAAATAAAAAAAGAACCCACAGTTTTGCCCAGACTGTATTTGTCACAAAATTTCATAATCAGAGGCATCATTTGTAGAAGCATTTCCCTTCCATGATAACAAAATCCTGTCTTTCTGCTTAAGAGAGTCACAGCAGCAACCTCGATATGTCAACCAGTTTCCCCCCCATGGGCAGTAACGTTCGATTGAGTACACTTTGCTGGCAGTACGTCAATTAATAATGTGACACTGCAGTCGGATCTTTCTGTCAAAGCTTCGTGTGTGTGTGTGTGTGTGTGTGTGTGTGTGTGTGTGTGTGTGTGTGTCAATACTGTTAACATGTGGCCCACAGAGGCCACTGTTCAAACAGGACAATGCTCAAAATGAAAAGACACACTTCCTCCTTGTAGGAAGCTAGACTTGCACTCTCACCTCTCAGCAGGAATGAGTACATTTAATGGAACTGAGAATGACGTTGTAAACCATCACGTCCTAAACCTGACAGAAGATCACTGGTTTGACCATTTAGAGGTACTTGTACCATGTGACTGTAGTTCTTGGCTGGTTTCCTTTTTATGGTAAAAACCTTTTTTTTTTTTTTTTTCAAGTGGATGACAAAAGATTAATCAGCAACTATTGTGATAACTTCTTTAGAACAATGTTTGACTTGTTGGCTTTAGGAAACTGTGACAAGCAAATAACCACTATTTAATAAGCAAGTCGGTTTCACAAGAAATGAATTTGATTATTTGAAAAAGAAAATAATTGTTGCAGTCCTAAACAAGGCTGCTTTAACGGTCACATCAAACGCTGTGAAAGTCTCACCCCGGATTCTGTAGTGTATTTGGATCTGTACCACAGCAGCTAATGAGGGGCCCATTTAATACTTTTGTCTTTAAACTTCTGGTCGCGGTTGACAGCTGCAGTAAACTCAAGTCAGAGGTCTTTATTCTGACACGCCAAAACCACCCTAGATATCAGATTTAAAAAAGACCTGGTGCAAAGCTCGCCACGGCTTTAACTAGTTAAACTAGCTTATTAACATTTTTGCTTTGTTGATTTGGAAGCAGATTTATAAATATGAATCAAAATACAATTTCTCACCTAACAATGTAATATATATTTTATTCTTAACATAATTTTGAATAATTATTGTTACACAGTAAGAAGCCCATGTCGGGGTTTCCACTGTGACTCTTTGGTTGATGAAATAAAATATTGGCACATTTTAAACGGCCACACACGCCACTTCTGTTTTATCATTCCAAACTCCTAATGAAACACAGTGCAGACCTGAAGTTAAGAGCCAGAGCACTTCCTTGTTGCTGAAATGTGTATGGTCAACAGATACAAGAAAACATTACATACACAGTAACATGAGATAAGGCACAAGAAGACAGACACAGATGAGCCCTGGAAAATAAGGTTTGCTATAATAATCAGTACCATCATAATGACAAAGGCTGAGAGGCAAAAGTAGTTTAATATGACTCTGTGAAGGCAGTGAATTTAATTCATAGGTTGCTTGATATATGATGGCACACTTTAACAACATATATAGAACATGAATATTTGTGGAAATAAACATGCCTGTTTGATCAAATGCAGCTTTGACATTGGCTCACGGTGGTGTTCACTTCTATTATCACCATTTAACAGTGACTCTGTGAGCTCCTGTCTCCAGCTTATCAGATGTACTGCCCGAGATTTATGCCCTTTACAAGGGACACACACAAAGCAGCACATGCACGCATACAACAAACAACAAAGCCACCCTTGTTGAATATGGATCAGCTTGAGCGTGCCACATCTTTCCATGCATGAAAGTCACTGAATTCATTTAAATCATGATGTTCATAATTCACCGCGAGTTCTCGTTATTTATCTTCCTCTTCACTTCATCACAGTCCTCCACTGGTGGCAGCGGCACTGGTGTGTTTGTGTTGTGTGTGTCTATTTTCTGTGGGTCTGTGTGTTTGCCTTTGGCCCTGTCATTGCCACAGACTAGTGTGTGCTTGCAAACGCACCGCAAACTGATAGAATTAGTTTATCTGGCTCAGTTGCACAAGTATGAGTGCCAGTGCTCAGTTTTGAAGGTGAACTTTCTTTTCTGGGACTGTTCACACATCCAGTGTTTGTGCTATAGCAGCATGCTGTTGTGAAGTGCTGCTGAACGTTTGATCTGCAAAGCACAGATGTGCTGAACAATCCGAGGAATCCATAAACACGGCAAAACTTTTGATGTAAACATGAATGAATGGAGAGTCACGCTGGAACAGACCTATACCTTACCAACAGTAGTGTTTTCTCCAGGTATATTAAGGTGAAGGGATCTCTTGACAGGTGCTGCGAACACAAGCACTAGCAGGTTTTACCTCAGTGAATTTTATAGTTTGGCTTCCTAAAATAGTGCCTCTCTGCAGGAAGCCTGAAACTTTGTCCAAACATCAGCATTTATATGTGTGTGGTGTTGTGGCTCGTCATGTTAGAGGAAACTACTGTGGTTAAACTTGCATGCGAGTGCCTACGAGAAGCTGGTATTGTTCAGAGCATACATCTACAGTAAAGGGAATCATAGCTGCTCTATCACAGATTCACAGTTTTAAAAAAGCACATCAGGAAGTGTAATTCTGATAATGGAACACTGTTCATCTGAGAGACATCTTGTGTTATACTGTATACTGTTTTAGTCTTTAATGAGCAAATAACTTCTTCCTTTGGTTTATTGTGGACGTAGGTACAGAATAAACTTATTGGGGGATGTTTGTTTTGGATTCTCAGCAGTTTTTTTTGCCCTAAACAGTCAAATTGTGTTTGTTCTCATGTATTTAAAGACCTCACTGAGCGTTTTCACCTGAGGGGTGGGGGGAAAGGCAGCAAGAGAAAAACATACATACAGACACAAAATATGGGAGGAGTGATGGAAGTTTATAAAAATAGCCGCTGCACCTGATTCATCCCCGCTGACTGACTGTTGTGACAGGCAAAATTAAAGTCTGGAAAAAAGCAGTCACGCACGACTGTAGCCGGGTTGAAAAGGTCACAGAGAGAGAGACACTGACATTTGCAGGTGCATTTTGAAATGACTGTACATGAGCTCAGCAAAACAACAAGTAGCAGCCGCCTGTTATTTTCTCACAAAACTTTACCTTTCTGGTTCTTGCAATGGCCTCCCACTTATTAACTGACATTTAATAGCAGCTCCAGTCAAGTGCGATGTGATTGAAGCAGTCACTGATAGTCAGTTAACTAGGCATGCTATATTATTCTGATGCTATTATTCAGGCTTTTTAACAAACATTTCCTCACTTCCTTCCTTCCTTCCTCGAGTCTTGCAGGATAAATGCACTCCTAAGTGTCTTGTCTAGAGCGGCACAGTTTAATCGATTTAGTTGTCGACTATTAAATCTTTTGCCAACTATTTTGATGACTGTGGTTAGTTTGAGTCATTCTTTAGGAAGAAAAAGGCAAGGCAAGTTTATTTGTATAGCACAGTTCAACAACAAGACAATTCAAAGTGCTTTACATGAAACATGAATATGAAATAAAAAGGATAAAAGAGTAAAAGTTACAGTGCATTGTAAGATATTAATGATCTTCAATTTGTTTTAGTTTGTTTGTTTTTAAAAGAACTGACAGTTGCAGCACATCTGCAGTTTTCTGAGAGTTTGTTCCAGATATATGGAGCATAGAAACTGAACGCTGCTTCTCTATGGTTAGTTTTGAGTCTAGGAACAGAAAGCAGACCTGTACCCGACGACGTGAGAGGTCTGGATGGTTCATAACGTCGCAGAAGATGTATTGTGGCCCTAAACCATTCAGTGCTTTATAAACCAACAACAGTGTCTTACAAGCAGTTATTTGACAGACAGGAAGCCAGTGTAAAGACCTCAGAACTGGAGAAAAATAATGTGAATATTTACACAACTGAATGAATTTGTCTGTGTGTTTCCACGTGAGTCCCTCTTCTTGGCTTCGTCCCGACTGGTTGCAGAGCAAATGCCACATTTTACATATGAATAGGTACGAGAGAAGTGAGAGAAGACTTGAATGTCAGCTGTTTTTACAAGGTGAAATGTCCCCGGTACCTTTTGTGATACACAACGGAGAACATTGTTAGTGCTGTTGGTGTGATGATGGCTGTCTGTACGGCACAGCTAATAGCTTTTCTAATGGCGCCCAATGGGCCTTGAGGTGTCGACCATGAAATTGTGACATTGAGGTTTCACAGTCACACACGCCCACAAATATGCATGATATGTGTACGTTCATAAGCATACTGCTGGTGTTGAGAGCGTCTTAGTTGTCCACGTTTGATGGCATAATTGCACCTTTGCGTACGGCTGTGTTTGTCACATTCAGGTCCTTTTTTGTTTGGTTAATGACAGTTTTGTTTGTCTGTCTGATCCAAGCAGAGTTGTTGTGTAAGTGTCAGAAATAAAGAGCAAAAGTGACAGACATAGCTTCTTGTGTTGGGCAGCCGTCACTGTCCGATACTCGCCTATATGCGATCTTTGTGATGTGTATAAGCAGATCTGAGCTGCTTCATTAATCATTCTAATAAACAGTGAGTGCATGCATGCAGCTGCATGACAGTAAGTCAGATGCTTTCATCAGCAGCAAGTTATTTACACATAGACTTACATAGATTGGATAAAAAAAGACAAGACTAATAAGTGACAGAAGTGAATCTGTTGTTAAGAGAGCGTGTCCATTTAACATCACCTCATTTATAATTAAATAATCAGTTGCCTCTGTGGCACTTTGATGTTTTAACTTTGATGCTTTTACTTTGCTGTCTCTGCTGAAGTGAGGATGGCATTAAAAATATGGTCATAAAGAGCAACAACATCAAAAAGACGCCGTTTTGGTGAAAAGACTCTGCCAAAGTCAACGCCTTTAAGCCGATACAGGCAATTTATTAAAGTATATTGTTGAAATTCTCTTTACGTCCCGACAGCAATAAATAAATAAAATGCTCTGAAACAAAGATTAAAAGAATCCGTGGCTGTCGCAGGACTGTAATAAGCAGCGCTTATTATGTCTGTCTCCCTACCTGTGCACTCACTGCACATGAACATGTGTTTTGGGGGAGTGGCTTTGAGGCCCCATGCACACTACTGCGTTTTCAAATTAAAACGGAGACCATTTGCTACGTTTGCACCTCCAGTCCAGACTAAAACAGTGAAAACGAAGACCTAAAACGTCGAGAAGTTTGGAAGCGCTTCCAACCCCGTTTTCCGTTTTGAAACCCTGGAGGGCATTTTAGTGAAGACGGGCCACAACGGAGGACCGATGCCACTCACGCTCAGCTCTCTGATTGGGTCTTATAAGTCATGCAAAGCAGAAACACGATGAGTTTTAGTTTTGGTATTTTTATTAAAATATTCTGTACCGTGTATATCTGCCTACACTTGTAGGCTTCTGTGCATGTCGCCGTTTACTTTGCAACGACTCCCAGTCTGTTTTCCGCCGCCACACTCTCGTGTTACATTCAGCAACAGTCCCAGCTCATTATTGGTGCATGCAAAAAAAAAAAAATTTGGTCTGATTCTTTGCCTGCATTTCTTTACTCTTTCACCAAATCTTCTGTAACTACGGAAGAGACCATCTGCTTCATGTTTACACCAGCACGCGCATGCCCAGTGTACCTGAATGGCTAAGATAACGAATGATAACGGTAACCATTTTAAGTGACATCTTAACAGTTAGATTCATTTACAGTTACATCTTCACGCTACGTTGTAATAAAACGTTGTAAGTTCTAACCTGTATGGTGAAACCTGAGTTTACTAACTAACAGTGTAACAGCCACACTACCTTCCAACTAACCTAAATTTAAACTTACATTTGGTGTATTAGCTTGCAGCTAATGTGAGAAAGGAGGTGACCCTCTGTACATACATACATGGCGGCCTAAGAAAGGTTTGTAGTTAGCAGTTTCAAACAGGATGTCCTTCTGCACCCGTATATGAGGTATGTGTCAGGAAAACCTGACACATCACACCTCCTGACAGTGCTGGCAGCGATGATCTTTCATGTCTGAGAGCGTTTTGCTTGAACCTACAGAAATAATAATCAGTCATTATGTTTGCCTTCGACAGCAACGGACAACCACTGGAACTAATGCCGTCTCTCGGGAGACTCCTGCCTTTTCTCACAAAAACAAATGAATGCAAGAATGCACACAGAGGTTTGATACAGGCATCTGGCGTCTGTAATGAAGCTGAACAATTGGAGAATGATGTGAATAACATTCGCAGTCATTCGGTAAGGTTTCAGCAAATGAGCGAAGAAATCCCTTCAATTAAGCTTCCACGGGTTACGTTAATTGGGGAAAACTGACTTCATTTATTTCTCACCCAAATTAGACCTGCCCTTCCTGCTAATATGCAACACGTGAGGGACAGTACACAGTTTGACATATGAAATGTATTATGAAAGTTTTTCGTTTTCAGGGTAGTGTTAATTTCTACTGCACAGAGCACAAAAAATTTAATCTCTTTGATCAGTCTTAATGGAGAGCTCCGAGTCACTACAAATGTTGATACGTTTATCTAGTTCATCTTATCACCATGCGTACCCTTAACCAGCAGCATTGAGTTCTTTATCTTGCTGCCCTGGGTTTTGCTTGTCAGCTCTGCAGCCTGACCTGCAGATACTAGTGCCAAAATTGAACATCAATCAAAGACTAGACCGTAAAAGCACTATTATTTATCAGTTTCAGGTCTGTATCAGTTAATCTAAATGTTATTTTTAGTAGGGTTCAGCCATTATAATAGTGACATAATCATGACAGGCACACTAAGTTTTTATTAAATGAATAAATGCAACAAAACATGAGGAGTCTGTATTTTAATTAATTGTATTATGTTTTTAAACCTTCATTCCACCCACTTCTGACCACAAACCTTTGCTTTTGAGTGGAGATTAGACTTTTTTTTCCAGTTGCAGTATTCCTCCAGCTGCAGTATATTACAACCAGCAAATGGCTCCCACAGCGGCCCCATCACTCTTTATTATCCTCTCCTCTTCCGCCATCACTCAGTGAGAATTTCTTCTCTCCTGGCTCCAGGTTTCTTTATGTGCGCTGTCTATTTTTCCTCTGGCCTGTCTCACACTGGAGGGTGTTTGATTCTCTCAGCTTCAGTCAGAAAAAACCCAGGCCCCTCGGGGGGGACACATCTGCGGGGGCCACACTTCACAGAACATTGTCTTCCAGAAACCTCTCCCGATACAGGCTCACACATTCTGCACAAACACCAGTGCACTCGCTGTTATTCCTCATCAATAATGTAAACACAATCACTGAACAAGGTTTATGACACATTGATATCAAATATTTATAGCCTGCTGTTGCACATGACGGCTGCTTGACAAACATTTCCATGTGTACTTGATTCTAGATTCTACTTCCTATTTACTTCTTTTTGGATTTGGTGAAAAAGAGTAGAGTGACATGCACCAAAAGTCTGTGACTAGAATCAGACGGAGGACAACTGCAAATTATATATGGAATGCGTCTAGACAAGTGCTGCTAAATCGTATTTTCATGGTCATCACAATTTGAACATGCACGATAAAAACATCACAAAAACTGCCTGAAACACGATGAAGGGGAGGAGAGTTGTTTAGGAATGAGCGAGTACACCGCTATCTGTATCTGTATAATGATGATAAGGAGGACGAGCATGGGTCAGTTCTTGACTACTTCCTAAAGTGGTCTGAGAAGTCGAGCCTCCTCCTAAACACAAAACAAAAGAAATGTCCACTGATTTTAGAAAGTTGCAATCATCTAATTCTACTTTTATTAATGGGGAGCCTAAAGAATCTGTCACAAATTACAAATACCTTGGCATTGTGCTCGACCATAAGCTTAAATGGGATCTGTGGTCTGACCTCATAAGCACTAAGACACAAAAAAGAATGTACTTTTTAAAGAAACTGTCATCTTTTAATGTCCACAACAAAATGCTTCAGATGTTTTATTCAAAGTGTTTTGGCCTTTTGCATCATTTACTGGATTGGCAATGCTACTGAGGCACAGAAAAGGTCTGTAACAGTAACAACGGCCAGTAAACTATTAGTGATTAAGTTACCAAGTATAGAATGTATCTATAGAGGGTATGTGTTGATGTCACTTCCCCTTTCTGGAACATGCTGGACAGAGTGGCAAAACATCTGTTACCATGGCTACGTTTAGCAAACCGGGAATAAAACAAGTGATTATTTGCTCTAATTAAAGGTAGTCAGGCTCGACAGTGATCCTAACTTCTTACCAAAGAACCAGTGGTCCAGCTCTTTCCCATTTTAGATGTGTTGTTTGTGTTTTAGCTGATTCAAGCTAATACTGCTGCTCGGCTTTACCTGCCACCCAGTGAGCGTACTGCGTTCTGTGACATCATGCGCATACCCTCTATAGGGAAAGAATGATGAACAAGGCAAGAGACATTGTGGGAGACAAGAGGCTCCTTCCCCCTTGCCCCTTCATTTTAACGGTCGCCCTCTGAGCGACGATATTGCCCCCCTCTATTTACCAAAAATAGATCAAAATCTTCATTTATGCCTCAAGCAATTAAGTTTTTCAACAGGTAAGGCACATATTTAGCCAAATAGGCAGGATACCCAGCTTGTCTGGGCTGCCTAATTTAATCGGTAGCAAGGTGTGGAGTATGGTAATTATGTGCATTAGTATGTTTATTATCTCTGTGCCATATGTAATGCCTACTTGATTGTGCTGCAAACTAATTTTAATCCCTAATAGTTTACAAATAAAGATTGATCGATTGATTGAATTGAGCGTCAGAGCAGTGTTATGGATTACAAAAGTTTAATTTTATATTTACAGGTTATTGGCAAACAGATATTGACACATGTTACTTGTAAAAAGTATATTGTCTGTAACGTATACTGTATACCTGTTTCAACCGAGTACTTGCTCAACCCTATTAAACGGGCCCCGGGGCTTAAGACCGCAGTGTTTATCACAGAGGCTGCGGTGGGAACAGTGAAGTGAAGATAACACTATTACTGGAGTTGACGACAGCTACGCTCGTTACTGTAAGTATGTGCAATAAAACCTTTGAGAGTAAAATACCAATATTTCATCAATACACCTGTTTAGGGCTGGGCGATATGGGCAAAAATGTTACCAGGACAGAAAATCTCATTCGATGCCGATAATTTTCACAATAAATGTCAAATCATTATTTCTTTCAAGTTTAATGGCTGATGAATGAAAGTCAAAGAAACAAGATGGTTAATTGTGGTTTTAAACTTTTCTTTCTGGTCAGAACAAACACTTCATGCCAAACAGTAGATCATTTCACAAATCTGAGGTAGAACATTAAAAAAAAATCTTTCTACAAAAAATGCATGAGTAAAATCAATTACTGCAGCCTGAAATGTTTTTTCAGTCCCTTTTCCTCAACAAAAACATTTTTTAATAGATAAATTTAATGCTAATTTGTTCATAATTCAAATGAATTAAATCAAACATTTGTTATATTGTTAGTGAGGAGAATTCTATCGCGATAGTTTTTTAGTTTTTTTTATTGCGCAGTCCTACAGCTGTTTAACTAGCATAAACATGTAAAAAGTGATATTTCAATCTGCTCTGTCCATAAACAAGTTACAGCAAATGCTCCCTGTCTGCAGTCTAACTGTTTAGCTTAGTTTGCCACAAATCTTAAAATTTTGCGCTTTGTTGTAAACCCGAGCAGCCGCTCCTCTCTACCAGCTAACGCTACCTGCAGGCAGTGAATCACAGTAGCAGAGGGAGGAGGAGGAGGACAAGAGGAAGGACAGATGTTTGACTCTTCATTCTTTCTAAACGTCACTCTAAACGCATTTTGATGTCAGGAATCAGATTTTTTTATTGACATATTAAATTTGTTTCCCCTGAGATATTGTTGACTTTACTGTTGCTGTTTGTTTAAAATATCCAATTATAGTCCTGTAAGTTAAAGACATCCGGGCAGCTAATATGCACACTTCAATGTTTGTTTATTTATCACAAGTCATATCGTCATCCGGTAGTGAACAATGTTTTCGCACGTCGCAGATATTCTTTATATCATGCAGGCCTAGTCTAGACTTCCTGGACTCGTTATCACAACATCTGCCTTCTTTCAAAAGAAAAATCTGTCGACTAGAAAACACTTTCATGACTTAAATCCACAGTAGCGCTTGCCACGTTTCCATCTCCCGACTGTCCCGCCTTCTGAGTTGCACTTTCCGCAGATTGTCCAGGGCTTTTCTGGTTGCACCTTAAAAGTCTGCGTGTTTGATGACGGAAGGTCTTGTCTAACAGGAAGAACATCAAAGGGTCCGTTGAACCTCTGACTGCAGCCAGAAGCAAAAAGGAGTTCTTCAGCTAGAGGAAGAGGACAAAGAAACTTGTCGTCATGTGTTCTGTGTAGCCCGCAATCTGCTGTAAATCAGTAAAGTCGTGAAGAATAATATTTATTCGCTTTAAGGTTACATTTACTCACCTCAACAAAGGTGGAGAGCGGGTGACAGTTGTTGGTTCCAGGTGAAAATGTCAGCTGACGTTGATCATTGGCGAGAGAAATGAAGATGGGTTTGAAGATATGGTATGGCAGCAGACAAACTGAAAAAACAACCTGTGGAGAATTTGTTAAAATAGACTGACAGTCCTGGCTGGTATTATCAGAAGCCCAGTGAAATATGGATGATGCTGGTTTTATGAAATGGATTAATGTATTTTAGAGTAATATAACTTATAGCCACCTGAATGACCACAATGTTTCGAAGCACCCTACCCAGCAGGCCCTGGGAGGTCGTGACTTTTGTGTTGCGACGTGAGCGTCTGATGTGCCTCAACACTGTCATGTAGGCCAGCAGCACCAGCAGGTAAAACACAAAGAATATGGTTATGACGGGCACGGCAAAAGCTGCTGACAGACCGCCCCCTATTTCCACCGCAGGGTTGTAGCAAACCTCCACACAGCCTCCTATCTCAGCGTCTCCACCCCTGCCAGCTTCGTTCACCGAGTAGTAGACTGTCACTGGCACAATGCCCCCAACCGCCACCACCCACACTGTGAAACACACCCTGTTGGCAAAGGAGGTCCTTGTGAGAGAGGTGAAGAAGCTGTGCGGCAGCAGTGTTGTGCAGGCACTCGGCCTGGAGGCGTGGGTGTGCCGGATGAGGGCTGCAAAGCGACTGAAGGCCACCCAAGTGAGGATCATGAGGCTTATGTAGATGTTAATGTGGAGCACTGGGGTGATGCCGTGCAGCACCAGCTGACACAGGGTGCTGCTCATTGTCCAGTCTGAGCCCCAGGCGTAGTAGGCTGCGAGGAAGGGAGTGGTGAGGGACAACATAAGGTTGGAGGTGCTCAGGTGGGACAGATAAATGTGGATGGGGGACATGGAGGAGATGCGCCGCAGGAACACCCACAAAGACAGCGCATTTCCCGGGAGAGAGGTAAGGAAGAGGACCGTGTAGACGGAGGGGAGGAAGAAGAGCGTGGCCGCGGAGGGGCAGAGGGACAGATCAGAGCAGGAGGTGTTATCCGGTGGGAAAGTGTACGGTGTATTCTCCATCTGATCTGTAGGAATACACCAGTGATGGGACAGCAGACAGAGAAGTTACACTCCAACACAGAAACATGTCAAGTGTCTGTACCTCACTTCCTATCCTGAGGTCAACAACCGTTTCCATTCTTGCTTCTGATGTACATAACATACATTTTTCAAAAAAAGTAATTTCTTAAAATCAATTCTCATTGTGCTTACATAAACACAAATGAAAAGAAAACCTTCAACATATTTCAGCATTTCAGAATTTAGATTTTTATGTTTTAAAAATTTTTTTATTCATTGCCTAATCACACTCGCACTGAGATTTATAATAAATGTTTCTGTTCACACTGACCATACTCCCCAGCTGTATATTCTGTCTTGTTTAGGATTGCTGCTCTCGTTATTCTTTACTTGTTTTCTTCTTACATTCTGAGTATCTTTATATTGTACATTTTAATTCCTACTGCTTAGCTGTCTCTAGCCAAGGTTGTCTCTTTTCTGGATGTTATTCAGTGCATAGGACAAATAAAATGACTTTGATTTTTTTATAATGTTTAAATGTAATAAAAAGCACAGTTGGTAGAGCAGGATGTCACTAATTATAATCATCCCTCGCTCCTCCTATTCTTCAGTGTTTTTGAGAAAGAGACTCTGAACCTCTAATTGCTCCTTTTAGTTATGTGTTATGTAATATTTTAAGTCAAACTTTAAGTTAACTTTAAGAAGTCATTATTTCACTTACATTACAAAGATGACCTGTAACTTTTGGCAATTGAGAGTTAATTTACAAACATGCATCACACAGAGATGTTCATGTTCCTGTTATACGTACCACAGACAGCAGCTCTGACGAGATCATTCAAAGGCATCAACAGCAGCTCCCTCAAAATAAAATAATCACAAATGAAGCTAGAAACAATGGGGAACACCAGGCTCAGTCGCTCAAAGCTGCTCTCTAACTTCCTTCTTCTCAAACTAAAAGCTTAAACATTTCCCAGCTGGTCTCTTGTTTGTGGGTGTGGTGCTCACACATATTCTGTATCTTTATTCCACTTCCTTAATTACCATATTTGACAGACGTAGGAAATGAATGTTGTGTACAGCTTGAGAATGGAAAATGAAGGTAAGAGGTTCAGATACTACATACTTATCTATTTATGTGTATGTATAAGCCCTACATGAAATGTGGTGCATGTCGACAGCAGTGCATTAAATCCACCGTATGGCTCCCATAATATTCCCTTAGTTTATCCCCTTAAGTTCCTCAATATAACAGTGGTCGTATCCATGCAGAAGAGATTCTTAGTGATCTACTTGATGTTCAAATGTCTTAACACTGTATTTATTCCACCTTAGGGTGGCGCTGCTGCTCTATTTCTAGCTGAAAAGCAAAGAGAGTTTGGTTTTCTCTCTTTCCTCTCATCATATGGTTGAATGTATATTGGTTGACACACATAACTGTTTAAAATTTCATGTATAACAAAAACCTAGCACACTGGTATGTGCAGTCAAGATGCTGTTTAATGTCTTGCCACAGTAGGAGTACATGGCTATTACATGTCAGAAAAGCTCTGACATTCTCAAACAGTGGTATTTTATCAGTGATTTCATCTCAGGAAACTCTCATCTGGCTTCTCTGTAAGCTTGTGCTCATTATCATAATTTATCATGAAAGTTCAGGCTTTGATGTAGTCTACAAATTTATCGTCTTCCTTTCTTTCGAGTTTGTCTATAGGGCTCACATTGTGTTTTGCACACTGATCATCTGTAGGGTCACACATTAGTCCATTATCTTTATTTCAGCACTACCTGGTCACAGATTTAAAGAACAAAAAACAACAAAAAAACTCCAGATCTTTAATTATTGTGGTTGCAGGTTGCAGTTCTAGATGTTGTTCGGGTATCACTGGTTAACCTACATTAATACACTGGCAAATATGTAAACTAACTGTTGCTTGACTGCACAAAAAACAATCAAGCTCAGTGTTTGTCCTGGAACTGAAATGATTAATCGATTAGTCAATCAGCAGAAACATTAATCGTCAACAATTTTGTGTTGATCTACATGACAAATGTTTGTACAGATGTTCCTGCCGCTCAGATGACTTTGTTGATCCCTAGGCTTTTCATCCCTCGAGCGCCATCATCAGGTCAAAGTTTCAGTTTGTCTGTCCAAATACCTGCAAAACATTCCCATCAGCCTCAGCTGTACTTTGTGTTGAATGGGTGAAAGGTACAGAGCTTAGGGCTTGACTAAAAGCAGTCACTAGCAGCGTATTTGAAGCCTACTGTTGCTTCTTAATAAATGAGCTCCGCTACTAAAATTCAGATCATTAATGATTTTCAGCACGGTAACACTGAACGCATGGCTGTCTCCCTCTCCTCATTCTTCAAAGGACGAGCGAATGTGAGACAGAGATCAGCATGAAGTTGTCCTGTCCTGTACATCTTGATAGTTACATCAAATTGTAAAGAAAGGACGGTGGTGACCACGGAGGAGCTGAGGTTAATGTTAAAACCAATTAGGGATGCAAACTAGTCCTTTTAAGGTAATGAGGAGATTCTTCTTTTTGATTTTGATGTACAAATGAAATGCTTCTTACAATACAGAAGGGAGGCGGTTCTCATGTTGCCTATGTTTTTATGTTAATTTCTACAAATGTACAAAGCAGTAAATTAAGACACAAAAGGCAAACATGAACAATGGTAATGATTCTGAGGTCATATTAACAGTTTTTTCCTGCCGTTATAAGGTGGTGAGGCTTAAAACAGCTCGGTGCTGCTCCATGAATGTAAAATCATTGTGGAGAGCATCAAAACTTTCCCCAGATCTTATCTTTATAATTCAAACCCAGTAGATTTACTTAGCAAGTTTAGCTTTTGGGCTGTAGTTAATTAAAAATCTGCTCTAGATTTTCCTACTTTTCATTCATAGATGTGGTAATAACAATGTTCCAAAATTATGTGGAATTGCATATTTCTTTATTGGAAAATGTAAACATTTTCTTGGGGGATGACCCCCAAACCTCCAACACAAAAATACCATCTTAATTGTTTTCCCCTGTGAAAACATGGAAATGAAACGCACCTTTACCTCTGGACTCTCACTGCAAACACAACAGCTTTCCCCACCTCTCTCCGTCTCTCTCTCCCTGTCTTCTCCCTTGAGTTTCTCCATCAGCAGTAAGTAATGTTTTATAAAGTCGCCGAAAAGACACAGAACTCGTCTTTTTCCACCTGCGATCCTTTTTCACGGCAGCAGGTGCACCCATGCCAGCTTGTTAATTACGTAGCTTATCAGTGCCATCGTTCATCCCGGTGTTTCATTGTTGACATCGTCCAATGGCAATTTTGTAGAAATCATCCAACCCTAATTTGAATAGCCTGCAAGTAAGTTTGTGACTGCATTTCCTTTGTACGTTTCTTTTTTTGATGTTGATGAGGTCTTAAATTTCATTCATAGTGGTCTTAAAAAGGCCTTAAAGACTTAAATTTGACTAGGTGAAACCTGCAGGAACCCTGTTAATATTATACCTGCTAAACATCTACATCATAGTGTTGACATTGTGAGTATGTGACTCTTAGCCTTGATCACTGTTTTCTGACATTCTCTGGGCTGCAACTAAGGATTATTTATAAATAACCTGCCGATTATTTTCTCGATTAGTTGTTAGGTCCAGAAAATTCAGTGTTTCCCACAGCCCAAGGTGACGTCCTCAAATGTCCTCTTTTGTCTGCGACCCAAATATATTCAGTTAATGTCCCAGTAGAGCAAAAGAAAGAGAAAATATTCACATTTAAGAAGCTGAAATCAAAGAGGTTTTTTCTTTAATAAAGGACTCAAAGCGATTAATTGAATATCAAAATAGTTGCGGATTGATTTAATTGTTGACAACTAATCGAATAATCAACTAATTGCTGCAGCTCTTCTCTGGGCTGAACAGTTAATCAAAAAAGACAGATTATTCACAATGAAAATTATGGTTTTTTTATGTTTTGTGTGAAATCTCAGTACTAGTTTAAGTGTGAATTATGTGAAAGGGCCATATTTTTCACTTTGTTAAACAAAATATATATATATATACTTGAGACATCATAAACTCCCTCCCATAGCACTTGTTAGTTTGTTGTAAATGACCTCGTACAGTGCGTTCATATTCCTGTTTGTGACGGGTCACTTGAGGTTTTCCCTGTCCGCTGAATGCTGTTTTGTGCTATCTCAGAGTTTACTCTGAGTTTCTGTCGCTACCTCGTCCAGCTGTTGGGATCTTGATGATGAAATTATGTCTCTGCAAAATCAAATGCCAAGAGTTATACATATACCAGAGCCCTAGGTTTCCTGCAACCTTCTTTTTATAGCTACTGAAGTATGAAGCCATACAAAAACTGGGTTTTTATTTCAGTTACAGTACAGGGTGAAACTCGACCTTCATCCCATCCTGCTGATGTTATCATCTGTACCGTTCACAACAATTAACATAGCCCGTTTTAGCGACGAAACGTCTTCCAGTATCTTCAACCAAGTCCAGTTGCCCTTGATTTTAACCTTCGTTGGATAACTATGACCTGGATGACTGAGAATCTTCATAGACATCATAAATATTGTTTACTTGCTCCGACAAGTAAACAATATGTAAGTATAATTAAGGATACGTTCATTAAAGGTCCAGTGTGTAATATTTAGGAGGATCTATTGACAGAAAAAACAATATAATATCCATAACTATGTTTTCCGTGGTGTATAAAGACCTTACGTAATGAATCGTTATGTTTTTAATACCTATAGAATGAGTCATTTCTGTCTACATACATCTACATCTTGCATGGAAGTCGCTATGTTGCACCACCATGTTTCTACAGTAGCCCAAATGGACAAATGGAGGCCCACATGTATTATTTAGCACAAGAGCCAACAGAGCGTGTCGGCCACTGTAGATTCTCCTGCAGGCTTGCAAAGGGAGGGGGGAGTGGTGATGGAATAATGTTTTTTTTTTTCCTTAAATCTTTATTGCAAAAGAGGAATAAAGTGTACATGGGACATAAAGAAGTATACAGAACAGTAAACAAATATAAGAAGACACAAATAATAAAACTTTTCCAGGGTTAGTCCATATTAAATAAAGAAATTAAAAGTGGACCTTATGATGACAGTTTTCATAGCCTTTTGTTATTGGATTTAGAAATTAAAATGAGATATTGTAATGTAATTGATGTAATAATTTGACTCCTGAATTTACATTTATTATTGTGGAATTTTTTGATTTGACTTTTAGAAAAGCAAAATACCACATTCTCCCACATCAATGCAAAATCTTTAAAATATGGTCAATGACGAATCTGCTGAAGTTAAGTTTAAGGAAATGTTGGTACAGGAGTTGTTGATGTCATACATGTAGAAACATGGCGGGCAACATGGAGTTGTTTACATGCTCTGATAATGTTAAACCAACACATCTTTGTAGAAGTGTCCATGTTGATTCCACATTCTGACTTAAAGGTTCAGTGTGTAATATTTCTGAGGATCTATCTACAGAAAGTGGGTCAGTGGTAGACTGGACAGTTGGTTACAATTCACAACTCTCACCACTAGATGCCACTAAAACTTTCACACTTAAACTTGAAGTTTGTTCCTGCATGGTTTTCCTTGGTTGATCCAACCTCCTCTCCTTGCCTGTCATGTTCATGTTGTAAACGATGGAGGCTTATTGTCTCAGAATACCTTTAGAGTTCATCTGAGCTGTCCTTCAAATGGCTGAATAAGTTCTTGTGTGCCTGTCCTCTGACAGTCGTCCCAGGCTTACTGTCCCACTCGGCACTGGAGCTGCTCCCGCTGACTGCAGGAATATCTCGCACACAAAACACGTTGCTCACCAAGCGCAGCACCTCCTTCCTCACTGACGAGGACAACAGGAAGTACATAACGGGATCCAGGCAGCTGTTGAGGGCGGAAAATACCAAAGCCACCTCGTTGGTTTTGTCAGCCAAATTCTGCCAGAAACATAAAGTGTCTGTGATCTGGGTTTTTATGTAAAACACCCTGACCGTGTGATAGGGGACAAAACAGACGGTGAAGACAAAGAGGATGAAGAAGGACTTCTTGGCCGTTCGAGCGTAGTGGGCTGCGTTGGGCAGGTCTGGTTTTTCTTTGGATGTTTTCAGAAGCTTGAGGGCAATCTTTCCGTAAGACACCACCAGACAGATGAAAATGAGCCAGAAGAGAACCAGTACGAAGATGTTGATGTAGGCTCTCCACTTTTCATCATGGAGCTGCTTGTAATGGAAACACCTGGAATCAATCGTACATGTCAGCTTGTCAGCTGCTCATATCACACATGCTGGGATTTCTGACCAAAACAGGAAGATTCAATAAATAGATAAGAACATTTGATTATAGGCGTCACCAACCTTTTCGTCTTGGCGTGATTCTTCGACATCAGGAGTGGCAAGGCCAGGGCAGAGGACACAATCCAGAGGACTGCACAGAGGGCTTTACTCCACCTTGTAGACCGCAGTCTGTGCTGCCCCCCTGCACCACGATGGATCTTCAGGTAGCGATCCACGCTGATCAACCCCAGCAGCGTGACACTGATATACATGTTCATGTAGAAGAGGGTACCCACGACTTTACACAAGATGGGATCTAAGTTCCACTGGTTACCCTGGCTGTGATAGAGAATCCTGAATGGCAGACATACCACCAGCAGCAGGTCTGCGAAAGCTGTGTTTATGAGAAAAACCCGCACAGAGTTCTTCTTAGAGTGAACACAGAAGAAAACCCAAAGGGCCACCAGGTTCCCCACTAAACCCAGGATGAAGATTATGGAGTAGAGCACCGCCAACAGGCTTTGCAGTGCATCATCGTCTGTACAATTGTTTGTGGCGTCAGGGATCGTGGTCAAGTTCATCTCTGTGGTATTTCTGGTGATGAGAAAAAGGGCGCTGTTTGTAGTCCGGAAGGTGGTTGGGGCAGGGGTGGTAGAGATGTTTTTCATCATGGTGGTTTAAATGCTTCTCCGCCCTGCAAATGGGAAGGAAACAAAGGTGAAATGGATTAACTGAAGTGTGTTAGGGGAGGTTTTTCTTAGCTTCACACTGGGAAGTTTTGGACCCGTTAGTGCAGGTTTGTGCAATAGCTGAGGTCCAGCTGCATGGATTAGCCCTGAATAAGCATTAATCCAACCCCTCAATAATCACGTAGGACACTAGCTGACCACCACACCAACAGAAATTAGAAAGTCCCAGGAAGAACAGCATTTCTAACTGTGCACAGGTTAACACATCTGAGCTTTCTATGTGATATCATCTATGAGTTATGTAACGCACCCAACCAGTTAAAACAGCTCAAGGTACATGCTCAGACAGCTCACTGCCTGGAGTTCATATCAAAAGATCACTTAATGAAGAAGTGGTAAAAGTAGACGGATAACATCTTGCTTTTGCTTAAGTGTAACTTGTTAAAGTACAGTCAAAAGTGCAATCAAAAAATTTTTGCTCTTGTTTCTTGTTGCCTGTGCGGGAGAAGAGGGTAAACTCACAGAATAGTAGCTCTGCAGTCCTTTTCTTTTCCTCTGAGGAACACCAGTATATTCCCTTGAGTTTAAACTGCACTAAAGACTATCCAAAATGCGCTGTCCTGAAAAGACTCATAAAGTTCAGCATCCTTTCTTTCTGTCATTGTTGACTCAACTTTCTGCCGTTGTTGTGTAGAGTCTGCTTTTTTCTTCTGTTTCCTCTCTGCCCTTTATCTCTGCGCGTATGAGAAGCCTCCCCAGCGCCTCTGTTGAAAGTTAAGAGAGAAATGCTGAAGTGCAGAATCTGTTGATGTTGTAGAGAGAAAGCTTGTAGCTCTGTGGTCAACCCCCTCTTCTCTTACAGCTACTATGCTAAACTCTTAACAGAGAGAGTAAAACTGGGCAGGGCTTAGTACAGACCTTCTGATTACACACATGAGGGCAAGCAGTAGGATCACAGAGCATGCTCCGCTTGTATATACACAAGAAGCTTTGCACTCTGGGCTCTGATTATATATTTTTATATATATATAAAAAGGTTCCCAAAATACCACTATATGTCCTCACAGTAATTAAAGCAATGCCTTCAGAGTAAAGCCAAGGTTTAAATTGCCACCCAAGAGACGCCAAGAGACATTAGCTGCTGTCAACCTGTCTGGCTAAATAAATGTAGGCAAAGGGTCATGGGAATCATATACCTGCTCTTGAATGTTAATCATACCACATATCACATTATGAAATGATCCGTACCTTTCTAGTCTTTTCGACCACTCAAAGCGCTTTTACACTACATCTGCATTCACCAGTCACACACATTCATACACTGAGCCTAAGTGCTCAAACGGAAACTAACACACTCATTTCACATTCACACTCACTCATACACTGGCGGAACAGCCAGTATCTTGCCCAAGGACACTTCGACACTCAACCAGGGGGAGCCAGGGATTGAACCGCCGACCTTCCAATTAACAGCCAACCCGCTCTACCTCCTGAGCCACAGCCGCCCCCGAAACCCTGCATCAGAGCAGAAGCATTACTAAGTCAGTGTTCAGTCAGATTTAAACATGAAGTTAATTTACCAGCCTAGAAGGTTTCAAATCTGTGTTTTTAATGTCTCCTGCCCACTTGTACTCTTTTTATTCGACAACTTTATGCATTTATAAGAGTTAAAAAAGGATATACATAGAATGGACTGAGTGCTAATATATGACTTTTTGTAGTACAACATGCTAAAACTTTCCATAAACTGAGCAGCCAGCAGTTCTACAGAAACGTGGACAGGTGGAGGTACATTTTCATGAAAACCAGCCCACTCCACCTGCAGAGTGACGCAATCAGTGTCAGGCACACTGTTAAACTTAACTTCCCAGTGCAATTCTTTGGAGAGGCCTGGGAAGTTAAGTTTAACAACACACACACATACTGGTGTACAAGCAAAGACATGTACTGAAGCTTGAGAAACCACATAACCACTGATGTTGTACGTGAAATGAGCAGTGAGGAGTTCCAAAGAAGCAGAGAGGATGTAAAACTGCCGGAAAACCACAAAGATCACAGCTGAGCTACTTGATCCTGGGAAAATAAATATTGATAAATGGAATCTCAGGAAAAATGTGACATTGCGACATTTAACTTCTACTTAAGACGCTGGTTCCTCTCTCAGGATCCTCCTACAGTGTGGGTTGCTTGTGTGTGGTCGTGTTGGGTGATGTTTGGGTGTGTGTTGCACATGTGATTTATTTTCTTTTATTTATTTATAGGAAGGTGTCGCTCTTTAATTAGCCAAATACGGCCATCAAATCATCGTCCTCTCTCCTCTCTCTTCTCTCGTTCTCAGCCTCACTGTGTGCTGCTGGCGTCCAAAGAGAACTCTGCTCCGGTGAAGTTGGGGGGATTTGGAGTCGCCATCCAGCTCGGAGAGTCGGGACTGGTGGCAGGAGGTACAGTAAACACAACCGGACATGCCAGAAATAGTCATTGAAGTCAAACTGACATTTTCTCACTATTTACGTTAGGAAATATATGCTATTGTTCTCATTTTAAAATTGGATAGAACAGCTTTTGGGCATAGTTGTGGATAAGAAACAACATTCGGATGGGGTTAACATGACAGGGGCAAGTGGGGAAGGAAATGTTCATTGTGCTCCTCTGTAAAAGGGAGAAGAAAAAAGCTGGAGATTTGAGTTTTATATATTTATATACACAGACACAATATATATTTAGACGTCAAGAAAAGTACATTTCACGCTGCACTTTCAAAGCAGTAAAAATGAAGTTCTAGTTTTAAACCTGAATGTAAAGTTCAGAAGTAGGAAACAATAAAGCTTTGTTACTTCTTTTTGATATCCATATTAAGATGAGGAAACGAATAACTCTGATAAAGTGTACTTTATTTGTAAGGTAGTTCTTGGAAGTACCATTTTTACAGTAGCAATAGAAAGACGTGGCAGTGGTTCAGATTTCAAAGTTTCAAAGAAGGAAGCAAACTCTGAAAACACTTCCTGTTTTTAGTTGAAAAAAAGCTCTTGTCTTTGTGTGACCCCAGGTCGGGTAGGAACTCCCCACTTCATGGCCCCAGAGGTGGTGAAGAGAGAGCCGTATGGTAAGCCCGTGGACGTGTGGGGCTGCGGAGTCATCCTCTTCATCCTCCTCTCAGGGTGTCTGCCTTTCTACGGCACCAAGGAGCGACTGTTTGAAGCCATCTGCAAGGGCAAATACAAGGTCGGGAGTTTATTCCATCAAAACGTCTCAACCGCGTGGTTTCATGCACCCATTAACCACAAGCGTCCCCACCTTAAAAGGGGCAGCCTACACTTTAATTGGATTTGCATGTTATTTCTATACAGCTGAACAAGTCCTCTTTAAAGCTGAACAGCAGACATACACACTGAACTGATGGTGCCATCTATCCTAATAATAGTTATTTGTAGTGTAGGCATGTTCTCATGCACAGCTGGAAGCCCTACAGTCAAATAATACACATTTGGATGAAGTCAAAAGCTCTTAAAGCCTTTACAAGTGACAAAAATGGTGATTTGTTGTTGATTTCCTGCTTAGTTGTCTGTGTTTATATGCATTCACTTGTAATCGGAGCAGTATAGATTGTATTTTCAGTTTCCTCAAAGAAATATATCAGGTTTTTAAGAGAGGAGTTGATTGGTCTGTTTGCACATTATAAGGGACAATGCTTGTATTTATTTTTACCCATACTTCCTATCTGTGAAAAAAAACCCACTTTGCTTTCCAAGTAAGTGGCTGATATCCAGGAGTGATGCATCATTGTTAAACAGAAATCAGATGGAGAAAAGTAACATGAGCAGACAGGTTTATACAAGCTGTTTGTTTGCATGTGGTTTCACAGGCTAATCGTCTTTACTACACGTGAATACTCCCATGTCGGAAGAGACATGTAGAAGAGGTGTTTTTCCTGTCTGCTGACATTTTGGGAGTGCTTTCTTTTTTGTTTTTTTCAAATTATGCTAATGCTACAGAAATATAACCCAAGTTAGCCGTGTTTCCATCAACATTTTTTAACGCACAATTTGAAGTGTCGCGTTACAAAAGATTGATGGAAACGGAAAAATTCGAAAAAAAATCCTTAATTTCACAAAAAAGTTTTTTTGCTCACTTAAGGTGGTTTTTGCCTTTGTCAAAAAAGAGTAAATGCACTAAAAGGGAGATGGAAACACTTTTGCCGAATAAGTTTGGATGTAGCGAACTTCACGACTGATCAGCTGTTTCGGCTGCCGGAGTCTTGCCAGATATTCCCATTACACGCGGAGACATGGCTGTTTTTCTTTTTCGTTTACATGCTGTATCATTAAGTTAATTAATGCTGTATCATTAAGTTAGTTAATACCTACTGTAGTTAGTTAAAAACATGCAGAGCTGTGCAGTGCATGGAGCAGCAGCACAGGATGCAGGTGGACGACAAGAATTTGGTACTTGTTCGGAGCAGAAGATCATTATCAGACACTTTGTGCATCCCTGATAAGGCTGTATATATATACGTGTGTGTTTGTGTGTGTGTGTGTGTGTGTATAGATGAATCCGCGCCAGTGGGGTCTGATCTCAGAGAGCGCAAAGGATCTGGTGAGGCGCATGCTGATGCTGGACCCCGCTGAGAGGATCACCGTCTACGAGGCTCTTAACCACCCCTGGCTGAAGGTAATGCCGGGCATTAAGTAACACTTGACATGTTCATGTCATTTGTTCTTCAGTGTACTGGGTCGAATCTGAATTGACCTGTTAATACAACTATTTGGCTTTGTTTTTGTTTTTTTGTCTTTGAAAGCACCATCGCCAAAGAAGAATCTGTCACTCTCAAAACAAAAACAACGTGCTACTTATCATGTTTTTACCATCGCCTGCAGCACTTTTCCAGCCTGGACGTCTCTAAATCATGCATCCAAAGTTTTGGCTCTTGTGAAAGTTTTAGTCTGTTTTTGAGACAAGAATTGAATGGTAAAAACGATGTAGCCTAAAGCCGTCACGTACTGATCAGCCGCTCGGGTTGCGCAGCTCTTCACTCAGGAAAACAATGACAGGGAGTGCTGGCACAGTGGTGTTACTGCTTGTCATGTGTTGTCAGCAGAAGCTTTTATTGTGTCTTCGTCTGTGGACAGTGATGGAGGGGTACTTAAAGATGACTGTTTGACAATTCAACGGAGAGACTAGCAATTTGTCTGGGGGCTGTCTGACACGTCATTCAAATCATCCACTTTTAAGGGGCGTCCCTGCTTGGAATGCTGCATTTCAGTCTTTTTGTTTGAACTTGGGTGTAAAAGATTACTCTTTGTGTTGTTTAGTGTTCATTTCTTGGCCCTGATTATATACACCACATCACACTCATGTTCCTCTTCTCCTCTTAAATATACATAGCTACCAAGCACAAACATTTTAACCAAATCATGTCAATTGCAGTGCTCTGTTTACACACAAAGATGTGACTTAGGTACTTGTGGCAGTTTTAGTGAATTTGGACATATATTTTTAAACAAACACATGGTGAAACCCTCAGAGCAGCTTTCTGACACACAAACCGTGTGATGCAACTAATTAGCCAGAACCCGATTATTCCTACATTAAATTAAAGTATCTCAGACCCCAAACTATAATGTTTGTGGTTTGAGCTGTGTTCGGCTGTGTTGGTTAGTTTCATTTATTGGTCTGATCAGAAAGATCTTTCTATAAACATGCCCTCAGCTTCTCCACAAACACTTTGCAGTACAAAGCTGGAACAGAGCTTCGGTCTTGAATACACGCACTTGCGCCATTGACTTGGTTTCATGCTTGTTTACTGGTAAACTACTGGTAACGTTTAACCTTATGTTTACTTTCTGCAAGATGCATCACAATGCACCCAGCTGTAGTAATAACAGTTGAACTTTTACACTTCAAAGTCTGTCGGCTCCTCATCTCTGCTTGTGGCTAGTAGCATGACACACCCAAATCACATCAAACTGTGTGTGTTGCATTGTGGGTAATGTAGAAGATTGTGTGAAATTAAAAAAGACTGTCCAGTGCAAGTCTGATGAAGTTACCGGAATTCAATGCTAAATCAGTATCAGTATGGTAGAAACCGTGGCAGTAGGGGCAGAGATACCCTGACTTCTAGTCCATTTTGTTTGTATAGCCCTTTTAAAGGTACTCAAAGGCACTTTACATGGTAAAAAAAAAAAGAATAACAGAAATAGTAAAAGCAGTAACACTATAAAAAGAACTATAACACTGTAAAAATATCTGTGAAAGGAGGGGCACTAATGCATCACAGATTAAAAGCTGATTTAATAGGTGGGTTTTGAAAAATGGAAGTGAGGGAAAATGTCTAAGGTGGTGGGGAAGCAATGGAGAAAGCTTGGCAGGTGATGAGGACAATTTTTAACTGGATTCTTTGTAGAATGGGGAGCCAATGGAGCTGTGACCTCAGAGTTTTGGATGTATTGTAGTTTGTTGAGGATTTTGTTGGACGTGCAGCTGTTGCAGTAGTGGAGTTGTGAGAGGAGGAAGGAGTGGATGAGCGTTTCAGCAGCTGAGAAGAGGCGGAGGCGTGCAAAGATGAAAAAAGGGCAGGGTATTTGTCAAGTTCTAAAAACACTGGATCCACATTTCCCACAATGCAACAATAATATCTTTCAGTAGACCTTCCCTTCCCCGACATCCCCAGTTTGCATTGCAGCGTGTCTGTTATACATTTTAAAAGCCCGAGCTGAAATGACTTGACGAGACCTGACAAAGCCCTCTCCAGAGGAGACAAAGGGCTCTCCAGAGGAGCTCTGCTCACAGTTCACAGGCTGAGCAGAGCTCCTCATGACCAGTAAACCGATCTTCATGTGTGAAATAAGCGGAGTTCCCCTTTTAAGCCTTCGCTTGTGGTAAGCAATTTTCTTTTCTGTGTTGGATTTTTCAAGGAGAGGGACCGTTATGCCTACAAAATCCACCTGCCAGAGACTGTGGAACAGCTGAGAAAGTTCAATTCCAGGAGGAAGCTCAAGGTTTGCATCTATACACACTGGGCTTGGGTGGTATCTACTTTTTCATACCTTCATACCTATCAGACATTTCACCAGGGTATCAGACACTATATGACAGTTTTTGTATGTAAAAAAGCATGTAGCATGCATGACATCATCTAGCCTACAATGCTATGTGTCTAATATGCAGTTAGTCTCACTGGGTTTAATCCTTATGGCCTGTAGAATCTTGAACTGATAGGAAATAAGTAGGAAAGGTGAGCAGTGGAGGTCAGCAGGAAGTGTGCAGTGTAGATGAGTCTGTCAGTGAATGAAGGCAATCTGTGGTATATTTCATGGTATTGAAAGTCATGCCGGCTAGATTTCTAAATACCCGGGTATTCTGTGATAACTTGATACCACCCAAGCCTAACACATGCTTGCTTTATAAAAAATGTCAACATTTGTCGAGAAACCATCACTGTGTGACAGATGGTGAGATAAATCTTCATAGTTCCACATGTTGATGCTTCTCTGCTGCTGTTGTTGTATTTTCAGGGGGCTGTCCTGGCTGCAGTTTCCAGCCACAAGTTTAATTCCTTCTACGGAGACCCCCCTGAGGAACTCCATGACTTCTCTGAAGATCCCACGTCCTCAGGTACACTCAAGGACACCTCTGTCTTAATTTTAAAACCCTGTTTTTAAACAAAAACAGATGTTTAGATGAAGCCTCACTTTCATCATTGGGACACTTCCTTCCTCAGATTTCCTTCCTGTGGTGGGTTCTTCTTTTGTCTGCGCAGGCTGTTGTTACCGCAAGCTAACTCTGTTTTAGCTCCTCTCACACTTACCTCATGCAGAAATATGAACACAGGGATCTGCAGATTGTTTAGACATGCGCTTACTCTCCTCCTTATCTGATCATGAAGGTTAATAAACGCTGTAAAAGCAACACATGAAACTTCTGTTGATGTATGCTTGCAACCACTTTTTTATTTCGTCCTTCCAATAATATTCATATTATTATTATAAATATAATCTGCTTGTGTACAATTGCCTCCAGCTGTTTTTAACACCTGTGTTCACTTGCAAACTGTTGGTCTGTTTATTTGTTTGTCTGTTTCTATTAATGCTTCCCGCCTGTTAGGACTACTAGCAGCTGAACGTAGGTATCCCTGGGTTCTCTGTGTGTTGTGATGCTAGTTACTTGCCCTTAACTTGACCGACAGTTGTCTGTCAGTTTTTAGTAGCTTGCCTTTAATCTTCACATGCATAATAGGAACCACAGCGAGGCTAAATAAACAGTGTGTGGGTTGCAGGGGCTGTGTCTCAGGTGTTGGACAGTTTAGAGGAGATCCACGCCTTGACAGACTGCAGTGAAAAGGATCTAGATTTCCTTCACAGTGTTTTCCAGGACCAGCATCTGCACACACTGCTGGACGTAAGTGTCACACACAAACATAAACGCCAACACAAGTAAGCACACTGGAATATATCCACCTTTTTATGAGCCATTCATTTTGATTTTTATTATGATGTTATTTCTAATTTACTTAAAATTAATCAAACACAATAATGTTCAGTTCATAAAAGCAGCAGGAAGTGCTGTGTTTCATGTTCATGTCGCAGCAACTGCAGTTTCTTTAAAAAACACTAAATGGGTCGCATACTCGAAATAGCATAGACTCGTAACTACACAATGTTGGTGCAAAAGTGAGAAGTTTCATGCAGTGAGGCGGTGAAACAAGGAGAGGAGTTGGTCATTTAGATCTGATCTGTTGGGGTTACTTTTATCTATAACACAAAGTTCTGTGTATGTAAATGTAAATGCTCCGTACCTTTCTAGTCTTTTCGACCACTCAAAGCGCTTTTACACTACATCTGCATTCACCAGTCACACACATTCATACACTGAGCCTAAGTGCTCAAACGGAAATTAACAGTCAGCTCTACACAGCCGCACACATTTAACCTGCTGTGTCACAGCTCCCTGTGTTAATGGTTAATATTTGACTTCCTGGAAACGCGTTGGATAGTCACATAAAATAATAAGTGTTTCACTCTGTGTTAGCAGAAATGGTTTTGTTGCTGCATGTAAACATAACCAAATTGAACTAAATGTAGTCTTATTAAAGGGTATGTAGTGGCAGCCACTTGAGGGAATTTGACATCTTCTCCAACACGTAGTGGTGCAAAATATCTGGTCTGCCATGGCATGCGGATAACACTTTAGTTTAATCAGATTGAAATGACAAACAAAACTTTGTTGTTGCATGACTGATATAAAATGAGCTTGTACGTATGCAAAAACAATAAACAAGGTACTAATGGTGGCACATGACAAAATCCATCCCGAATATACACACACATGGACGTAGGGATGGGTATCACTACTCGATACCTTTATGGTATCGAGTGAAACAGCCCAGTCTCAGTAGAATCGAAACGTCTCCAGTCAAACCAGTACTTCAATTGATACTTTTTGTAACCACATCATCGCAATAAATGACTATTTGTATGGTTTTGCTTGCAGCCAAACCCGCAAGAAACACACTGAAAGAAAGAGAAGAGCATGCCTTTTTTCCCCTTGCCTGCACCATGAACTGTATAAAAAAAGGCTGCAGCGGCGAGTCCATGCTGACTTTAACAGCCGCTCACCTTCATCTGCGCTCTCAGGCGTGTTCGTCACTGTTTATCAAGTTTATCACCACAAGCTTGGCTTTCCGTTGGTTTCATCTTCTGGTATCATTTAACACTTCTCTGCACAGTTTTATTTGCTATTCACATCACTTGTCACTGATCGAAACGCATTTGTGGCGCAGCAGCGATCAGCTGATTTTACTCACAGAGCCTGCAGCTGCAGCTGCGGCTGCTTCAGGTGTAGTTGGTTACATCAGCTGGATGTGCAGCCTCTCTCTACCTCTGTCTGTGCGTCTTTAGTGTAGTTAAGTGACTTGTTTAAACAGACTGCTTTCTTGTTTTGTACTTGTATCTGTCGTTTTTTGGAGATTTGCGACTCACCAATAAAAGAAAAAGCAATCGCAGAGATCTTTCAATTCAGTTTGATCAAAAGTTAACAAAATAATTTCAGTTGTTTACTTTCAACATACGAATCAAAAAATTACCTTAAATTTGTTTCCTACAACTTATTTGGTCACTAAAATATTTCACTCCTCCTCTCAAATATAAAAAAATTGCAAGCTATAGTCATTCCCCATATAATAGCCCGTTTGGATGAACTAATTAGGATGAGGAGGATCTGATACAATTTCCAAATACTTTTATATAACAGTTATTTGAAACAAGAAAAAAATAAAATGGATAATCTTGCGTGTCCATAACAACAATAAAAATAATAATAGACTACCAAGGTATCAAACCCTATTGGTATCGGTATCACTTTAAGGGTACTGGTTTTGGTTCTGGTATCGTAAAATTTTAAACGATACCCAACCCTACATGTACTTATGCACAGTTGAAAAACTATGTAGCTTCCTCAGATCCTAATTCCCCACAGCTTTTCAAAATTGGCTACGACAGGGTAATTTCTGTATTTTTAAATGTGGACCTTATTCTCACACATGTTGGTGTTAAAATGATCAGTAGGTACAAAAAGTTTTGAATCCATGCAGTAGTTGCTTCAGCCAGCAGCTGAACTGGCTGCAGTGGCTGCAACGTATGCATTCAGGGTGAAAATTGCTTCTTTTTTGCCACCTACAGTTTTAGACTGGTTTACCAGGTGTCTGACAACATCATGGAGAGGATCCCAACAAAGGACTCCCAGTGTCACCCAAACTGAAGTCTCGCTCAAGCACTGTTCTCGCTCTGAAATCTCGTGAGAGAGGCGAGTTGTTGCAGGAAGACGACGGTGGAAACGAGGGAGAGGAGTTTGTTGAGGAGCTGCTAGCAAGATTTTATTTCCTAACGTTACTCCAACACAACAAACTCCTCTCTCCGACTCTGAATCTCGTTTCCACCGTTGTCTTCCTGCAACAACTGCCGCCTGAAGCCATCTTCTGCACGGGTTCAAAAGTTTTTGCCAAAATATGTGATATTAAGGCCAAGGTTAAAAAAACAGAAAATACCCATATATCTCTTAAGTATAATAAATTAAAATCAGCACAGATCTCTTCAAGCAAAACAACACGTGGTTGTCCAGTAAAAAGGCCAAAAACAGGCTTGCGGCCACACATGTCCACGAGGCACCTGTGAACCCCCTCCCCCTTAAGGAGAAATATTAAACATGTTGAGCGCTTTTGGAAAGTGTCTAGCGAGATGAATATGGCCCCCAGGCCAGTAGTTTGAGCGTCCTTAAGAATAAACAGCGCTCTAAATAAGATGTACATAAGATTTTGTCTGTGAGAAACACAAGCGTTGAACTGGACTGACAGCAGGTCTCAGCAGCAGTCTGTTGACCCACAGCTCAACAACTGATTCACCACATCACAACCATATTGGGTAACACATCCCACTTCACCCAGCAGCCTGCGGTGAGGCTAGACGGCATTTTAGATTAACACACGGTTTGTCTGAAACTCTGAGAGCAGCGTTTTGTCTTTTTGTATTGTTATTAGGCGTCTCGGTTTTCTGTTCCCTTAATCCACTGTGTTTACTCTGTCCTCTCTCTGTGTGTGCGTCTGTCTCTGGGTGTCAAACAGAAGATCTGTTGGCAGCACGTGGGAATTTACAAGAATGCGATCAACAATTGGGTAGTTTAAAGGCTAAGAACTCAGATCAGAATAGTGAATACTGGAAAACTGCAATTAACTTGATGTGTGTTCATATTCAGCAATAGTCTCTTTCTCTAAGGGGTTTGCATACTGTGTGTGTGTGTGTGTGTGTGTGTGTGTGTGTATATATATATATACACACACACACACAGAACATGTATAATAGTATATATATGTATATATATACATACATATACACACACACACACACACACACACACACACACACAGAACATGTATAATAGTATATATAATGTATATATATACATATATATATACATGTTCTGTGTGTGTGTGTGTGTGTGTGTATAGATGTATGTATATATATACATATATACTATTATACATGTTCTGTGTGTGTGTGTGTGTGTGTGTGTGTGTGTGTATATGTATGTATATATATACATTATATATACTATTATACATGTTCTGTGTGTGTGTGTGTGTGTGTGTGTGTATATGTATGTATATATATACATTATATATACTATTATACATGTTCTGTGTGTGTGTGTGTGTGTGTGTGTGTGTGTGTGTGTGTATATGTATGTATATATATATACATTATATATACTATTATACATGTTCTGTGTGTGTGTGTGTGTGTGTGTATGTATGTATATATACATATATACTATTACATGTGTGTGTGTGTGTGTGTGTGTATATATGTATATATATATACATTATATATACTATTATACATGTTCTGTGTGTGTGTGTGTGTGTGTGTGTGTGTGTGTATATGTATGTATATATATACATTATATACTATTATACATGTTCTGTGTGTGTGTGTGTGTGTGTGTATATGTATGTATATATATACATTATATACTATACATGTTCTGTGTGTGTGTGTGTGTGTGTGTGTGTGTGTGTGTATATGTATGTATATATATACATTATATATACTATTACATGTTCTGTGTGTGTGTGTGTGTGTGTGTGTGTATATGTATGTATATATATACATTATATACTATTATACATGTTCTGTGTGTGTGTGTGTGTAAATATATATAGAGAGAGAGAGAGAGAGAGAGAGATGTATCTCGTTACCATGGCACCTGTCAGCAGGTGGGATATATTGGATTGCAGGTGAACATTTTGTCCTCATGTTAGAAGCAGGAACAATGGGCAAGCATGAGGATTTGAGCAACTTTGACAAAGGTCAAACTGTGATGGACGACTGGGTCAGAACAGCGCAAAACAGTCTGCAGAGGTCAGTACCTATCAGAAGTGGTCCAAGGAAGGAAAAGCTGTGAACCAGCGACAGGGTCATGGGCGGCCAAGGTTTACTGATACATGTGGGGAGCAAAGGCTGGCCCGTGTGGACCCAACAGACGGGCTGCTGTAGGTCAAACTGCTGAAAAAGTTCATGCTGGTTCTGATAAAAAGGTGTCAGAACACACAGCGGAGTCCATGCCTCGACAGGTCATGGCTGTTTTGGCGGGAAAAGAGAGACCTGGCTGATCAGCTGAAAATCTCAATGTGAAGGTGGAGTACTCGCTGGACTTAAATTTCAGGGATGTGGCCCGCAAAGCAAATACAGGATTTTCCTTCTTCAGGTTTTGTCATTTACCCATTTTAATTTCTGTGTTCAAAATTTTTTGGTATCAAAAAAACAAGGGTTGTGCTATATAGAACTTATAATGCTTAGTACTGATAAAACAGTACTCTGTGGTAAACAGCTGTGAAATACATCTTCATGATGTTCACACAGAGTTGAAACATCAGCTTCTCTGTTCATAACAGAGCTGCAGGCAGGGACGTCTGTTTCGGTATGAGCACTAGAAACAAATGATTGAATACCTTCCTGCTGTTTAATGGTGATTATTGAGATGTCACCGGTACAGGTTCGTGTGATGAATTATTCATACAGGAGCTATAAGTAGTCGCAGCTGTGCGTAATGACAGCTGCTCTGGCAGCGTTGGAAAAGCTTTCTGAGCCTGGCTCTTGGCGCTGTGTCCAGTTGCACGTTTTGGTACCCGTTAGACCTGGGTTCAAATCAGGGTGGGGTGACTGCCCTCTCCCTTCGCTACATGTGTCACTTCAGTTGGTTGTGGCTGAATACTGCAAGTTTCAAAAGGAAACAAATCAGTTGGTGTGGAGTTAGAAAGAAGTGATATCCCTTGACCTCTTTAATCCCACTGCTCATCTCTGCTGCAGCCTCCAGGATACATTAGCCGCTACTAGCATAACACACGACAATAATCGTCGTCCACTGATAATAATCAGTGGAGTCCACAATGATCTTAAAAAAAAAAACAGAATGCCATGCCTACTCACAGTTGTATCACAAACCATCACAGAGGCCTTCTGAGTCATGAAGATCAAAACACAGACGTCTGTGAGCATCTCAGCACTGCGGCAGAGCAGCGTATCTGGGGCAAGTGGTTAAAAGGGTGAGCGGTGGTTGAAGGAGGGGAGACTTTTCCCACCCTTCTGTTCAGAGCTGGCCCTGTGATTCAAACTCGTGATCTCGCAAACATAAGCTCATCTCACCATTGATACGCTGCTGCAGAGGCTCGCATTGGTTTAATGACGAGGCCAAAACTTCTTCTTTAACAACTTCCAAGAAGCCAAATAGTTTAAAGAGGCTGAAATTAAAATGTTTGAGGGAGCTACCTGCACTTGGATAGAGTTAACCGAGGAAAAGTGACTCTAAAGAGAGATGTGTGCGTTATGCTAAAGGCTCTCCCAGTTGCTGGAGGCTGAATAGGTTGAAGTGGGTTGCAGGAGTATAGAGGATCTGGCGTGTGTGTGTGTGTGTGTGTGTGTGTGTGTGTGTGTGTGTGTGTGTCAGAGGGAGGCTGGGGCTGCAGATGTCTCCTTTTCAGCCTCAGTTTCACACCCCTGCCCTGCTCTGAGAGGAGGGGGAGTCAAAAAAGGACAGAAGAGTGCAGCCTCACATGAAACAATGGCTTCTTTTGTCAGGCCTCGGTGCCATTCACAACAAGCACGGCCTATATCACTATCTGTGCGGCTGCAAGTCACCTCCTCGGCGCCGAAACACACAGACGGAACCAGAAATCCTGCAGACACTGATCGGATGCGGCCTCCTTGCTCAGATAATTTCCGTCTCGTTTGCGCTCTGTTGGCTGCCTTTTTCTGACAAACCACTTACATCTTCAGGGTGAGTGTGTTTTAGTTCTGATGTGTTTGCAGGGAGAGCGTTTTGTCAAAAGATGCCTCATGCTAATTTGAAGTCATCCCAGCATCCCCCTGTGGTTGTATTTGGCGTTTGACTTGTATAATGAGGCGCATTAGTCAACTGCATTTGTATTTTTTCCCCCTCATGTGCTAGTTTCGGCAGCTCCTTACTCCCTTGCTTGCTAATAGAGGCAGGGTAATAAGTTGCCCTTCAGGAAAATATGTCTGAATTTACTTGTCACTAATAGATAATTAGGATATCATACAGTTTCTCATCCTAAAATAAGAGCTGCTGCGTGCTTATGGCTGTCGGCACATACAGTCACAGCCTCAAAGGCGTGATGCTTGTGTCTGTCATATCTTGAAACTCTGTAAACTGCGCACCTGAATTGCTGTTCTGTGGTTCGCAGCACGTGAGGCTGACATTTCCTGCCTGTAAATATCTAAATGTTTTTCACAACTTGTTCAGTCGTGGGCTGCTGAAGCTCATCTGTGATTTTAGTTCATTTTTAAATAAACACCCTCAGAGGTCAGTCCAGCTTTGTTTAACATGTAACAAAGGCAGAAAGATGTGGACAACTCCGCGCTTGAAAGCACAAGAAGAGTGCGGTAAATATGTATGTATGCTCAGTGGCTGCAGACAGCGTGTGTGGCGGCACGTACCCGTTCACATTAGGTATGATTCAGGCCTGAGACCTTTGAGTTTATTTAATGACTGTGGTGAGTTTTAGACCTCTATAAACGCTTCTGTTTTCATCTGTGGCCTCTATCAGCATATCCGACCTAGATACTTTGAAGCAAACTGAACCCCTTCACTACTGAAAATCCACAGATCTTCTCTGTTCAAAACAACAAGGCACAAAATGATGATATAGATTTTGTAGGTTAATGTTGTTCTTTCTGCTGTTTGATTATTCCTCATATGCCCTGTGATGATGCCCAACACCATGTGTATTGCTGCTGCTGTTGTGAGAGGGATGCACAGAGGAGTGCTGGGTCCCCGGGTTGCATTGAACTGTCTGGTACAACAGCTCAGTTTTTCTGTGACTCTCCGTGTCAGCCTCTGACTGGGTTTCTGTGAGTGCACTGATTTATGCAGGATTTCCTACTCGCGCACTGTACAGATAGTCAAATACAACTTGCTCTTCCAACATCACATGTCTTTGAACGTGATAACAGTTGTTTTAGGTGACTACAGTCATCCGTATCTTTTGTTCAAATCTCCCCCTCTGCTTCGGTTTGGTACAGCTGCTGCCTTTGTTTAAACTGTGTTTCAGAACCTCTTCTGTCTCTTAAACACTCTCACACTCATCTCTGACTAGGCCCTTACAAGCCGTCTAGTCTAGTCAGCGCAGTTTATTAGTCAGCTGGGATTTTTGAGAAAACAGAGCTCTTGTGTCTGTCGCTCTTCAATCACAGAGATGAGAAAACAGTTTCTTTTTATTTAATACATGTAAAGGAAAAAAAAGAACAAAAGAGCATTTAAGGCAAATTAAACCAAACAGAGAGAGAGAGGGCAGAGGACAAGTGCAATACATAAGGCTAACTGGGTTTTTTTTAACCACTTTTCATATGAAAAATACCACAATATCTCTCCAAGCCCAAAGAGAGCATCTAAACTTCCAGTGATATAAAAGAAGATGTAAGTGAGCTGCTTTGCCATATTTTTAGATTATTGATTTTATTCATCTTATTCTTTCAAGTTTGTTTAATAATAATATCAATGGTAACGATAACCTAATGATAAACCTGTTGGCCTCATACAGCTACAAAACTTTGGCCAACAGAATAAATACATCGATCATCGACCATCTTTTGTGTTGTTTTAGCGCTGTCTTTATTTATCTGGTTAAATAAATGGTAGTGGGCAGCCAAGTATGTTGGTATATGGATGGACAATAATGTACATATTGGTCAGCTTTGCAAAAAATAAAATCTGGCCAAATTAACATTGTTTTTATTTTCGCAACAAGTCCTGTCTCTCCCTAGAGTACTGTTGTACGTGCATGCAGCCTCATCTCTGCTAGGAACGCCTGCCATACAGCGCTGCACTTAATCACAAATGCCAGATCGTCCACCCATCATTGTAGTTTGAAATGGTAGAATGGCCTTCTCTATCTACGCGTAGACCGTTACATTTGTTTGTTTTAATGTACAAGACAATCCTCTGCAAATTACACAGTTACCTTTGCAGCCTCCTAAACTTTCTCCTGAACTCCTAAAGTTAGGAAGAACTGCCTTTTCATATTGTGCACCGTCAACAAGGAAGTTCTTACAAAAGACTCTCTGGTTAGAGGTGCTGGTACCACTTAGGGAGTTTAATGCCGCGTTCGAGACCGGTCGGAACTGGGATATTTATATAACTTCCGACTTCCAACCTCAATGCGTTCCAGGTGCATGGTGGTGCAGGACGCCAAAAGTGAACAAAAACCATGGCTGACCGTGACAAAGTGGACACACAGTTGCACCCTCAGCAGTGCTTCAGGTGTTAATTAAAAGGATGGCAGTTTAACTGCAACAACTGACATAAATAGCCTATAGCCTACTTTACTAATTCTGTGTACCCCTACATCAGTTGGTAACCCTCAATTCAGTCAGTGTAGTAGGTTATACTTCCTAATATTTTGGCATTTTAACAATAACTTTTATGCAGAGAAGACTTCGAGATTCTTTACTGTAGCCAGCTTCCTAATAGGCCTAACATATTTCTACATCAATGTACATACAAAACAGGTATTGTATTATTTTATTATTATTATACTTGTTGCTTTTTAGTTTATGATTTACCATTTACAATGTGTGCATCCATGGGCGCTGACATTGTATTGTGACGTAATTCAGCTGCTACTCGTGAAGTCGGGGTACATATCTATTTTTTTTCTCCGAGTTCACAAGTAGGAAATCCGACTTCAGGTGGCGTTCCAGGGTAGTTTTTCTAGTTGGAGGTTGGAAATTTCCCAGTTCCAAGTTGCCTGGAACGCAGCATAAGTCCCTTGTTGCAGATGTCCTTAAGGGCAAGTGTAGACGTTTCCCATAGGCTGGATTCTTTAAGATTATTTATTGGTGTCTTGGAAGATGTTTTGTAGTATTTATGTAGTGTCATAAATGCTGTTTTGCTGCCCTTCTTGGCGAAGTCTCCTTTGAAAAAGAGATTATATATATATATATATATATATATCTCTTTTTCCTGGTTAAATAAAAGTTAAAGAAATAAATAAAGTAGACTGATTTGTTCTTGGATCAGATTGTTCCTGATTTAAATCAAAATGTTGCCACTTTCTTCATTTAAAGTCCTTTTATGGCAGCTTGTAATATTTGAAAACTTTACCTCCTTTTGTTAAATGAATAAAACTATTGGGGAAAAAAGTATTTGGTTATTCATTTCAGAGCTCTGCCATTCTTAAATGTACTCATCCCTACATTTTACTGAGGCTTAAATTAAGCAGTACTCATGGAGAAGCGAGTTGTGATCAGCTTTATCTCATCTGGCAAGATTGTTGATCAGCTGTTGAAGTCATTGATCATGTCAACCTCACTGTGCTTTGTGTTTCTCAGGTCACAGTCTCTGACTGATTGATTGACTGTTTTTATTTTTTTATCTTTTGTTTCAGCTCTACGATAAGATCAACACCAAGTCATCCCCACAGATCAGAAACCCGCCCAGTGATGCTGTGCAGAGAGCCAAAGAGGTGAATAATCTTTCCACATTCACACTTACGCTCACGTATATATATATGCTCGTGATGTTTGATCTTTTCTTCTTCATGTGAATGTGTGCCATAACAATGACGTTCGTCACTGTAAAGGTGACAGGCTCACTAGTCGCTGGCTTTTTCTTTGTACCCTTACTCTGTCTGTGCTCAGGCTATATTAATCCTCTTTCTCACTAAAGCTCTAACTCACCACTGCTCACCTACTCTGCTCACTTAAAGCAGTCATTCTCAGTGTGTGTGGGGGGGAGGCGCACAACCACAGGTCCCGGGTGTGTCCCGGGTGTCCTCTGCAAAATGGGGTTTACTTCAACTGTAATTTCATTTTAAAAAATGTATCAAAATTATTCTAATAATCAAAATATTTATCAAAGGTGGGGAATTCGAGTCTTTGGCCTAATATTTGCATTTTTGGATGAAAATCTGAAGGAAATCCCGTCATCACACTCCACTACCTAAAAGGGTAACTTCAGACCATATTTCCTAATGTTCTTGTGTCTGTGTGACTAATTGGGACAAATAAAATAAAAATGTGTCCAGTGTCGAGGTTAAACAGGGCTGCAACGTAATCCTTGCGGGCAATTGCGCCGCATCAAACTACGTCCACTACAGTGCTTGATTTTGTCACTGGCTCAGATTGTTATTATAAGTGTCTGACAACATTATGGAAAAGATCCCTACAGAAAGAGACCTTTTGTTAAAGAGCAAGATCCTTTCTGTTTAACCAGAAACAGTGCCAATATTGCTCTTGTCAAAGCCACCAAGTCCATTGATAAAAACAGTAATTTTACCTCGCAGAACACAGGAGGTGCTCGTCTACCACTGCCTCAGTTGATTAGTTATTGTGTGACTTTGTTGTTTTAAAGTCACACTATAACAAAAACTAACCCATCGAGGCAGCAAAAGTAAAAGTACTCAGTGCAGAAAAATGGACCTTATGAGTGTTGTACTATTGTATATTATATTATTGGATTAACATTTTTGATGCATTTATGTGGAAGTTCACTGTTTTTAGCTGGTTATAGGTGGAGCAGAACTATTATACATTATAATGTCTTAAAATGTGAAGCCGTCGTGTAAATGTAGTGAAGTAAAATAGGGAAATACTCAAACACAGAGGAGGCACCTTAAATGTGTTCACTGTGATGTGTTTGGAGGGAAACTAGAGCACCTGGAGGAAGGAACCATGCAAACATAAACTCCACAAACACCTTCTTGATTTCAGGCGAAGGGCTAACCCCTGTTTGGTTTACATCTACACTGAGATTATATTGACTCTGGAAAAATAAGAGAGATTGAATTATTCAATTATTTATGTTCAGTTACTGAGTCCCCTGTACGCTTCCTCTCCAGCTCCAGTGACCTCTGGAGGTTTGTTTGTTCATGATCCACCACCCCGTGAATCAGCAGGCCCAGTTGGAGCAGCTGGCCCACTGGCCTGTTCACACAGATCAGATTCTATGTTCAACCAGCAGTGTATTTGTGCTCT
The DNA here is from genome assembly GCF_014851395.1 of Micropterus salmoides. Taxonomy (NCBI): domain Eukaryota; kingdom Metazoa; phylum Chordata; class Actinopteri; order Centrarchiformes; family Centrarchidae; genus Micropterus; species Micropterus salmoides. Next base: position 28,145,500 of record NW_024040596.1, read on the forward strand.
ATTAGCACTCTATTAGTTTTGCTTTCTTACAGAGAGTTGCAATATGGTCTCCAGGGTCTGGCCCTGGCGATGAAGCATTCAAATACAGACTGTTAGTTTGGGCTGATGTGTTTACCTGTCGGCGTACTGGGTGCAGACTGGAACTCATGCTTAACAAGGAGCGTGAAAGACGATGGAGTGTGTGAAGGAAATCAGTGGTGTGCATTGTGAGTGCAAGTGCTGCCGTGTTTACGCTGTGTGCTTTGTTGAGGGAGCAATTAAAAAGTCTGAGCGGCGAGGGGGGAGTGGGCGAGGGCTGGCGTCTTAAATCCCAGCGCTGCTAAAACAGGGAAAGCTATTTAAGGGGAGCAGAGATCTGTTTTATGTGGCTTTGGTTCATGTCAAAGAGAGCTGGCTAATTAACACAGCTCTGGTACACTGTGTCCGAGAAGTTTAAGCTTATAGAGGCTGCTTCACATTTTCCTACTTAAATCAGTCTCGACGGATCAAGAGTTGTGGATGGAGCCACAACAGATGCAACACTGTCTGTGTGGGAGAGAAACCGCATTTTAGTTGCTGACTGTGTTTATATCTTGTGTCTTTTTATTAGTTTTATGACCACTGAGAGAGAACCGAGCCTTCCAAGCACACTGAACTCTGCGTTTAACCAGGCTACTGTATTTTTTTAAGCATCTCAGAGTAGAAAGTTTGTCCTGACCAGCTAATTGTTGTTATTGCACCTTAAAGCCGGGATTACATCTTAAAACAATAGTCAGGTGCTTATATGAACATTTTAAACAGGCTTAGTTTGCTGTAATCACACTGCCCAAAATCCACAGTTCCAAAAATATTCTCAGAAGTTTATCTGAAGCTTAAATCAGCCACCGTGTTAGAAAAATCACACGGTTATCTTCCGAAGTTACAGTCCTTACTATCCTTCCACCGCAGTCCAAAAAGGAGACACTGAAACACAAAGAGCAAAGTTTGTACTGAAAACACTGTAACCTTGGAAGAAACCATTGATTTGGCTAACCATTGATTAAAATCAAAAACCATTCATTCGGCTATTCAACAAGTGCTTGATGAGGCCTACAAGTGAGCTCGCCACAGTTACAAAACCACAGAGACGTTTCCAGATTTAAAAACTCTTGTGTGAACTCGTCTGGCAAAGGCTTGAATGTAACAGAGATTTATATGTAAAAGTACGGGTTTCTTGGCTTCCTTGCATCTGTCTGTGTCCCTGCAGCTCACATAATAAACTTTCTCTAGATAAAGACCCATTACAGGTAAATACATTCTTCAGTGTCAGAATGTAATTGGTTGTGGATGTATGTTCCAGAGACAAAACAATCCAGGCCCACAGTCTCACAGACCCACTTGTATCATGACGTTAGAATTACAGCTGAGCCAAAGCTTCACCTGCAGTAAATTACTACATGTCTTGTGGTTTAAAGCATGTTTATATTTAATCTATAGTCCCATTAATGAGGAACCTGGACCGAACACAACAGGTGTGTCTTTTGTTCCTGCGTCAAATCATCTCAAACCCTCACAAAATTAATGTGAGAAACTAAAAGAAGTCAGAAAAGTTTCATAAATGCTTCTCAGGCGTGTGTACATTTTAGTCCTAGAATCAAAAAGAAAGGTGAGTCTGAAATGTGTTGATCGCGCCGCCACATTTTCTGCGTTGGACCGTTACCCGACTGTGTTTTTTAAATTGTAGTCCAGGTAAACTTTCAGTAAGGGAAGACTGGCCGACGACTGCTTACATACAGTTTCACCTCAAATGATCTCATCATGTAATCCTGGTTGTGCCTTTAGGGACCTCCTCCTCCTCTGCTTTACCTCTGTCTCTGCCGATTCCCCTCTGGCTGACACTGAAATGCTTTGAACCAATCAGACTGCAGCTTCCGATGGACTCTTGTGGGTTTCAGGGCCCAACAGAACAGCAATAAGGTGCTACAAACTTCCACAAAGCTTTGTTCTGACTGCACTAATACACCTTTTTTTACCTCCAGACTAAGTTCTGTTAGTCTCAAAACTAAGTAACCTGCTTTGGCTGTAGATACTAATCCCTAATTCACAGCCCAAATCAAACTGTCTGGCACTGAATAAAGTCAGGGGTGGAGTCTCACCTTCCCCTGACCGCTGAACTTTCGCCTGTGAGCTCTCTAAAAAAGGACAGTGGACAGCTTGTATAACCTTCTCCCTGTGTCTTCCCTCCACTTAAGAGTTCAACCCAAGACGAAGCAAGTGGCGCTTTGAAACATCTGGAATATGTAAGCCCCGAGACCTCAACACACACTGCCACGTTAACACTGCTAATGAGTGGAGCATGAGGCAGAGCTGGAGGAGGTTTAGACTGAGGAGGAGTGAAAATCGAGATAATATCTATGCAATGTAGCGGCTTCCTGTTCCTGTGTGATCTACTGCTGCGTCTCAAACAGGAAAAAAAAATTTTGTATGTAGATAAATAAACTTCCTCAGGTCCACATAAATGTCAAGACATCCACACAAACAATAAGAATGAAAGAACAAAAGTAATGACACAATAACTCATAAACCTAGATGCTGTTGCTCTACATAATATTATCATCTCTTAGAGAACGGAAATGAAGCACAAATAAAAGCAGGATAAAGAGCTGTAACCCTCAAAATCACATCTATAGGAGAGCAAACAGCTGCATTATATTTACATTTTATTAAAGCTTAAAACTTTCTCCATATTGAACCAGTTCTACATGGGGCCAAAAGGACCCTCAGATGTAAAGAGAACAGGTTTCTATAACATGCCTCTGGACATTTAGTGATGATGATATTCTGTATTTACATTTTGGGCATATAGCAGACGCTTTTGCCCAAAGCGACTTACAAGGCAGTGGTGGGTGAAGGATGGAGGCTTTGCAGAGTCCAGGTGAACTCTGAACAAGTGAGTCTGGAGTGTCTGGCGGAAGGGATCCAGTGGAGGTCATGGAAGAGGGGGGTTGGTGGGGAACACACAAGCGAGCTGCTTTGCTCCGGCGGTACCATACTGAACAATAGTCTGCGTTTGAACAGGAAGATTCATCCAATATGCGACTCTGTATTATGTGTGTGTTTAATCAGGTAGTCTGATTGAGATCAGAGCCATCACAGAAGTCACTAAATAGATTTAAAGGTTCAGTGTGTAATCTGTTGACAGAAATGCAATATAATATCCACAGCTATGTTTTCAGTGGTGTATAAAGACCTTACATAATGAACCGTTGCCTGTGGGATGAGACATTCAAGTTTTAAACCCTTTTGTAATTACTTCCATTTATAAGGTGAAAACTGTCCGGGCATTTACCCGAGGTGTAACTAGAGTTAAAGAGGCCTGAGATCTGCTCTAGCGAGCTGTGGTTTAAACACCTTCTATAGATAACGATGATAAACTGTAGTTCTCTTGTTGTTGTTGCTGCTCGTGACGACTAGCTGACTGTTTCATATACAGTAGTTTGCAGCAATGAGGACAAAATGTTTTTCCGTGCCAGTGGTTGCTGGCTCTGTAGCATAACAACTAAATCTGATTAATAGACTTTAGAGATACCTGAATGTACACACACTCAAACTACACACCCATCTGATTGACATGCACACTTAAGTGCATCATAACTCCACGTTTTCAGGTTTCAGTGGTACTCGCACACACACGCCCCCTCAGAGGCCTCACCTCTACAATGCCACATTCACCAGTCAGGCGCAACATAACTGGAGCTGACATCAAACCAAGTCAAAAGGGCAGGAGGAGGGGCAAAGCCTTGACTCGCTGAGTGGCGTCCAGAGTTGGTCTCACATTGTGCTGTGGAGCTGTAGGAGGTGGTGTGAAGGGAGGTTTGAGGGGGACTGTGTGAGGTTGTTGGGTCGCTCTCCATACGCCGTCCGAGGTGCAGCAGGTACAGCAGAGCGCTTGGGTTTTTTAATCGTGTGTGCGCGATTTGGGGCGTAAAGAAGAAGAACTGTGGCTTAAAACAACAAACTCATGTGATGCCTTTTCCTCTCTCTACATCTTCAGGTACTGGAAGAGATCTCCTGCTACCCAGAGAACCACGAAGCTAAAGAACTCAGGCGGATACTGACGCAGCCACATTTCATGGTGAGTCAAAAAATATCCGTCACCCCTTTCAGACCTGCGCGGGAGGCCTCCTAACAAACATTCAGGGACTGCTGACGATGCCAGCTGGAGGAAGCATAAATCCCTGTGTCTCTGTTGGTCAGACGCTGCAGGCTTCAGCAGCCAGCGGCTGTATTCTGCTGCTTTTAAGATGCTGTAACTTCTTCTGCCATCGCTCTGCGTGAGGTTAGGAAGCGCTGAAAAGAGAGACATAGGTGTGAGTCAGAGGCACCGCTTTTCAGCTTTAGTTTCTACAGGCGGTAAAGTGCTTTCAGCTTCTTTCACTTAACCCAAAGACACATTAATATGGCGAACAGATACACAAGGTCACATGTTTGACATTTGAATGTAGCTGTTGAACTGAAGTGCCTCTTCACACTTCAACACAATGTTTAAAAGTAGTTCTGCAGGAATAGATGTGCATTTAAACTGTCTGGGTCTGAGCAGCAAGGGTTAATCCATTCGAGGGAAAAAAACTGTAGGGCTGTCAGCAGCCTCCCCAGCTTAATCCTATCACATTAATGCATCTCTGATCAGTGGCCTGCTCAATATCTAACAGACAGACCAGCCGAGAGGGGAGGGGGTGTGATGCAGGGCAGGGGGAACATAAAACAGAAGTAGACAGAGAAGAGAAGACGATATCAAAATGAAATGATAAGGAGGGAGAAGAGATCAGTAATCAAGATGATCGGAAGGTGAGGGTCCAGACTGTGAGGTCAGAGAGGGAGGGGAGGTTTGAATGGAGGTCAATAAGGCGTGTCTGATGCGATGTGCTGTGTCGGGTCAGAGGCTCCCTCATAGAGCTACAGGAGCGTAAAGTTACGAAGGGAGGGAGGGAGAAAAAGAGGCACCATCATGTTTTTACATCATGTTCTACATTCCAGCGAGTTCAAGTGAGAGCAGACGACACCGGGGCGGGCCGTGTGAAGAGTGTATGAGTGGATCTGAATACTTTTAAGGAACAAGTGTCCTCTCAGTCCTCCTCCTTGTTCAACTCTTTGGGAAATACAGTTGTTTCCCTTTCTTTCTGAGACTGAGATGAGAAGGTCAGTACCAGTCGTATGTCTGTGCGTTATGTGCAGAGGTAAAGCCGAGAGGCTCTTTCCAATGCCTTAAAAAAATCCACCTATCAGCACCTTTAAAGTTCCCTATCTAACATGATAATAATAATAATCTTTATTTGTAGAGCACTTTTCAACAACAACTTACAAAGTGCTTCAACAAGTGCAAAGACAATAAAACACATACACGATAAGTATAAGTAAATATAAAATTAGGGCTGACTCCGAACAGTCGAAGCTTCGATGCTTCAGTGGGCGGAGCCTGATTCGACTGTCAATCTCACAGTCGAAGCATCGCAGCGAAACGAGGATCATGCCATTTTGACGACATGGGGGCACTCAACATCTGATTTTACATAGAACTACCAGTTTTCTCCCAATAAGTTAATATCTAGCCTATTACAATATACATTTCAATGTTTAATGCTGTAAATAAACATGTAAATAGAAAAAAACTTCCAATAAATGTTTTTGAAGTGCGTGAATAAATCCAAAATTGTAATATAATTGTAATGAAGCTAAAACAGGGGTGAAGTGGTCATATTTTCTTTGTTCTGGTTAAAAGCCTGGCAGCTGAGTGCTGGACAGTCTGGAGTCGATCAATATTTTTGGGTTAAACAGGTGAAAAGGCTGTTGCAATAATCCAGGCGTGATGAGGTGAAGGCGTGTAAAATGGTCTCAGTGTCCTTAAAAGTTAACATAGATCATATTTTTGATATATTTCTAAGCTGGTAAAAACATGATTGCTCATGATGTGTCTTGTTTGTTTAATTCAAACAAAAACCAAAGTGTGAAAAAGAAAAGTTGTGGTTTTTAGTCGGTTATGTGTCTCTTTCTTGGCTGGGTGCGATGAGTCTTTGCAGGCAGCTAAGCTAAACTAAACTTCCTCTCACACCCAAAAGACTCAAACCTGAGGAAAGACTGGAAACAGCTGGGTTGGCGCTGTTTAAATGTCACGCCTGTCAGCGCCTCTGAAGTTCAGTAATTAAAATGTTATGTGTCTTTTGTTTAATTTGTCAAAAGAAACAGCAGTTTAAGGAGGAGTTAAATGCAGTAACCATTCGTCCATCACTGCGGTCCAAAGTGTTTTTTGTAACTTTGCCCCCAACTAAAGACTGTTGTAATTGACAAGTAGTCACACGTTTATGAGATTAATGTAATTATTTAAATATTTAGCCTGTGAAATATACATTATACAAGCAGCGAGCTGCCTAGTAACAACAAGCGTTTGTTATTCTGAATGTCGGAACAACGTCCAAAGTACAACTGAAACCTCCTGCAGCAGTTTATGTCACCTCACAGCTTCACTATTTAAAACAAAAACTGTACAGTGACCTTTGATGTGACCTTTTCCTTTCTCCAGCGATAGTAAGGGCATGATTAATGGGGTTTAACGTCACCTTATCTTTCTTTTGAATACCCCTGATGTCAACAGGAAGATCTTTCTCGCTTATGATTTCTTGTGCCGCTTTCACTCATATTTAAGCACATCCACATGCAATGAAAGGATTAGTTAACCCCTTAACCCTGTCCTCATTAGATCACATACACACACACACACAACCATAAATTCCTCTGTCTGAGAACAGGAAGTTTCTTTTGCGTGTGATGCAGTTTGACATGGAAGTTACTTCATGCCGCTGCCTCTCTGATCTGCTCTACTTCCTCGTGCGTGCGTGTGTGTGTGTGTGTTGGTGTGATGTTGAGGGAAGACTGTGACAGGTTTGCCTTTTGTTGCGGTTTGATTGCTGTCTTCTGAAGTTCAGAGCGGTTTGTTAAAGTGCCACTCAAGGCCTTCTGCGGCTGTCAGAAGAGTAGAGTCGAACGCTTGGTGGCCGTGAGGCACCAGCGGGCTCTGCAGCTACACCAGGCACGCTGCTTTATATCAGACAGAGGGGGCTGAAAACTAAAAGACATTCATGGAAGAGGGGGGATTACCTTAAACTACAGAGTGGAGAGTAAGAGGAAGTCGTGATGTAAATCCCTCCTGCTCCTTAGTGGTCTGAATGAAGTCTAAATACTGAAATTACAATACTCTTTGGCTTTGTCTGTCTGTGTGGTATTTTCATGCACGGTGCCCAGGTAGGAGGATAGGAGCAAACAGGTGGGAGGTTCAACCAAATGAGGCAGCACAAGTTTTATCGCTGGACTACTCGCTTGAGTACACAACCGGCTTTACTACAGCGGTGTGAACCCAAAATAAACATTTTGCTGCGATTTATTGGCAATAAGCGGATCAAAATGATATAACAGAAATAACTACATCATGATGCAGATTTGCTAAAACATACAGTATGACTTCATGTTTTTTCAGGGTTGTCAGCAAGATGACAAGCACTCAACTGTTAAAATGCCTGTTTTCTGAATGGAGTTTGGATCGACCAGGGCTATGCTATGCTAACTTGTTTCATAGAATACTTACCAGGCAGTTCCACTTCTTCTTTCACTTTTCACCAAGTAATCTGCCATTTTGTCTGGTTTCTGTGTAAATGTAAAGTACTATCACAGAGCTCTGGGAGCCCACAGACTTTGCACTGAGAACCGGACGTCTCAGAACCGCATCTGTTGCTCGTGCAGCGTCGGTCTGCTGATTTTGTCAGCAGAGTAACTGAATCAAAACGTTTAAATCAGCATCAAAGATAATGTCTAATGCGAATGAAACAGTCTGCAGTGATCTATAAATGAATATTACACTATCTGTTGACAGCTGCTTTATACTGAAAACCTCCTTCAGCTCATGAAATCCCTGCAGCCATGCGACGTCAGCAGGACACATGTTGAAAAATCTGCTACGAGAAGTGCAGCGTCAGTATTTTTCTTGGATTTCTCACCTCACACTGCAGCCAAGGTCCCCGCTTATTTAACGTAACTGTTTTGGCCGTGCACCTTCTCTGGTGTTTGTTTCCACATAAAGTCTGAGCCAGGCCTCGCTCTAACGCTGTGCTTGCATTTGTGTCCACAGGCGCTGTTGCAGGCCCACGACGTGGTGGCCCACGAGGTTTACAGCGACGAGGCTCTGAGGGTGACCCCTCCACCCACCTCGCCCTACCTGAACGGAGACTCCCCGGAGAGCGCCAACGGAGACATGGACCTGGAGAACGTCACCAGAGTCCGCCTGGTCCAGTTCCAGAAGAACACAGACGAGCCGATGGTACACAGCTCAACATATTTACTGTACTCAGGCACACATTTGGAATGAGATGACACCAGAGCTGTTTGCTAAGACCTTATGCACTGTATCATCCGCCATGTGTTTGTGTTCATTCATGCAGGGTATCACGCTGAAGATGAACGACTCAAACCACTGCATCGTTGCAAGGATAATGCACGGGGGAATGATCCACAGACAAGGTATACTTTCTCCATCTCACCACTGACATTCATGCCTACACACTGATGAAGGGCATTTTGATTTCTTCCCAGAGGCTGTATGACTCAAGTCCTTCACCGACTGATCACCAAACCGAATGTGGACAGAGAGCCGTGCCTCACATGATTTGTAAAATAGTCAAATTTGGCTCCACAGAAGAAAAGCAGTCTGGCTGTGTCAATATTTAATTTAATTAAAAATGTAGGGTTTAGTTTGCATAAAATATCATGTTATTAATGTAAATCTACAGGAAGGAGTTTCTTCTGCTAGTCTTCTAAATGGACATTATACTAAAATGTAACTCCTCCTCCGTCTTCACTTACACCTGGTGCACTCTAGAGGATTTTCAAATCTTAACTGATTTTAAAAACGTAGGACGCCACAGACATAATGACAGATTTAACTGATTCCAGGCGCAGGACCACACACTTGCTGTTTATATGAAAAGGTTTCAGAACGGCGGTTCGGATGATCCATCAGGACTTCAGACATAAACAAACATGGAGGCAGACTGTCAAAAAAGGAGAGAATCAAACTGTGGATACGCTCGAGGTTGAGGAGAGGGAATCGGCATGGTTTATACATTTTATTGCACGAGCAAATACACAGCACGCTTCCCGGTCAGCTCTCGGGACCCAAATTCGGCCCATTTATCCTCTAGTGTGCAGTTAGCATTTAAGAGAAGACCAAACAAACAGGGTGATAAGTGTGTGCAGAAATCCATTCTAGCAGACATTTCAACAGCTGCTCTTGTGGCTGAAGGGAACACTTTGTCTGTTGTTTTTATTGTGACTGTTTAATTAATCCCCACTTGATTTATCATGCGGACTCCTTGGAAAACCAGCTCTATAACAAAGGAAGATTCTCTCCACTACAGTTGCGACAGAGGCTGGTGAAATGCAGAGTGGCTCAGTAACGAGGACAAAGGTCTGATTACACGTCTTTCTCTTTCTGGTTTCCACTCAGGGACGCTGCACGTAGGAGATGAGATCAGGGAGATCAACAGCATCAGTGTGGCCAACCAGACGGTTGAGCAGCTGCAGAAGATGCTGGTGAGTGTGTTGGTACATGCTTAAGTGTATCTCTACATCACTGTGTTCATCAGCAAAATGTCGCAGGCTGATCTGAAGGTTAAGGTTAATTCACAATCTTTGTGTGTTTGTTCACAGAGAGAGATGCGAGGCAGCATCACCTTCAAAATAGTGCCGAGTTATCGGACCCAGGGCTCCTCGTGTGAGGTAACACCACCTCTTCTTCCTCTTCCTCCCCTCTTCACTGCTGATTGTGAGCTCCTGATCTGGTTACTAACTGCTCGCCGGGTTACTGAGCGTGTGTGTGTGTGTGTGTGTGCGTGCGTGCGTGCGTGTAACCCAAGTATGTTGTGTGAGTGCGTTGGTGTGGGTTGTGCGTGTGTTTTGCTGTGTTTTGCTTGGGCTGGGTCTGATATATTCAGCACACCAATTTCACAACCAAGATACCGGAACCACAACCCCACCCCCCCCCACCCCTCTCTCTCTCTCTCCCAGGGAATGAGCCACACCTCTTTGTGTGATCCCGTCCTGCCTGCAGACCAACCGCCACCATGGCATACACACTCACACACTCCAGGGGTGGACAAAATAACAGAAACACCTATTTATTCATTTTATTCATTTATGTACTTTCAGGGACACAGTGCACATTAATCACTGTACATTGCCAGTGTTAGCCAAAAGGCTCATCTTCAACTGTTTAAATAGCCATTAAAACAACCAGAAAACACACAACAGGAGAAATTAAAACATGATGCAGTTGAACAGGATAAAAACCTTAGAGGAGTAAGGCAGCATCATGCAAAGTAGGACATGGGCAATGCAGGAGATTGATATACTGTAAATCAACATTATGAAAGGCACCAGGCTTGGAAATTCATTATTTTAGGGGCAAGGCCACATGGCCTTTGGTGTTGTCAATTTTTGAGGGCACAAATGCCAAATGCTATCAAATAAAACAATGATTTTAAGTGCACAGAAATTATAAATTTAACTTTAGAGGTTTTTCCTAATTTGTTAATGCTTGTCAAAAATCGTTATCATTCATCAGGGACGCTGGAAGTCAGAAACAGTTGGCGCTGCTGACAGGAGTCTATATAATGACGTACAGTAACAACAACTTGAGAATATTTTACACTACTGTAGACAGCAAACTTAAACACCAACATTCTGTATTTCTAAACAGCAGCAACACAGTTAACAACAGGAACTAATGCATGAGAGCTGCAGGAGATGAAGAGGGAGAGGTGTGACCCACAACCAGGTCATTGTAGATTAATGCAGTGAGGATTCACAGAGGATTCAGCGTCTGTCATTGTTAACTGAGACTCCAGTCTGAGCGTGGGTTAGAGACTATAAACCACAGAGCTGCAGAGGAACATTAGAGAAAGTTTTGATATCACCTCGACACTTCTTTCCATATCCTCACTGCGCTGCATTATCAGAATCTACGATGACCTGGTTGTGGGTCACACCTCTCCCTCTTCATCTCCTGCAGCTCTCATGCATTAGTTCCTGTTGTTAACTGTGTTGCTGCTGTTTAGAAATACAGAATTTTGGTGTTTAAGTTTGCTGTCTACAGTAGTGTAAAATATTCTCAAATTGTTGTTACTGTACGTCATTATATAGACTCCTGTCAGCACCCCCACCTGTGACTGATTTCCAGCGTCCCTGATGAATGGTTACGATTTTTGACAAGCTCTCTCACTCGTCCACATGAGCTCTCTCGACTATATGAAAAGTTAAACATGTTGTTAAATAGCCAGGCAAACCCAAACCCTGCTTATGTTATCTCTGTTGTCTCACGGCTTCAGCTGCAGAACTGTGACTAACAGTTCAGGATCTCCATGAGGAGGATGTGGGCTGGTGCGTAATCAAAGTTGGCCGACAACACGTCTCTCTTGTTTGGGCTTCTTTCTGCCCTGAAAGACACAACGTGATATTTGCTTCACGCCACCTCAGAAATAACCATCAAGTTAATGCCACACTAATCAATACTGTCATAATAACAGAGGATCAAATTACCATGTGTGATGTCAAAGGGGTCGCTCACATTTATTTTATCACCTGCAGCTTCCCTGAGATCTTTTTAGTGTTTTGACTCATTGTTTTGGTTCAGTCAAACACAAAAACATTTTATACATTTCTCTCTCTCTCATTTCCTCTCATTTCTCCACAACACAGACTCACACTTCCCCCAAACACTTGCTCCAAACCAACTTCTGCTTCATACTGAGCTTGACACTATTTACTGCAGGGCTTTTGGTTTGTAAGGTATTTGTTATTTTGTCCACCCCATTTAAAAAGCTGTTGACGCACAGACACCACTCAGTTGCACACAGAGAGGGCGAAGACGCACATGTTTTACAAAAACTCTGACACCTTCTCCCCCAAACACACGGATAAACATGGACCAAAAGACTTGAAATGCAGTCGTAAAATGGCTCCTGAGCCCTGAGTTTTGACTGACAGGAGAGTCGACTGTGCTTACTCACATCCTGCATGCATTTTGAAAAGTGATGGTAGAAAATTCAGTAGATGAAGAAGAGGAGAAAATGGAGGATGGGAAAGGGAATGTAAGCCATTAACCTTATATTAAATAGTTAATTTTAAATGTAGGCTATTTATATAAAAATGTCTCTGATCACTGCAGATTTTCACTATTTTAAATGGGTACATAAATCAATATTGTTTCAAACAAGGAGCTTTCCAGTGGAGGGAAAGTACAGACTAAAAACAAAATATAGAGTACTGTAAGTACCGCAACATGAAATTTATAGAAACCAACAATTCAGACACAAAGACATCAGTTTACCAAATTTAAATAGAAGGAAGGAGCAGTAAATGGAAAGCTTTATTGCGCCTTGTTGTGGACTCTGGAACAACTAAAAGGGCTAAACCAGCAGATCTTAGAGGCTTTTTGGGACAGACGTGCATTTACTCATGTAATCTGGCGCCTGGCCAAATAAAACCCTTGTGTGTAATTTTAAAATGGACTGAAAAAGACCAGTGCAGTGGTTTTTGTGGTTGTCTTTATGTAGGCGTCAGAGTCAGCGACAGCTCGGCTGCAAACCACAGCTTTGTTTTCTGCCATTTTCAGCTGAAGGACGAACCAAATATAGATCCATAAATTACAAACTTAAGAGAATTTTGAGTGATCAGTTTATACATCAAGCTGATTTGTCATTTTGCTTTATTAATTTTAGCTCCTTTTACTCATTTCTTTACTTTTATAATATTAGAGTGCATTGCTAAATATTTTCAGTTGCCATCTTCCCTTCTCCATTTTCACTTGCTTATCATAGTTTCTTTTTTTAAATCGTTAAATTTGAGATTAAGCATGCATTCAATCCTAATTTCAGCTCTCTTGGTCCTCCAGCACACCCTGGCTGCTCTGTGAGGGATTTAGTCAGTGGCTTTGGTCTGTGGCAGTCTGTGTTAGGGATGACCTCATGGTCTCGATCTGAAGTTCATCTGCCGCCCCCCTGTGGTGACGTAAGGACGTGCAGGCTACAGGGCTGGTGATGATGCTGTCTCTCATGTCTTGCTGACCCATTTCACTACATCAGCGCTGTAGTGGGTCTCCATCGCCTCGGGTCGCTGCCCAGAAGATTGTGTGTGTGTGTGTGAGATGTGTATGTGTGTGTATGCTGTGCTGACCTGTGTGTCTTATTTCAGAAAGAGTCCCCCAACACCTCCAGGCAGTCCCCTGCCAATGGCCACTCCAGCATTAACAGTTCTATCTTGGTAAGGATCCCCGCCCCACCCCCCTCAGAAAAACCCCACCATCAGACCCGCGACACATTTCTTTCTCCTACCCCCCCCCCTTTCCGGTGCGTCTCATTTTTCACGTTGATGTCATAGTATTTTCACATGTCTTTCCGTCAGCTGATCCGTTTGTCCGTGTAGATGTGTGTATTACTGTTTAGTTCTGAGTTCTTTGATAGTAGCAGCAGTACAATTAGCAGTAGGCGGGTGGTGCACTAAACCTCCTGAGTCGGCCCCGCGTCATTCTCCCCGTTCATCTGTTTGAGCCAAAGGCCCCCCGTGTCCGATATCTCAGTTAACAAATTGGTGTGCCTCATAAAGCCTGCTGCGTGCTGTGCCTCATCACTGACACAACACACTAGGCCTCCTGTGGTCACGACGGTACAGGGGACACACTCCAGGCTCCCGCTGTGCATCACACTAAACCTAATCAGGCTCTGCAGCTCCTGTGTTTCTCCGCCAAGGCTCCAGACAGACACTGTGCTGACGCTGCAGCTTTGCTTGCTCTGTGCTTGCTTGGTTGTTTGCTCCACAGCTAGATCTGCTTTTAACTGATGAGAATTATTACTCTCTTCTTTCTGCCACTTTCCTCTCTCATCTTTTATTTTCTTTATCTTTTCTTTTTTTTTCTTTTGCAAGAGCCACGTTGCAGATGAATGTTCATGCATGGTTTAATATTTCTCTAAAGGATATCTGAATGCTTTTTTGTATCTTGCTTAACTGTGTCTTTCTGTCATCAATGGTTTACTTCCACAGGACCTGCCATCCACCATTCAGCCCAAGGGTCGACAGGTGAATAAAAGCCACTTACTCCCTCACCTGTACTCACTAGCTCCTTACACAGTGCTTGCATCCCTCCCCTTTTATACACAAGTGTGTGTCTCAGTTTCTCCCTAACCCTCTTTTCTGCTTCACAAAACTCATTGACTCAATTTGGATTAATTTACTAGATAGTTGCTTTGTTTAGACCGGCTGCTGACAGGCTGTTCAGACTCTCTGACGACCTCTTTTTAAACTATTCCAGAAGAAATAAGGATTTTCAAAATAGGCTACAGCTGTTCAGCTTCCAGCAGACCAAAGAGGGGAGCAGCAATAATGCATCTGGTTTCAAATTAAACTTTGTTTCGAGGGTGTTTTGGAAGATTAGATTTCATTGATTTAGAGAACATAATGCTTTTTCTTTCAAGTACAAGAGGAAAACAGTCTCACTGCAAATGCATCAGTCTGTCTGTCTATATCAAATTGGTAAAGGAAGCCAGAGATTCACACACAACACACATCGTCGTGATCCTCCTCTCCTCTTCTGTACTCTTTAACACCCACACCTGCCCTCCACGGACAATACTGAGAGCAGAACAGTGGTCAGTTGGTGTTGGACATCTACAGAGTGGATCTAAGATGTCCAGCGCCGCTTCTGCAGTTCATTATTTGGTTGTAGAGGTCTTCATGAGTCCAATATTTAGGACCCCATATGAAAGAGACCCATTTAAAAACCTTCCAAAACTCACGTGCAGTAAGAGACCTGATTTGTTAGGGACCCGAGTGAAGTCAGAACCAGACGGTGAGAGAACACCAACAGACGGCAGTAGTATGACGCTCCACCAATTAAAGTTCTCACACTGTCTCACCACTTCTTGCTGCAGTATGACGTACCATGTGATCGGAGTTGACAAGACATCCACTATGATCAGATTGCAACTACTAGCTATTTTCCCGATTGATTAATCTGTCAGTTATTTTGCCAGTCCGTTGATCTATCAAACATCAGAATAGTGAAGGTGAATCTTCAAATTGATTGTGTTGTCTGGCCAAAGAGTCATTTAATTTAGAATGATATAAAACAGAGACAAAGAATAAATAATAATAAAATAATAAAAAATTATTTGATTATCAAAATAGGTGATTCTCAAAGATTTTCTGACTCAGCGTATTGTTTCAGCCCCATACTCGGTTAGATATACTGACACGCTGCAAAAGAACGGGACCCTACTTTAACTGAATATGATTTGGATGCAGCAAGATTTCCCGGGTCAGGTCTTTGTTACTGGACTGGACTTATGAAGACCTCTACTTGCTTTTTCTTACAGTGACCACTGTTGTGTCCTCACAGTGTAGCACTTCACCACCTGCACTTAAACTGTATGTATGGTAATAATGGCACAGGCATTGTTGAACCCCGCAGAGTCTAGAGATCACCCCTAACCACTGATCCCCAGTCAGATATGAACTCATGCCCTTTGCAGTAACATTTGTGTGCAAGGACAGAACCTGTTAGAACAGTGTTACGGGCAACCTCAAGCTAACAATCTTCCATAACTGTCATCTCATCCCTCTTTACGTGCAACTTCCCGACACATACATGATTACCCAATTTACTCCGAGATCATCCGACCTTACCCGCCCAAAATCACACAAGCTCACTCTTTTTAATGTTGTGATAGCAAGTCCCAGAAAAGTAGCATCAAAAGATCTTGTGATTGTACCAGCAGAGGGCAGTAGAGTCCGTGACAGACCATCTTACGCCACAAGCCTGGCAGCCTCAGTGCTGCAGAGCTGATCTCAGTACCACTGAATTGTCTCCACATGACAACATGTTGATAGAAAGTAAATGTTTAAAGTTTTAGCAGGATGAGCCTTCATGTCCAGTCTCACCATCATCAACCCCCCCCCCAACCCTTTTCCCCTCCACCAACCTTGGCCACCTTACTGCTGTTTAGACCTTGCATAGCCGTTTTGCTGCATGATGTGTGTGATGCTTTCAAATCCTAGATGTATCTAGATGTATCCAGACCTCCAATCAAGGACAAAATGTCTGTGAAGGTAAGAGACAGCCTCTCCCATCCCATTTTACACTAAATGTCCCCAACACTTCCAGCAGCTTTCACATTTTGTAAAACAGCAACAGACAGCTGTGTGGTTTAAAACCGGTGTGAAGCAGAATGTTGTTTTGAACTAATGGACACATAAACAATGCCTGTGCCGTAATTACCAGAGTGTTGAGAGGCTCATTAATAGCCCAGCAGTGTCTGGGTTTATCTCACCGGAGAAAGCTCTTCCTTGGAAACCAGTTTCCAACCTGGCAACCAAAAACACCCCCATGCTCTCACATCCCCTGAGAGTCCACTGCTCATTACGTCAGCCGGTCTTGATAGGCAAAAGGAAGTTCACCATCTGGCAACTCTTATTTTCCTGCCTGTCAAATTACTCTTCCTTTCTCTGCACCTCTCCCAATACTCGCATCACTCACTTCTTTCAGTTGACACACCAATTCCTAATTTGGAAACACCACCACCCCGACCCATCCCATCAGTTAGCTCACTCGTCTAACCTCTGAGCTTCTCGCCACAGATCTACGTGAGGGCTCAGTTTGAATATGACCCCTCCAAAGACGAACTCATCCCCTGCAAGGAGGCCGGCATCCGCTTCCGGGTGGGCGACATCATCCAGATCATCTCCAAGGATGACCACAACTGGTGGCAGGGCAAGCTGGAGAACACAAAAAATGGCACGGCAGGCCTCATCCCGTCGCCAGAGCTGCAGGAGTGGTGAGAGGGGAAAACACACACTCGCAGGGAGATTACAGCAAAAACATGAGGTCGCAGACAAACGCATCTACAATCTGTCAGCTCAATATTACATTCTGTCTGTGTGTTTGTGGTAGGCGAGTGGCGTGCATAGCCATGGAGAAGACCAAGCAGGAGCAGCAGGCCAGCTGCACCTGGTTTGGCAAGAAGAAGAAGCAGTACAAAGACAAATATCTGGCAAAGCACAACGCAGGTACACCAAGCATACACATTCACAATCAACCGCATGTGCACACAAAACGACACGCTGCACACATTTCAGTGCTGGCCGTCACTCCCTGCATGCATGCCATGTTTACACGAGTGTGTGTGAGTGCTTGTAGCATGTGTGTCCGTCCATCCGTCTGTTTGTGCAGGTGTAACTTGTATGTAACAGGATCCCGTAGCATTCGTCTCCAGTAGCAGAGCCACGGCCGGGAAGCTGCCGTTGAAGCAGAAATCTTATATGAGCACAGGGGCGATTTGGAGATTTAGGGAACTGTAGGCAGCTCATTGATACGGACACCAGGTTTGAGCCAGCAAATCTCTGCATCGTTGGTCAGCGTCAGACTTTAGTCCAGAGACAGAGGAGGGGTTGTGTTTGCTGTTGGAGTTTAATAGGTTTTGTAGAGGTGCAATAAGCTGTGGCTTCAGCCTTCACCTTTTTGGTCTGTAGAAACGTTTTTATGTTGTGTTCCTTCTTTTTTTGAAAGATGGGACATAAAACAACATCTACCTGTAAGAGTAGATATGAGAAGGACCACAAATAATGATTACTTAGTCAATTACTCAGTTAGTCTTTGGGTCTGCTGTACATAATGTCAGCAAATAAAATGTCTTGTTTTGTCAACCAACAGTCCTAAAAAACAAAGATATTCAGTTTAAAAGACCAAGAAAACCCGGAAATATTTGCATTTGAGAAGCTGACAAAAATTATTTTTTTGCATTAAAAAATGAATAAATTATCAATATTGATCATCAAAAGAGTTGTTTTTTGGTCAATTGACTGATCAATTTAAATTGACTAATCATTTCACCTACAGTGTGAGCAGTGAAACAGTTTCAGTTAGAGGTGAAAGGTATAGATAACATTTTTGTGTAACAGAAACACAAATATATATATAGTATGTTATTTTTTATTCTTTAATCTATCTTAGAATGACGATACTACTTCTATTAAAGAAAGTTAAGCGATTTATCTCGGGACCCCATAGGGGATCCAGACCCCAGTTTGAGAACCACAGGAAAAACATATCGGAGTGAGGAGCAGTGCAGAGGGTGCAGGGTGGAGATGAATTGTGCATCACTGAGGCTTTGGGGTGTCCAGTGTCTGTAGCTCGAGTACCCAGAGCAATGCACCTTCCATGCGGTATGAGCACCAAGCAGCAGGGGTGTACCATAGCATGTTTGACCCCTCACGTGTACTTGGCAGCACACATTGTGTCTATATATGGAGCCAATAAAAATCTATACATTACCCTCCGTCTCCATGAGCACACTGAGCAGGTGCAGAGATTTAAGGCCACACTAAGTTTGCTATCTGTGCAGTAGATGGCTTCAGCCGGCAGCTGTGAACCGGCTGCAGTGGCTGTATCACATTCCCGGTGACCCCCTTTGTTTTAACAGGAAACTGAAGTCTCGTTCAAGGACTCTTCTCACTCTGAAATCCCGTGAGAGGAGAGTTGTTGCAGGAAGACACCGGTCGAACCGAGGGAGAGGAGTTTGTTGTGTACAAGACTTTATTTCCTAACGTTACTCCAACACAACAAATTCCTCTCTCTAACTCAGACTCTCGTTTCCACCGTCATCTTCCTGCAACAACTTGCCTTTCACGAGATTTCAGAGCGTGATTTGGCCTTCAGCGAGACTTTATTGTTAAAAACAAAGGGTGTCACTGGTAGTCCCTTGTAGGGATCCTTTCTATGATGTCAGACACCTGGTTTAACAGTTTGAGCCTGTCTGTGACAAAAAGAAGCACTTTTTATGGACGCCATTTTGAAAGGCACAGTCTCCCTGAAGGCATACTTTGCAGCCGGTTCAGCTGCCGGCTGAAGCATCAACTGCACAGATTTGAAACTCCTTGTACCTACTAGTCATTTCAACACCAACATATGTGGAAATAGGGCCCAGGTGTAAAAATACAGTGCGATCTGTGCAGGAAGTTTTTCTCATAACATTATTGGAGAAGGGTTTGGCATCTGATGCGACAGAAGAGGTTGAAGGACACTGTGTCTGTCAGTGTGCATTCATGTTTGTGTGTTACAGTATGTGTGAGTGTGTATGCATCTGAATATCCAGTTGATAAGCATGTCTGTCAAACTACAAACATGTACCGACACATCTGTCAATGTCCATTTAAAAAGATTTGCTATAATATTCTATAGCATGCAATGCAGAATGTTATCGTTATGTAGTCAGAAAAGCATGAAAGCATGAAATCCAGAGTCTGTATTTAAGATGAATCAAGACTATGATTTCACTGTTTTGCATTTATTGACACCAGATTCATAAATGAGTGCACAGACTGTTCATGTTTAACTCTTTATTCCCATGTTCACATTCAGTGTCCAGTAGTACTAACAAGGGTTGAATGCTGATATTTCTTGCAAATTCTGATCAAAATCGATTCCTTTATAGCTGCGGACACCCAAGATTTTTTGCCTGTTGTTGCTTGTGTGCGCCTGTGTGTTCACGTAGAGAAACTTATTCTCTAACCTCAAACGCCACCACAAACTGTCAGAGCCAAGCAAGTCCAACCTTTAAAAATGGCAGCTTACAGTACAGCTGTGTGGTGAAAATTGTGAACGAAGCAGAAACTCAGCAGGTGGTTGGACAAGACTTAACCAGACGTGCCGCTCAACATTGAAGAACAAACCTCCCACGTCTCAAACCACTGCAGGGTTAGCGATTTCAAAATAGTTTCACACACGAGGTTCAACATTGTTATGAAACTATCCTGCAAGTTTTGTAACCTTTGGACAAACACTTTGAGTTTTGGCCATTTGTAGCGCCCCCTAGTCATCAATTTGAATGCAACTTTCTGG
The DNA here is from genome assembly GCF_014851395.1 of Micropterus salmoides. Taxonomy (NCBI): domain Eukaryota; kingdom Metazoa; phylum Chordata; class Actinopteri; order Centrarchiformes; family Centrarchidae; genus Micropterus; species Micropterus salmoides. The sequence goes on from NW_024040596.1 coordinate 28,165,448, forward strand.
GCTGTGAGCTTGTAATGAGTGGCCCAACGGTTATTGAAATGTGTCTGTTTATATGCTGGGCCACACCCATTTAAGTTCATGAGAGATCAACAAGCTTTCTGCAACTTTTGTTCTACCTGATTCAATGATTAGACACTGAAAATTTGGTGGCAATCAGAGCTACGTTGTCTTTTTGTAGCACATTGAGCTGGACTTGTGTGACAAATGTCAAGCCTTTTAGAAAATTGCATTTTTGAGCCTTAATTACAGCGCCACTATCAAACTCCTATTTCTGTGGAAGCATTTGCACATCATTTCCAGTTATTTCCCAAAGTTTTGTGTTTCTTGCACATACCAGCTCTGGGGAATTTGAGCAGAAGCAGACAACAAGCATTGTCGATGTATAGCGCGATTTGTGCTATACCACACCCCACTGGTGGTCGTTTTGAATTAAACTTTCAGGATACGTTCCATGATGAGGACATATCCTGCAGATTTTGTGATGATTGGAGAATCATCTAAGACTGGTTTATAGTGTAATTTGTGTAATGCCACGTCTGTATCTTTGCATTTGTAGCGCCGCAGTTTGAACCCTAATTTGAAAATTATATTAAAACACAATTTTATGATCAATTATCTGCTTTTTAAAATCAAAATTCATTGTTAGCAAGAAATCCCGGGTTTCCCAGAAAACAAGTGATATATTCCTGGAGAATAATCACTTTAAAACCTTCCCCCCTCACCGCTCCCTGCTCCGCCGTGCTGCATGTTGTTACCATCAGCAGAACCTCTGCAGGGTCCGCACCACATGTCACACGGCGCCATATTTCTAGTTGGTGTGAATATTCCCTTCAACAGCAACAACAACAGTGTATTGTGTATTTCCATCTCCATTGTGGGCTCTGTGCGGCGCCGCACAGCTGCCCAGCTGTTGTATCTTGCTGTTTGTGTGTAACGTTTTGTAATTCTGCTGTTGTAACCGAACCATCTTATGATCCCTCCTGTTCATCTCTCTCGCTTTCTCCTACCGAACGGCCTCTCTGCATGTAAGTAACAACCAGTGACAGCAACCAACTCCTCTCTCTCTCTCTTACTTTTTTACTCTCTCTCTTCTATTTATTTTATTAACCCTGTAGATGAACTCAGCTGTCACTGCCAGCGTTTCGGTTTTGTTTCTGTTGAGTTGGTCAGAAAAACAACAGAAGGCTGACACAAAATTGAAACCGTAGTAGTTTAGTTTGTGTGTTTCAGACATTGTGTGTGCTGTGATGTTCATCCAAACCCATTTTGAATTTCTAAATTTGGTCAAGTGTGCTCATCAGCAGACCCAGACAGTAATGTAAGTCTGATGTTAACGAACATACTCGGTCGATCTTCCTTTCACCTTAGCAATTGTTCCGTATGAGCAGCTGCTGGTCTGCAGCCGCCTGTTGCACAAGAGAACCCAGTGACTTGTGGGTATTGTATTTCGCTTGTCAGCGGCCTGAGGTGGTGACTTCATGGAGTCTCATGTTGCAGAGGCTGAGAACACATTGTACAGGGAACAGCTCTGCTCGAACATGTGATATGCTCTGCACAACAAGACAACCTGTAATTTCCCTCATTTATTCTGCTCTGTGTTTTTCCACACAGAAATGTTTGGAAGGTTTAACCCACCATTAACTCTAATGATAGAAGAAATACTTTACTTTCCTGTTACTAAAGTTGGGATAAAAGATAAATCTGTGCACTGTTGCATAAAGCTTTTAGAACATACATTACCTTATGATTTATTCAGAAGAAATAGTTTAACAAATTAAACTTAAATCATGGAAATCATGGAAATATCTAAATGAATAAGAAGAATTAAATCAAATAAATAACAAAAATATCTTGATAATCACTAACAAAATATCTGGTTCCAGTTTTCTATTGTGAAGATTTTATGCTTTTCTTTGTCATATTGACAGTAAACTGAAGTTTTAGGTGTTAAAGAAAAAGAAAATTGTTATGAATTTTCACTATTCTGACATTTTGTAAAAATAATTATTTGATTATTTGATAATGGATAATAACTGTAAACGTGTCCATCATCAAAGCCCAAGCTGGGATATTCAAATTGCTTGTTTAGTCTGGAAACAGCTAGAAACTCCGTGATTTTAAATTCAGAGGAGACGAAGAGAAGAAAATATTCACATTTGAGAAGCTGTGATGGGCATGTTTTTAGCTTTATTCCACAAAGAAACAAAAAATGACCTGTCAGGTGACTAATCAGTTAATTTATTCAGCTGGTTTTCTTTTGAAATATTCATCCAACAACACTTTTTTTCTTCCAGTTAGACTTCTTGTTCTCTTTTTCACAAAATAGTTCTTGTTACCACCACACATAAAGACATAAGCAGCAGTGTCATCAATACTTTTCCTGCAGTCCTGCCAGACTTGACGCAGAAAGTGGAGTTATTTCTTGTGGCACCCTTTATGCAACCAGGCACAGATGATTACCCTAACAGAAGCCATTATACTTTCATTAAATACTCGTTTTCTAGCACCGTCTTCTGAGTTTGATCAGCACATGATCCCTTCTCTCGCTGGATGAATCACTGCTTGGCCAGATTTATTTAATCTCAGAGCACAGAGGTTATTTTAAAAGGAGTCATCACTTCACAGATCACCTCAGCTCCCCCCTGTTGTCTTTTCCACTCACTGTTTTTACTTTAGGCTCGTTGATTTTTTTATTCTGCTTTTGTTTTGACTAGTGACCCAACTTCCTCTTCACCACAGATCACCAGATGTGTTTAAGACTCTTTAGTCCACCTTGTCCCCACCCTCCACTCTGTAGAGCCCTCTAACTGCTGTTTGTCCCAGCATCCTCTCACCCTTTCTCCCTCTCTGTCACTTCCAGTGTTCGACCAACTAGATCTGGTCACATACGAAGAGGTTGTGAAGCTTCCTGCTTTCAAGAGGAAAACACTAGTTTTGTTAGGTAAGTTCTGCAACAAGTGTAGCAGCAACACATGTGGGATACGTCTGCCACCATAAGTGACTTCACCAGCTAACTGTGTGTGTCTTTCCCAGGTGCCCATGGAGTGGGAAGAAGACACATCAAGAACACACTCATAACCAAACACCCCGACAGATTCGCCTACCCCATCCCACGTAAGATAAATCATCCAGGTCCTCTACAGAAATGTACTTAATGGGTAACTTAGGTATTTTTGTGTCTATGACTAATTGGGACAGCGTCTTTTATGCACGCTGCAGTTGACAGCAGTGAAACAGGGCTGCAATGTAGTCCTTGCGCCCCGTCAAAGTGCGTCCACTAAAGTTCTTGTTTTGCCACTGACAGGCTCAGATTGTTATTGTAAGTATCTGCCAATCATCCCTACAGAGATAGACATATTTTTAGTAGAATAACCAGAAACAGTCGCTGTATCATTCATCAAAATCACCAGACTCCATTGATAAAAACAGTGATTTTACCTCGCAGAACACTGGAGTTGCTAGTGTCCTGCTGCCATGGTCGGTTAGTTGGTACAGAAAATTACCCTTTAACATCACCATACATGTTAGGAAATGTAAATCCTCTCTGTATCTCCTGCTGTCCCACAGACACAACCAGAACTCCAAAGAAGGACGAGGAGAACGGGAAGAACTACTACTTTGTTTCCCACGATCAGATGATGCTGGACATCAGCAACAATGAGTACCTGGAGTACGGCAGCCACGAGGACGCCATGTACGGGACGCGGCTGGAGACCATCCGAAAGATCCACCAACAGGGACTCATAGCTATACTGGACGTTGAACCTCAGGTTTGTGTAGGTGCGAGTGTGCATGCATGCATACATATATGGACATTGACCTCTAACACCTGTGCTCCATCAGGCCCTGAAGGTCCTCCGGACAGCAGAGTTTGCCCCCTACGTCGTCTTTATTGCTGCACCAACTATCACACCAGGCATCAATGAGGTAGGAAAACACCAAACACACACACACACACACACACACTAAAGATAATACCATTTTAAGGATAATGCCGATGTCTCTTCTTCCTCTGAGCCATAGAGCTCCATTGTTGTCCAGAAACTATTAAACACATCAGTGAGGCTCACTGGGTGACATGTTCCTTCATCACCATGAACACACACACACTAGTTTATTCGGCCTGCTGCCCCAGATATTCACCAGAGCACCACATGTGGATTATCTGCACTAGAAAATAGCTGTTAAAAAACTACCAGCTGTTAAGGAAACAAAATGGGCTTGGAGTTGAGTGCCACTGCAACGTAGGGAAGTCAGACAGCACTGAGAGACGGACTGACCAGCTTCATCCATTAACATTCAAATACCAAACCAAATATCTGTTCTAATACTGTCATAAAAAAACCTGAATAATGAATTAACATCACATCACCTGGTTACTTTGAGTTAGAGATGTAATATATTTGTAAGTGATATGCAGAGAAATAATAGAATATTGTGAAAAATACAAATTGCTTGTTTTAAATTATTCAGTTTACTTTCACATACTTTTCGTGACAAAGAACGGCAGTAAATCCTCACATTAAAAAGCTGAAACCAGGGAATAGGTGGAAAAGCTGGAAAGACTCACTTGCAGATAGACTCATTGTTTTACCTGTAATCTGCATTAGGGCCGGTTTATACTTCTGTGTCAAATCTATGCTGTAGGTACGCTGTAGCCTAGAGGGAAAAAAAACTCCAGCCCTAACCCAAGCCAAGACAAAGATCACTTTAAGCTCTCTGTGACGCGCGCTCTCTCATCCAATGTCTCCCCGATGAGTTGCATGATCCACTGTCGCATGTATGCTAATGCACACGTACCTGTGTATAATATTTATAATATAATCAATAGAACAGTTTTTCATACAGTAGCCAATGAATGCTCTGCACGTATATGAGCAGGGTAAATGAGCCTGAACCTTGATCTATAATTGTCCCAAGCCTTGCCCGAATCAACTCAGGTCAGGACCCAGCGGGCTTGCAGACCTCGAGCATAGCTGCGTACCTAACACCCTAGCCTGACGTGCACCTCCCCAAAAATTTAACTAAACGGTGCAGTAACGCAGACCACAAGGACTGTGATTGGTCGGCTTGGCAGCATCGCAATTCCTCCAAGCCCCCCCCGGAAGTGTTCCATGGTTTGAAGCCAATTCTACTAATGGCCAAACCAGACATTTTCCCATAGACTTCCCACTAGACACTGTTGAAAGAAGCGACTGTAAAATGGTGGATACAATTTTTTTTTTTCTGATCACAACCCCAGTGACACAAGTCATTTCACCATCAGAAATTGATCCAGTCGGTCTGATAACATTTAGAAAGTCTAGCATAGCTGCACGATTATCATTTTACCCCTAGGGCTGAATGATTTTGAAAAGATATGTAGTTGGTATTATTTCTCATTTTCATGGTGTGATTTTTGCAAGGATCTGTACCACATGTTTTCTTAGGTCTTTAGAATATGGCATGTTGGCCAGGACATCACTGCAGCACCACAATATTTAATGTGGTTTTTGACCCACATCACCTTTAACAAATATTGCACCTCCTACGAGGTGCAGTAGCGATATAATTTCAATTAAGGGTTCAGACCTATTTTGCCCCCATTCAAGTTAGTGGAAGGCTAAACCACACAAGTATAAACGGCGTGGCTACTGCGGAGATTCAACGCAGAAGTTTAAATTGGCCTTTACACATTTAATCCATTTAATGTGACACATCTTAAACTCGAGTTATAACATAATCACACATAATCAACCTGACCAGTGATACTTTCCCTCTTTTATTATCAACCCAAATTCATCTCTAAATCTGCCTGTTCAGTTTGTGAAGTGCTACCATCTCCCAGCATGCACTTGGACCTTGGACTCTCCTTCTATCAGCTCTTCACTCGTGTGTTTGCCTCTCTCATTCCTCTCTGCACTCGTTTATCTTTGCATGCTGCATGCATTTCTTTCTTTGGCGCTCCCCTCAGATGCCCAGGTGGTGTCGAACGCTGCCAGTAAGTAAAAACCTGATGGGATCATAGCGTTATTTTTAATTATGTATGTGTGTAATCCTCGCCAAATGCTTGCTTGTATGGTCCTAGTGGTTAGTGTAGTTCTCCATTCACTTCCTCCTCTGCTGAGTAAAGGCCCTTACACACTGCACAGTAACAGTCATCCTGCAGGTTGAAAGTTGTTGTACTATATCCGTCTTGTTTTTTCACCTTGTTCTTAAATAAGCTACACTGGCTCAGGTATTCTGCATTGTTTCATTATGCGTTCCTGTTGGTTGGTTTGCAGACATGGGTCACAGGGTTGGGAGCGCAATGTACTCGATCGTCAATGGGTTTGTTTTTGTCCAATCAAATCTAAACTGCAATTTAAAAACAAAGAAGGCTTACAAGCTGGAACCAGAGGGCAGTGTTTCCCCTGCATTCATTTATATGTGACAACCTGCAACAGTATCAACACTGAGTACGTCATATAGATTTTGTTTAGTATTTAAAATGGCTAAAAATTCTATCTGCCTCTCAATTCAATTCATTAAACTTTATTGGCCTGGATATTTAGGTAAACATTGTTGCCATAGCAGAAAGTTAGTTTAAATATGTCTCCAAGGGACAATTATTAATATAATAATATCAGTCATTTTATACAAACAACACCATGATGTATTTTCACCTGGTTGTAAATTTTGTTGCAATTATTTGACATTTCTCTCAGTAAGTAGGGGGGTTTAGATTTGAGATTTTTGAATATATTTGTGGAAAGTTTGGGAAATTTATTTAGGACATGACGTAAGAAAGTGTAGCTCTGCCTCTAGCTGTCCTCTGCCTCTCTCTCTTTAATCTCACCATGTTTCGCTCTCGTCTTGGATAGCTCAATCACACAGTATGTAGGGGCCTATAGAGTTTCCCTTTCAGTCCTGTATGTGCTCTCACCTCCATCACTGCCTTCATCAGTGTCTAACACCCTTTGTTCCTCATCCTCCTCCTCCTCCAGGACGAGTCTCTCCAGCGGCTGCAGAAGGAGTCGGAGATCCTGCAGAAGACCTACGCCCACTACTTCGACCAGACCATCATCAACAATGAGATCGATGAGACCATCAGACACCTGGAGGAGGCCATCGATCTAGTGTGCACCACCAGTCAGTGGGTTCCCGTGTCCTGGGTCTACTGACCTCCTCCCATCCTCCCAGCAACAGCACCTCGGCCAAACTCCCATCATTCCCTCTACAAAATAAGAATAAATTTAAAAAAACAATTAACAAAACTGACGGGAAACCTCTCTCCACACTGCACTTGATCGAAGAAAAAAAGAAACTCAGCGTACTGTGACCACAGCATTCAACCGAAATCCTCCTGAACGCTGCACAAACTACCTGCAGCGGGGCAATTAACGGACTCCTGCCCCTTCAAGATGACCTAGTCATAGTGTTGTACAAAAACAGAGTAAACAAAAAGTGAATATTGTCATGTCTGTACTAGCTAGGAGGCGACATTTCTGTAGATGTTTGTTTTAAAGAGACAGTACTGCGTCCCGTCCTGCCATGTTGGAGCACCGCTAGCAGTCCACATCCCCACCACCACCAACAAAAACAACCCTCCATCACCTTGTAGTCGTGTTGGGTGTTGTAGTACCAAAACCATCTGCAGAGAGACACTGTCAGTGGGTATTCTGTCTATCAGCAGACGGACGTAAAAGCACACAAACACACTGCAATGTCTTCTCATCGGTAGATCACAGCGCCAGCCCTCATTATTTATTCATTCCTGTTATTTTCTAACCTTCATCCTCTCATGACTCCATCCTATTGTTCGGTACAGTATCACTATATGCACCTTTCTACCTACCGACCTACCAACCAGGTACTGTCTCTTCTAAATAAATCCATAAATGTTTTAGATTTGAATGAGGTTATCATGCATGTGGACATTTGCAAGCTTCCATGCTGTCAGTCAGTCAGTGTTCCCCCGTGTCCCTCTGTGAACCTCCGAGAAAGACATGACGACAAAAAATAAAAAAGTTTGGACTCCAAGTGAAGCAAGAAAGGGGGGGGAGGCAGGAAAAATAAACAGCGACGGAGCCGGACGTTGACTTGACACCTATGCACATCCTTTGCATTTCGGGTGACATTTCTAAACCACACAGATTTATAAATTTCAAAAAAAAAAATATCAACCATGTAGTGAGATGTGTTTGTAAAAAAGAAAATCTAATAAAAGTTGATTTGTTTCTCTTTTTGATTTGTCATACACAGAAAAAAAGAATTCACCTAATTCCTCATTTGCCATTTCAGAAATGTGATGTCCAAGAAGTATTAGTGTTTCAATCCAGTTTAAAAATCAAATGAGGTGAAATGCTGATTTTTATTCTGAAACTGTGTTTACTTGTCTGCAATGGAAGTGTACAATTCTGCAAAGGGGACTACTTTGCGAGGGAAGAGGAGGCAGTGTGTGCATCTGAATGACCATGTATATGACAATGACAGACTGACATACAACTGCCCCTTGTGTAAATGACTCTGCAATGATAAGGGTTCTTCAGTATGAACAATTTTTTTAAATATATTCCTTTTATGTGTTGGAAAAATTAACCTTGGAGTGGCTCTTCTTTTATTTCCTTTTCTGTGACTTTGGTGATTTTGTGTGTTTGATTTGTTGTGTGACTTTTTTATTTGTGTTATTGTATGACTTTGGGTTTAAAGGGGAAAAAAAAAAATAAACCAACTTCAAACAATAACACAAACAAACTTCACCGATCGAGGTAGCGGTAGACAAAAGAGTTAAAATGACTTGCATGACAAGAGCAATATAGTGTTTCTGGTTAAAGGGGCCATGTGTAGTTTTCAGTGGCTTCTAGCGGTAAGGTTTCAGACTACAGCCACTATGTTTCCAAGCGTGTGCTCCAGTGCATGCTCAAACCCATGAGCAAGCACTCGGCATTGGCCAAAATAGGCGGCATCACACAACATGCTGGAAGCTCAATGAATAACAAATGAGACTATTGCCACATTTCAGTATAACAGTTGGGCTGTATGGAACGTTACTTTGAATTACAGCAACTGAGACAGAAACGAAGAAGATGTTTACCCGAGTGTCAGTAAAACGACAATAAATCTCAACAATAACTCTAAATTGAAGGTTACGAAGCAAACAATGCCTGATCGATGCAAACATTAACTGGCTGCTCGTTGCTGTTTTTGCTTAAATCATTAAAAGTAAACAGATTAGTTCATTTTCTTCCAATGGACCTATTGTTTTAGCCCCAAAGCATGAAGACCTTTCCCAGGTAAAAGTGAGCCAGTTTTCTGATTTAACAAAGATAAAGATAATGTATCAAGGCCGCTAATCTTGCTTCATGCAACAGGTGTATCCCAGGGGGTCAGGAAAGCGGAAAATACCACAATAATCTCAAATCTTGCAAAATAAACTGGACCAGCAGCGAGGGCATGGAGGGACATGGTGAAAAGAAAACGACAACAAACAAACACGAGGTCACTACAGTAAACTAAAGCTAGTTCACATGAAAATATCAGAAGAATCTGTGAAGCAACATGACTCAATTCTGCAGCTCCGTCCTCTGAAATTTGAATATTTGCGGCTTTTTCATATTTTTTTTATGACGGCTAATTGAATATCTTTGGAGTTTTTGGACTGTTGGTGAAACAAAAAGACGTCCCTTTGGACAAGTTTCTGACATTTTACAGATCAAGTTATTGAATCGAGAAATTAATCTGCAAAATAAATCAATAATGAAAACAAAGGCAGCCTTAAAACTGACTTTCAGATGGATTTAAAAACTGAGGTTAGGCACAGAGATCCAGTCCTGAAGCCTTACATGTTTCAGGTGAACGTGCACTCAGCTGACCTCTCAGTCAGTTAAGTGCTGCATTTTGTGATTTCAATCAATTCAAGTGAGTGATTAGAACGAGGCAGCCTGTGTTTTACTGTTGTGTAATCTCACAGCATTAACATCTGAAAAAAAAAGAGGCACCATCGACTAAGGACAGCTTTTCATCCAGTATACAATAAAAATGGATTTGTCAGCTTACGTTAAACTAATGTAGCTTTTACTGTCAGAAGATTTCCAATATCACCTGAATGAGACCTCACTTAAAATATTTGAAAAATCAAAAGGTGCATTCAGGTAGTTTTTACTTTTTGACATGTTTTATCTGAGGAGTAGTGCTTTAGTTAGACCCTACACTGAAACACTGAAACATCTAAAGTCAACATGAAAAGGCCTGAATAATTGAATATAATGATTTGTCTTTTAAAGATCATTTTGTTTTTTGGGGCAACTGCGTCCGTCAAAATGACGTCCACAAAAAGGTGTCTGACAACATCATGGAAAGGATCCCTACGAGTGAAGTCTTGCTCAAGGACAGTTCTCGCTCTGAAATCTCGTGAGAGGTGAGTTTTTGCAGGAAGACAAACACGGAAACGAAGGAGAAGAGTTTGTTGTGTTGGAGTAACTTTAGGAAATAAAGTCTTGCTATCAGCTCCTCTAGTTACAAAACAATCTCCACTACCTCGTTTCCACCGGAAAATCACAGTGGCAGCGATTGAAGAAGTATTCAGATGTTTGCAAAAGTAGGAATACCACAGTATAAAATTACTCTGTTACAAGTAAAAGTTAAAATGCCAGAATAAAAATATGCTAATATACCAAAAGTACAAATTATGCAGAATAGCCCATTTCAGAATAATCTATATTATATTATTGGTTATAATAACCAGTTGTTGCAGCTGGTAAAGGTGGTGCTCATTTTAATTACAGCTGGATGTATGATTTTGTATTAATAATCTAAATATGCAATGAAACTAGAAAATAAAGCTGTCAAATACATGTATTGGAGTACAAAGTACAATGTTTGTAGAAAGTAGCATAAAATGGAAATAGTTCAGTAAAGTACCTAAAAAGTATACAGTACTGGAGTAAATGTACTTACACTCCACTACCTGACATTGGAGGATCAATTACAGTATATGAAAAGACCAAACCAAATCTTATCAGGTTAGATGTTTGTGCTCTACACACAGACCTGTGCGATCAATATGTTAACTAATAGGGAATACATTTTTTGTTACATTTATCAGAATTTAAGTATTATCAGAAACAAAAATCAGGTTTATTGCCAAATACAAGAAATGTGCCTTGGCATTTTGGAGCATAACAATTAACATTGTACAACAAAATAAAAACAAATCCTGCAAAAGTAAAGAATAATACTTAATACTACATTTATTATTAAAAAAATATTTAAAACATGTTTTTAGCTGCACAGTATTAAGTTCGATTTTGTTTTGTTTTTGGCTGTGGCAAATCAGGTCACAGAATCTGATGGGTCACACAATTAATCTTAACACTCGTCTGTGCAGGCTCGCTGGATGAAAAGCCAGATGGGTGTCAGAAGATGAGTACAGCACCAAACGTTGGTTTAGCAACCTGGCCCCAACTTTGCCTATGATTGGCTAACCCTAACCCTATCCTTAAACAATCCCAACCAACAGAGGCAGAGTTGTCGGAACTCCGGGAGGAAAATAAATAAATAAATCTGCCTTATTGTCAACGGCCTCAAACCTCAGTTAGAAATGAAGCACATGCTTTTAATGTGAAGACAGGGTCGGGATGTAGTCCTGTGCACGCAGACAGTCCTTTTAGGCAAGTCATGCCACTCGGCCCCCATCTTGGCAACGCCTCCGGCCAGCTATTTCAACCTAACAAGACCAGGCTCCTATTTGAATGGATGGGGAGAGAGCCAGATCTGCACTTATACAGGTCACCGGGACATAAAAACTACATGAATAGAATCAGAATCTGATAAAAATCGCTGAAAAACTTTGACTACTTTGCCCCAAAATAAGGTTTAAAAAGCGCATGCGCAGTAGAAGTAAAACAGACCCTTACGTCAGTGGAACCACACGATTGGCTGAAATATGTTTCCTGCTTGGCTGTTTAAAGCAGACGATTGGCTTTCTAGCGGGAGGGGCAGGATAACCGCCATCTTACCCGTTACGTGCTTTCCTCATAGAGTTGTATTGAGAATGTGATTGAGCAGTGTGTCTCCTCTAAAATGTCTCTGGCGCAGAGCCTCTCTCCGACTACAGTAACAAAAACACAGTTAACGACATACAGTCCACTAACACCACAAAACAACCGGCACCCAGCACAACACAGACCCCACGTATGAGAAAAACAACAATAAAGTTTTATGCCCTGAAGCCCATCAGACCAAACTGATTCAGATGATGTCAGTGAAAACAGTGAACATCAGAAAGGCTGGAGTCACGAGAGTGTCACGTTAGTTCGGCAGCTAATGCCAAACAGTTGCTAACCTTATGGCTTTCCACATTACTTCACCAGCTAACGCAACCCATGTTACTATCTCATGTACCAGCGGTATTACGTCAAAGTGTTGATTTAGCCTGCAATAAAGAATTTTAACGGTACAAAGCAAATGTGGAGCGATTTGTTTACTAGCCTATTAGTGATGTAAGGCATGAGCAGCCAGCTACTTTAGCACGGATCTACCGCTGTTTGCTTCAAAACGTTCAATTTAGATTTATTGTGGTTTTACCGATACTCAGGTAAACGGCTTCTTCAGCTCTCAGTCGCAGTAACTAACGTGACCCTCATAATATACAATACTGCAGCAAAACGGCAACAACAACACAGAGGAAGAGCCATCCCAGACCGTTGTCATTTCATGATGAGTTCAACCGAGCACGCGTGCAAAGACACACCTGGTCTTAAAACCGCACCGCTAGTGGCCGCTGAACGCTACATAGTTAACTTGTCAATGTACTGTTTGGCTAACAGGGTTCAAAAATAATTTTTGAATTTTCACCTGACATTAACGATGCAGTTACCGGTGACCAAGTCATGGAGTTACATACAGAGTCCTGTGGTCACAACAACTTCAGTGTCCAGACAAACAAACATTTTAACAGCAACCTAAACAGCTAGCTAACAGGCTAGTAAGCTAAAGCTAGTCAGTTAGAAATAAGCATATCAGAGCATTTTACATCCAGGAAACAAACAGAAACAGAAAGATGTATACTCACATATTTGAAGATGAATGTTGTTCAAATTTTCTTCTTCACGGAGGTAAAGTGTTCAATATCTAGGTCAAACAATTTCCACCCTGTGTTTTTCACCAGAACTAAGTTCCCTCAACTCTCCACTGTGGATAAATAGTCTTTTTTTTTTTACCAGGGTAGTGACGCAAGTTAGCTGAAATGATTAGCGACATTGCTAAGCTAACTTTTTATACTTACTATACGTCCGGTGAGAGAACAATAATAAAATCAGACACAGGCTACAGTAAAGAGAACACATATATACACTCTATAAATATAGACAGATTGAGACAGTGCAATGAGCAGAGTGCAAAGGATGCAGGAGTAAATTATCATTACCATTATTATTATTATTATTATTATGTACATGTCAGAGATGGATGAGATATACAGGTACACAGGTGCGATAGAGTAGGGTGCAAAGGATGTTGGAATAAATAAGTATTATGTGCCGGTGTATGTACTTGAGGTAGGTGGATTTGGTATATAGTATATACAATATGAACAGTATGAACAGCTCTGAAATAGAGAATGATGAGTAAATAATAAGTGGAACCAGTAAAGTGGCTGATTAGAGACAGAGTTACTGGGTTATTGCACAGGAATTGTTCCTGACACCGTGAGTCAGAAGTCAGCTGTTCATCACAGTGATGGCTTGTGGGAAGAAACTGTTCCTGAGTCTGTTGGTTTTGGCGTACAGTGCTCTGTAGCGCCTACCAGAGGGGAGAAGCTGGAACAGGTTGTGTCTGGGGTGAGATGGATCTGCAGTGATGTTTCCTGCCCGTTTCCTGACTCTGGAAATGTTCTGAATGGAGGGCAGGCTAGCACCGATGATTTTTTCTTCACACCTGACTGTCCGTTATAGTCTGCCCCTGTCCTTTTTGCTGGCAGATCCAAACCAGACAGTGATGGAGGTGTAGAGAACAGACTGAATGATGGCTGTGTAGAAGTGGATCAGCAGCTCCTTAGTCAGGTTGAGCTTCCTGAGCTGGCGCAGGAAGTATATCCTCTGCTGGGCCTTCTTGATGATGGAGTCATTGTTGGGCTCCCACTTTAGGTCCTGGGATATAGTGGATCCCAGAAACCTGAAGGATTCCACAGCAGACACAGCAGCAGGCTGTTTAGAATGGTGATGGGGGGCAGAGTGGGGGGGTTCCTCATTAAGTCCACGGTCATCTGCACAGTTTTGAGCGTGTTAAGCTCCAGGTTGTTCTGGCCGCACCAGAGAGCCAGCTGATTAACCTCCCGTCTATAGGACGACTCGTCACCGTCCTGGACAAGCCCGATGACCGTTGTGTCGTCAGTGAACTTCAGGAGTTTGACAGATGGGTCTCCTGAGGTGCAGTCGTTGGTGTAGAGAAAGAAGAGCAGGGGGAAGAGCACACACCCCTGGGGGGAACCAGTGCTAATAGTCCTGGTGCTGGATGTGATGTTCCCCAGCCTCACCTGCTGACTCCTGTCAGTCAGTCAAGTTTGTGATCCACTGACAGGTGGAGGCTGGCACCGTGAGCTGGCTAATTTTCATGCTGATGATGTCCGTGATGATGGTGTTGAACACCGAGCTGAAGTCCACGAACAGGATCCTTGCATATTACCCTAGAGAGTCGAGGTGTTGCAGTCCCAAGTTGACAGCATCATCCACTGACCTGTTAGCCCTGTAGGCAAACTGCAGGGGCTCCAGCAAGAGGCCTGTAATGTCCTTCAGGTGGGCCAACACCAGTCTTTCAAAGGACTTCATGACTACAGATGTCAGGGCGACAGGCCTGTAGTCATTTAATACAGAGATGGAGGGTTTTTTGGGGACCGGGATGATTGTGGAGCGTTTGAAACAGGAGGGAGCTTCACACAGCTCCAGTGATCTGTTGAAGATCTGTGTAAAGATGGGGGCCAGCTGGTCTGCACAGATTTTCAGGCAGGATCGTGACACATCGTCAGCTTTCCTGAACTTCTACCTCTGGAAGAGCTGGCAGGTGAGGGGTTGGAGGGGGGGGTGACAGCATGGCAGTGGGGGAAGGTGACTGTTTGAAGTTGAAGTTGGAGTTGGAGTGGGGGAGAGGTGTGACTGTGGGATTCTCAAACCTACAGTAAAAACCATTCAGCTCGCCAGCCAGTTGTTGAGTACCAGCAGTGTTGGGGGATGGTCTCCTGTAGTTATTGAGTGTCAGCAGGCCTCTCTACACTGACGCAGGGTCTCTGGCTGTGAAGCTGTTCTCTAGTTTTCAGCGTAGCTCCTCTTTGCTGTTTTGATCTCTTTAGTCAGAGTGTTCCTGGCCTGATTGTACAGGACTCTGTTCCCACTTCTGCAGGCCTCTTCCTTGGTCTGACGAAGCTGCCTGAGTTTCGCTGTGAACCAGGGTCGGCACACAGATGTCCTCACAAAAAACTGATGTAAGATGTCACAGTGTCAGTTCGTCCATGTCAGTGGCTGCAGCTTCAAAAACAATCCAGTCAGTGCAGTCAAAGCAGGCCTGTAACTCCAGCTTTGACTCGTTGGTCCATCTTTTCACAGACTTTAAAACAGGTTTAGCAGATTTCATTCGCTGCTTGTAAGTCGGGATAAGATGAACCAGACAGTGATCAGAGAGTCCTAAGGCTGCACGGGGGACAGAGCGAAAGGCGTGCTTTAATGTAGTGTAGCAGTGAACCAGTATGGTAGTGTCCCTGGTGGGACACTTAATATGCTGTCTGTACTTTGGGATTTCATGGCTGAGGGTTTTTTTTTATCTTTTTTGTTTTTTATTTATTTCCACAATATCACACATTGCAATTAATGCTACATCAGAAGCAGTTGTTGGGGGCAGCATATTACAGAAGTAACAAGTTACAAATTATATTACTTTTTTTTTTCAGCAGCCAAGAACTATAACATATTTCCCACACTAAATATAGTAATATGCAGGGACGTGCACAGGGGGGTTGCTCTGGTTGCCCGGGCAACTGCCCGTTTGCCTTTCCTGACTCAAGTTGCCCTTCCGACTCGCCCTTCCGAGAAAAAAAAATAAAATAAAAAAATAATCGCGATCGCAAAGCCTCATTCACTTCCATTCGGGCACCGAAAGTGAAAGTCAGTAGGGGAAGGGCAAACTCTGTTTAAGTGGCTGCACTGCTGCAGCGCTGCCTGCACGTCAGTCGATTCTGTTCCCTACCGGAATTCCTGTTTCCTTCCTTTATGCAATCATACTACAACAAATCATGCGTAGTTTTGCCCAGTTACCATACGTGATACGTACCAACAGAAGTGAATACGAGCTAGAAGCGCAACTGAATGTACGGGAAGCCAAAGGGTTAAAAAGGATTGTATTTTTTTCCGAAATCTAAGCGTTTTTTATTTAATATTTTATTAAAAGCGAGTTTTCCCCATCTGTCAATTCAATCTAGATTATTTATTTTCAAATAAAAAAAAAAAGGAAAAAAATAAATAAATAATAATGATTAAAAAAAACAATAATCAATAATATAAGGAACTCTTTTTCTCACATGTATTTTGGTGACATTTATATTGTTAATACATTTTGGATACTGTGTTTAGTGCCTTTTTTCAGGTCAGAGCAACTGCCCTTCAAAATTCCTGTGCACGTCCCTGGTAATATGATTGACATCACAATTCAAGTCACTCGAGTTACAAGCAAATAAGATGCAGCATGTCAACTGGTGCTAGATACATTCCAAATCTTTGGCTACACACCAGCTCGATGGCATCACTACCATTTCAGTCCATATCTTGCCAAGGGTGAGAAGCAATTAAAAGTAATTACTCAGTTACTCATCTACATTTTAGAAGCAGTATAAATTATGTAGTACAAAACACATCACTATTCAAGGCTGCAGCTACTACTATAGTACACCACAGTTCAAAATAGCCTGCCCAACCACTGATCAGGAATAACAAGTGTATTCTATTGTGAAAAATGGACTCTTATGAATGGAGCTTATGAATAGGGGTCCATCCCACCACCAAAACCACCCCATCCACCTGACAAGGATTGTATGAGCGGTCCAACTTTAGATACCGGGAATAACCATTCTTTAGATAGTGGGTATTTAGAATACAGCTACCTTGAACAGACAAGATTGACAGTCATTGTACCTGGTTTAACCCTCAGCCGCAGATCACTCGGGTTTATATCTCTCCAGTAGTTGTTGCTTTAGATACTTTTTAAATATAGATAATGAGACGGATTGTTTTAAATTAGTATCCTGCTCATTCCATAATTTTGGGCCACTGTAACATACACTGAACCTAGCACTATTAGGGTCCTACATTTGCCTCTTAAGAGCAACTTATGTCTAGTGTCGTGTGCGTGAGAAGGTGTATATATTGGAATGAGCTCACTCAACCTGATTTAAGGGGTAATATCAAGAGTTTTTCAGTATGTTAGGTATTATTCCAAATAATGTTACAATAAGTCAAGTGAGGCTCAAACAATGTCCTATACAGGGACAGGAGTGGGAGCACATGTCTCACTTTAAAGAACAAACCCACAATTTAACATTAATATGTTCCTTAAAGTTTATAAATTGATCTATATATATTCCAAGACATTTAATTGCATCCACTCTTTGAATAGCTCTTCCGTCTATGTTTAATTTAATGTCACAATCACTGTACATATGGATACTGGAGCGAAAAACAATATAAAAAGTTTTACTAATATTTAGGGATAGTTTGTTGCATTTAAACCAAGTATCTATTTCTGCTAGTCTGTCATTTAAGAGTTTTTCAAGATGATTCAAGTGTTTGTGGGAAACAAACAGATTTGTATAATCAGCAAAGAGTATTACATCACAGGAGCAATGTACAAAATCATTAATGTAAAAGAATGAATAATAGTGGCCCAAAAATAGATCCCCGTGGAACCCCAAGTACTATATCTTCCAATCCAGAGTCTGCCATCATACATAAACATAGTCCCTGAACCACTGGAGAGCCACTCCCCTGACCCCGTAGTGCGACAGTTTTCCAAGTAAGATTTGAAAGTCAATCGAATCGAATGCTTTTGAAAGATCGAGAAAGACCCCAATACTGGCTTTCTTTCTTTTCTGTGGTGAATAAAAAGGTTTAAATTTCCAGATTGGATAAAGAGCAATGGAATATTGTGAGCAGTTGAAAGTCCAATATTACTTCTCTAGTAAATGTTACCAGAGAGGGAAGGCAGAAATGCCATCCAGATTACACCCCATCCCATGGTCTATAAGATCATTATTATGTTTATAGAGTCGCTGTCCTGGTAGAACCACATATCTCTAAACAGTAGGAAAACCAACTTGTTTTCAGCTTTGTGACGATGCATTTTCCAGCTGATCCAAGGAGGTTTAAATAGTTTATTTAGCTTAAAAAGCACATAAAAGAACACTTAATCCAAACTCACAGCAAGAAGGTCGTGGGTTCAAACCCCGGTCCTGTGTGGAGTTTGCATGTTCTCCCCATGTCTGCGTGAGTGGTGGGTAAGCGTGAGTGATTGTTTGTCTATGTGTGGCCCTGCGATCGACAGGGACCTGTCTAGGGTGTGCCCAATGTCAGTTGGGATTGGCTCCAGCCCTCCGCGACCCTAAGCAGGATAAGCGGTTGACGATGGATGGATGGATGGTATTCACTGGACAGGAAGGTTATGAAAGGATGTAATCTGAAAAGTAACTAAAACTTTCAAGACACGTAGTGGAGTAAAAGTACAATAATTGCCTTTGGCATATTGTGGTATAAAATAAAAATACTTGTACTGAAGTACAACCTTGCATTTGTACAGTACTTAGTGAATGTGTTTATTTACATTCCACCACTGGAATACCAATCAACAATTTAGTTTTCTGCTAATTCATGGTCAATCTCGACTGAACACAAGAGATGAAACTTTCCAGTCTTGAGTTCACAGGTTCAATTGTTGTAAATTTATTTCCCAGAAATGGGCCGATATGTAACCGTGATTCCTAGAAAAGTACTGGAAAAGTAGAGTGTACTTTGGTAACAATTTCTAGGGAAAACAGAGACAGCGTGCAATTAATTAATTGCAATAAATTGCTAGCATAATCTACAAAGTGTTCTGGTCAGTGAATAGCAGGTCAAATGAAAATGCAGAAGTGTTTCATTCATCTACAGGGCAGGGAAGCTTCAAGTTTTCAATTAGAAATAAATATTAACTTAGGTCTACACAGATCTGTGTCAGTTATTCCAGACAGTTATAGTTCTTCTTTTGAGAAAATTAAACTAAAAAAATTTACTAAAATGTAATACTATCTGAGAACACTGGCACTATTTTTTCTTTAACTAGTAAACCTTTATGTGCCTCCTTCCAGGAAACTTCATAGGACATTTTTAGGACATTTACTGGATCTGTCTTATTAACCATTACCAGATTTTCCTACAGTACAACTTTAAACATTTATACCAGTAACAACATAGCAGCTCTTCTATAACACATCTGTCGTTTCAACTTTGGCCCAGATAAAGACATTCTGAACATATTCATCCTCCATTACGCTTCTGCAGGGGTCCTGGATAAAAACAGCTGCATGAGAACGATGGTTAAATGAGAGGGATGAGATGCAGCATCCAGTCTCCCTAGTTGTCTTAGTCCCAGCCTAATTCCACATTAAAAGGGCCAAGGGGCCATCGTGCAGATTAACTGGCCTTCCCCGCTGAAACGGGTCGACTCCTCGGCTGATGCTGAGAGGAAGCACAGAGCAGGTGTGTCACAAAGGTCAACAGCAATGTTTTTATTTAGAAAAATATCATATCATATATCATATCATGTGGCAGAGCACTTCGTCTAATAACACCACTGAACCGGATCACTGGCAGTCAGACCAAACTACTTACATTCACCAGGTTAAAAAGAAAGCAGTGGCTGGTGCTAGAACAGGGATTTCATTACATTTTTCAGCTACACAGAGCACATCAGTGTGTATATATATAAACACAGAACATGTTGTAAATCAACAACAGTTCATTTGGTTGCAATGTAATGTGCCAGAAAGCTTTTTTTATCCCAAAGAGAACTGACACGCTTTGTCCCTATTCCATCCATAACCATATGGCAATCACACCTCCTGCACAGAGAGAGATCAAGTCCATAAGGGGGAAAACAGTCAATGCATAGGAGGCAAAAGCAATGACAACGTCCCTCCATACACAAGCAGCAACAACACTGAGCCACACGCACTAAGAAGATTAATGCATTTATGGAAAAGCTGTAGAACCTACATTTGGAGTTGAATGAACAGACACGAGCAGAGAGGACATCTGTTTAGGAGATAACTACAGGAGCTCTTATCTCCTTTAACTTTACACATAGATGTGATTGAAAATACAAAAAAACAGTAACAGACTATGTAATGCTAGGAATATTACATAATATTTATTTAATTTGAGTATTATGCAACAAAAGTTGAAGGTTCACATAAACATTTTCATCACATCGCCACAGTAATCCATAGTTTGAAATCAACACCCCCCTCTGCGAACGTACAGCTTTGGCATAGCTGTTTATGAACCAGTTGAACAGATATGTGGTTCATCTATAAATGTCATAGATTATCGTATATAAACAGCTCATGTGAAAATAAATGCTGCCACGTGGACATCAGTCTTTTCTTCTGTGGATATGTTTGGCAGAGCAAACTCACACCAGTAACCTCACAGGCAAGTTAGAGTATTCTCCAATGCTTTCAATGATAAATGAAAAAATCTTTTATCTTCTCAGCAATTTGAAAAGCTACTCCTTGTTGTTTGCTGTGGGACAGAAAGCAAACCCTCATTTCCACAGTTCTCATGTGCAAGAAAGACAGAAATGAATATATGACTGGCCAATGAAACCAAAAATGAGCCACACTACAAGGAAGCAAAGAAGTGGCTGGCTTGCCTGGGCCCACTGCCCTCCGACCCCTGCAGAGAGCAGTTCGTCTTCAGGATCCAGCAGGGTCCCGTTGCGAAAAGGCTCTCTGTTCCGTTCCCTATCTCCTCTCTGAGCTCCTGCTGGAGCAGCTTGGAAACGAGGCTGTTGAAGCGGTTCTCCGTGGTGGAGACGATCTCCAAGGAGGCCGTGGTCAAGTTCAGCTCTCCGGGGTCCACGCATGTGCCGTTCATCTTGGTGAACTCCACCATGCTGAGATCCAGCCCCGCCACGGAGGAAGGTGAGGCACAGGGGATGTCGCGGACCAGCTTGTAGTTTTCCATCCACTCCTTCAGCCACTCGAGGGAGCAGTCACACTCCCAGGGGTTCCTGAACAGGTAGAGGCGGGCCAGGAAGTAGATAGGCTGGAAAACAGGGAAGGGGAGGGTGGTGAGGTTGTTGCTGTTCAGGTGGAGCGTGATCAGGCTGGTCAGGTTCTCAAAAGTGCCTTCTCTATGTATAGCAACTGGTTCCTGTCCAGGTACAGGACCTCCAGCTCTACCAGATCACTGAACCAGGTCTTGGACACATTGATCAACTGGTTTCCCCCAAGGTTGAGCATCTTGAGGCGGCTGAGGCCCTTGAAGGCGAGCTGGGGCAAAGTACACAGCAGGTTGTCATTGAGGTAGAAGTTCTCCAGCCGCACAAGGTCCTGGAAAGCCCGGTCATGGATCACGTTGATGCGGTTCTCCTGGAGGTTCAGGTACCTGGGATACATAATCAGAGAACATGGAATTGATTTCCATAGCTATGCCGATGACATGCAACTGTATGTTATCACCTTATGACACCAGTCCTATTTATTCTTTTTGCTTCTTTTACATCAAACTGTGGATTCGAACCACTGCACAAAGGGCCGGATTTACTAACATCCCAAATAAAGTACTAAATTGAGTACTAAATTGAGTACTAAATTGCGTGTGCATTCTAAAATATTGCACGGGCAATTGTAGTACCTGTTATGGGTGATTAACTAAGAATTATTGTGTAGATGACAACAGGAGTAAACACAATGGAGGTGGCAGTATTTAAATTAGGTTTTGCGTGTTTTAATGGTTTCCGCAATGGAGAGTCGGGAGGGAAAGCAGCCACTGGGTAAAAACCTTGGTTTGTTTCATTCTGTGGATCCCAAGTATGTGGAAATCGTATGTATCTGCCCATCCTGCCTGAGATGGCACAAAGTACTTGGGACAGCACACATGAAAGACTGCTTTGGGAAACCCCAGCAGAAACAGCTACAGTATGCTGGAATGACCCAGACGTGAGGAAATGCCAGCAGATTGTGCTTCATCCAGCCAGATGGATCCACACTGTGCTCGGTCGCACTGCGATCTCCTGGCCCTGGCCCTGTACGCCCCAACACCCCATTCCCTCTCCGATACCTACAATGGGTTGTGTCGTGCACTACTGCAGCTGGGGGCTCTTCACAGCGCCTCGCAACTTTCTAAATTCTTCCATCTCACGGAAAAAAGAAGTCAGGTCTTTATTGGCATGAATGTTAATACAACAGCATTGGAAAAGCTAAAAGAAAATACACAAAACAATTCAATTCATATAGTTCATCAAATTAATAAAATAAAATAATTGTATTTCTATATATTGGATATATAATATCTAATATTGTTAATTTCTCCACGTCTTCTTTGATTACGCCTGTGTCTCCTTCTGGCAACAATAACAGCAGCCATCTCTTTGCAACACTTGGCGGTTTGCACCTTCCTTTCAAACGTATTAAATACAGATGCCGTTGCACTCACATGAAATTGCTTTTAGGCTTGTTAGATCACAGTGCGTCTAGTAAATAAATGTATTTGCATGTTACCCTCCCATTACTTTGCACAATAAAATTGAAACGGCCCAAATTGCATATTCATTAAGGCAAATCTTGAACTTTTGAAAGACGTCATTCTCCATACACACCGTTAGTAGATCAGCTTACGTGCTAATTTGCTGGTGATATCAAGTTTGCACACGTTTTTACTCACGCAAATCTTTAGTAAATCTGGCCCAAAGAGTGCAGCTAAATCTCTGACACAAAATAACAAGCACCTAGTAAAAGATCTTTGTGGACCCAGATCTAACCCTTTGAATCACATATCAGTTTTGTCACAATAAATGTCTTTTACCACCTCGGAAATATAGCTGAAGTACAGCCGTTCCTCACTGAAACAGACACTGAGAGACTAATTCCACACTTTTATTACCAGACTCGACTATTGCAACGCACTCTTCTCTGCTCTACCCGAGAAGCCCATGAATAAGTTACAGAACATTCAGAACACTGAAGCACAGGTATTGTTCTTAAGTCCCTTCATTGTTTGACAGTCAGTTTCAGAATAGATTTTAAGATACTTTTAGTAGTCAAATCACTAAACAGACAAGCGCCTCAGTATCTATCAGACTTGCTCTTATCATATGTTCCCATTGACCCTTCTGATCCTCTGGCACTGGCTTTCTAGTAACCCTGATGGACAACAAATTACGAGAGGCAGCTTTTAGCGGAAAGGGTCTTAATATTTCTGATTTCTCTTTTATGTGTCTTATTATATTTGTATTTATCTTTTTTAATTGTCTATTATATATTATATATAATATATTATTCTATTTTTATTTTCTGAAGTTATCTTACCTAATAACTTTTCAATGCAGACTCTTTTGTAACTGTCTTTTCTTGATTCTTGATGTCACGCACCTTGTATTGATATTTTGCACAAAAGGCAAAGAAAGTCTGACTGATTGATAAGAAGCGGACAGAGATGTTTAAAAGACTGAATAAAGGACTTTTGGGTGATGTTTTGCTAAATGAGCCCTTCATAGAGCTACCTAATCAGGTCCTTTCAGGTGTCAGCATATCTTTAACTACGGTGACCCCATAAGCCCAAATACAAGCAAAAGGGAAATCACAAATATTAAAGTGAATGCTCTCCAAACCCAGAAATCCTGTATATATTTGAAAACACATGCGCACCAACAGAAATGTACTCCAAATTAAAACATATTTTCTGTCATCAAAAAACAAAAACAAGAAATGAACAAGAGAGTAATCATCGAAACTTTCCCATCCAGACTCCAGGTAGTGGGAAAACCATAGACAGTGTAAAAGAAGTGGATGTAGTAACCGTGACGTTACCCTTGGTTTGTGGATTACCGTTTTGAAGCCCCAAGTTTGGCATTTTGGCCATTGCCATCTTGTTTTTTGGAACCAGAAGTGACCATATTTTGATGAGAGGGTGGATCTAGCTAGCTTGGTTAGCAAGGTAATTTACGTTAACTGTGATATTCATTGGGATGCTAATGTTGGCTACCAAAAAACAGGCTTATAACAAAATATACTTTCCTGGAAAAAATGTGTAGCCGATTCCTTAAAATGTATTTTAGAAGAACCAAATGCTGAATAAGACATTTTAGGCAACTAAAATGTTACAATTAAGTTTCATGACTTGCCTCTATCCTAAAGCTTCCCCTGCTTTCTGGTCTATTTCCCTCTAAATGGGACCATAATTTACTAAATGAACATCATGCTGTGTTAAAGAAGACTTGAAACTAGCAACTGAGACCATAAACTCATTAGGAAAGTTTTACTGAGGTAATAAATCAGGTGAAAAGAAGCCTCATTTTCTCATAGACTACAATGAAATCCGTCGCCCCCTGCTGGACATTCTACAGAATGCAGGTTTAAGGCACTTCCGAATTGGCTTCACATTTCAGATCCAATGTTGCCACTTGGGAAAATACCAAGTGCTAAAAACAAGATGTGCAACACCGTCCTAAGAGGCCAGTATCTTAAAAGATTGGGCTAGTTATTCTATATTTTGTTCTTATTTCGTGCCATCCCTCTGTCCTATTATATTATTTTTCTTTCTTAATACATTTGCTTGATGTTAATGCACATTTTGTGTGCTAGTGAGTAAACAGTATATTGAAGGTGAGGAGTCCAACTGCAGTTGAGGGCAAAACAGTTAACTCAGTTTACTACCAAATTCGCCTTTGGGGTTGAGGCTTACGTCTCTCTTTATGTATTTTTATGTACTCAGGTTTGTAACAACACACTACTGGTAAATTAATTGGCAAGACTTACTTGAGACTACCCAGGCCCAGTAGGGAGTTGTATGCCACCGCCTCTATCTTGTTCCTCTCCAGGTAGATGTCAGTCAGGTTCTCCATGCCTCTGAAGGCTCCTGGGATCCTCCTGAAGTTGTTTTGAAAGAGGAGCAGCTCCTTCAGTGCTGGTTGCTCTATGAAGATGCGATCAGGGATGCTAAAGAGGTTAGCGTCTGACAAGTCCAAGCGTACCAGCTTCTTCAGCCCAGTGAACGTTCGCGTATGAAGGTAACTGATGTACTCATTGTGCGCCATTTTCAGCTCCACTAAGTTGGAGAGGCCCTGCAGGACAGAGGTTCAGCTGTGACTCGAATATGCAGATTTGAATATGTAGTTTCACACACTGCTGTTCAATTCACAAGACCCCAAACTACAGATACCTTCAGCTGAACGCTACAGATTTAACAGTCCTTGTGTGTGTTACACATCAATAAGACAACATTGCTTCTCTGCAAAATAGTTTTTTGCAGCACCATTTGCTTGTTTGCAGGATAAAGCATAACAAGTTAAAATACATTTCTGTGAAAAAGCCAAGTGATGCAGATCAGGATTCAAGGATTTCTTAAAGAGGCAGTAGCAAACCTAGCGGTATATAATCATGCAGATAGCTGTTGTTATATTTGCTCAGGTTCAGAGGCAAATGGAGTTTTATTTTTGCAGTTTAAAGCGCTGAAAAGGGTAACATTAAAAATGTGGTAGGAAATACTTTACAGTCACAGCTGTGTATTATCCCGATTAAGCAGGACATTGTTTCTGGGTAAAGCTGTTGTGGTTTTTCAAATGTAATCTTGTGATTGTTTGAGCATTACATTGAGCATAGATATCTTAAAATCCTGACACATAAAACCAAAACTGTCCACAATGCTGGGTGACGCTAGGGGTAAGTAAGAAAATGTAGGATGAACCAACCCTTTAACATCAACATTTTTAAATGCTTTTGGTGGATTACGTTTATTAAACATGTTTATGTATTGTTATGTATTTTGAGGCAGCTGCTAAGAATCATTTGTTATTAAAATCTAGAAGTAGTGTATCCTTAACAGAGGTGTCTGCTGTCTGAGAGTTTTTTTCTTAGATCTTAAATAGTTTAATTTTAATAAATCAAATAAAGCATAAGACATGTGGGTCACCATTTTTATAATGACAATGTTTATCCTGCTGCAGGTAACTGCACATTATCCCCCTGGTGTCCATCACAGAAAAAGCAAGGGACGTCAACCTTGTCCTTCATGTAATGAAACCTGTCTGTCCCAGGCTATTACACACTGAGAGTGCCGCTCAAGCAACAACAGGTACAATTCTGGACATATTTTCCCCTAAAATCCACCAAATTTTGTTTTTGTCTTTTAAAGGAATAGATTAAAATATAAAACAAATGACTGAAAAGGAACAGACATTACTTGGCTTTTCTTTTTTCAGTACATGTTACTAAAACATGCATTACATTAGGTCTTCATCTCTTCAAGACAACAAAGAGCCAAACTCAGCAAACCTTGAAGGCTCCGGGGGTAATGAAGGAGATGTTGTTGTGGTCCAGAGAGAGGGACTTGAGGGAGGGTAGGGTGCCGAACGCCCTCTCCGACAGGAACTTGAGTTTGTTCTTGTCCAGGTTGATGGCGGAGGCCTCGCAGGGGAACTCTTTGGGCAGCTCAGCCAGGCCGGAGCGGTCGCACAGCACGATGCAGCTCTTCTCCTGCGTGCAGGAGCAGGACGCCGGACAGGCCCGAACACACGCCCACCGGGCCAGCACCGCCTGGGGCAGCAGGCACAGCACAGAGACTAAAAGAAGGACAGAGGGAAGGCACAAATATCAGTCAGTCCCAAATCTTTGCCACAAAGAACCACTGAAAATGTTTTTACTTAAAAAAATCAGGTGTGTGTGCTTTCAATATTGTAAGTTTTTTAAAGAAGCAAACAAAAGAGCATTATGGAAATCTAATTTATTCGCTGTCTTGCAGTTAGATCAGAAGACTGATGTCACTCTCATATCTGTACTCTAAATATTAAGCTACAGCCAGCAGCTGGTTAGCTTAGCTTAGCATAAAGACTGGAAACAGGTGGAAAAAACTAGCCTGGCTCTGTCCAAAGGTAATGAAATGAAAGCTCACTGCAAGTTGTTTCTTGTTTATTTAATCTGTACAAAAAAGTGTATAAATGAAAAGTCGTGTGTTTATGTGTTGGACTTTGTCTTGGCCTCGAGCAGTGAGTCTTGTCATCACTGTGAGGTTGCTAAGCTAAGCTAACCAGCTGTTGGCTCGATATTTATAACATTAAGAACTATTCTTTTTTTTTAACTACTCCTGCCCAAGCTGCCAGAGTTTCTACACACACACAAAGGACACAACATCTTCTGCTGACAGTGAACTGGAAGTAAGTCTTTGATTCTAACTCTTTTGTACTTTGAAACGTCAAAATTAAATGAATCTTCTTCCAGACAGCTGACAGCAGGAAGAACACCAGGTGTGTTTAACAATTCAAAATGCTGTGAAAAACGTTTCACTCAGGACCGTATGAAATGATCCAAAGCACTAGAACAGCTACTAAATGGACCTTGCGATGTCAAATGTTTTACTTTAGTTTTTCTCGACATTTTTCCAACAGCCTCCCAGTTTCGACCAAAACGAATTACACATATTCTGCAATGAGATTTGAGCTCCTGAGTCTAGAATTTGTCTTTGTGGTTTTATTGCAGCAGAATTAAGGGACAAAGTTTCTTTAGGAGGGTCGGGTTCGAGTCACAGCACAACTCTTTACGCTATTTGCCTCAATGAAACTTAAAAATCTACAAAACGCATCAGCATCAGTAAATAAAGAAATTAACAGAACATACTTACACCTTCCCAAGGTTAAGGGTCAGTAGATGCAGCTGAACTGGCTGCAGTAGCTGCAACGTATTACTTCGGGGCAACTGTGCCCGTCAAAATGGCGCCCACAAAAAGTTTTTTTGCCAGCCACTGGCTCGGACTGTTACACCAGGTGTCTGACAACATGGAAAGGATCCCTACGAGGGACTCCCGGCAGTTGCCTGAAGGAATACATTGCAGCCTGAAGCATCTACTGCAGTGATTCAAAACCTGAGAATAGGGCCCAGGTTTAAAAATACACACATTACCCTTTAAATGCTTGCATTGATTTTTGCAGCAGCACAAGGACACTGCTGGAGTAATGATTTGATGTCTGCGTCACGCTGAACGGCGGGTCGACGGCCGAACTGTCTCTTTGGCAGCTGCTGGTGAAATGATGATGTGATTAAGAAAGAACAGCTTATATCAGAGATTAGCCCCACAACAATAGGTATTGTCTGTGCCTGGGATTTCACCCTCGATCCAGTTCACGTTAGCTCGAGTCTGGCCCTGCCTTTTAGTCTGATCAGCCAGTCAGTCAACCCTAGAGGATGAAATGGCTTCGACGGAGGCATTTCTGGATGTTCATTGAAAGCAATTTTTACATTCAGGAGCAAACCAAGCTGAGATGGGGTATAATTAATTATTATTATTAAACACAGTGTGGGGAAACGTTTCTTTCACAGAGTCAGTTGAGGCTGTGAGACCATTTTTTACAGCTGAGGAGGAGAAAAACAACAGAGGGAGTGAAGGGATTGAAACTGACCAGTGAAAGTGAGGACAGCCATTACTGTAGTCTCTCATCTGGGACATGCCAGGATTAACGGAGGTCTGAAATGGCACAAGAAGAGCACAGCAGCACTTAATGATGAACTGTTATGAATTATATAAATATGGGACAAAGCCAGTTGCTGGGAGTCTGTAAGAGATCTAGATTCAAGGACACAGTTTTAGCATACCTAACTTGGTCTGGTTATAACAAGGAAGCCCACAGAGTTCCAGTCTTATATCCTCTTTGTGGAAGCTAATTCACTGTGTATCACAAGACCAATCAGAAATGGATGAGAAATGGAAGCAACATACCTGCAGATCTTTCCAGGCAGTTGCATCTACGCGGGTTAAAAGTCACCGTCCGGATACTCGTGCATGCGTCCATCCTGCCACACATCAGTCTGCACGGTGCTCCTTCAACAGCACAACTGAGCAAGCTCACTGGACGCTTCTGCCTGACACAGTTCTCCAGCTAAAGTGTACGCGTTTGTGTTTTTACACTTCATCCTCACCCCCCTCCACACACCCACCCACACACACACACACTACCACAAAAAAGCCATCTCTTAATGGCAGTCAAATCCCCTGGATGGAGTGGTGGAGTGGTGGAGGGATGGAGATGGAGATGGGCGGCTGGCAGGATTACAGAAGTAAAGCGAAGCTCTCAGATCAAACCGCAGAGGTGGAGAGGTAACTTAGAAACACAGATTACACCAACTCAAGTTGGACATAAAACTTATCAGAAATGGAGATGCTGAAATGGATTAGGGGATCAGAACGCACATCAGTGGTGTGAGCTGAGGAGAGAGGCGATCAATACAACTTGTTTAACGCTACAGATTACTCTACTGTCCACAGGCCATCTTCCTCCAGAGAGCTGAATGTGGTCACTGCACACCTGGATTCACCCCGCTTCACTGACCTTTATTTTCAAAATGACACAGAAATTATACAACAGGGTTTTTTTAATGGATGCCACCGGCTCCGTGGTTACGAAACCTACTCAGTAACATTAGAGACCACGTGACTCGTCAGGAGTAACAAGAAAAAACTCCCAAAATTGAAGCATAGGATGTCTGCTCACTGCCTAAAAAGCTCCCACAGACGGCTAAAGTGGAGATCATCTGTGCAGGCATAAAATACAGGTCAGGTATATAAATTTGTCACTTGAAAGTTCAGCACACATGCCATGCCGTCATTTCTGCACATCTGGTGACCGTGGGAAGAGACGATGTCAGCGCTGTGACAGACAGGACTGGATTTGGGTCGACTCGGCTCATCTGGTCTGACTGCAGCGGAAGAAGTATTGTAGCAAAAGTAGGGGAGACATTTTCCTTCATAACTCCCAGACTACTTGACATATACTAGTTATCTTTTGATTCAAGAAACATATATAGGTGCAGTAATTATTAAAACAAGACAAGATCATAATATTATCTTAAATGCAATAAAAACATTAAGTCATGTTAACCCACTGTATCTCCAATAAAAGCCTACCTCAAAGTAATCACTTTACTGCTGTCGTATCTAATAATGTTACTATAGAGTTTTTGTTTGCTATACGGTTCAAATTATTTTAGATGTCAGGCATCTTCTGCTAAGTTCTCTGTTCAAACTTTATAAAATTGCTTTTGACAAGTGAACTAATGGTTTTACTGGGTCTTATCCAATCAAACCCCTTTAAATCAACTATACAGACAAGCTGAGAATGAAGGGAACTTTGCTTTTGCAGACATATATAGCATGTATGTTAACTGCTGATTTATGTTTATAATAAAGCAAATATTTATTTTAAAACACCCTTTTTAAATGCAGTTTTAAATTTAAGTTTAGTGATATATGTCCATTTTCTAACAGAAAGGTATGTCAACACCGACAAACAAGCTGCTTATATCAGGTCATGTGTTACAGTTCCCCGACGTTGCAGCCATGATAAAATCTTTTATGCAAGCTAGCCACACCTTTATTAGCAAATAGGTTGCTCATGTTGATTTTAATCAATAGCTTAAAGATAAAAATGCATGGAAGTTTATATTCCTTAGACTGCAGAAATAAAATACTGTACTTCTAGTAACTTTAACACCTCAAAATGATTTTTTCTTCTGCTGAGGTGAAATAATCCTGCGTGTTTATTTGTTAGAATGAAAACACTTTTTGGAATAAAGGCCAGTTTGGTCGTTTGCGGGGCCATGGCCTAAACTGGTTAGCTTTAGGAAAAGATCAAACTGTTGGTTCAAATAAATACGTTAATCCAGGAAGTTAACTGCAGTTATTACGCGTTATTTTCTCTCCTGCCAGAGTTGACAGCTCTCATTTGACGGACCAGCTTTGCGTTGAGTCCTGCCCCCTAGTCTGCCTCTGATTGGCTAACCCTAACCTTAAGGCCCTCTTGGCCTTCTACTTCTTAGGCTCTGTGCGGTGGTGAGCATTTATACTTCTGTGTTGGTGTGTGCGTCGCTCTGCAGTTACACCGCCACAACAGTAGTTTGGGTTTTGTTTTATGTTCCCCTGTGTTGAGTTTCTTCTTCAGCGAGAAAACCTGGGTGTATTATTTGACTGTGACCTTTCCTTTACAAAATAACATGTTACAAAAGGTTGAAACATGTTTCAAATCAGTTCACAAACATCTAAAATAAAGAAAAATGTAGGTCTTCTCTCTCTCGGCCTGATCTCAAGGTGGTCATCCATGCTTTCCTTTAAATCTAGGTTTGATTACCCAAACTCATTATAATCAGGGTTAAGGTAAAAAAATAAACAATCTCAGAAAGACAAGTCCACATCAGTCCCGTTTCAGCCTCCCTTCACTGGTTACCAGTAAATTATAGGACTGATTTTATGCTTTTACTGATCACTTTTAAAGCACTTTATGGTTCTCCCAGCTGCATTTCTGAGTTGCTGCTTAGATCCTCGGGCAGGGCCTCTCAGCTCTGCAACTCCCTCCCTGAGAACCTGAGGCTTGGAGGACCGGTGATATCTTTTAGATCAAGGATTTTATTAATTTGTAGTGCACAGTTTCCAAATGTTTATTCAGGTCATCACTGTTGGGTGAATCTCCAATAATAGTGTTCAAATTCAAAGTAGATTTTTTAGTTGAGAGGGGTTTGGAGTAGGATTTAAATTTCATATACACTGCTCAAAAAAATAAAGGGAACACTAAAATAACACATCCTAGATCTGAATGAATGAATTAATCTCATTAAATACTCCTTTCTTTACATAGTTGAATGTGCTGACAACAAAATCACACAAAAATTATCAATGGAAATCAAATTTATCAACCCATGGAGGTCTGGATTTGGAGTCACACTCAAAATCAAAGTGGAAAACCACACTACAGGCCGATCCAACTTTGATGTAATGTCCTTAAAACAAGTCAAAATGAGGCTCAGTATTGTGTGTGGCCTCCACGTGCCTGTATGACCTCCCTACAACGCCTGGCCATGCTCCTGATGAGGTGGCGGATAGTCTCCTGAGGGATCTCCTCCCAGACCTGAACTAAAGCATCCGCCAACTCCTGGACAGCCTGTGGTGCAACGTGGCGTCGGTGGATGGAGCGAGACATGATGTCCCAGATGTGCTCAATTGGATTCAGGTCTGGGGAACGGGCGGGCCGGTCCATAGCATCAATGCCTTCCTCTTGCAGGAACTGCTGACACACTCCAGCCACATGACGTCTAGCATTGTCTCGCATTAGGAGGAACCCAGGGCCAACCGCACCAGCATATGGTCTCACAAGGGGTCTGAGGATCTCATCTCGGTACCTAATGGCAGTCAGGCTACCTCTGGCGAGCACATGGAGGGCTGTGCGGCCCCCCAAAGAAATGCCACCCCACACCATTACTGACCCACCGCCAAACCGCTCATGCTGGAGGATGTTGCAGGCAGCAGAACGTTCTCCACAGCGTCTCCAGACTCTCACATCTTTCACATGTGCTCAGTGCGAACCTGCTTTCATCTGTGAAGAGCACAGGGCGCCAGTGGCGAATTTGCCAATCTTGGTGTTCTCTGGCAAATGCCAAACGTCCTGCACGGTGTTGGGCTGTAAGCACAACCCCCACCTGTGGACGTCAGGCCCTCGTACCACCCTCATGGAGGTCATTTTGCTCTGGCAGTGCTCCTCCTGCTCCTCCTTGCACAAAGGCGGAGGTAGCGGTCCTGCTGCTGGGTTGTTGCCCTCCTACGGCCTCCTCCACGTCTCCTGATGTACCAGCCTGTCTCCTGGTAGCGCCTCCGTGCTCTTGACACTACGCTGACAGACACAGCAAACCTTCTTGCCACAGCTCGCACTGATGTGCCATCCTGGATGAGCTGCACTACCTGAGCCACTTGTGTGGGTTGTAGACTCCGTCTCATGCTACCACTAGAGTGAAAGCACCACCAGCATTCAAAAGTGACCAAAACATCAGCCAGGAAGCATAGGAACTGAGAAGTGGTCTGTGGTCACCACCTGCAGAACCACTCCTTTATTGGGGGTGTCTTGCTAATTGCCCATAATTTCCACCTGTTGTCTATTCCATTTGCACAACAGCATGTGAAATTGATTGTCAATCAGTGTTGCTTCCTAAGTGGACAGTTTGATTTCACAGGAGTGTGACTGACTTGGAGTTACATTGTGTTGTTTAAGTGTTCCCTTTTTTGAGCAGTATACTATCTGCAAGATATTCCTCTGTGTTGGGTTATTTTGTAAAAAAAAAAAAATATGGTTTACATTTTGTATGAGCTTGTTATTTGCAAGTGCTTTCATCATTTCAAAAATGGTTTGAACATTTTCCTTTGTTTTTGGCCTACATCCTGAAAGGTTTTAAATCTTTGATCAAACTTCATAACTTTTATAAGTGTTGTATATATCATCTCATTAAATGGCAGATAAACTGAGCAGATCATGTTTGGAGTTGGAGCTGATTGATGTTAAAAGCAGTAATTTCACTAAAATTAACTAACAGAAACGAGGTGTCAGGAGACTGTACGAACCAGTTGAGGGAGGACAAGTAAATTGGTTGAGTAAATTGGATGCTACCAAGCAGACTAATAAATTGTTGCAGAAATCAGTACTAACCAGTCAGTAGTGAAAATACTGGCAGGGAGAGAAAAAATATAAATACCCACCAGATAGAAGTCACCTTTTTTGGTGAAGGGTCTAACAGTTACACCCTAGAGAAGGGGATTGAGGGCCACATGTGAAGAACTTGTGAAAACAAAGTTAACACGTGGCCCTAAACCTCTTCCTAACACCGGTGTGGGATAAATAACACAATTGACACATGTGAATTTACAAAGGAAATATTTATATATACTTTGTTTTTCCCTCTTCAAAAGAAATGAAGCTCATCCATCTACACCAAATTTAGTTTTGCTGCCCATATGCCTTGTGTCCACACAAGGCAACAGGCTGCTTGCTACAAGTCTTGTCTGCACAGCTACAGTAAACAAGTCTTCATGAAACATGCTTGATTTTCCTGGATACTTTTTGCATTCAAACATTTTATTTTGGTAAAATCATACAATTGCACAGCTGAGTGTTTCCCATGCAGTGCAGTAGCCTAGAAGCTAATACAGAAAGCAAAGTCTACGTCTAAAGATCTCTAGGGTTCTCAAGAGAATGTGGAACAAGTCTCGAGTTCTGCATTGCAAAAATATGCACAGAAACAATCCTGTTCATCCCAAAACTGCACCAACAGCTGCCTTCAGACCCGGTCCACATTCAAGGAGAACTCGAAGAGTAATTTCTGCAAATACAACAATGAGAATAAACCACATGTTTGTTTCTTTAAGGATTGCCATGTGCCAGACATTCACTGGAGAAAAATAATCAGGTCAAATTAGAGTAAAGAATCAATAATGCACACAATTGGAGAATCTGAACACTTCTGCACTGATATGCTTAGGAAATTTATTTGCTCATTTGACAGCTATATTCCAAACCTTGGCATGTTTGTTCATTCCATTTCAAATTTTGGTGACCAATCAGTTTAATCTAATAGAGATGACCAGCCCTGAGGAGGCCCTGAAACAGCTGTGGATATTATTTACTGAGTCCAATGTATCTTAAACATTAAAAAGCTCACACTACCCCGAAATATATAAATTTCACGCATACAGGTGACATTCAACATTCAAGTGCCAGTGTTTTTTGTACTGTCTTTTGGTCAAGTTTCTGAAACTTTCAAAGAATCACTTTGAGGCTTACAAAAATAAATATTTGTCAAAAATGCTTAATAAATTACACAAAACTAGCAGCAAAAGTAGAATCTAGAAATCTGTGCAAATGGCTAAATTCCCCCGACTGCTAAATCCCCTGGTCCCAAATAAATCCTGGTTTAAACGTTGAGAACCCTTCCCCTTTGTAAACAAGCTGCGTTTTTATTTTCCACTATCTCCTCACACACAATATTTGGAAGCTTAAGGACACACATATCCAAGACATCTATATAAAACTCTAGATGTGCAATAAAAGAACCTTTTTGTAAAACTCGATGGGCACGACGTACAAGGGCCTACACACCTAAATCAAGTAGCACCATTCAATCAAGTTCAAAACACTGTCAGTGCATCCGCTTTAGTTCAATTTCTTAAAATAAAAAAAAGGTTTCAAGGCACAACACACCCGATGAGAAAACGGAGAATTTTGAGGTGAAACGTCCCATCTCTCCTCCTCTCGATGGCTGCTCCTCTTTGAGAGGAAAAGCCTGCTCTGGCTTTACGAAGCCACAGATATTTATTTTTTTATACACGTCTGAGCAGATTAACTCTCAGAGGACCTGACAGTACTTTAATGTTCCATAAGGAAGTTGACACTCATCTTTGGCCACCTCCATTTACTACGCAGCAATGGAAACCAAAGCCACTGTTGACGGTGGTGCACCGAAGAACCGTGCCCCTCGTCCCCCTCCCCCCAACCCCAGTGGTCGGAGCGCTGCTCTACTATGCTGAGTTTCCTCGCTGTTCGATTGATAAACCTCAGTGATCATTCACATGCCTGTCTCTTAAAGATGACCCATGCCTCCAACGCAGCTTGAAAAGAGAAAACGTTTGTAATTAAGTTAAGCCTGCGACTCAAGTTCACGTGTCCCTCCCTCCTTGACCAAAAAACAAAACACTTGCAAGCGTAGAATACCATCTGGGCCTCATGGTTGCCGGTCGATTCGGTAAACACTAACACCACGCTATGCCCTCCCGATGCTGTGGTCCTTTATGCGGCCATTTTGAACTTCACTTTCAAGATGGCAGGCATTTTTTGTTGTTGATACATGTTTGTAGAAGAAACAATTCAAAAATCGAAAAAACTGATCCCAGTTTTTCAATTTCGCACACACCTGCACCAAAAATGTCTCAAGTAAAAATAAACAAAAAACACCGCCCACTTAATGTAGCTAGCACTTTGTAACATACTAGCTGCCATAACACTGTCAAGTCAATTGAATAATGTGGAGTAACAAGTTCCAGCAGTGATTATTCTTGTTTAAACCTCAGCAACTGTTGGCACTGAGCTTAATGACGTCCGTGTTTCTTAAGATTACAATAGGAATGGCTATTTCAAAAGACCATCGTATCCATAAAAAGGAGCCTGTCCAGGATAGAGTGAGCAAAGAAAGAAAAAGAAAAATCAAGTGTAACTTTGTCCTTAAGGATTAAAATACGGTTGCTTCACAGAGTGGGCCAGTTTGTATTGACACAAACACCAACGGCTCCATTAGCTGTTTGACTATATAGAAAAGGCTACATGATGTTGCTGCAATAAATTTTTAGTTCAAATGGAATCATGACTCAGAGCCACAATACCCCAGTATTTGCCAAGGTTTGATTAAGTCCAAGCTTATTTTACCTTTCTAATATATATATATATTTCACCAAACAAAAAACAAGTAAAATCAAATTTAGAGCTCTTGGCCATGTTCATCAAGTTAAATGAAGATAACATAAGATTTCCTGTTTAAATTCCAAAAGGCACAGTACATTAACATATAAATGATCCTCAGGTTATTCAATTGGGTTTTTTTCCACAAAAAGAACAAAAAAAATTTTAAGAATGAAAGTCCGAAGTTGCTATCGGACAATGCATGTCAGCGTCCATGCTCACTCTGAGGTGTGCGAATCTCTGCGGTCCCCGGTGCGTTGCACGTGCTGGTGACTTTCCTTTGCGTCGTGCTGCACTTCCTTTTTTAAGAGAAGCGAATGGCAGAGAACCAGGGTGGGTAATGTACTGTGTGTCAGTGAAGCTACACCGGGAGGGTTGTTATGGTCTGGCTTAAGTTAACATGTGGTTTCCATTGGGTTGGCATTGCAACCTACTCCTATGGTGACTAGTTGCCCCACCAATCCACACTTCCAGAGTGGCTGTAATTTCCTCCATAGCCGTCATTGCTGTAGAAGTTGCCACCAAAGCCACCTGTTGAAAGACAAGGTCAGACGTCAGAAACAGAAAATTCATTTAAACTTAATTGACGGTAGGGCTAGGTATCGTTTAAAAACCAGTGCCCTTAATTCAGTACCTTGCAGAAAATACCACCTGTTGAAGCCTTAATAGTTGATTGGTATTATTTTTATGGACAAGCAAGGTGATTTTTCTATTGTTTGAAAGATTAAAAATTATGCTCCTCATCAGGTCACCCACACGCGCATAATCAGAGAACGGATAACAGCTTGGCAGGTGTTGCAATAAAGAGAGCCATTTGTAAACTATGACTTTGCAGTGTTCTATATAGAAAGGTTGATGGTTTTAAGTTGAAAATAAAGCAAAGCACAGGTAAAGCCTGGGGAAATTTCCTTACCTCCACCAAAGCCACGACTTCCTCCATGGCCTCCTGTGCTGCGCCCTCCACGGCTGTTACTGAAGCTCCCGGCGCCACCTGGCGTCTGACGGTAGTCTCTAGCTCCGAAACCACCAGAGAACCTGGACAAGAACAGTTTGTTAGTTAGATGTTAGGCACACATTTTCTGATGACTACAAATTAAAGATGAGAATGACCCACAATACTTTGCTTCACCTGCCATGTGCCCTATACCGACAGGTGACAAGTTAAAGTGTCTTTAGTAACGCGTTTGTCCACCATGTGGCACCAGAACATGAAACTCTACAGGAACATTCTCCCAAAAATTATTTCCTCATTTAGTGTTATTTATATAGTGTTTCGATGTACTTCATCTGTATATTTTTCAGCCATCCACATACCAAAGATACCTGCTTGGTAATTTATTTTATTTTATTATTAACACAAAGCACAAATGTGCTTTAAATGCTTAATTATCTCCTGCACAGTGCACCTGTGTGAAATCTTCTGAATTCATTAGGTTAACATTAATTCAGGTGTTTTCATTTAATTTGTCACCTGTCTGTGCTCACCGACAGATTTAACAAATTGGGTCTATTCACTTTCATTTTCAAAAAATGCCAAACTCAGTCACTCTGATAGATACGACATTGTTTAACTTAGCATTTGTTCGAGAGCACATATGTTTTCCCAAATTCTATTCAGCTAGTTAGTGAAATGTTGCCAATAGAAATAAGGACTACAACTACTAAAGACGCAGGTTGTAAAAGCGGAAAAAACCTTGCCCACTTGGCATTTCGTATGGCCCTGGCTTCCATCTGATATTTGTGTATGTGCTTAATAAAAAATTGTTACGTGTGCGACAATTACCTCTTAGAGCGCCCCCGGGTGCTGCTCTTGTGCTGGTGCTCGTAGGCCAGGCTTTCAAGCCAGGAGGGAACCTCCTGCTTGGCCTCCACCAAAATGTCCAGCAAATCTTTGGTTATGTTGCTGTTTTTGTCGTTAAAGAACGACGTGGCCAGACCTGCACAAAACAGAGCAAGAGTATGATTATACAGAGTCATTAAAATACATAAAGTGTTATTTTAAATTTGGGTAAAAGAAAACAAAGTTCATACCGAGGTTGCCCACACGTCCCGTACGGCCAATACGGTGAACGTATTCCTCAATGTCACTGGGCAAATCAAAGTTAATGACGTGCTTCACATTGCTGATGTCCAGACCTCTAGCAGCCACCTGGGAAAGTAGGACAGTGTTTAAATGTAACGTTCTGACAAGACAACTGGCCAAACTAATAAAACTAAAGTTCATTAGCAACAACTGATAAAAATGTTCCAGTGTTCACCAGTTCAGCCAAAACCACACAGCTCCGTGACCCAGTTGGCCTGGTTTCCTACAGGGTCTTTTCAAAATCGAATAGTGAAACAAGCCTTTAATGTCACCCTTTGAACTTGTCAGGTCATTTGCAAACCTGGATCAAAAATGTATCTGGCTCATTTGAAGTTATAATACTGTAAAATTTCTCTCCAGGCACAAACCATTAAAATCAAAGGCTACAATCATTATTGCAATAATTGTTAAATTCTCTTAAGTATCTTAAAATTAGCTCAATGAACAAAAATCTATCACAAACCCCTCAAATCAGATCTTAAAAAGGGGCATTATGGAGTTTTCAGCAGCCACTAGCGGTGTGGTTTTAAGATTGCAACCAGGTGTGTACTCGCACGCGTGCTGGCTTGAACTCATGAGCAAGCATAATCCAAAACACAACCACTTTCATACAGAAATCCTGCACTAAACGCAGAAACTCCTGCATGCAGGCTGTGGCTTTTCACACAGACACGTTCAGGCTCTGTTACTTAAACATTCTCGGCTCAGAGGCAGATCAACAACGGCTCTGACACTTTCATTCAGCGCAGTGAGACACTGGTACGGTACTCCCGAGAAAAGGCAGAGTGAGAGCTTCACACAACATGCTGGAAACTCAGGTAAACTCCCACTGCAACTTTAGTCATGTTTTTATCAGCTTGAGGTTGAACTGAATAGTTACACCGACCTAGAGGTGGAGAAGCCGTATACTGGAGTATTGGAAATACCACACTAAATCTAAATTGAACGTTAGCAAACAAGCAAACAGTGGAAGGTCCGAGTTAAAGTAGCGTTAGCTGGCTGCCCTGCCTGCATCACTGTAGGCTAGTAAACAAATCCACTTTTGATTTTTACCATTACTTAATTTCTTGCAGACCAAATGAAACACTGACATAATACCAGTGGTACACAGGATAGTTATATGGATCGCGTTAGTTGGTGAAGTAATGTGGAAAGCAATACAACTTTGCACCGGGTAACATTAGCAACTGCTCGGCGTTGCCAGCGAGCTAACGTGACTTTCTTTGCATTTCTAATGTTCACTTTGTTTTTACTCATCTGAATCCATTTGGTTTCAGCATGTAAACCTTTGTTGTGTATCCTTACATGGAAGCGTAATGCTTTTTAAACCTGCATTCTCTCTAACAGCCAGCAGGGGGCGACTCCATTGATTGCACAAAGTAGTGTGATTGTATAGAAGTCTGAGAAAAGGAGGCTACTTCTCAGCTGATTTTTTACCTCAGTCACTTTCCTATTGAGTTTATGGTCTCAAGCCCAATCTCCACCCTCAAAGGTGCATTCCCGGGAAGTCCATGAGGGCTTAGGGCCGCCCCACTGTCAAATGGTCAAGCGCGCAAGGGCTCTGACATTGAGCCCTTTTTAGACCCTTTTCGTAAGTCCGCATTTCTGCAGACTTTGGCTGAGGGAATTGCCCACAGTTCATAGCGTTATGACAAATTACGGCAAATCCGCGTTATAAGAGAAGAATTAAAACTAAACAAGCATTGACACCAACGCTGATGTTGACATTGTAAGATTTTTTCTAAACTTAAGATGGTACATCAAACATGAAATCGGAGGAAGCGACCACCTTTACACACTTAGTTTATTCAACTATTTTAGTTTTTGCTTAATGATGTTTTGACCAAGAATAGTGTATTGACTGACAAAATTATATTGACATAGGAAATAGACCAGAGAGCAGGGGAGGCTGCATTGTGTACATTTAACCAGCGGCACTGAAAAAGCTTTAGAAGTCAGCTGTCTATTTTGTTTTAAGCCCGTCAAAATTAGAATCCTGGTTTAAAAAGAAAAAAAAAAAACCAAAAAAACAAAAACACACAAGCTGGCGACAGCCAAAAGGCCAAACACTTCAAAATGTGGTCTACAAACCAACAGGTGCCGTCATGTTGACTATATCCACCTCTTATTTACCGTCTATGGTTTAAGCTCAGGTGAAAGCTTAATGTAGGAGTAAGAGCAAAGATTACTTACAGCTGTAGCCACTAAGATGGGGCAGCGTCCAGACCGGAAGTGGTTCAGAGCTTCTTCTCTGTCTCTCTGGGATCGATCTCCGTGGATGCTGGTGCAGGCATAACCCTCGTGGTAAAGGAAGTCCTCTAGAGCGTCGGCTCCCTTCTTTGTTTCCACAAACACCAGAGTCAACGATTCTTTGCCTGTGTAGATGGGAAATAGTAAAAAAAAGGGATGGGACAAAGGGAGGAGAGCAGAATGAATAGCATGAAAGGGGGGAAAGAAAATTGGGAACAAGGCTATGGATGGATTTTTTTTTTTTTACAAAAAAAAAAAAAAAAAGGATGGGAGCAGGAACTTAAATTGTCACAAAAAGGGGGGGGGGCAATTGCAAGATCATGATGTAAAAGAACAAACAAAATGACCACGTAGACATGGATACAGGGGTTGCATTAAAAAAAAAGCTTTAAATTTCACTGATAACCATTAACTGTCAACCTTGGCTTTAGGTTTCTGCATACTGAAGATGTCCTGAATAACTTCGTTTAAACTAAGGTTGCACCCATCAGAGTCCTTTAAAACTTTCTGCCAACTGTCTGTCCAACTATGGATCTGAAACACTGAAAATAAACAAACAGTTGTAGCCTAACTAATATCACACCTATTTTTTTATGCTTAAGATTGATCACTGTTGGGAGAACAGAGACTTCTTACTCGCGGTTGTACAGTGGCATTACAGAGTGATCCTTCTTCTACAACATGTCTTTGGCTCAGTGCAGACACTGGCTCACAGGGAGCTCACAAACCCAAGGTCAGTAACAATTAATGTTGGCCAGTTTCCAGTCAAGTTACTCACAGGATTAATGTTAATTTACAACACATTGTATGTGTTAACCATCCGGAAATGAAAATGAGAAGCTGCAAGCTGAATGTTTGTCACACTAATCTTTGTAAAAAGATAGATATAACAGATTTGTTGGCATCTGAGCTCACCAAGTGTGTATTTTGACAGATCAGTGAATCTAGGAGAGAATTTGATTACACAAATTATGGAGCCCAACG
The DNA here is from genome assembly GCF_014851395.1 of Micropterus salmoides. Taxonomy (NCBI): domain Eukaryota; kingdom Metazoa; phylum Chordata; class Actinopteri; order Centrarchiformes; family Centrarchidae; genus Micropterus; species Micropterus salmoides. The sequence goes on from NW_024040596.1 coordinate 28,207,269, forward strand.
CTCACAAAACAGCCTGGCCGTCATTTCAAGCAGCTATACTGATCCATAAATATATGCCCGGATCAGCAGTTTAGACAATTATTGATTTATTAAGATAAAAGCTTGGGACGGTAAAAATGGCTGAGGGGTAGTTGGGGTAGGACAGTTGTAACCAACCCTGCAAATGTTTCTGCACTCTGGCACCAGTCAGGGGAAAACATTTTATTAAACATCCATCAAAGCCCCCGTCTCTCCATACTACTACTACAGCCTGTGAGTACTTTTAAGATAAATCAGACAAGCTAAATTGTCGAGTGGTACCAACCCCTCCCCCCCCGAACTGCTTTACTGTGGTTAATAACTGCCAAGTGCATGCTTTAACAAGCCTGTCCATGACAAATTACACATTGGTTTGCTTTTTATGGTGGCAGTGGCTGTACCAACTGCCATGCCTGTAGATTTCTTTTGGAGGTAAACTGAAGTTACAAAACACAGGACTTCTACATTACTAGGCCAGTAATTGCAAGAGATGACTCGAAGTATTCGTTATCGCTTTCAGAGTTTAAGTGGTCTAAACTAGAAGAAAACAGTCTGTACACTGGAGTAATATGTTGGGGCCATTAAATCTGCCACCGCCACTTGCCTTGTGGAAACAGAGAGCCTTCTATGACAGCCAGCCAACATGTTGAGCCAGCTGACCTTAGTGACCCGGTGTTGATAACACACTGAACACTATGCTAAAAAAAGAACGCCCCTTTCAGTGCAGAGAGAGATTGTACTATTGACTCAAATTTTGCAATTTCACGCTACATCGTGCAAGGCAAATCTTATCGTTCCAACAAGCTCTTACTGGAAAAGAAAAAACAAAACTGAGGCAGCATGTCAGCTGGGGAGGGACAGGATGAGCTGTGGGGATATGATGTTTCTGGCTTGTGGGTCAGAGTGAAGTTATGATGTGTTTATACTTACCAGGTTTCTCTGGGGCCTCTGTCACATTTTCCTGAACCTCACTGGGAATAACTGAGATAAAACCAAACCGGCCAGTAAATGTAAGGCTGCTCAGCACACAGATATAACAGCTTTATGTCATCATAAGTATACCCCTTTAAAACAAGCCAAGCGATTTCAGTGCCTGCTCACCCCTTTTTTTTGATATTTTTTATCTTTCACTGCAAGGTCTGGCTATAAATGAACCACATGTGTTAGCAAAGATGTAGCAAAGTCAAAATTAGCCTGATATGGGGAAGACTGACAAAACACAGGATGATGGGTTAGAGCCCAACGTGCCCTAGGGGAGGACAACATTTTCTTTAATGTGTATGCATTTCTCACCTGTGGCGTTAAGCAGGTCGAGGAGGAAGGACCTCTTGTCGTTGTCCTCTACCCAGACCACCTTCTGGGTGATGTTCTCTGAAGTGGAACCAACACGTCCCACTGCCAAGAAAATGTAGTCCTCCAGGAAGTCACGAGCCAGGATCTACACACACACCAAAGAAAAAAAAAAAGGCATGCAAACTGGTCAGGGCTTTATTTTCCTGGATAATGGTGATTTTTCCTGTTCCAATTTGGACCTTTCCGGCATCAATTTATGGTGGAAGTGTTTTGATTTATTTAAAGGGAAACCTTTGCAAACAGCACCATCATAATCATGTCGGCATAGAGAATAGGGTAAATAATAAACACCTTTAGCAGACTCCCGATTGTACATCAACAGTTAAAACAGACCAAACAAAAGACAATTTAAATACGTAGCTACTTAACCATAACAAGTGAACAAATAAGCAAAATCTGAACAAGTCAGCAAAATGCTCTTATTCTGAAATGCTCCATGTGGATATGTAACTTTAGCCTGCACAGAGCGGAATGGGACGGGCTCTCAGAGAGCTGTATAAGCACACAAAATGACAAATTAAGAACATGTTAACAACGCTGCTGAAACACTTCAATGTGAGCTGACGCCAAACAAAGGCTGCGGCACATCCGCAGGCTTTGTTTGGCCATTAAAATGTTTTCTTCCAGTTCTTTTGTTGTTGTAAAATGTACACGCCCTGTGCTAGCTCTGATTGGTAAGTAGGACCGTAACAGGAGGCGCATGGCACTTGTGATTGGTTAGCAAGTGTGTCACACAAGGACAACAACGGAATGAATTTGTAACTGCATGACTGTTTAAAAACAGGTCAGAGGTGCTGTATAATTAACCTACAATTTAATCGCTGACATCACAATTAGCTAATCGCTTTCTTTCAAATCACAATTTTGATTTAAAAAACGATTCATAGTTCAGCCCTAGCCCATTGTTACGCGAAACATGCTTCACTTACGTGAGGCCAAGTGAAGATGTGCTTTGATGGCGCAGATTGCAAAGTGGAGGAAGATAGAAAATAGCGAGGGGAGAAGAAGTCATTTCATGCTGAAAGATTTCAGAAAGCAGTATCGGCCGATACCGATTACCGAGTCTATTTGAAGCCTTTTATTTATCATGTAGCGTTATACAGTATATTTAATTTGACCTAAAAACAGTGTATTAAGTATGAAAATTAACAGATAAGTATCATGAAATTGTTTATTTTATTGCCAGGAAACATTGGCAACAAATTCCACTCCCTCTGTCTTAGAGACTTAAACCATACCAGCCTTTGCCTGGTTAATGTAAACGTCTTATAGCTTAATACAGCCTTCCTGTGGAATTGACTACAAAAACAAACCGCATCTTTATAAATTGACATCCTGAGTTGATGATAAACTCTGAAGTAGCTGCTTTTTGTTCTGGAAAGCTCAGGTTCTGTGGGCTTTAGCGAGCCAGAGAGAGTCATAACTGTCAGTGACATTTGACAATAAGGTACATTTAAATAAAAGTACAATGTTAATTCCATATTATACTGTTAGTATATCGTTATTACTTCTAGTTACTATATTCATTATAATTTCATATGGTTTACAGGCTATAAGCCTTATATCATTTCAGTGGGTTATTTTTCATTTAATCCTTGTGCAAGAAGCACGGTCTACATCTTTTACACAGACCTACTGCCACTCCACATGACTACTGCAGATCGCCGAAATACCAAGACCACCGGTTTTTCCAGAGGAGAGCGCAGCCAACACTTTAAATACGGCTGCAGATTTTTATTTGATATTAAGGTTAAAGATACGGGAGATTTACAGGGGAACATTTAATGGGAGGATACTGGGTGAGAACAGAAAAATACGTGAGAATCCCAGGGCATTTGTTGTTATTGTTCTCCAACTGTTAGTCCGCGAGTTTGGGTTGTACAGTGATGCGAATTACCCTGCTGATCCCGATAATGTTAGGGCACCAAGCAGCAGGGAAAATAGTTTTTAAATCTACTGCCTGGCACCTTGGTAGGTTCTACTAGATTTATGCCTGCAATTTTATTGCACACAGTCAAACAATTCACTCCAACTGGCTATGGTTATTTTTTTAAAGGACAGTACCAGCAGGTCTAAGACAAGGTTAGAAAAGAAACCCCTTAGCTTCTGATAAAAAATGCATACACTGATGGGACTTTGCACAAAGCACATCCTGATTTGGTTCAAATGTTAACATGCTTTCAATAGTGGTTCCCAACTTTAACAATGGCAGGAAGAACAGGGGGAGGGGCTCCTATAGGCAATTACCTGAATTTCCTTGGGGAAAGTGGCACTGAACATCATGGTCTGACGGACACCTTTAGGCGGCATTGTATCTTGCTCCACAATGCGTCTGATCTGTGGCTCAAAACCCATGTCCAACATGCGGTCAGCCTCATCCAGGATCAAGTAGCTGTAGAGACACATCATAATTAGGAGACACCACAATAAAGATTTAGAGTCAAATAAATTAAAACATCCCCCAGTAGGAATCCTTGAGCAATACTGACTTGCAGTAGTCCAGGCCAATCTTGCCCCTTTCCATCATATCAACCAGACGTCCTGGTGTGGCCACCAGCAGGTGACAGCCTCTCTCCAACTCCCTGATCTGCTGACCAATATCAGCACCGCCGTACACCACGCAGGGACGCACACGGGAGCGATAGGCAACCTAGAACGAAGGAAAGAAGAGAACAATTGAGTTCCAAGATACATTCAATGATCAGGTAAACAATATGATGGTGTCAGACAGTGAGCTGTGTGGATTGTAGCTCACCTTCCTTGCTTCTTCATAGATCTGTAAAGCCAGTTCTCTGGTGGGTGCCAGCACCAGGGACATTGGATACTGCTTACGGCGACCATACCTTCCATTGTCCTGAGGATGAAATGTTTACCAGAACGAGTTAAATGGTAATGCAGGATGAGTTTGATTATTGTGGATTTGTCATTCCCCTCATACCTGTCCGTTGTTTTTGGAGGCCTGCAGAGCATCTCCTGGACCTTCTGTAAAGATCTGACTCAGCACTGGCAGCAAGAAAGCAGCAGTCTTACCAGAGCCTGAAAGCAGGAATCATGAATACAGTTAAATAACCTAAAACTAAATTATAAAAACCATGGAGCCAAACGCATAGATAAATACTCACCAGTCTGGGCACAAGCCATCAGGTCTCTCTTGGACTTGATGATGGGGATAGCATACTTCTGGACTGGAGTGGGACGAGTGTAGCGACTCAAGGTAATGTTCCCCATGATGATCTCCCCCATGTCCACATCATGGAACTACAGAACAACCAGTCATTGCATCAGTATAAGACAAACCTTTTTCAAATGCATCCATGTAGAAACAGGATGGACATTATAACACCTATAAGAATAGGCATCATTGCTTAGTATAGACTTACGCTTTCGATGTGAGGTGGGCAGTTGCTGCCAGTGGCCTCCACGGGAATATCGTCATATTTCTCAAAGTTTATCCCAGTGTTGCCTCCGGAGAACAACTCACTAGAAAACAACGTTTACAAATGTTTAACAAGATGGTTGATAGCATTTGTGAATAAGGCTGAAATATTTGCAAAAAAACATTGCCTTTACAAAGTGATTTGTATAATGCAATGTTGGGCCACATTTGGATTTTGCAATTGGCCATATTGCGATTTGTTTCAAACATTTAGATTAATTGTTCAGCCCTATACGTGAGAAAAGTCTGTCTTACTGTTCCAGGCGCTCATTGGGAGCAGTGGGCTTGGACCAGTCTTCTTCTCTGGAGTCCTCCTGCCAGCGGCTGTTTCCTCCACCAGCAAAGCCTCCACGTTCATATCTGTATATAATGCACACAGACTGTTAAAGCAAGGCCTACACAGCGCTGTACAGTCAAGATCTTTTACTCAAAAAGTGAAAACGTAGAAGCAAACTATACAACATGCAGGGTTATAACTCTACATTAAAGTCAATAGCTGTACTTACACAGTATGAAACCATCTTAAAACAGGTTATAAAAAAAGGTGCCCTCTGCCAGCAGGGTTTTACTACAAGCTAGAAGACCTCCAGCATCTTTGCTAGATCTATCCCCTCTGGTAAACAAGCAATTTTAAATACAAATAAAGCATTGGAAATTCTGTGTCAATTACAAAAAGCTACTTCAGTCTGATCCAGGTTATATTTTAAGCATTTTTGTAAAATTTAAGATATTATAAAACATTAAGATTTAACATAACAAATTTATAACATGCAACAATTTTACACACCTTCCTCTTGAACCTGCCCCACGGTCATTGAAGAAGCCAGTCTTGGACCTATCAGAACGGCCCCCAAAGCTGTTATAGGCAGCATCCCTTTGAGTTCCTCCCCAGTTGCCATCTTTGTTGTCAAAACTGCCCATGCCTGTAACCAACAGATAACAAGGCAGTCAGACGTCACCCCTCTTTCCAGAAGTGGAGCGTAATCTTTCCCTTAAAGCAAAGCGCTATCAGTAATATTAATTTAACTTAAATTTACTGCAAATCCTTTATGCATATGCAGACTAAGCTTCTGATATAGTAACAACTGGAGGGGTGGTGGGGGTCGAGTTTTCAACTTTAACTACACTGTCGCTCTACAATTAGACTTCAAAGCATGTCAGGGTTGCCATGTCCCCACCTGCATTTTGTAATGGTTGATTAAACGAGCCTCCACCCCTGTTACCACGGTAGGCGCCACGCCCACCTCTATCATTGCGAGGGGGTCCTCGCCCTCCAAAGCCACCATTTGTGCGGTTGTCATGGTAACCATTCACGAATCCATTGCTGCGTCCGCCGTCCCATCCAGGTGAGTCTTCATTGAAGGCAATAAAAAGAAAAACCAGAATAAAAAGAGCCGTGTGAGGAAGCGCAAATAAATGCTGCACATGTTAACTCATTTGTGTCAGTAAGCAAGTACACATTTGGCTGTACTCAAAGGAGTCCTTACTAGCCATGAGTCTCTCCTCAAGTTTTCACCTATTGTTTCGCCAAATTTACTGAAAGATGGGATGCAGACCAGAACCTGGGGTGAAAGCTTGCATAATTATCAGAAAAGCATGATTAGCAGAAAAAAGGCTATCACAGGTCAAGTTAATGTCCATTATGAGAAAGTAGGCAAACAATGCAAAGCAAGTTCTACACCTGCACAAGTGAATAGATGCAGAGAAATCAAAAGGTTTTAGATAAAAAAAATAATTCACTGACTATTCACATTATTTGGGTAGAATGACTCCTCTTTACCCAGAGACTACTGAGCCCCGATTCTGCCTGCATGAGACATTTACCACAACAATCTGCCCAGCTTTGGACACCAGCTGAGTGGGGGGAGGGGTAACTGACTTATGATTGCCATAATGCTGCTTCCATCATGATGCCCCCTTTAAGTAAGCACAAGGGGAATGCCTTGTAAATGCTTCACACGCCATCTGTGTGCTGTACATCAGCCTGTAGCTTTGACAAGTAAATGGTGCCACAAGTATTTTGACTTGGATACCCAATCTGAGTGATTAAATTCAGACCGTCTAATATTTTCTAAATCAAGCTAAAAAGGGTAACCATTGGATGGAAGATATAGGGCTCTACAGTGCGGCCATTTTGCTCGCATATGCCCCTAAAAATCGATGCGTGCGAACCGGAAAAATTTACAAGCACAATGTGCGAGTAACTACCATAACTACAACCTACAATAAACCCCCCACACTGCCCGCCGCAACGCTAATCAGTCAAAACATCCCGCCCGTAGTAGCGTGCAGGACGCGATGCAAAGCTGTCAAATGAGTTGGGAAAAAAAGCCACCTAGCCTCAGGAGCACCGAGAGTGTTCCCGGTGAGCGGGTTGCTTCGTTGTAATTTTACACTAGTGGTGGGCTTTATAGTATACATACATTACATACAATGACAATAGCCTACATATAGTAAAATTAAATTTATATTTTAACATGCTAGCAGTATAATTTTAATCTAATGTTATATTATTACACTAATACACTCAAAACTGGAGGTATGCCAGTGTGCTCTCGAGAGTAGGAGGTGCACGTCAGGCTACTATAGTGTCCGGGGCTACGCAGAGGCTACACTGTCAATTCAAAGCAGAATTACTTAACACATTCCCCCTTTTCTGATTTACTAAAGTTATTGTAATAGTGCCCAGTAGTGTTGTTTACATTAGGTGTGGGTTGTGTGGGTGGGTGCTGGTGTATGCCTAAAATTTCAAAACATCTGTTTCAATATTTTTAAAAACCTTTAACAAAATATTAAGGCAGATGTACATGGTACAATGTACAAGGGTCTTCACTTGCAGTTTTCCAATGGTTTCATACCATATTTGAACACAAGGAGAAAAAGCAAACACATTGTATAAATGTGTATAATAAATAGTTTGTTAAACTGTTACATTTTTGTTAGGAACACATGTGCTCCTTGGGAAGAGGTTAGCATAGAGCCCTGAGATAAGATATTTAGTCAGTTCATGGAGTATTTGGGAACTGCAACGCAATCAAGGGCGGCATGAAAGTAATAACTTCCAGTTCAGATGTGGAGAGACACTCACTGTTGAGTCCAAATGTTTACAACAGTTTTGAGCTTTACTTTAAACATGTGCAGCTCAAAACATACAGGATCCGAATTTCTGGTAGAATTTAGTCACTCAGGCTGGTATCAGACAAAAACAATGCACATGCACTCTGCAAACATTGCAAGGTAGACCATGCAGTAATATCACAGCCTAATTGAGAGACACCAATGCCAAAATACGTTTATGTCTGACAGGTAAAAATGTTTTCAAACCTTATAAGTGTGAGCTTTCAGTAGTCTGTTGAATCCAATACTGTTTGGAAAAGGAGAATATGCCCCCTAGCACAGTCTCACATATTTCAGGTGTGTCTTGAGCCACCCACAAGGGGGTGCATCAACTAGAGCCTGCTCGACTTCAGAGACTACATGCTGGCATGAGTCCTCTTATACTTAACGTAAGTAAGTAAACGCAGTTTTATATCCCAGAACTACACTTAGGATAAAACTGAGCATGGATAGTCTGCACATTAAATGCAGACAAGCTAAAGATGTCTGTCAGTTGGTCTATTCACCGCACCTAATGAGCACTACTTTGAAACAACCCAGCAGAAACAAACATCTCTTTCAGACAGACATCAGGAGTATTCAAATAGTGTGCAGAGGGGTTTCATTCAACCACCGACTACACTGGAAGATTTCAATGGTTATTTTAACTCCACCTAAGAGAGAACTAACTAATCAAAGCCATCACCTGCAGCTGCCAGTAGCTGGAACAAAAGCCTGTATGCAGCTCTGTTTTCAATAATCCCACTTACTTTTCAGTTTGCCGCAGGCAGACAAATGGCTACACGGTCTATAAAGAACTAAAAAAGAACGAACTTCGAGACTTGTGATTAATAATGAGTGGGTGATTGAATTAGGCCAAGGCAGCAATGTAAAGCTCAGTTTCTTGGCAATCCATACTTTTATTTCTTGACAGACTGAAAGAGGTTAAAGGATATAACGCAAAAAAAGTGAATGTCTTAAATAATTCTTTCACAGCCGATATGGTCTCATTAGTACAACAGCCACACTAGTGATGCAGTGCACAGTCATTAAGGCACCATGCATCATAAGCAACTTCCTTTGCAAGCTTTGACAAACGCTGTTGGACCCAGATTTCTGCTGCTTTTGTCAGGTGACCATGACAAAGCAAGGGCACACCGTTTATGGCCCGTGTTCAGCTATATACACTAAAACTCTACCAACACGTTGATGGCATGGCATGCAGATAGAGGACAAGATATACCACATCTGTTTCGCCAACCCCCACTGAAGGCATGGTAAAAGGCAAGCTCTTGAGAGGCCAGTCTTGGGTAACCTGAGCAAAGGTAGGGAAGCAGGCTATAAAAAGGACTCACCCATAATTACTGGCTCATGCAGTATGAGTGTTGGGCTTGACTATACACTAATAGTTACCAATATTACTGTCATCCCATCCTGATGTATAGTTATCTCTGTGCCTTTGCTGACACTCGGCCTGCCATGGCTGTAGGAATTGCTTAGAAGCAGCTTGGGGGACATTGCAGGTGATATGGGCTTGAATACAGAATGGGGAAAAATATATTTTAATGCATTTATCATATGCTCAAATAGATTAAAGATCCATCTCACTACAGTAAGGGAAAGCATTACCCCAACAAGTTTATGCTTTAAACAAATTGTCCTTTACCTTTAATATTTCTTATTTTGGCTGCAAGCATAGCAGCAGAGAGAAGCACATCAATTAATCATGAGCCCATTATTAAGTTTTACTGTGAGGTGTGTAGCTCTAACCCTCTCCTCCTTTTGCACTGGCTTTGCTGGTGTGTAAAATGGCTATTTCATGCATCTAAAAATGCAGGTTGCCCTCAGCGAAAGCAGACAGAAGGGACTTACAGAGGGTTACTGGTGCCACTGAATAACCGCACTGTCTACCAGCGGAATAAGCATTTCCTGCTGTGGAATAAGAAAACAGTAAAACGAGAAAAACGTCAAGTGTGCAATGACACGGTACCATGATTCCAAGATCTTTTCAAAAGTACTTGAATGAGTACGTCAGGCATTACATGTCTTGATTTAAAGCCTTTAAGAGGCTAAACAAGTACAGATGATTAAAAAAAAGACACCAGTAGTCCATAGATGTCAACACTTTAACACCTACTACAATTCCCTTTTCAGAGCATTCAACAGCTAGCACTCTTGTTCACATGGGAGACAAGAATAAACATTGACAAACTACTTGTGAAAATAGTCTTCAAATTTGCCCCACTTATATTATAAAGAGTAGGGTCTAGCTAGATTTGCCCTACATAAAATGTGCCCTGAGGTAACTAACAGTGCTACTTGCCTTACTTTATTCATGCACAGACACCAAAAAAAGACAACTCGACATGGCATTCTGTGCACTAGTAAGAAAAGAATGTCCTCAAAACTCCCATGGTCTGAAGCAGCAGAAACACTGCAGAACCATTCATCTTTGTCTCGACTGGTCAAGATCAATGTGCTATGTTTCTCAATTGTACTTGCTTTTACCATGCTCTGATGGGGCTTTTTAACATTGAAACCACCAAGTCAGCCCTATGTTGATGGTCTGACTACGGCTTGCGGGGGGGGGGGGGGGGTGTTGGAAGTAAACTCACCATTTTTAGGAGGAGCATCTTTGTTTCTCAAGTGAGGTGGAATGTAACGCCCTAGGTGGAGAGAAAAAACAAAGGTCACATGCCACATACAGCTAAGGACTCATTAAGATTTGAATTGCTTACAAACTTAGATTTGCACACAAGAAGCTTCACTTAAAGCAAAGCCTTGTGTTCAAGTGGATTTCATTATAACAAGTCCTACGTCTACTCCTACGTTGAATGTTAATTATACATTGATGCTATAAAGTGTGTACATTATTTATCCTGCTATGTATGAAAGCTATTGATTTTACTTTAATTGTATTTTTGTTCTTTACAATCCTCTGTGCCAACACAAATATCCCCTACAAGGGACTAATAAAGGAATCGTATCTTAACAGTTTTGGTTTCCATTAGTAACTTGAACTTATTCAATACAACGGTGCCAAATTGTATTGACATAAGGCTTAAAACTGGTAATCACATCTTTTAAGTTAAATCTGCTTTATTACTTACTGCCAGTTCCTCCGCCTTGCCCGTCAGCAGAGTTCAAGTCTAGGACAGCAAGCTATAAAGAAAAAGAGGGAAATGTTTAAGAAACTTCATAAATCAGATGAGCATACACAATGAGTGTGAAACTACAAACAATAGAGGGTAAAACAATAAAATGTCTAAACACCTTTAGCAATCCCCCAACTTGAAATATTTGATTACACACACACAAAATAGTTTCAATTGGGTTTGCATTTCAGGCTGAACCTATAATTCAAAAGACTACAAATCCCCTTTTTTGGCTTTGATGAAACTAATTATCGAAATGGCAGGACCATCTAACCTCTGATCAAATACTCAGATAACATTACTAATACTATTTAAAGACAAAAACGCGAAATAGTGTGAATTCATACTTGTAGCCAAGTAGCTTCTCGTAATAAATACAGACTGAACGACTTAGTAAGTCGAGACCATTACTTTTAAAAAACATAAATGGTGGCTAAAAACCCGGCTGTTCAACATTTTCTTCTGCGCCACGTTTCAGGTTGAGAAGGCCCGACATTAGCCGGGCTAAGTTAGTAGGATACCGGCCGGGTCGTAAACCTTAAGCCAACCTTGTAAACTGCCTTTAATTCAAAACACCACACCAGAGGTTAATTACATATTATATTAAGTAGAATTTAAGACGACTGTTGCATTTTAAACGGAAATACAGCCCTAAAAACGGCGCTAGTTTAGTCCGTAGTGGCGAGCTCCGCCATCACAATCTTCTCTACAGCGACACCACCTCCATTTTGACCAGCCGCAGCGTTAGCTTAGCTGAAGGCTAACATAGCGACGGAGCTAACGAAGCCCCCTTCTTTCTCTGTCGAAACTGCATGTGCGTAACGGAAAATAACCACATTTTTAAAGGAAAAAACTACAAAAAGTAACCAGCTTAAAGTACTCACCTGCTGCTCTAGACCGTGTGGATTATCAACGACCACATGACTCATAACTAAAGAGGAGTATTAGGAGATTATTTCTGAAGAGAAAGGATTTTCTTTGTTAGCACGACACCGGCTATGCTGTTAACGTTAAATTAGCTTCTTTTTTCCCTGTAACTTACAAATTACGACCTTCGGCCAACGGTTACCTAGAAAGTTAACTAGACGATTACGTTTACTTTAAATAAATAAAACGAAGTCTTTCGTATAAATATAGTTTCCAAATGAAATGATTACTGTTGAACAGAAACCCCTTCCCAGTTGGCTTGACCGTGGCGGAATGAGACGTAGAGTGCGCAGGTAGCGCGAGATATCTCTTCTGTAACCCCCAAAACCAGCAGTGTTGACATATCGCGATACTTCAGAGAGAGGGGGAGGGGTCAGGGGGAATTCGACACATGAAACCAATCATTACGTCTGGTGTGTGGAACCAAGTAATGCGTCATTAGCATAGCGTTTCACAATGTGGTCCTTGCGGGCAATTGCGTCCTGTCAAAGTATGTCCTCTAAAGTGCTTATTTTTTTTGCGACTGACAGGTTTAGATTGTTATTATAAATGTCTGACAACATTATGGACCTTTTTTTTAAAGAGTAACATCCTTTTTGTTTAACCTTTTTGTTAAATCCTTCTTATAAAGACACCTGACTCCATTGATAAAAATAATAATTTTGCATATCTGGTCTATCAGTTCGTTTGTTTGTGTAATTGTGTCACTAAAGTTCTTGTTTTTACCACTGAAAGGCTCAGAATGTTATTATAAATGTCTGACAACATTATGGAAAGGATCACTAAAGATATGGATCCTTTTTGTTTAACCAGAAGCAGTCACTACATTGCTCTCGTCAAAAACACCACACAAACATAGTAATTTTACGTCTCTGGTCTACTTTTGCCTTAATAGCTTAGTTTGTTTGCACAATTGTGTATTTTAAAAACCCAGAACCTGGAAGAGCAACTGATGAGGGATTCCTCTTTCAGGACAGACAGACAAGTGATAAGATAAGATAGACTTTACTGATCCCACACTAGGGATATTCACTTGTTACTGCAGCTCCAAATACAACACAACAGATAAGAAAATACACATTAAATAGAAGAGAAAAATACAGAATATAAAAGATTAAGAGTTATGTGTACACTACACACCTTGCAGGAGGTGACGTATTCAGAGTAAACAAAATAATGTCATTTTATAGATGGCAATATGAATTAAAGGAACATACTCAAAAGAATTTGGGTCCAGGAAGACTTCAAGCAACTTCCACACAGCATCCTCTCTTCCATAAAGACAGTTTATATTTTCATTTACATAAACTACTTTCCCAAGTTGTTCTAATGGGAGATCTGTAGCGACTGACCATCCCTTAATAATATGGTTTTAAATGTCCTATGTAAGATCAGGAGGCTCAACCATAAGCTCAACCAAAGCCTTCCCCCGTTTCTCCCACTCACAACCCCCCTCACTCTTTCCTTTCTCTAGCAGCATGCCTTCTGTTCTGCATACCTTGCAGGCAGCGAGGTCTGTTCAAGTCATTTATCCACTGGTGTACCAGTAGAGTGAGTGCTGAGGAGACCATATGTTGGGATAGCATACACCAGAGGTAAGTGGCTACTGGGAGAAAGGTCAACCAGTGGGAGATTTCTGAGAGGACAGTAAGTGAGGCTGATGCCAAGGAAAGGAAATCCTCCCTTAATCTGTCTCCAGGGCCCAGTTGTTCAAAAGTAATCTGATCGGATTTTGGCTATTGGATTGGATCGAATCTTGAAAATGGGTTGTTCAAAAGAAAAAAGGATTCTGAAATCGGATCAGATCACCGAATCCGATCCTGGGTTTGATCTGGATCAAACCTTCAGTTTGTGTCGTTCAAAACTTTTTAGTAGGATTGGGATCCCTTTGATCAAAACAATCAGGGTTATCCTGATCCCAACAGAGAGTCGATAGAGAGTGGATTTCAGGAACAAAATGTCACAAAACTTTTAAAATTTTCCAAACAATACAACATTTTTATCATGTAGTAGCCTATATAAACATTTATTTATATTTTGCCCTTGATTTGTTGAAACTTTACAGTGACAAAGTAGATAAATTAGACATTACCCATTATGTAATTTAGTACCGTAAAGTAAAAGAAAAAATAATGCCACAAACAGCTGTCAATATCAAACGAAAAATAATCCATTAAACTTCAACTGTCACTTATCACTGTACATTCATTGCAAAGGCACAATCATCAGAGGTGAACCATTCAAAACTAGTTTGTGACAATTGCATCCCTTATTGCACGTTCAGTCAGTCCCTCATTCTGAGATCGCCTTCTAAAAGCTGCTGAACTCTGAATGATCTTTAACTATGGGGCTATTGGACAAGACATGCTCAAAATATCCACAGTTTATATGTCCATAATGTATATTTGTTTGTTTTTCCTGGATTTTTGTTGTGGGTCAGATGGGGGGTCTGACTGTTCAAAGAAATTGAAAATGGAAGGAAATGTTTGTGTTGTTTAATAGTGCATTCTGTCATGACCCCACACTGGCTGTTCTACCCGTTGGTCTGTATATAACTCCTCAGGTATATTTAATTGTGTCCTACAAACACACTTCAGAAAAAGGGGCCCACTCTTACCTGTACTTGAAAGTGCCTTTTGACTTGTGTCCATGCTTTTCACTAAAACCAATCTTAGTTGACACCGAGCCTCTTTGGTAAGTAAGGCAGGAACATCATTGTGTGTATTTGCGGCCAGCTTCATTTCTCATTATACATTAGTGATTCATTGATGTAGAGCACACCAAGGAACACCTGCCTAATAAGAAAATGTTGTTTAACTTGATCCAAAACTGACAAGAGGGCGTGGACCAATTACATAAGCCTATAACATTCACGATTAAACAGAATACATGTTTATGACCCTTTGCTTCCTGGTGCTCTTCTGTCCTGTTTTGGTGAACACTTGAACTGTTTCTGCAATCAGGGTTCAAATATTCCCAACAATGTGACTTCTACATAATGGACTTCTTGGAAGTTTGTGATGCAGGACTTGTGGCCCCATCTACTGGCCAAGATACTGTTTTATACATACAACAGAGACCATAAAGCCATTACATATACTGTATTGTTTATTACTGTAAAACTTAAAATTAAAAACCCTAGTGCCAATTGGACACCCGTCGCTTTTACTGGTCTGGTCTGATTTTTATAGAAATTCTTTGGATGTATAAAACATCTTTAAGCCCACCAGGACGCCTGCTTGAGCTCCTAAGCTGCTTAGACTGCACATTTATTGCAATATAAGTGTTTAAACTTTTGTCAATATGGACGTGCTACACATCGGTGAGATTTTTCACAATTCAATCGTTCAGTTCATTTTACGAAAACAATGAGTACCATTTTGGTCTTGAGGTTGGCTTAGATGGGCTGTCTCTCTTGGGGCTGGATCAATTAATGATTTGTAATTGATAATTTATCTGATAGCCTAATTTTTAGACGAGTAAAATTCTTATTGATTGAAATAAACAATTTGATAGTAGCATATTTCCCCAGAGTTTGTGGAGAAGGAATTAAAGGCTGGTCCCAAATACAAGCAGGGTGAGTTGAGGGATTGAAGCAAATAAAAGCCAGGGCTATTAATTTAAGTTTTTTTACGATATTATACAAATTAATTTTTGTGGCAGAACCTACTGAAAGTTCATTTTCTTTATCACCGTCAGTTACCAACATTTTTCTAAACGTTTATGTGAGTAAAATACCAAAATTTAGGAGAACAGCTCAACCTTTTTGTGGTTGTATACCAAATAACATCAATGTGCAAGTTAGAAGAAGATAGAAGACAGATTTATCATACAATTCCGCCATTTCATCCTATTACCAGACTTACTTATGCATTTCAATGTCGTTCAAAGTTTTACCTCCCTTTAGGCTACTGAATTTTTTTTTTTGCTTGACCTGCTATAATTCTTGCATTTGTGTCTGCCAGCCCAGTTCCTTAACCTTCCTCTCCAATATGAGCCTGTTTTATACTTTACAGAACATTTTCTTTTTGTGGCACTTTGTGATGTGAACAGTGCCACTGTGTGGCTGCTGAGAGATCGCCACCTCTGAACGAAACCTTTGCGTCACTGAATTCAAAGCAGAGAAAAACTTTATTGAGACAAAAACATAAAAAAAAAAAAAAAATACTGATTATAAAAGGAGAGAGAGAGAGAAAAGACAGAAAGAGCCTCTACCTCAGCACACACACACACACACACACACACTGTAGTGAATCAGTTCTTCCATCTGTCCATTGATTCCCCACTCTCCTCCGAGGCTGCAGGTATCCCATGATGCACTGTGCAATGTCACCAGCCAAACATGTACTCCATAGCCTTGGAAACAAAACTGTCGTCCTTCCTGGGTGTCTGTCTGTCTGCCACCACCTGAAGACAGACACACAGATTTATTTCTGAGGTCAACCAAACGCACGGTTCAGATCAGACGCAGAGTGAAACCGGAGGCCAGAGGTTACCTGGTAGTCGCTGCCGGAGCTCCTGAAAGAGGCACTGAGTGGTCTGATGGCGGAGCGAGGAGTGGAGGGGAGGACGGAAGAGGAGGAGAAGGAGGTGGAGAGCGGAGAAGAGACGGCTACACTGCTGTCCATCACACTCTGATGCAGAGACAGGCAGAGAAACAACTTCACCGCTGTTCAGGCTTCAAAACTTGGCTCATTGTCGCCTGATGTGGAGGACCAATCAGACGGCAGAGAGATGAACAGACAGTCAGACAAACACGTAGGCGGTAATCGCGGGTACTGACCTTGTCTATGCAGGGTTTGACTCCCACCATGATGGCGTCGCCAAACACTTTTCCATCTTTGGACAGAGCTTTCCTGGCCTGAAGTCTCGACTGATACTGAAGGTGCATCCAGTTACCAGGAGACGCCATCTGTCAGTGAATCAATATATTTATCAATTCACATGAATGCAGCTCTAAAGCCTGGACTGACTGTGTAGCTGTTCCCAAGCTATACTTCAGAGGTCACTGATCAGGATTCTTAATTCTTCTCTCAGCATCACGTCCTGCAGTGATTCTCCACATGAGCCTGATACAGATTCAGATACCTAAACCCTACTCTGTTACACCCTCCTCGCAGCATGAAACTTACCGAGATCTTTCTCAATACTTACAAGTAAACGTGTAAATGTATCTTTAAAACTTAACAGTAACGTTCATACACGCACATATATTAAAACACAAGGATCTAGACAGTTTATGAAATTGCTATAATGCATAAACCTCTGTTAAAATGTGACCACCACATTCTGACTTGAGAGCAGCACACCATCCTGTTCTTGTCTAAGCAGCTTTAGGATGACTGACAACATGACAAACAGTGCCGAACCGCTGCGAGTAACTTTTATGGCTATGTTGGTATTTTTAAGACCTTATTTTCTTTTTTGTGTCTATGTGACTTTACAAATAAATTGGTCCAGTATTGAGCGAATGGGCTGTAACGTAATTTTGCTGGCAAAGTACTTCCACTAAAGTTGTGTCTTGACAACATTGTGAAAAGAGAGAGAGACCTTTTGTTTAAACAGAAACAGTCACTACAGTATATCGCACACGTCAAAGCCACCAGACTCACTGACAAAAATGGAGTGATTTTACATTTCTGGTCTATCGGTTTGTTTTGTTTGTGTGCTTGTGTCACTGTGTCTAACCCCATTATGAAAACGATCCCTACAGAGAGAGACCTTTTTTTAAAGAGTAAGATCCTTTTTGCTCAACTACAAACAGTGACTATATCGCTCCCGTCAAAGCCACCAGACTCCACTGACAAAAATGGAGTGATTTTACATTTCTGGTCTATCGGTTTGTTTTGTTTGTGTGCTTGTGTCACTGAAGGGCTTGTTTTTGCCACTGTCTGGCTCACATTGTTATTATAAGTGTCTAACCCCATTATGAAAACGATCCCTACAGAGAGAGACCTTTTTTTAAAGAGTAAGATCCTTTTTGCTCAACTACAAATAGTGACTATCGCTCCCGTCAAAGCCACCAGACTCCATTGACAAAAATAGGAATTTTACCTCTCTGGTCTATCGTTGTCCCCATTGGTTAGTTAGTTAGGGTTAATTTGTGACTTTGGTGTTTTTAACCCTTTTAGCACAAAAGTCACACAATAACACAAACAAACTAACGGACGAGGCAGCGACAGACCAGAAACTCCCGTGTTCTGTGAGCTAAAATGACATGCTCTGTAGGGATCCTTGCCATAATGTTGTCAGACCTTAGAATAACAATCTGATTCGGTCCGCGGCAAAAACAAGCACTTTAGTCGTACTATGACAGGTTGTTGAGCATGACATCCTGCAGCTTTTCATCTAACCATTTCATCTGTGCGTGGATCTGCCTGTTCTCTTTTTCCCCAACTCACAAACCAACGGTGACCTGCTAAACGTGACACATCAGCAGTGTTTTTAATTTTTTTTATTTTTCTTGTCCGTAAAAGACGTGAACATGTAATACCAGTGCTCCTTTCTAACATGTGTGTCTCTCACCGTGTGTCTGAGGATGTTTCCATACTGAGCGAACTGCAGCAGGATGTAGGAGGCTGAGGCTGGAGGAAAACTAACACACACACACACAAAAATGTATATGTATTCACAGGATGTTATGCAGTACAGCAGTGTGTGAGTAATACATGTAGCAGTATAAATACCCAAACACGGTGACCCAGGTTTGGTCCAGCTGATCGTCAGACGACAGAGCCTCTCCCTGACTGTAGAAGGGATCCACCTGAGCTGGAGACATGCACACCTGCTGCACACCTGGAGACAGGCAGAGGGGGACTGTTTTATGGAACAACAAACACACGGCCCATTCTCAGTCATACGGTGGCGTTACAGAGTGAGGTGTCCTTTCACTCACACATGATCTTTGGCTGAAAACACACAGAAATCTGCCGAGAGATTGCGGTTGTTCCCTGACTTTAACAAAGTACTTCATACAGAGTACTTCTCCCTTCCACTTCCGCCCCACGGCACCTTAATGCGGAAAATATACAGTGGGGGAAAGAAGCATTGAACACGTCAACATTTTGTTCAGTAAACATACTTCCATTGGGGCTATTCACATCAAAATTTCACCAGACTTTGGTATTAACTCAAGCAATCCATACATATAAAGAAATCCAAACATTGAAGACCATAAATAAAGTTATGTGTAACAAAGAGGAATGACACAGGAAAAAAGTATTGCACACGAAGGTCTTGGGAGAGCTCTTTGCTTTTACCCATCATAAGATGTTTCTTGTGTAACACCTTGATAAGGAAAAGCCTTTTTGTAGACACATCATTTACTAACCCAGCTGGTTTCACTTTGCTCTGACAGAAGGTATAATTACTTTCTACTAACTACTGATGGATTTCAGCTAGTTCCTAGACTTACCTTGCCTTGGAGACATGCTTTTTCTTAGCGTGTTCAATACTTGTTTCCTGAGTCATTCCACTTTATAGCACATAACATATTTGTGGTCTTTAATGTTTGGATTTCTTTATATGTGTGGATTTCTTGAGTTAATACCAAAGTCTGGTGAAACTTTCATGTGAATAGTCTCATTGTTCACTGAACAAAATGTTGACGCATTCAGTACTTATTTCCCCTCACTGTATGTACAGTAGTCAATGGCGAGAGACGACTAATATATTTTATTGTTTGAATTGTCCCTCGAATTGATGTTTGTCAGTTTAATTTCATCCATCAAGAAAGTTGCAGTTGGTCGTAAAACTGTACGGTAACATTTAGTTTTGTATGAACCGCTCAACGAACTACATCGCTCGTCTCGCTTTATATAAGACATCATCATGTTAGAGCTGTAAGCTCACAACCATTGCTTGCTTGTAAATAGTTAACACTATATGGACAAAAGTACTGGGACACCTACACATTACTTTTATGACACCCCATACTTAATCCAAAGGCATTAATATGGAGTTGGTGCCCCCTTTGCTGCTCTAACAGCTTCCACTCTTATGCAAATTTCTACAAGATTTTGTCTGTGGGAATTTTTGCCCACAGCATTTGTGAGGTCGGACAAGAGGAGGAGAGGGTCTGGCTCACAATCTCTGTTCTAGTTCGTCCCAAAGGTGTTGAATGGAGTTGAGGTCAGGACTCTGAGTGGGCCAGTCAACTTCTTCCACTTGTTCTTGCAGTTCTTAGGTATTTTTAACTCTTTAAAAAAACCAAAGTCACACAAAAACACAAACAAACAAAAACACCAAATGACACATTAACTAACTAACCGAGGCAGCGGTACACCAGCAACTCCCTTGTTCTGTGAGCTAAAACTACTGTTTTTAATCAATAAGAGTCTGGTGGCTTTGATGAGAGACTTTTTCTAGTTAACAAAAAGGATCTTATCCTTTCATCACATCATCTATTCATGTAAGCTCTTTGACGTTTGCTTCAGTAACGTTAGCTTCAGTCATTAAGAGACACGTCTTTTTCATTACATATCTCATGTCTTATACTTTAACAGTTTTATGACAAACTGCGACTTTCTTGGCTTGCATAATTGTCTTTTAAACCAACATTTAAACAGATATACCAGCAGTAGTATCAGTGTTAGTACTTGTTGTAGAGTCACTACGAATATCAGCAATAGAAAAGGTAGTACAGGTATCAGTAGATAGTAGTGTTAGTAGCAGTGTGTACCTGTTCCTGGAGTTGAGGCCCCACGTGCAGACAGAGGAGACTGCATAGCTGGAAAAGACTAGACAGCAAGACAGAAGTATTTACAAAATGTTAAGACTTTAAACTGTCTGATTATTAAATGCTGTTTTTCTTACTTTTAGAACAAAACATTTTCTCAGTGGTTCCCTAAGTTTTCATGCTTCGGTTTTTTTCACTGAGATGGAAGCCTGAGACTTCAGTTAATGTTTTATTTACACACACACACACACACACGTCATATAATTAGAATATCATCATAAAGTTATATTCATTCATTCCACACAGACTGATATATTTCAAATGTTTATTTCAATTAATTGTGATGATTAAAACTGACAACTAATGAAAATCCCCACTTCAGTATCTCTGAAAATTAGAATATTACTTAAGACCAATACAAAAAAAGAATTTTTAGAAATGTTGGCCAACTGAAAAGTAGGTTTTGTTTCACAATCCTCTCCAGGGTGCGGTTATCCCCATTACTTGTACACTTTTACTCTACACTTTACTCTTACTCTACCACATCTTTTCCTTCCCTTCGCCTCTCTATTAATGTGCTTGGACACAGAGCTCTGTGAACAGCAGCTTCTTTAGCAATGACCTTTTGTGTCTTGCCCTCCTTGTGCAAGGTGTCAATGGTCGTCTTTTGGACAGCTGTCAAGTCAGCAGTCTTCCCCATGATTGTGTAGCCTACAGAACTAGACTGAGAGACCATTTAAAGGCCTTTGCAGGTGTTTTGAGTAGCTGATTAGAGTGTGGCACCAGGTGTATTGAACCTTTTCACAATATTCTAATTTTCTGAGATACTGATTTTGGGGTTTTCATTAGTTGTCAGTTATAATCATCAAAATTAAAAGGAATGAACACTTGAAATATATCAGTCTGTGTGGAATGAATGTATACATTATACAAGTTTCACTTTTTGAATGGAATTACTGAAATAAATCAACTTTTTGATGATATTCTAATTATATGACCAGCACCTGTGTGTGTGTGTGTGTGTGTGTATATATAAAACCGTAGTGAAAAACAAAAAAATCCATGTACAGTGTTTCCTATGGAATTAGAGTGTAAATGGGGTATACCTCTATTTCTAGTAGGTCAGTTCCTTTTTCACCATGTTAATTTTACTTTGCTCTCCACCCTATTTTTTGTTTTCATCAGTACGTTTTATAAAGTCGCCAAAAACACAGAACTCGTCTTCTGGATCTATACAGGATGGAAATAAGATTAATTGCATTATATTCACAGAAAGTATAAAACACATTACATGTGTCCATTAAAAGTAAATGGACACATGTAATTTACTTTACCGGACCCTCTCGTGCCTCGGACCCACCCACCATAGTCTCTCTAAATCCTGGGGAAAACACTGCGTAAAAAGCACATTTTGACTATTTAGTTTATGCAGTGGTAAAAAAAATGGCAAAAATGTGAACGTACTTGTTTGGTGTTTTTCATTATATTCAGTTTCGGCGTCGGCCAAGAATTTTCATTTAAGAACGGATTTAAGTACATTGGGTACTCATGGAGTGTGGATATTTGGAAACAAAGTGGACACGAGTCAGGCTGAGATAGACTTCTTGCAGATAAGTGGCCTTGGACTTTGTCATCGTAAAACGTCCACAATTTGAACCTTTCTTTGAGCTGGTGCAACAGGCTGCTGGGCTCCATCAGTGAGAACTAACCTGCCTGTGTGTGTTGAGGGGCGTCGCAACATTAACCAGGTCATCATGTATGCTGCGTACAGGTGGGGCGCCACTCTTATCCTTGGGGGTGGGGCAAACTGGCTGCAGGGCGGAGCCTCCTCCTCCACCTCCTCCTAAAGTGCAGGACAGGACACACTTATAAATCTACAGAACAAATGACAATCAGCTGATCTGCAGGGGGCAGTCTTCCTGCTGACCTCGGTGCATACCTGTGCTCTCCACAAGGGGCGAGGCCAGGCTGAAGGGCCGCGGCTGGGGGGTAGTTGGAGCTGGCAGGTCACCCATCAGGAAGCCGGGAAGAAACTGCGCTCCTGAGGTCGGCTTTGGAGAGGTGGGAGATCCCAGGGTCATCGGTTCAGTTCCCACTGAGAGAGGGGGACAGGAAGACTGATTAGAGACAAGTGGTCACCATCTGGGTTGAACAGTCTGGTGTTTCTTTAATTTAATCTAATGTAAACTGCGGCAAATCAAATATACCTCCTGCACAGACTTATTTTTATATTTACCAAGGTATAACTTTATTTTCTTACCAAAAAAACAAAAAGGAGCAGCAGTGAGCCAGAGGATTCGTACTGTGTCTGCTTGCTCATTTTGTACCACACAAGTAGCGCTGTAACCAACTATCGTTTTTACTGTTGAATAATCTGTCACTTGTTATTTTCTCGATTAGTTGTTTGGTCTATAAAATGTCAGTGTTTCCCAAAGCTCAAGGTGATGTCCTCAAATGTCTTGTTTTGTCCACAACTGAAATATATTTAGTTTACTGTTCCAGAGGAGGAAAGAAACCAGAAAATATTCACACTTAAGAAGCTGGAATCAGGGAATTTTTACCTAAAAAATTAAAATAAAAAATGACTAAAACCAATTTATCAATCATCACAATAGCTAACTGATTCATCGTTGCAGCTCTACACACAATTAATAATATATTTTGGTTCATGTTATCGAAATTGAGCAGAGAAATGTGTCACCTCCAGCTATCATTTTTATTGGATTAGAAAACATCCTTTTCTTTTCCCCCATCAAGATGGATAGAAAAGAACTGGAAGTTGCTTCAGAGCATTGACAACGATCTTCTGGGTTTTTTGAAAGATATCAAGAGATTTATTTTACAGACAACCCGATTCTGGACTCTGAGACTCAGATGTCACAATTTTACACCAAAGTAAAAAAAAAGAGGTCTGGTTTCTTTAGATCGCATGTACAAGTGGCTGAAATGGGTTTTGGCAGGAGGGTGGCTGGCTTCTCCTTAGGAACATGTTCCAGGCACATCCAGTTGGGAGGAGGTCTCTAAGAAGACCCAGGACTAGGTGGAGAGATTGTATTGTCAGAGCTGGTTAATGTGGCTCTGGAAAGGGAGGTTTGGGGTCCCCTGCTGGATCAGTCTGGGTTCTCATTCAAATCAGTTACTGCTTTTTAAGAAATGCATTATGTGCCAATCAGTGTGTTAGTAAAAGTTCATTTTATGGCATCATGTCTAAACGGGACTGCAGAGTCCAGCGGGTCAGAATCCACTTCAGTCCTGTTTAATAAGGTCTGTCTGTTCGGATCAGGATCAGTAAATGTTATTACAGCAACATCCAGTCAAATCTCTGCTTTTATTAACTTGCTGTCAGTCGGTGTGAACATGGGAAGTACTTGTGTATCTTCTAATGAAGAGCTAACAGCCTTTAAGAGCAGACAGATGTTTGATAACGTTACACACATAAACATTACATTACAACAAACATTATAACAGACAAATCAATACTTTATAAAAGAAAAACAGACATACCTTGTAACTCCATCTCCGTCTCGTTATTTTCTGGCCGCGATTTTCAAAAGTAGGAAGTGACGCCAGGCAGAAAAAGAAAAGATGGTTAGCTCGCAAAGCTAACTGATTTATCACTTACTGTTATTAAAAGTCTGCTTGACTGGCGCTAACTGCTAAGGTTTAGCAATCGATTAGTTAAAGCTAAGTTATTTAAAATCGGACGTCTGAGTCCACTGCGGGTTGTTTCTGGAGCTCGGAGCTGCTGCTGGTAAAGCGAGCCGAGAAGCAAAAGCGCTGCTGCAGCTAAGTGAGCTACTTCCGGCGCGTTTAGACGGCGTCAGCGCAAAGCTGCGTTCAGAATCAGAATCAGCTTTATTTGCCAGGTATGTGTACACCATACAGGCTATGGTGTACACATACGAGGAATTAGACTCAGGATTGTACATTGCTCACGGTGTGCTTACTCATACAGTGATACATAACACGATAATAAAATCAGGCACAGGCTACAGAATAGAGAACACAAATATGCACACTATAAACAAAAACAAAAACAATATAGACAGATTGACAATAATGCAATGAGCATTATTATTATTATTATAATGTACATGTCGGAGGTGGATGTGATATACAGTATATGGTGGTGTGGTATATAGTATATACAGTATGACAATATAACAGTATTAACAGCTCTGAAATAGAGAACAAGAGAATGATGAATAAATACTAAGTGTTACGCAGTAAAGTGGCTGATTAGAGACAGAGTTACTGGGTTATTGCACAGGAACTGTTTCTGACACCGTGTGTCAGAAGTCAGCTGTTCATCACAGTAATGGCTTGTTCCTGAGTCTGTTGGTTTTGGCGTACAGTGCTTGTAGCGCCTACCAGAGGGGAGGAGCTGGAACAGGAAGTGTCCGGGGAGAGATGGCTCTGCAGTGAAGTCGGATGGTAATAGCACAAGGATAAGACACATGCCTTTGGTGTGAGAGACCTGGGTTCAATCCCCCAGTGTGACCTAATCCACCGTTGTGCCCCTGACACTTAACCCCTAGTTGCTCCGGAGGATGTGACTTCTGACATATATAGCAATTGTAAGTCACTTTGGATAAAAGTATCAGCTAAATGAATAAATTTAAGTTTCTTTACTCTGGAAATGTATAAGTCCTGAATGGAGGGCAGGTTGGCTCTGATGATCTTTACTGCAGTCCTGACTGTCTGTTATAGTCTGCCCCTGTCCTTTTTGGTGGCAGATCCAAACAGACAGTGATGGAGGTGCAGAGAACAGACTGATGATGGCTGTGTAGAAGTGGATCAGCAGCTCCTTAGTCAGGTTGAGCTTCCTGAGCTGGCGCAGGAGTATGTCCACTGCTGGGCCTTCTTGATAATGTTGTCAGTGTTGGGCTCCCACTTTAGGTCCTGGGATATAGTGGATCCCAGAAACCTGAAGGATTCCACAGCAGACACAGGGCTGTTGAGTATGGTGATGTTTTGGGGGGGGCAGAGTGGGGGGGCTCCTCTTGAACGGTCATCTCCTCAGTTTTGAGCGTTCAAGGGAGTTGTGTTTTAATACATACGTTGTAAAAAAAAAAAAAACCCTGCTGTGTGAGAGTGATGAAGTGAGGTTTTAAGGTTTAAAATAATCCTCTTGTATGTAGATTTTCAGTTTTTGGTCCCTGTAATAATTCCTATTGCTCCATTATGATAGAATAAGAGAATAAGTAAGGTATCCCTTCCTTTCTACCATGGAAAAGAAGTGGACTAACAGTCCCAATTACACGAAAAATAGCATTTCAAAGTGCAGTGTGAAAAAGAGTTATGGAACAATGACAGCGACCAAAAATGGGTTCAGTGTACATACGACATTTTTACGGATTAGTATTTAAGAAAGGTCACTTAAATTTTATTTACTTGTTCAGACCTTCACCAAGTTATGAATAATCGTTATGAGATTTTTCAAAACTCAAGAAAAAACACTAACACTAGGTGACATACAGTTTAAAAAATGTTTGGAAGCAGTTAAATAAAAGTTCAGTGTTTACTGAGTAAAAGGCCCAAAACTATGTAAAATACATTTATTAAGCAGGCTGCACTGATTCATAGGTTGCACTGATTGTAGATAATTTGTTGAACTGCTTGATTATTGTTTCTGGTGTTTATTTTTGTGTTGCATTCACTGTGGGTCATGATAGAAACACAATTTCAGTCTTCTGTGTGCCTTGAACAAAGTAGAAGGTACAAGGTAGATTTATGTGTCACATTACAACACGTCGAAAAGTGAAATTGAGTTTGTAACTCTCTTCTGCTACACAGCACACAATATGGCCAAAAGGCAGCAGGGTGAACAGGCTGTGGCTGGGTGGGTACTGTCTTCTAGCATCCTTTGGGCATGTCACCGATATCAGTTTTAATCACCCGCTGCAGAGCCCTCCGGTCCTAGGCCGTGCACATCCCATGCCAGTTGGTGATGTTTCCAGGGAGGATGTTTTCTATTGCTTCTCTGTAAATGCTGACAAGAACTTGGCGTGGGAATTTGGTAGGTAGCTAGATTTATTTTGTCACAATACAACAGGTTATAGAGTGAAATTGAGTTTTGTAACCCCTTCTGCAACTTAGTGGACAATATACATATATAAATAGAAGTAATTATAAAAATGGTAAACAGAAATAAACAACATTCAATGGAGCAGTGGTAAGAATGAATTTGAGCTTAAAAGTCTGATAGCTTGGGGGAAAAGCTGCTCTGCAGTCTGGTGGTGCGGCAGCAGAAACTTCTATACCTCTTCCCAGAAGGCAGCAGGGTGAACAGGCTGTGGCTGGGGTGGGTAAGCTTAAGCTTCCTCAAGAAATAGGTTATAGTTGACTGTTTATTGTCTGCTATGCAGCAGAAGGGAGTTGCAAACGGAACTTGCTTTTCAACCCTGTAATTAAATTACCTTGAATCCTATAAACGTGCGGCCCCTGAACGCACCAAGCCTTTGCGTTTACCTCATCGGATGCGGCGGTTGTCCGTCAAGTTACCGCAGTTTCCGCTAAACGCAGCCTTTCTCTGCTCGAAATAAAAGCGCAAACCAAGAGAACAAAGTTCAGACTGGTGAATTAGCTCGCGTTATTAAATTAAATTTAACACACTGTATTTTAACACACAGATAATGTAAATATGTGTTTATCTAACGATCCGCTGTCTTGTTTGTTTCGTGGCATTTATTTTGAAAGGCTTAAATCGGAAGCGGAGTGTGTTGTCTAGGAACGCTTGATCCCGGTCTGAGCCGGATCCTGATGCGGATCTTCTAGAAGTTTAGACGTGTCTTTAAGATAACGGAGCGTTAGTTTAAGATCAGATAGAAACCTTTGGTTAGATTAAAGCCCGCAACACACCGAAGTTTGCGTGATGTCGCGGGGAAGCTAATTAGCTGGCTTAGTTGTAACAGCTGCTGCTGCTTGTGGACACAGCTAGCTAACTTAGCTTAGCACAGTTTAGCTCATTTGCTCTACTGGTCAACAAAAACAGAAAGTCTGGACAGTGTAAATAACCAGCTGTGAACATTTTGACTTTTGTGTAAGTATTTCTTTAATACTCGTTAAATGCAGTGTTATAAATGTGTTATCTACAGTATAATGTGTATTTTTTACTGCTGTTTACCTTCAGTTTATCCAAACTAAATGTAGTTACCTATATGAAGTAGTTGTAAACAATAACAGGAATGGTGTGCTTCTCAGTGTTTGACCTGTTTTACTCTTACAGTCTGTGGTTTTATACACTGAATAGAAAATGAGACTCGGTGCTAATGAAGAGGCTACTGTGTTGCTAACAGTAAATGCAAAGTTTCTATTTATTAAATGGTGAGATATTGTTGGACCGGTAGTTATAAAAGGGCTGGGCAATAAAAGTAATTATCGCGATATAATTTTCCTCAAAAATATAACAATGAATTCATTTGAATCACGAATGAATTAGCTCTTTTTTTCTATAAAGATATTTATTTTGTGGAGGAAGAGGTACTGAAAAAAGATTTAACTTAATTTTACTCATGCATATTTGTTGAAAAAATATTTTATCATAATAATTTTGAATGTTCTGCCTCAGATTTGTGAAGTGATCCACTGTTTGGCATCAAGTGTTTGTTCTGACCATGAAGAAATATTTAAAGCCAAAATTAACTTTCACTCAGGAGCAAAAATCAGCCTTAAAATTTGAAAAAAATAATGATTTGACATTGATCCTGTTCATTAACATTCTGAGTGCAGGTATCGGCCGATTATCTGAAAATGCCAGATATTGACCTGATTAATCAGCCTGTTACTTAGGTAGCAGGCAACTGTAATTGGGAACAAATCGCCGGGAGACCAGTTTTAAAAATGCTGCTCTTGCTGTCAGCTGCCAACCACAACAAACGGCCCAGTGGGATATAAGGGCAGAGGAGGTGGTAGGACTCAATTGGCAGCAGACATTCCTGCAACCGCTCCACTCCTCTAAGCCAATCCACCCTATCCACAGACCCACAGAGAACAAAGCAGAACACAGAGCAGCCAATAAAATTACAACAGATTTCATTTGCTATTTTTGTTTTGAGAGTTTTCTATGCTAATAAGCTAGCATGACTGGAGGATGGTATTAGCTGCAGGATTGGGTGGACCAGTAATCTAATTCGTCACACAGCAGTGAACCTGGTAACAATAACCTGCTCAGCTGCACAACAAGGAAGGAATCGTGTTTGTGCTTGTGTGTTCCAGCTGCTCCACTTCCTGGTCATCGTGGTTGTAGTGGGAGAACTGGTGATGGGGCCCAAGGCTGACCTCCGGGTTTCCCGTCCAGTCCAGCTCATGCGGCCGCTGCTGCTCCTGGTTGTCCTGCTGGCAGCGGTCTGGGCGGAGAGCCAAGACTACTACAAACTGCTGGGAGTGAACAGGGAGGCCACGACAAGAGAGATACGACAGGCCTTCAAGAAGCTGGCGCTCACCATGCACCCCGACAAAAACCCTGTAAGTTCAACCAGAGTCCATAAACTCTGCCAAGACCCGTTCTTTCCCCTGAAACATATACAGATAACCCCTGCTACGAACTACAAACCCCTAATAACAACTAATAAAAGGTTTGTGTTGTAGGGCGACGCCTCAGCCCACGATAAGTTCCTACAGGTGAATCGCGCCTACGAGGTTCTGAAGGACGAAGACCTCAGGAAGAAATACGATAAATATGGAGAAAAGGGATTGGACGAGCAGCAGCAGGGAGGACGCTACGAGAGCTGGAACTACTACCGATATGACTTTGGTAAGTCTTTGTTGTAACCACAAAGTAACACCTTTTTATTCTGTTGGTTTATTACAACGTTTATATTGAAACCCTGATAAGACATTCAAATATTTTCTTTGAAAACCACAAACTGATTTTAGTGTGAAGAAATCTTCGTTCTTACAGTCTAAAAGTTTAACATTTTCTGTTTTTTATCCATCTTCCTGTTCAGGTATCTACGATGATGACTTGGAGATCATCACGTTGGACAGTGGAGACTTTGGTAGGAGCAACTTACACATTTTCTTTTTAGTTACATGAACAAATGGTGGCATAGCCGTGTAGTATTTCACTTCCTTAAGGTTGGGTGACTTGACAAGAGACAGAAAGGTCAACATTGAGGCGGCAAGAGCTGATATACAGTATGCTGACTTTTAATGCCTAGTATGGGACAATCTCACACTAACCACTGGATCCTACATTACCCATAATGCTACTCGATTAATAAAATCATTGCAAATACCATACTTAAAAAGAGGCTGCATGCCAAACAGCTTTCTTTATAGGATTCATTAACTCTGTGTAACATATATATATGTAGCTTTAATGACCATCTTTTTATTTGTTCTTTTACATCTGTATCTCTCCATGACGAGCAGAACTGCAATGTATCTTTATCCAAACTTGCAAAGGCCCTTAAACATGATTGTTGTGTGTGAAAGAGGCGACTCGACAGGTAGACTAGTGAACAGGCAGTGACTGTGTGTGTGTTTTTCAGACTCAGCCGTAAACTCTGGAGAAATCTGGTTTATCAACTTTTATTTCCCACGATGCTCACACTGTCATCAGCTCGCTCCAACGGTAATATGACACTAAAATACAGAGTAACGCAATAATGACAATTACTGAGACAGACTAGCATTAACCAACATTGGTTTTGTCCTTCTCTCAGTGGAGGGAGTTTGCCAAGGAGATGGATGGAGTCATCAGGATTGGAGCCGTAAACTGTGGAGACAACAACCACCTCTGCAGGAGTAAAGGCATCAACAGCTACCCCAGTCTGTTTGTCTACAGAGCAGGACAGGTACTGCTTATTGACTGTGTCCTTATTGCTCATCTAACTAACTAACTAGTGTGAGGGAAGGCGCAACGGTAAAGAAAGCTGCGCTGGATAAAATGGACGTGTACCTGTTCAGTCAGGTGGAGGACTAAAAACAGCAGGGACATGTTCTGAATTTTAATTGACATCTTCTCCGTTTGAAATGACTCGTATCTTCTTCACGTGTTTATTCATGAATTTTCCTCAAGGGTCTTTACAATGTGTACAGCATACAGCCTCTGTCTTTAAACCCTCAATTCAGATAAAGAAAACTCCCCAAATAAAACATTTAACAGGGAAAACTGGAAAAAAAAACTTAGGAAGAGCAGCAGACAGACAGAAAAGAAATACACCAACAAAGTAAAATTTACAGTATGGACAATCATGATTAAAGTTATAAATAGATTGTAATGTGTCATGAAGAATATATCGACGTAACACGGCTCACCAAATCCACAACATCTACTTGGAAGAAGTGGAGAGCAAAGCCCTTCAGAGGAACAGCACCGAGCCACTGGTACAGGTATGTGGATGACACTCGAAATAAAAAGCCAGGAAGTGCAAGCCTTCACAGAACACATAAACTTTGTGGACAGTAAGTCACGTTTGCACGGGAAGATGTCCACAACAACAGTTTGGCCTTCCTGGACTGTGCTGTACACACTGAAGAGAACAGGAGCCTGCAAATTGGGGTTTACAGGAAACCCCCAAACACGGACCAATACTAACATTTTTTGATTCCCACCACCCACTGGAACACAAGCTAGGAGTCATCAGAACCCTGCACCACAGAGCAGACCACATACCAACAAGCGCCCAAGCCAGAGAGAAGGAACAGAACCACCTGAAGGGGGCACTTACAGCCAGTGTATACCCCAAATGGACCTTTGTGAAAACAACCACAAGATCCAGGAAGAAGACCAACACTACAGGGGAGGAGGAGAAGAAGGTCAAATGCAACAACATTGTGATTCCATGCGTGTCTGGAGTATCAGAGAAACTCAGGAGGATTTTCAACAAACACAACATCCCTGTGTTTTTTAAACCCAAGAACACACTAAGACAGATATTGGTCCACCCCAAAGACTGCACACCCATGCGGTATCTGAATTATAAAGGACACTCGTTTGAGGATCACCAGGTGCACATTTTACTTACAATGCTGTCCTTTCATCACTTCCCAGGAAACTGAACAAACGTTACCTCTTGGCCTCAGGTGAAGATGCCAACGATGGTTGTTTAGACTTGGCCTTGGGTGGCTCTAACAACCGTAACGACTTGTTGTACAACAGCCAGGAACACTAACGAACCAGCGGTATCGATCTTCCCACAGAGGTTAAATAGCTGAGTTTCCCTACTAGTCATTTCAGAGCTGAAGAAGTCTCTTGGATGAGGGACGAAACATCTTCTAGTATTTTCAACCCAGTCCATCTGAATTGCCGATTCCGATTTTCTTTCTTCCTATAATTGGCCGGATACACAAACATTTTTGTAACTTTTCTTTAATGGAAAATTCTATTAAAGACTATAAATAAAGTTTACATTTTCTCCCAAACTGCAGCAGATTACAGGACCTTCTCTTACTCTCAAAATAAGACATACCTACACCTGAATCACTCTCTCTCCATCTCTCTCCCTGTACGTGTCTGCTCTGTTGACTTGCGCTGTCAGCAGTTTTATAAAGTCGCCCAAAAAAACCCCTCAATGGACCGATCACTTGTCACGGCTGATAAAGCGAAACAAAAACAGCCGATTCAGATGCCCAGCCAATCGATCTGTGCATGTCTAAAAATCATTCCAGCTCATGTAAACTGATTTATAAACCAGTGACAATATTGGTGGAAACAAAACAAGTAGACTTGACGATTAATTAAATAACAACATCTAGAATGTGACCTTCATGTCTCATGCTACTCATGAGTTATTAAAACTTGAGTGCAAAAGACACAAAGGTCACCTGCTGCATTTATAATTAACATAGGAGGAAGATTAGTCATATTTTGGATTTGACTGAAGTGCTCACGTAAATTCTGTTTATGTCATCGAAACAGTCTTGTTTAGTCATCATAAACATTTAGTTTGTCTTTCTGTAGAAACCAGAGAAGTTCAATGGGGACCGTTCGAAGGACAACCTGGTGCACTTCTCCATGAAGTTCATCACAACAACTGTCAGTCAGCTCTGGCAAGGTAATTTAATGCCCACGCCTCCGTTTAGACAGCAGTTCAGTCTTATCATCGGGCTTGTTGATATTGTTCTGTGTGATCTGACCTGTGGGTGTGGTTGTGGTTTTGCCAGGTAATGTGTTCAGCGAGATAGAGAGTGCGTACTCGTCAGGCCTCAGCTGGCTGATCACCTTCTGCGCTGACACTGGAGGTAACACACGTTTTCTTCATGGCTGAAAGTTTCCCCCGCAGAAACATTCAGTCATATGCGTCTCTCTGCTTGTCATGCATGCATATGCACAGGTGTGTGATGTGGCACAGATTTATAAAAGATGTTATGTGTCACATCATCACACTTGTGGTGAAAAGAGGTAGACAAATCATTCTCCATAACAACACATACTGAGTACATAGTATAGATATGTATTTATAGAAATAATGTACTTGCCTCTATATCAGATTGTCTGGAGCCAAGAACGAGACAGAAGGTGGCTGGGATGTTGGTGAGTAGTATTTTTTTATTATAGGGTGGACTTAGCCACAGTTATGTCACCCATTGGTTTATGGATAACCGTTTTTGAAGCCTCAAGTTTGGCATTTTGGCCATATTTTTTTATTTTTGGGAGGGAACCAGAAGTGACCTTATTGGATCTTAAGGGTGGAGCTAGCTTGCTTGGTTAGCAAGGTGCATCTGTAATTCACGTTACCTGTGAGATTAACTTGTATGCTAATTTTGGCTTGTGACAAACAGGCTTTAAACAAAATGTACTTACTGGGGAAATTAACAGCTGACTCCTAATAAGTTTTTTCAACTGCGCTGGTTAAATGTACACAGAGCAGTAGATATGAGTTGCCTCTATCTGATTGCCTCCCCTGCTTTCTGGTCTATTTTCCTCTAAATGGGACAATAATTTACTAAATGAAAATCATGCTGTGTTGAAGAACACTTGAAACTATCAACTGAGACTATAACTCATTAGGAAAGCGTTTACTTAAATGGTATAAATAGGTTATAAATCAGTTGAGAAGTAGCCTCATTTTCGTAGTCGACTTTTATACTTTTATCAAACTTTCTTTTGAGTCTCCTCCTGCTGGCCGTTGGAAAGAATGGCGGTTTAAGGCTCTTCAGCCTTGGCTTCACTTTTCAGACCCGGAGGTTACCGCTTGGGTTTCCCACATCTGTTTGTAGCAGAGGCAAGCTGCCCCCTCTGAATTATGGCTCTCATTTTCTGAAGTGCGAAGTAATTAATACTAGAAAAAAATAACTAAGTCAGGCTACATTTTTTTGCTTCTGTCCTCTTAAATCACTATACAGTTATGTGAGGAAACTAGAAGTAGTGTTTATACTGTGTATTTATTGTAATAAATTGTAATATTCATTGTTAGATGTCTGATCCGAATGTGTGTATGTTTGTGTGCTTGTGTAGGATGGTCTAGTTAAGGTGGGATGGATAGACTGCACCTCACAGGAACAGCTTTGTGAAAGTTTCCAGGTAAGGCCAGACACTAATGCAGTACTGATTAATACTACTACATACATGTTAATCTCCATGGCCCTGTGGTGGTGAATAGACTCCCATGATTCATTGCTAGTTGGGCTCGTCTGGAAGATAAATCAGCGTATCATCTGCAAAGGTGGCTATTTTGTTTCTGAACACAGTATGCCCTTAGCTGCTCTGAACTGCTTTTAGATTTATTTTTAGGTAAAATTGTAGTAGTAGTAGTAGTCTCTAACCTTTCTCCTATATTTTAGGTGACCAGTGGAGTGACTGGCTTGTTCCCACCTGGAAGTTCTCTGGATCAACAAGGCAGCATACTGGTAAGACTCCGAACATTACACACAGTGTAGTGTGGTACTACTTTGTGTAGTGCTGCAGCTCTTGACTCAATGTGCATATGTTACAGTGGCTGAATACTTTGGACAGTAGAGAGATTTATAATCAGGTCATCAACCATCTGCCTGATCTGGAACTGCTGACCAGTGACACCTTCCAGGTACACACGCTAACATATCCCCTGCAGCTTTTAGGATCAGATCAATATCAATCAAAACATGTTAAATGTGAATCCTGTTACTGACATGTTGTCTCCAGAGGAAGCTGGCCCATCATCGCTGGTTGGTGAGTTTTACGTTTAGAGACAGAAGCCCCGCCTCCAACGAGTACAAAAAGCTGCAAGCTTTCCTTCGAAATGACCACATACAGGTACGTGTCTACCTGCCTACCTGTCTGTCTCTATGCCTACCTGTGTGTACACCTGACTGTCTGACTGTCTGTCTGTTTCTCCAGGTCGGCAGAGTTGACTGTATAGCAGACTCAGAGTTGTGTCAGTCTCTCTACATCCATAAACCCTGCGTGGTTGTCTTTAAAGGACTGGGAATCCACGACTTCGAGATTCACCACGGTCAGTACTACAGACTATACTGTCCTTTTACTACTGTGTTTTAGTAGGGTTGGGTTTAAATTCAATTTTATCTATTCCAGTTCTACTTATCAGATCTCGCTTCTTATTGAATCTCGGTTCTGGTTCCAACCCCTTCACCACAGATCTGGTCAGCGCTTGGTGACCTTCATCCTCTTCCTCCTTGCTCATCTTCATTTTCATGGCTAAAGTGAAAGGAGTCTCTGTACTAGAGGGACCTGTCTGGGGACTGGTCTCTAAGAAAAATATATATTGAATCCTTCGTAGACATCCTTACTGCAGGTGTTGCATCTTGCTGTGTCCTTTTCCTTTTTTAGTGAAGCTAAGCCAAACTTTGGAGCGTGTGCTGCGGTCCGCCATGGTCCAGGAAGGGAAACAGAAGGACTCTCTTCTTCATGCTTTGTTGACGTACTGTGTAACAGATGAGGTGACGTTAGGTCGGCGTAGCAGCTCCTGGCAGATAAGAGACACTATTATGGACTGTAAAATGCTCACTGCAGGTCAGTCAGGAGCTGAAATATGCAGGAAGTTAAGAACCGAGAAGCAGAATCCAAATGCATGTCTGATCGAATCCACGGTTCTTGGAAATTTGTTAACAGTTCCAACTTGGAACCAGTTCTCGATACCCAACCCCAGTTTTTAGGCACTAAGAACGTGGCTCTATGGCAGTGTCGGTCTGTCTGACCACTTTGGTTCAGACTGTAAAAGGTGTGCTGATGATGGTCACTGCTGACCTTTCTGCTAGCTCTACCAGCAGGTCAAAGTTTGCAAATATCCTGTGAAATATCTTAACATCTACCAGATGGTTTGCCATGCATGGTTTTCAAATGATGAAGCCTACTGACTTCGGGGATCTCCTGACTTTTGTGCCACTTCAAGTGAAATCTCAACTACGGGGTGGAAATTTCCCCTCAGATTAAATTTTAATAACTTCGGTGATCCCTTAATTTCTCCTCCAGTACTGTTCAGGTTGAACAATATGTGGGTTTAGGGTCAAATGTCTGCAAAACATCCACATTTGCCTCAGCTGTTCTTTATGTTTAGTCCCAATTAGCAAATGTTAGTATGCTAACACGCTAAACTAAGATGGTGAACATTGTGAACATTATATCTGCTAAACATCATCATGTTAGCACTTCCACTGTAAGCATGATGATTTAGTCCAACCGCTGTGTCTACTTACAGCTTTACAGAAGCCACCAGCAAGACTGTAGACTCTTCAAATGTCTGTATCCCTTGTCTTGTCTGTTTTGTCTGCAGGTAAAGATGTGTTGTACAACATTGTGAGTTTTGCAAGGGACAGCGTTCGCGCTCATGTGACGACTCTGAGACCTGACAACTTTCCCTCAAACAGAAAGGAGCCCTGGGTGGTCGACTTCTTTGCTCCGGTTTGTAACTAATCAGAATATTGATCGATATATACATACTCCCACACACCTGCTCAGGTTGTGACTCCCATCTCCTGTCAAACAATCACGTACTTCCAGGACCAGGTACCTAAACACATATCAGACCATCTTAGAGGGATAGATACGCACTCCTATCCTGAGATGCTTATTTATGGCAGTGGTTGGCATGGTAACTGTTACCCAGTGTGTTGTGGACTCGTAGTCTTCACCAGCAGGGAAGCACAGTAGCAGAAAACAATGTCTTATACAGCACAGCCTCCTGATCATAAATACACAGGTGGGAACGCTGCGTCATTATTGATAAGCTTTACCTCAGATAGTTTTGTATTTCACACTGTGCTGCCTGATGAGCCAGCGTGTCGAACTCCCTGTTTATCTTCAGGGCTGGTGGATGATGTTACACCTACAACACAAACAGAGAGCGATGCAGAGGCAGGCAGAAATCAACCACTTCGTTGCACGTCAGTATAGTGGCAACGGTAGAAAATAACTGTCCAGTCGGACCTGAATATGTAAATGACTGCTACTGAACAATAAACATTATTCTTCAGCAGCACGCACAGAGAGACGGAAGCTTAATTTGTGTGTGTGAACATGAGGTCATTAATCAAATTCCCGTCGAAATTATTGCAAATTCTAGACGGATTTCCAGAAAATTCTCCAGTTGCCGTCATTAAACCATCAGAAGAAGAGGACACAGCTGTCTTTAAAAGAGATCCAGTAAAAGCTCAAACGATGGAAAACCAAGTAGAGAACATGATGGAAATCAGACATTTGTTAGTTTCATGTGTTAATGTGAGGAAGGTTACAGCCTCCTCATCGCTCCATGTTTTCAGCTCTTCACTGGTAGCTTGAGTGACGTTTGTCCCTAACACTGTGTCACATTCGATATTTCAACTCTTTGCACAAATTGAAAATGTGCATTGAAACTGGTGGGTGAAAATTCATATCTTGTCCCCAGGCTGTAGCGTTATTGCCTCCGGGCCATAGTCATATTAACACTAGGCTGTGGCCTTACCTCCCGTTTACACACATGAACACAGGCTGCCATTCATTGTGAAATCAACCTCCAAATAACATCCTTGTGCTTCCCCATGAGACTCAATTTGTGTCTCAAAATGCAAGACTCAGAGTTGCCCAGGGGCATGATTTGGGAAGATTGGCAATCAGCCACACTTGTTTTTCTACTTCAATACGTAAAACTATTTTAGGTAAAATGGAGGAAAAAACCTGATCAACAGCTTCCCTATTACATTTCGTATAACTTGAATGAGCTACCAGGACTTAAATGGAATCACACAGCTCGAGAAATGAACTGCTACGTTGTGTAGTGGGAGGCGGGAGAAAATAACTACCTAATCAAAGCAGAGGAAGTAAGTGACCTGATCAATGTGATTAGATATGAATAATAAATGTTTTCGTCTTGTGTGCAGTGGTGTCCTCCATGTCGAGCCTTACTGCCTGAACTGAGGAAAGCTTCGATCCAGTTGGCTGGACAGATGAAGTTTGGTACTCTGGACTGTACCATCCACGGCGACCTCTGCTCTATGGTGAGCACCTGCACATCTGGACTGTACCATTAATTATGAGACAGAGACAGGTACATAGAGGTACAACCACAGATAGGTTGATAACTGTTTGTCTTTCTGTCTGTTTCTCAGTATAATATTCAGGCTTATCCCACCACAGTGATCTTTAACGGTTCCTCTGTCCATGAATATGAAGGACAACATTCAGCTGACGGCATCCTGGAGTTCATACAGGTACTACTACATACTAAAGACCTACTAATACTACATAATACACACTACACCTATTGCTTTTGCTAGCAGGGAGTAAAAGTCCTTATTGTTATTGCATTTGAAAGACAAAATCACGATTCTTCTTTAATCCCTAAACATGCAGACTTGCTGGTGGGGGTGGGAATCACCAGAGGCCCCACGATACGATATTATCACAATACTTACGTCACGGTACGATATTATTGCGATGTTAAATATATTGCAATTCATTACTTGTTTCCCAACTTCAAATTGTGTCCCGAAAGGAAAACTCTTTTTGTCATGGATTGAATTATAGTATCAAAAAGTAAAATTCTCATGTACAGTTTATATAATAAAGATGGATACTTGACCGTCTGTGTACCGATACAATATTGCAATGGAAAATATCGTGATACTATGCTGTATCATTCTCCCCCCCACCCCCCAACCTTACTTACTGGGCAATAAACTGAACACTGCTGTCACCTTCCCAAGAATGGTTTCAACAAAAAAAATGGTTGCATCCACACCAAGTGATTCTTTCTGTCTCTGTAGGATCTGGTCAATCCATCTGTGGTGGTCCTGGATCCTGCCAGCTTCTCCGAGAGAGT
This sequence comes from Micropterus salmoides, assembly GCF_014851395.1. Classification (NCBI taxonomy): domain Eukaryota; kingdom Metazoa; phylum Chordata; class Actinopteri; order Centrarchiformes; family Centrarchidae; genus Micropterus; species Micropterus salmoides. Next base: position 28,246,113 of record NW_024040596.1, read on the forward strand.
CAAAGGTAAAACTTGTTCTGACAGCAATAGACAGTCCTGCTATGACGAGGGGCTGGTTTCACAAAGATGTTTACAGTGGGTACGGAAAGTATTCAGACCCCTTTAAATTTTTCACTCTTTGTTTCATTGCAGCCATTTTCCAAAAATCAAAAAAGTTCATTTTATTTCTCAGTAATGTACACTCAGCACCCCATCTTGACAGAAAAAAACAGAAATGTAGAAATTTTTGCAAATTTATTAAAAAAGAAAAACTGAAATATCACATGGTCATAAGTATTCAGACCCTTTGCCGTGACACTCATATTTAACTTAGGTGCTGTCTATTTCTTCTGATCATCCTTGAGATGGTTCTACACCTTCATTTGAGTCCAGCTGTGTTTGATTATACTGATTGGACTTGATTAGGAAAGCCACACACCTGTCTTTATGGCAGAGTGGCCCGACGGAAGCCTCTCCTCAGTGCAAGACACATGAAAGCCCGCATGGAGTTTGCTAAAAAACACCTGAAGGACTCCAAGATGGTGATAAATAAGATCCTCTGGTCTGATGAGACCAAGATAGAACTTTTTAGCCTTAATTCTAAGCGGTATGTGTGGAGAAACCAGGCACTGCTCATCACCTGTCCAATACAGTCTCAACAGTGAAGCATGGTGTGGCAGCATCATGCTGTGGGGGTGTTTTTCAGCTGCAGGGACAGGACGACTGGTTGCAATCGAGGGAAAGATGAATGCGGCCAAGTACAGGGATATCCTGGACGAAAACCTTTTCCAGAGTGCTCTGGACCTCAGACTGGGCCGAAGGTTTACCTTCCAACAAGACAATGACCCTAAGCACACCGCTAAAATAACGAAGGAGTGGCTTCACAACAACTCCGTGGCTGTTCTTGAATGGCCCAGCCAGAGCCCTGACTTAAACCCAATTGAGCATCTCTGGAGAGACCTGAAAATGGCTGTCCACCAACGTTTACCATCCAACCTGACAGAACTGGAGAGGATCTGCAAGGAGGAATGGCAGAGGATACCCAAATCCAGATGTGGAGAACTTGTTGCATCTTTCCCAAAACGACTCATGGCTGTATTAGATCAAAAGGGTGCTTCTACTAAATACTGAGCAAAGGGTCTGAATACTTATGACCATGTGATATTTCAGTTTTTCTTTTTTAATTTGCAAAAATTTCTACATTTCTGGTTTTTTTTCTGTCAAGATGGGGTGCTGAGTGTACATTACTGAGAAATAAAATAAACTTTTTTGATTTTTGGAAAATGGCTGCAATGAAACAAAGAGTGAAAAATTTAAAGGGGTCTGAATACTTTCCGTACCCACTGTAAATTCATTCAGTTGCACAAAACTGTCTTGTTCCAATACCGTTTCTTTAAAGGTGTTTCTGGAGTCTTCTCATTGCTCACTAAGTAACACAGCTTTTATCTCAGAAATAGCCTAGAGGATAGGTCAATAATTCAGTCTTTGTTCTAACGACTGCTGCAGTTACTAATTAGTTCATTTTCTTCTGTTTTGTCCTGTTGTGCTGGTTGCAGGTCGAGATGAGGGGCAGATCTGGGCGGTGGATTTCTACGCTCCATGGTGTGGTCCCTGTCAGGCTCTGATGCCAGAGTGGAGACGCATGGCCAGGGTACAACACACACACACACACACACACACACACACTGAAACAGCATGGACTGTGTAGTGAAAACTAGATCGAACAAGATCGAGACAAGATTTTAACGCTATTTTAACAAATCTTTAATGCTGAATTATATGAAACTTTTGAGCATTAAATGCTTTATTTCCTGCATTCTGATGATTTTTTTCTTCACCAGTTTATGGTGATTAATAAATTTTTAATTTTCTGCTCAGCCTCAAAACTTTCTGTACATTGAGAATCTCTCCCCCACACTGTGTTCTCTGACATGTCCAGACAAAAGGTAGAATATTACCAGACTAACGCCATCATTTAATGAGAAGCCTACCTACCCTATACTCTGCGGTGCATTACGTTTTTGATCCGCTGGTAGTAACGTTATCCTCTTCAGATTGTTTCACCGATGCAGTTTGGTACTGCATGTTGCATGTGAAACCGAAAGTAACTAAGACACTTGTGATCAGGCAGAAATCTCACCACAGATCCACACACGTTAACTTCAGCAGCTCAGATAAGGTGCTCACAGTCCCAAACAGAGCAAAGCTGCGCTTCAGTTTTTAGATGTTTATGTTGCAAAACTCTACCAGCTACGTCACCACAGCTGTCTGGACCATTCACTGTATATAAAAATGTCTGGAATCACAGCGCGAACATGTTCAGCTGATTACTATCACAGCGTACGTCGGTGTCAATCAGCTGGGCGGAGTTGATTCGCTCTGTGAGTTTCTTATCAGTTATATATTTGTATTTCCCTGCGTGAGAAAATTAATGGATGGCTTGACAGCGTGTGAAAAATGTCATTTACGTGAGTCTCGCAAGGCAGCTTTTTACCTGCAGACACAAGGTTTATATAGTTGCTGGTGATTAACACCGTGTGTCTTTTTCTGTCCGTCTCTCACCATCCAGCTGCTGTCAGGTCAGATCCTTGTTGGTTCAGTTGACTGCCAGCGGTTTCAGTCGTTCTGTCAGAGTCAGCATGTGAGGGCGTACCCTGAAATCCGCCTATACCTCGGGAACGCCCGGCAGCCGGATCGCTACATGTATGTACTGCACTTTAACATACTCATTGTATGAGAAATTGTTTTATCTGCACACTATACCTCTTATTTGTACTAAAGTACAGTACTGGAGGACATGTACTTACTCTCCACCAATGATCACATGCTCCTGTTTCATCCATAAATACATCAGGACTTATTGAATGGGAGTGTATTTTTGAATGTTAACATCATTAGTTACAGCGGGTTTAAGAGTTTTCCCTTGAAGCATATTGATCCTGTTGATCTGTCTGCCTCTACAGGAGTTATAATGGTTGGCACCGAGATGCCCATTCACTGAGAGCGTGGGCGCTGAGGTGAGACACAAACTGTCCTTTTCTTTATTTTCTGTCTCCGATGTCAAAAAGAATCAATGATTGGGTTAATGTGGGGTCCTGTAGATGTGTAGTTGGGTCAGGCCTACAGTCATGACTTGCTCTTGATGAAAAGTAGAATGAGGTAACTTTGATATATATGTTAAATTGAACTGAATCGTTGTGTTGCAGCTCTTTACCCAAAGCGTCGGTGGACCTGACTCCAGAGTCCTTCAGGTCTCTGGTTCTGTCAGGCCAGGATCACTGGGTTCTGGATTTTTACGCCCCTTGGTGTGGACCCTGTCAACACTTTGCCCCGGAGTTTGAGGTCATGGCTCGGGTGAGACAGCGTTTTCTTTTTCTAAATAAATCTTCCAGCATGAAACATGCACTGACAGAGGTAATGGAGGCTCTTGTAAGGATTTTCCTCGTGTGACTGACAGATTCTGAAAGGGACGGTTCGAGCTGGGAAGGTGGACTGTCAGGCTCATTATCAGATCTGTCAATCAGCTGGAATAAACGCCTACCCAACTGTCAGATTCTACCCGTACCTGGGAACAAGAAGGGTGAGCACACGCACGTGATACAGCAGCACTTTACATGGAACTGAAGGGCTTCACCTGTCCAAGCTTCACCTTTTAGTCATTTTACCAGAACACACAGAATCAGCACCTTACAGCCCCAAAGGACCTTATCCTGAACCTTGGTTGAACATACTTGAAGATGTTTCACCTCATATACAAGAGGCTTCTTCAGTTCTGACTGACTGGCAGGGAGTCCCAGCTATTTAACCTCTGAGCGGTCGTTATCAAGGCGATGGAAACAGCTTGGCTCGTTCGTTGTAACAATAGCAGTTATGGTTGTTGGAGTCATTTAAGGACAGGGCGCAGCAACCATCACTGGCATTGTCACATGAGGCCAATAGCGAGCATTTGTAACACACTACGACAGCCAGGAGCACAAACGAACCAAGCCTTATCGATCATCTTGATAACAACGCCACAGAGGTTAAATAGCTGGGACTCCCAGCGAGTCAGTCAGAACTGAAGAAACCTCTTGGATGAGGGGCAAAACGTCTTTGAGCATCTCCAACCACGTCCTGTTTTGGCCCTTGATCTTAACCCTCCTCGGACACAATGATTTGAATAGTTTTTTCCAGTGAAAATAAACAGTGAGGCTGATATCAATGAGATCAAAATACAAACTAATTACAAGCTGCAGTGTTTCATGTGATATTTTAATTCTGCATGATATTGAGAGGTCATAACTGACTCCAAATGCATTGAATGGCTAAAAATTAATATCAGTTCATGAAATTCTTCAGGATTATACCTTTATATGACAAGTGAATGTAGTGTGAAAGAGTCAGAGGTGGGCTGAACACGTGTTCATGCTCTAAAAGATGTATAATTGTGTCTGTTTGTGTCGACAGCATGAACACAGTGGAGAATACATCAATAGCCGGGATGCTAACGTGATCGCTGACACAGTCAGACAGCGACTACAACAGCTGTCGCCACGGTTACACAACAAACAGAAGGTAACTCGCTGTCAACCGTAAATTTAAACACAAAGCAGACACTGAACTAGAGGCTGATGTCTGTCTTTGTTTGTGCAGGACGAGCTCTGAGATCTCTGGGGAGGTGCTGTGAGAAAGACCAGCAATCTTGATTGGTCAGGAAGGGACAGAAGTGGATTTGATTGGTCCAGCGCAAAGATCAATCGGTTAACACTCCTTGATAAGACCACAGCTGTAACAAAGAGACAGACAGACTCTACACTGACTGTTACCTGCTGTGTTGAATGTACTGAAGTTTCTGTTTTGTTTTTATTGGTTTTGTTTAAATATTGTCTCCATTGTTTGTATTTACTCTATGAAGTAAAACTGTGGGACACTGTATTCTGGACACATCACTGTCACACACACACACAAACAAATACACAGCCAGATGTTGACATAGTGTTGTATTTTAATGTTATGTTAAAACTTTTGGACCTTCAGAATAAAACTCTGTTTTTTGACAGTCACATGAGTTCTACAACCTTTACTGCAGTTTTTATTCCACTTCTATACCTTCTGTTACACAATTTGAGTAGATGTGTTTTTAATCCTTTAAAACACTAAAGTCGAGAAAAAAACAAACAAACACCACATTTACACAGTAAAGTAAGACAAACCGACCGAGCAGCAGTCCCGTGTTATGTGAGGTAAAATTACTGTTTTTGTCAAGGGAGTTTGGTGGCTGAGACGAGAGAGATATAGCAACTGCTTTAGGTTAAACAAAAAGGATCTTGCCCTTTTATAAAAAGAAGTTGCACTCTATTTAGCAACCATTTTGATAATTTATTAATCGTTTATGGCCAAACATTCATTACCTGCAGCTTCTCAAATTAGATTAAATTTTCTGTTTTTACATCACTGTAAACTGAATAATTTTTTGGAACAGTTGATTTCACCTAGGGCTGTGGGAAATTGGGAATTTTATCTCATTCTGACATGATAAAATAATAAATCGATAACAAAAATAATCATTAGATGCGCTCTAATGTCATGTGAAGTTGCATAATGAAGAATTAACCTATACATCTTCTCATTCAGTGTTTGTGTATAAACCTTATAATTATATTATTATAAATCCTCTAAAGCAGAGTGTACAGTATGTTGGAAACTTTAGGTAAGCAGTGTATCTGCAGTGAATTAATTTTTCTCAAAGGCCTTAGACGGTATTCAAGAGGTCCCTTGTCTGCCGCAGACAGAAACATTACAGTTTCTTTTATATGTGATTGCAGGCTGTTGGGAGATGTTACACATCTTTTAAGCTAACAGTGGGATTGTTGGCGACGGTGGCTTTTGCTGCAGGAGGCTGTTTAATCCGTTTTAATATCAGTCAACACATTAAATCTGCAGCAAACACTGTCACTACAGCAGGGAACTCATGGTCTCATAATAAAAACTAATCCATCCAATTTAATCACCAGGAGTTATTGTTCTTTACCGAAGGGAATGTAATAATAAAAAATTCTAGGTTCCTGCTGGTTTTCCATCATACTTTGGCCGGTATGATGGTAAAAAAGGTAATAAATTGTGTTGGTGGTGTTAAAAAGGTCTTAAAAACTATTAACTAGGCTATGTGAACCCTGCAGAAGCCATGTCCAGAAACAACAACCCTGTGTGATTATTTATTAGTTAGTTCATAGTTTAATATGAAAAGTATAAAACAAAGTATAAATTGTAACTAACAATAAATGATCATTTAGGTCTATAAAACTATAAAAGGGGGTGGTGATAGCGCAATGGATAAGATGCCTGCCTTTGGTGTGAGAGACCCAGATTCAATCCCCCACTGTTACCCATCCACTATTGTGTCGCTGAGCAAGACACTTAACCCCTAGTTAGTTAATCTCAGTTTAACACCTCAATTTATCTGCAGGATTTTGTGACATCACAATTAGTTTGGAGCCAATAGTCGTCTAGTAAGTATGACTCGTTAGTCAAAATGAGCTGGTTAATGTTACTGATTATTCCCCTACGACGTGATAGAAAGCGGTTGCATGTAATGTGTGAAAATGTGGATTTGATGCTCTGCTTTTGTTGATTTTTGTTGCAAATCAAAACTGAACTGAAGCTGACAGATGGCCGTAGACTGCAGCTTTTTAATGGTTGTGTGTTTCCAGTTGAACCAGCAGATGCCACTGTTGGTCCTCTGTTCAGGAAGTACCTGAAGCAAGCTGTGACACTAATAGTCAGAAAGCAGCCTGGTGCAGGAGTGAGTTACAGCACTGAGGACATTGTGTCATGACATGTGTATTGCACTGTTATGGAAAAGGAAAACCTATACAGTACAGATAATAACCTTGTAGACAGAGCTTACGTAGTCTGTTGCTGGCTCAAAAAAGTTTGAAAGAATTTCTTACTTTTGCATAAATTGTGCACACAAATGCAGTCTAAACACAAGGTACATGTGTACAAATTATGTAACTTTACTGCTGCATCCTTCTTTTGGTTAGCAATTTTTTTTAATCTGCACTTCAAATGGCAGAAAACACCTTTCTTTTAACCTTTTCTTAAGTTATGAACACAAGGAGAGAAAAGGATATCGCAGACTTAAAAAAATGGATAACCAGGAAAAAAATATCACTTGCTTCTCAGAGCTTCCGTGGTTCTCTTATTTGTGTTCCACTTAGCGTCAGGCAATGATCCAGGCTCTTATTGTGTGTGGTGCTAAAACACCAAACAATACCAGACCACACTGATAAAATATTCGATCAAGCCAAGGCCCCAACACCAGAGAATATTAGATAAAAAGGGCTAAAAAACCTTCAAATATTGAACCAAACCAGGTCTAAAACACAAGCAAATGCTAGAACAAACCATGGATTAAACATCAGTGAACATTAGATCCAATCACAGCTAAACAAACAAAGAAGATTGGCCCAAACTAAAAGAGCACAGGACCAAACCAGGACTTGGACCAGATGTGCTAAAAGTCTTAAAAGGTCTCAAAAGAGAATACCATTACCTACTTGTAGCTGACATTACTTTGATGAGCTTTTACAGGGTCTTCCTCTCCTGATGGCTTTAATTTCGTCTCGTCATATTGGTTTCTAAGTTCGCCTATATGTAGCAAAGTGATTTGTAACGCACGTTTGTTATATCATTGTTCGGTCAGGAGAAAATTTATACTGGATTATCCTGTTGGACGGTCTCATCTCCATCTAGCTCAGTTTTATCTTGTGTTGTGAGCATAAAGTCAGACAAAAGTAGTGGAGTAAGACGTAGGAAGTCTCAAAAAGTGGAAAAAGACAACTACTTAAAATGTTCTGTAGTTCTGCAATTAATTAAATCACCTTACGTACTTTCCCCTTCTGAGGTTTGTTAGACCAGGACATTTCTGTATATGTCTCCCTCTCTACCCCCTTCTCTACCCTCTCCTCTGTTTTGTGGGCAGTTGGAGGTCAGCATTGACGCAGCACTGCTCAATAAACCACTGGAACCACTTATTGTGTGTGCGTTCTATTGTTTCATGATGTGAAATGGAGCAGCAAGTTGGACAAACACTCGCTGAGGTATTGTGGGAACCAACATGGTAATGTGTGTGTGTGTGTGTGTGTGTGTGTGTGTGTGTGTGTGTGTGTGTGTGTGTGTGTGTGTGTGTGTGTGGATGATGACGTTATATTAAAATCACTTTGTGTGTTGGACTGTTGAAGCTTTTGCCATGCGTATTTGAGTTGGAGAGCAGTGTTGTTCACAATGATTAACGCAGAAACTCCTATCAGACTGGATCGAATACTAGACCAAACGAGGGCTGAAACACCATAGAATATTGGACCAAATAAGGGCCAATACCGCAGAGAATATTGGACCAAATAAGGGCCAATACCGCAGAGAATATTGGACCAAACCAGGGCCAAAACACTACAAATATTGGCTCAAACCGCTGCAAAAAACACCATAGAATGTTGGACCAAACCAGGGCTAAAATACAAGGGAGTGTTAGGTGCAAAAACATTAGGCAATATTAAATCAAATCCCAGCTAAACAAACCCAAACCCGCCCAAACTAAATTAAACCTGTGCTGAAACAAGTAGTGGACCAAACCAGGGCTTGGACAGATGGGCTACAACACCAGAAAAATCAGATCAAACCAGGGCTAAAACACCAAAGAATGTTAGAGCAAATGTTGACTAAAACATTATTATTGGACCAAAATGAGGGCTAAAACACCATAGAATATTGGACCAAATAAGGGCCAATACCGCAGAAGACTATAGAATAATGGATCAAACCAGGGTTGAAACACCAACAAATATTTGCCTAAACCAAAGCTAAAACCCCATTGAATACTGGACCAAAACCAAGGATAAAACATCAACAAATGTTGGACTAAAACAGGGCTAAAACACCAACAAATATTTGCCATATTTGCCAGATCTTAAATACCATAGAATATTGGACCAAACCTGGGTTGAAATACCAACAAATATTAGACTAAATGAGCTAAAACACCAGATAATATTGGACCAAACTGGAGATAAAATACCAAATATATTGGACAAAAGGGCTAAAGCAATTATTTGATTGACACTTAACTAGTAAACACAAAGCTCCATGTGTTAAATGTGTTAACACCTGATTTGTTGATGTAGTAATATTTCTCGAGGCTTCTAGGTGTTTGTTTTTGTCTATTTTCTGCCCTCTAGTGTTGAAAAGTCACTTAATGTAGCTTTAAGTGCTTTCAACGAGGCCAGTCAGTATGAAAATATTCTGTGTGACTGTTTGCTCTGTCAGCACTCAGGAAAATGAATAGAGCTACTCAGTCAGAAGGAACAGACTACACCTTATACCAACACCAGGTGTGTTTTCAGTCAGTCAGCTGAAGTCAACATGGAGGAGAGGAGAGAGGAGAAGAGTGGAGGGAGGGATAAGGAGGTGTAATAGCAGTAAATCCATGAAAACATTTTCTCTTCTCTCTCATGGAAACTGCAGCTGAGAAAACACTTCTGGAAATTAGAAGGCAGCAACTACTGGAAGCACGCCTACGCACACACACACACACACACACACACACACTACACGCTGGCTATGTTTCATGCTGCTGCTCTGTTTAGTTAAACAAACTTTACTCCCATCAGGGAGAAACACTGAAGGTCTAAAGGTTCAGCTCCTCTCCTCTTTCAGTTTGATACTCAGTCTGTAATATGTAGGTCTGTTTCAGCCTATATTTAGACTCCAAGACTTTATTTCAACTTATTTAAACTAGTTTTTATCATTGCTATCTCTGAAAGAAGAATTCTAGAGCAGAAATTAAGGCAAGGAAAGTTTATTTGTAGACACATTTCAGCAACAAGGGAATTCAAAGTGCTTTACGTAAAACATAAAAGCAACAGAGGGAAATATAATGTTGGGACCAGACAGCCTGAGAACAAATGAAAAGCCTAAAAACGGCATGCACACAAGGAATATATAAATACACCGTAGTCTAACGTGCACCTCCCCAAAAATGTAACTACACGTCACAGCGACACAGACTGCAAGAACTGAGATTTGTCGACTTAGGTTGAACATATTTTGGTTTTCAAAAAAAGAGGGCAGTGGGGGCAGGCGGCAGACGGACACCCACAGTGGGTGAAAGTTTGGGGCTGGGGGGGATTCAAGTCATTGGTGGCACTGTGGAAATGTGTGCAACAATAATTTAAGTAAAACAGAACAAGGGGAACGTGTTAAGTCACTTTGGATAAAAGCGTCAGCTAACTGAATAAATGTAAATAATAAGGTGCTACACGTAGACAAACATACAGTCGACATAAATAGATAGAAATATAAATAGAAGAAAAAGCGTTGCAGATATATACATGTGCATTATTCTGGGTCTGTGCCGTGCAGAAGTAACGCAACGGAAGAGAATATTGTGTACATATAAATATATAAACTGACAACATAAAAATATACAACAACAAAGATCAACAATCAACAACAAATATGTGCAACGTGCCAGGTCTGTGCCCAACACGAGATGAAACAGTATTTACATGTGCAGAGACATTTGTATCATTTGCAAGAGGGGAGTGTCAGTAGGGGACCTGGGCCTTGTTAATGAGGCTAGCTGCAGATGGGAAAAAGCTGTTTTTGTGGCGAGAGGTTTTGGTCCCGATGGACCGCAGCCTCCTGCCAGAGGGGAGAGTCTCAAACAGTTTGTGGCCAGGGTGGGAGAGATCATCTGCAATCTTTCCTGCACGCCTCAGAGTCCTCGAGGAGTACAGGTCTAGGAAGGAAGATTGCAGCCAATCACCTTCTCTGCAGAGCGAATGATGCGCTACAGCCTGCCCTTGTCCCTGGCAGTGGCAGCAGCGTACCAGATGGTGATAGAGGAGGTGAGGATGGACTCAATGATGGTGAATGGTGTAGAAGAAGAAGGGGATGGTGTCCGATTGACTCTCAAAGCGGCAGAAGAACTGGTTCAGCTCATTTGCCAGGCGAGAATCGTTTATGGAGTGGAGGACTTTGGGTTTATAGTTTGTGATCTGTCTGAACCCCCTCCAGACAGAAGTGGCGTCGTTTGCAGAGAAACTGGTCCTTTAGCCTGTCTGCGTACAGCTGTTTAGCTTCTCGCACCTCCCTGCTAAACCTGTACTTTAACGCCCTACACCCGGCCCTGTCACCACTCCTAAATGCCTCCTCCTTTTCCAACCTTAGCTATCTGAGTTTAGCTGTAAACCAGGGTTTGTCATTGTTATAACTCACCCTGGTGCGTGTTGGTATACATGTGTCCTCACAGAAGCTGATGTAGGACGTCACAGCCTCTGTAAACTCATTCAGATTGTTGGTAGCCTTCTTGAAAACATCCCAGTCAGTGCAGTCCAAACACGCCTGGAGGTCCTCAACAGCTTCACTAGTCCACTTCTTTGATGTCCTCACTACAGGTTTACAGAGCTTTAGTTTTTGCCTTTAAGCAGGAATCAGATGGACCATCACGTGATCAGAGTGTCACAAACTTTTCCAGGCTTCTCGGGAATATCTGACATCTGCCATGGTAACTTATGCCGAACGGTTAATCTGCTCCGGAGCAGGTTATGTTCCAGATAAGAGATCAACTCTATAAAAATGCTGCCTACTGACCTGTCAGCTCTCTTTGAAAATGACATCACCATGCATAGGAGATCCCATGCATGGTGATGTCCTGAATGGGGGGCAGGTTGGCACCGATGATTTTTTCTTCACACCTGACTGTCCGTTATAGTCTGCCCCTGTCCTTTTTGGTGGCAGATCCAAAACAGACAGTGATGGACGTGCAGAGGACAGACTGGATAATGGCTGTGTAGAACTGGATCAGCAGCTCCTTAGCCTAGTTGAGCTTCCTGAGCTGGTACAGGAAGTACATCCTTTGCTGGGCCTTCTTGATAATGGTGTCTGTGTTGGGGTCCCACTTCAGGTCCTGGGATATAGTGGATCCCAGAAATCTGAAGCATTCCAGAGCAGACACAGGGCTGTTGAGTATGGTGATTGGGGGCAGAGTGTGGGGGGCTCCTCCTGAAGTCCACGCTCATCTCCACAGTTTTGAGCGTGTTAAGCTCCAGGTTGTTCTGGCCGCACCAGAGAGCCAGCTGATCAACCTCCCGTCTGTAGGCCGTCCCAGATGAGACCGATGACCGTTGTGTCGCCAGCAAACTTCAGGAGTTTGACAGATGGGTCCCCTGAGGTGCAGTTATTTGTGTAGAGGGAGAAGAGCAGTGGGGAGAGCACACACCCCTGGGGAACGCCAGTGCTAATAGTCCTGGTGCTGGATGTGATGTTCCCCAGCCTCACCTGCTGACTCCTGTCAGTCAGGAAGTTTGTGATCCACTGACAGGTGGAGGCTGGCACAGTGAGCTGGGTGAGTTTGGTGCTGAGGATGTCCCAAGTTGATCATCCACAGACCTGTTAAGCCCTTAAGGCAAACTGCAGGGAGTCCTGCAAGGGGCCTGTAATGTCCTTCAGGTGGCCTAACACCAGTCTTTCAAAGGACTTCATGACTACAGATGACTGTAGTCATTTAGTCCAGAGATGGAGGGTTTTTTGGGGGCCGGGATGATTGTGGAGCGTTTGAAGCAGGAGGGAACTTCACACAGCTCCAGTGATCTGTTGTGAAGATGGGGGCCAGCTGGTCTGCACAGATTTTCAGGCAGGATGGAGACACACTGGGTACAAGTCAAGGGTATTGATAAATATAATGTGTCTAAAATAGTAACACAAAATAATTTCTGATCCCTCTTAAACATTCAAAATGGCAGTGGAAAAAGTAAGTGAACCCTTATAATTAATAACTGGTTGACCCTCCCCTGGCAGCAATAACCTCAACCAGGCGCTTTCTGTAGATGTGGATCAGATCTGCACTCACAATTTTAGCCCATTCTTCCTGGCAGAACTGATTTAGCTCTGTCATATTCTTTGGACGTCTCATGTGTAAGTCTTTCCATAGTAGGGCTGCAGCTAACGATGATTTTAGTATTCGAAGCTTCTATAGATTATTTCAACGATTCATCGATGCAGACTACACGACTTTCAGCGTCGGCTAATGGCCATGCAGTTCACACAATTTGCCGTAACATGACGGCAGTGTTGAAGTCGTTGTGGCGTTTACACTACTTGACTGATCAGTGACAGGGGGTCACACACACAGTACAGGAGCTGACAAAACCTATGGCACCCGACGCTGGTCTCCAAACCACTTTTGTGATGAAAGCACACGTGAAATGTGAAAAGGGAAATGAGCGATCCTGCACACGAAACAGCTGTTTGTTATCATAAAGATGGTAATTATAAAGACAAAGAATATGAGTGAAAGAATGGATTAGCACACGCAGGTAGCAGGGATTGTCTGAGCTACAGAGAGCGCTGCAGGGGAGTTAAAAGGTCCAGATCCCCGACACCCAGTTAACGAATGACTGTGAGGTTACAGCTCACGGCCCAAAAAGGAGAACAACAAACGCACGTGGTCACATTTTCAGCTGAGGACTGCGGCTTACTTTGGCTTCAACTCAACAATCAGTCATGATTTCAGTTAAATGCTAAAGTTGCCATCCCATACTTTGGACACTTTCTTCTTCGTCCCTCGCTATTTTCTCTCTCTTCCCCCACTTTGCAAACAGCTCCATCATAATCACGTCGTGTTCGCAGCATAAACACGATGTGCGACAGTAATAAATGTCCCTATGAAACACTGTGCTGTAAAGTTACATGGATTAAATGAAGCATCGATGCAAAGAATTTGTGTCGAAGCATTTTATGAATTGATTTTATCGATGAATCGTTTCAGCCCTATTCCATAGCATCTCTATTGGGTTGAGATCTGGTCTCTGACTTGGCCACGGATTTCGTTTTTCTGAAGCCATTCTGGTGCGGGCTTGCTCCGGTGTTTTGGGTCGTTGTCCTGTTGCATCACCCAACTTCTACACAGTTTCAGCTTATGTACAGACATTCTCACATTATCCTGAAGAATTGTCTGATAGACTTGGGAATCCATCTTCCCCTCAAGGAGTGCAAGCTGGCCAGGCCCTGATGCAGCAAAGCAGGCCCAAATCATGATGTTTCCTCCACCATACTTTACGGTTGGGATGATGTTTTCATGCCTTTTGTACGCCAGATGTAGTGCTGTGTGGTTTGTTCAAATAGTTCAATCTTAGTTTCATCAGTTCACAGAACATTTTGCCAATACCGCTGTGGAGTTTCAATGTGCTCTTTTGCAAATTTCAAATTTTTACCTCATTGATGAGCTTGTTGTGCTCTTGGTGTCATTTTGACTGGGCGCCCACTTCTTGGTAGAGTCAACAGTCCCAAAGTGTCTCCACATGTAGAATGTTTGCCTAACTGTAGACTGCTGAATTTTTAGTCTTTCAAAACACTCTGTAACCTTCGCCAGCTATATGTAAATCAACAATTCTTGATAGTAGATTCTCTGAAAGCTCTTATTGGTGAGGCATGGCTCACATAAGTATATGCTTCTCGTGCAGAGAAAACTCCAAAGGTTTGAGGGGTTTTTATCAGTCAAAGTAGCTGGAGTCTCCAAACTAATTTTCTTAACAAGACTCCAGGTGTGCTAAAGCCTGACTCCAATTAGCTTTTTTGAGGTCATTAACTCAAGGGTTCACATAATTTTTCCACAAGCTCTGAGTTTTTTTTGGTTGTTCTCAATAAAGACATGAGGGATCAGAATTTATTTTGTGTTATTATTTTAGACACATTATATTTGTCAATACCCTTGACTTAGATGAAGATCAGAGCCGTTATTTATCAAACTTCTCAAAGTGCCATTTTAGTGTGCTGAGAATTCATGATAAGTTATCAATTCTTAAAGGTAACAATCACTCTTCTTACTCTCCCATTTATTTAAGACAGCTCCAGAGGTCTCTAAAGTGGTTAGGAGCTGCCAGTAAGGGCTTGTGATGGCACTGTGGAGACAGAGACATGCGTGAGTATTTCAGGAGAAGGAAGAATGTTTCTAAATTATCTGACGATGTGCAGTTAATTAGACTGGGTCGGACAGGCATAATCTTTGTCAGCGAGTTGGTGAGGGACGTCATCTCACCACTGAATTTACGCAGCAATACGTTTTCAGCTATACTGAAGGTGGTGATGACACTTCATTTTGTCATAGAAACAATTACGGCACTTACAGCTTTACACACTTTCATGCGTTTTATCGACTTCCCAACAACACCCCATAATCCAACAGATATAAACGCAGTTCATGCAAATAGCCGGCTTCACAGGAGTAGTGGGCATAATTGATGGCACTCATATAAAGATAAACTTTTTTCTCTTTCATTTATTAATGTGTATATCATAATGTAACCTATTCTCTTGAAAATTCTTTATTGTTAAAATGTGTGTTAATGTAAACTCATCTTATACACTGAACTAAATTATAAGGAGGTATGGTGAGCAGGTTGGTGGACCCAAATGCAGGACTCAGAGCGGAGCAGGTAACGTTCATAAGGTTTATTGTGGCAACACAAAGTGAGCACACTTACAAACTTTAGGGCTGAGTCCAAGTAATCCAAAAGAAATAAACAATCCAGAAGAACTCAAAAGGCATACTCCAAATAACCATGGAACTGACAGGACAGGGCACAACATGAGACACAGCCATAAAAAGCTACAATGACCGGACAAAGACTGAGAGAAACAAGCAGGGATATACTGTATACACAGGGTTAATGAGCTGGAAGGAGGTACACAGGTGAGGGATATGAGGCTAACGAGACACAGGCAGGCAGAGAGAGAGCAGGGGAAAACAAAGAGACTGGCATGCAGAGGAATTACTGGGGTAACAGACACAACACAGGTTACTGAACACTAAACAAAGGCCATATCACAAGATGTAACAGATCAGAAATAACAATCAACCTAACTCAGATGCAAGCAGACAGATCACAACAACACTAACACCAACAGGGAAAACAGACTGAGGCTGTGGTCGAAAAGTCAAAACAATCTCCTTTCTTAACCTCCTTTCCTTGACCTCGATGGAAAACATCATGAAGTCAAGGTAAGAAGTGAAGGAGCATCCGTAAGGACTTAGGAAAAGAGGACGGTGGGTCTAAGAGAATCTTGCTCTTTTCTAAGCAACGTAATTATGCGACGGCGGATGTTACTGACGTGGCTTGCTGTGATAAAACTACAATATTCCGAAGATGGACTACAAAAAGCGCATCTTTGACACTGTGCCCCATGTTGTTGTAATGCAGGCCATCTAAATGTGGACAACACGGTGGAATATATTACTTAATAACCAAGATAGCAAAAAGGCAGATAAGGTAGCCTACCAGTCACTAAATAATGGACAGGGTTGTCAATTGAAAATGCTTGCTCACACTCACCCTCCTGCCTACCCATAGGCGTATTTATCAACATGAATCCCAATTGTATGTAAATACAGTGTTTCTCACAGAATGACAGCGTAACTGTGGAGAGAGAGAGAGAGAGAGAGAGAGAGCGCGACGGAGCGAGAGGAGATGCTGAGAGAATATATGCGCTGCGTGGAGCTCTGTCATCAAATACAATTACCCATTTTAAATAGTAACAAAATCAATCAAAAATTAGCGTTGATAATGTGGCAGGCCGGCACAAATAAATCAGTGTGTGGGAAACGCCTACTGTAGAGGTTATCCAGCTTGATCTTTGCCCTTATTAAGGCGAGGGTGTCAGCATCTGTGACTTAAGTAAAATTAATTTGCTGAAGGCTGCAGTACATAACGTGAGGCTACACGCTGCAACATTATCCTCACTTTGATCACGTTTGTGATGGAAATTTGATATTTTACTGTTTCACCCTGCATGCTTCATCAGAATAGACCAGTGTTACAGCTAGGTGAAGTTTCCCATGGGAAAGATGCTCATTAGAGAGTTTTCTTATCAGACTGTCCTTGATAGGCCTTCATCTCAGGACAGCTGGTCCCTACTCCCTTCCTCCTTTGGATAGCTGCATAATACCCTTACAGTATAAAGTCACCTGCTTCTTCACTGGCTCTTTGTCTTACACTCTGCAGACTGTTTGCACTCTGTATGTTTGTCGGACCCTTTGCAAAGAATAAAACCCTTAAAAGAGGTCTGGATTGGACTTTATTTCAGAAGACTCACTAAAGGACATATTTCCATTTCACGTTACAAGACTAGTAACAGCTGGCATGGGTCTCAGTTATTGTTACAGTTTAAGATATATGCATATTAGCAAGTTATGGCATAAGAGAGAAAAGGCCGATGGTAACTTACATGGTGATCAACATCCTTTTAATTATCATAGTTGGTGATTTATTTATTTTTATTGTAGAAAACACTATGGCTTATTTCAACAACCCAAAACATAAAACAGTGTTGAAACAGTATTAGATTACAAAAAAGCCACAAAAAAAAAAAAAAACAAAAGAAAGAAGGTAATTGTGAGTCTTATTAAAGTATCATAATGTGCTCTGTATTGCAAAGATCTTGCTAAATGT
Organism: Micropterus salmoides; assembly: GCF_014851395.1. NCBI lineage: Eukaryota > Metazoa > Chordata > Actinopteri > Centrarchiformes > Centrarchidae > Micropterus > Micropterus salmoides. The sequence continues at coordinate 28,263,578 of NW_024040596.1, forward strand.
GGTTGATGGATTTTATCGTTTGAGTTTGAGAACGTGCGCCGCTTTAAATGTTGCCAGCGCAAGGAATTGTGGGACAGCATTCTCTCCTTTCCTTTCATAAAGGATGGTCAGGTGTACCCTATGCTAAAGGAGATATGAAAGGAAGCATTGAGGCACCTTTCCTTAGCTTTTAGATAATTCGAACAGCTCTCATCATGGCTGCCACTGAAATACCTCCGGTTCACTTCACTCAGTGAAGCCTGAGGCTGGGATAAAACAGAACTCAGAGCAGACATGGGGAAAACAACACAGAAGTACACAGACCCGGAGAAAACACTAAGACATGAGGAGCTAAGACATAGAGCTAAACCAAAGATACAAGACAGATACTAAGTAAACTTAAAGATGCGGATTAATAAAATAATAAACAAGGCTACACAGAGACTAAAGCAGAATGATCAAAATCATAATGAACTAAACAGATCATAACCACACAACCAGACATTGCCAGACCAACCAGCACAAACACAGAGTAAACTAGACACAGGACATGACTAAAACCCAAAACACAGACTAACTATATAACAGATACTGGACACAGGGCAATAGACAGGACAGAACGCAAAACCCAACATACTATAAGACAGATACTATGAAGATTGCAAATAAGACCGAAAGGGAACCAAAACAGAGCAGACACACCCACAGTGTGACATCATCATGAGTCCAGACTTTCTCCAGCCTATTCTCATGCTCAGGCATCACACATACACGCTTTTGAAAAAAATCGAGGCTATTATGCGTTTGTATGATACGCCCCCCAGGTTCGTATACGAGATCCTGGCCGTGTGTGTATATGACGCCCTGGGGTGACCGGAAATGCTAGTAGTGCTTCCAGTCACTAAGTAGCTAGCTAGCTACCGATGTTTGTGTTTAAGGAGTTGACAGCCCCCTGAGGCAATTTACCCTAACCTTAACCGTCACAGAAGTTAGTGCCTAAACCTAAGTCGGTAAATATGTGCATGTCGACCGGCTAACTCCACAGCTGCACTGCAGGTGGTATCATACACACAAAATCGCCTCTTTGCATACAATAGCCACAGTTTTTCCAAAGCGTGTATATGTGACGCCTCAGATGAGATCGGTTGCTTTCTCTATGTACACAAAAAGCAAATAGAGAAAGCAACTATTGTTCACAAATCTGTCAAAATCTGTGTCAGTGAGCACTCCTCCTTTGCCGAGATAATCCATCCACCTCACAGGTGTGGCATATCAAGATGCTGATCAGACAGCATAAGTATTGCACAGGTGTGCCTTAGGCTGGCCACAATAAAAGGCCACTCAAAAATGTGCAGTTTTACTGTATTGGGGGGCGGTCCGGGGAGGTCAGGAAACCAGTCAGTATCTGGTATGACAACCATTTGCCTCACACAGTGCAACACATCTCCTTCACATAGAGTTGATCAGGTTGTTGATTCTGGCTGTGGAATGTTGGTCCACTTCTCTTCAATGGCTGTGCGAAGATGCAGTCAGGTCAAGACCCCGATGAGGGGGGAGCATGCAGATGAGCTTCCCTGAGACGGTTCCTGACAGTTTGTGCAGAAATTCTTTGGTTATGCAAACTGATTGTTGCAGCAGCTGTCTGGGTGGCTGGTCTCAGACAATCTTGGAGGTGAAGATGCTGGATGTGGAGGTCCTGGACTGGTGTGGTTACACGTGGTCTGCAGTTGTGAGGCCGGTTGGATATACTGCCAGATTCTCTGAAACGCCTTTGAAGACGGCTTAAGGAAGAGAAATGAACATTCAATTCACGGACAACAGCTCTTGTTGACATTCCTGCAGTCAGCATGCCAATTGCACGCTCCCTCAAAACTTGCAATAAAAAATATTCTTAAATAAGGAAATCTATTCTGTGATTGGTCCATGGCTACACTGTCATCCAAAATTCTGTTTGCGGCACAGCAAAGTGTCGTGAATCAGCTCTAAGACTGACACTTAAGATTTATTCCTACACTTTACTTGAATTAGGACTGAGATGCTTGATAACTAACTTAAGTAAGTTAAAACTGCACTTAAGATGTTTTTTACTCTGAAGTCACTTCTTAGCAGTGTTCTCATGAGTAATTGTGAGAAGCTTGATAAATACGGGCCCAGATCACATTTTCAAATTTATTCAGAAAACCATGAAATTCCAAAATTTTTGCCACTGTAGTTTGGTAGTAACTACTGGAATAAAGTTTATTATGAATTTATTTTAGCTTAGTTGCCATCTTATCGTATTATAGAGACTGGTCATGTTCCCACCTTTTGCTATTTGGGAGCAGGTAATGTGGGGGAGTTTTCAGTAGCCTAAATGTTGAGACTCAGTCTTTCAACCACAATTTGAGCACATTTTATGGCATGAATGTATTTTTCTATTTGTTGCTTTATGAAAATAATTTAGAACAATGTTTGGAACACTTGAGTGCGTCAAATAAATTAATCAGATTTCTGAAGCGACGAGAAGTTTGACGAGAAGTGAGTTGGAACGACCACTTATTCAGTGCCTGAGGCTTTTTTTTAATGTGGAAACGCAGACACACAGCCGAGTCTACGCTGTCTCTTTATGTGAATGTGCTCATGTCTGGATTAGGAAACCCTGGTTTGACTTACTGACTTGATAACCAGCTTTGTGTGACAGTTTATCCTGATGGTAATTGTTAGGTTTAGTGAAACCAGATATAAAAGAAATCCTGGTTATCTTGAACTTGCTTCATGGTACAGGCCCCAGGCCAGTAAAAGGGACAGGATCTAATTGACGTTTTACGGTTTACTGTTGTTGTTTCCGCACTCTGGAAATTACTAAAACGCCATTCTTTCCCACACTGTGCAAGATCCCTGGGTCTTAAAGCAACATTTTTAATCAGGCAGCAAAATACAGAATCACAGCTTCAGTTTGAAGATTCTGGGTTTAACATTAGTTTGCACATGTACATTGTTGAGTTTCCCTTCAGTGCACCCAGTTCTTCCTGTCTTACAAAGTTGCATTTTGTTATATTGTTTTGCATAATGCTGCAGTTTACATGGTTGCCCTCCAGCGGTACAGGAAGTTAAAAACAGACTGGGTCCATTTTATAGTTAGAAGCAACCTGGACAGTGAGAGACTTTCCAGACACAAACACCCACAGACTCCAGCCATGTCGTCTAAATTCATGTTTAATGGTTCAAACTGCTGTGAAGAATCCAGAGTTCAGAGTGTTAGTATAGTTTACTGATAAAAGTATTGTAGTACTGAGTGTTAGTGTGTTTACATAAACAGTTACAGAGCGATAATGAGAGTGCTGTTTGTATGTCAGAGGCAGTGGTGAGACACCCCATGTCTGTAATTTAAAGTCACAATGAAGTTAACTGCTATAAGGACGTTTTCACAGAAGACATTTTGACATGACGATAATAACGAGGGATGGCTGAATTCCATTTTGTAGCTAGTTTCAGGATCCTGTAATTGCTGGCTTGCTGTCAAGACTTAAATGGGGCACTTGAATAAAACACATCCACTGTTAATGTGTTAATGTTAGTAACACCTGTTCTTCCCCTAATATGCCAAGTCAAAATATCTGCTGTGAAAAACGCCTTTTTAAATGAATTTCTTGTCTTTAATATGAATGAACATCATGGTTTCTTCCTGGCTGGACGGTTCTCAGAGCTCATTCGTATGGGTGAAGACCAGCCGGCTGCACATAGGTAAAAGGATGGACAAAATGGCTGCTCTTATTCTTAATCTATGGTATGCAAGTGGATCACATCCCATATAAAGAATCTCTACTCCTCAGAGCAGCTGGACTGACATTTAACTGAGTTTAACATTTAACAACGAGGCCCACTTCGCTTCAACGTGCCACTGACAAAGAAAACTGTACTTAAGGCCTTTTCATACTTCTGCTTCAAGTCTATGCTGTGCCGTCATGAGCGTCAGTGTCTGCGTCGCTCTGCAGTTAACCGCCACAATGCTAGTTGGTAGTGGGGTTTCTATGTTCTACTATGTTGAGCTTCTTCTTCTTTGTTGGTGTGGGCTACAACAAACAATGGCGGATCATTTTGGAGCTTGAGCTGCTCGATGTTACCTTTAGTGAAATAACTCAAACACAGAAACCAGAGAAGGCGTTGGAGATGATGGTATGTACGAGCTTTGAACTGGTTGAGGGAGAAGACGATGGACAAGCCGGAAATGCTAAGGAGCCACAGTTCTTGCGGCCTGCGTTGCCGTGCCACGTAGTTACGTTTTTAGGAAGGTGTGCTTCGCGCTAGAAGTATAAATTCGCCCTCCCACAGACGACATCTTGATGCAGGTCGACAAGTTCATTATATTCATGCCCCACATTATCGTCACTACTCTACCTCGATCACATCTTCTGTTAGCATCATCCACCTGATGTACGATAGATGTGGCTGGAGTGTGGCATTTACTGGTAGTTTCCTTTTTAGTGTGGAGACGGTCATTATTGTAGTTTCCCGGAAGTCCTCTAATGTATGCCGCCCATGCAAAGACAAGGCAAGTGTTGTAAATCGTTGGGAAAAAGTGCCAGGTTTGTATATTTACTCAGTGTTTGCCAATGATACTTGCTAAGCTTACAAATGTTGACACCCGAACAGTAAAATGTAGAAACTGATATTCCGTACTGTTAAAGTACGGTCACATTGGTCTTCCGTTCAATTAAACTGCCCTGCACTCGGCCCCCGAAACGGGACGTGATGTCACGGATCTGACGCAAGTAATAAATACTGATCACAAACTGTAAGTCTGTAAGAGTGATGCTACAGTTTGTAGTGTGTTGTGCTAATCATGGTGATGACACCAAAATAACAACATCTGTACTTCTAAACAAGATGAACGATGGTGATCTCTGATCTGCCAGAGCCGGCGAGAGATCTCACTGAAACAGGAAACGCATGCTTAATTTTATAGAAATGAATGAGGGACGGAGCAAATATTCGTTGGTCGGAAGTGTGACATCCCATCGCATCAATCAAACAAGCAGTGTGTCTCGGTAATAGTAAGTTAAAAAAACCTCTTTTACTTCCCCTAAAATGTCATACGACCTGATCAACCTCACCGAACTACAAAACAAAAGATTATCACTGATAGAAGTGATGAGCACAAGATCAGTTATAATAAATTCTAAAATGTTGGTGATTCATCAAGAGGCATTATTCACACACACACAGAGTCTACAGTGTGCCATTCAAAATTAATAATTCAAAGTTTTCATTAAAAAAATGCTTTAAAAAACAACTCACTTTGTCAAATTATTTTTCTTATTCTGTCCTTAAATTATGAAATAATCATCCAAAACAATCCAAATTTTAAAATGGAATTTCAAATTTTAAATATATTCCATGTCATTTATGGTTGTTTATTTTTTCCCTAGGTAACTGAGCTAACGTTCGCTCCACGAGATGTACATTTTCAAGCTGACTCGTGCAGCTAGCTAATTAGTTATGTAGTCTCCAATTATTTCAGTGGCACACTCCACACTCTGTCTACAGTACTTACACTCAGTGGCCACTTTAAGTACACCTGTACAATCCAATACAACTGTTCTGCCATAAAATCCACTTGTATGGTGCCTTAATGTCCAGTTTTTCGTAGGTGTAATTTAATTATGTTTTTAAGCAGCAAGGTTGTAGTTTGTGGTGGAGGTGTTTTATTCTGCCCCCTACTCATGTATGTAAATAGGGAGGTCAAATAATTAACACCACCTCAATAAATGTAGAAGAACCACATTTAACTATGACTTCAGTAATAAACAAAGGAAACAGCTCTCTGGCAAAGCTGTTGCATTGACTTGCAGTAGATTCTACAGGTGTACCTAATAAAGAGGCCACGGAGTGTATGACTTGTAATACGGACATTTGTTGCTTTGTTCTAGAGGCGCTGGATCCAACAATACTGAAGAAAGTATATAAACCCTCCCACTGTCGACGTCTTGCCGCCGCCGCTCCTGCTGCTGTTGGTCTTGATGCAGTTTTCCTTCTTCGGTAAAGAGTTCAGTAAAGTCAAGGTCATGGCTACAGACCTCTCATAGTCCAAAACTGTCCAAGAGTCCAAATGGCTTTCGTATTACTTAAATGTCGTCTGTCACGTCACCAAGATGTCATGACCAACATCCAGGATTATTAAAAGACCGTGACCACGGAGAGGAGCTGTGGAGCCAACATGGCCGCCACTGAAAATAAATGTGTTCCTCCCCCCCCAAAAAAAAGAGAGAGAAAAAAAAAAAAAAGAAGTCATGTACATACTGCATGGCTGTGCGTAGGTTTAGTACTACAGCTTTGAAGCTCCACCCCCATCTCTTCGTCTTTACTGAGTGCTTCAGGTGTACGCGCGCACACACACACACACACACACACACACACACACACTTGTGCAAAGAAAATATATCTAAAACTGGGGATGGAAATTGCTAAGCTTTTTTTTAACGCCAATGCCATTATCAATGCTTGTCAGTCTGATTCTTTATCCATTCCCTTAATGATTCTTGATCAATGTTGAAAAAAAAAAAACATGTTTTCAGCTGCGCTCGTTTACTACATTCGTTAACCTTTTTCTTCAGTCATTATCCCTCCCTGTGCAGCTCGTGTGAAAGGGTTTCATTGAGCTAGCTGTAGCCTGTCTTCATTTAAAATGGATCAAATGAGAGAATATCCATCCATCCATCATCAAGCGCTTATCCTGCGTACAGGGTCGCGGGGGGCTGGAGCCAATCCCAGCTGACATCGGGCGAAAGGCGTGGTACACCCTGGACAGGCCGCCAGTCCATCGCAGGGTAATGAGAATATTTCTTATGATTTGTTTACATTTAGGTTTTTATAGTTAAACAAAAAAAATGTGTGTCAAATACATGGCATTCCTGGACTCTAAGCTCATGTTGATTAAAAAGATGTTTCAGCAAATTGCTCATGTTTACTTACTAGAATTATTATTGTACAGAAAAGCTAGCACTGATGTCATTTTTCTTTTGTGAAATGATAACACTTTGGACCGTTTCGACCTGTCCGCCATGACTTCTTCTTGATGCGACTTTCTAGCAGCGTAGTGCTTGAGTGTAATTGTTTTGAAGTGTGTTACTATCTGAAAAAACATGCAGGCATTGATAAAAATTGTTTGATAAACACCGAAGCATAACGATGCTGATGGATCGGACAATTTGGAACCGATTCTCGATCCCCATCCCTAACAAAAAACAGACTGACAGATGAAGAGATGAACTACATTCAGCTACAACAGCCTGCGATAGTGCAATATCTACACGCACACACACACACACACACACACACACACACAGTCAGATCTCAGTGGGGCTTTGTTGCTCCGGCATTCCTCGGTACATTCAGAATCTGATTCCATCTCTGGACAGAAAGACAGATAGACAGGAAGTGTCATGGCAGGCAGACATGATCTGACATACATTTTTTTTTTAACATTGTTATGGCTAGTAGACCCAAGTGCAGGACTAAGAGAGGGAGGAGCCTTAGCGGATGCAGAGTACGAGAGGCTAAGCAAAATTCACTTTTATTATCCCGACTAAATGTTCTTCTTCTACAGCAGGCCTAATATAATTGTGTAAATGTGTTCATTATGTTGTTTGTTTTTTGTAGCCTACATTTTAACGGTTAACTTTAAAATGTAGGCTATTCAACTGCTTTGATCAGTAATGAAAGCCAGGTCCAGCACTACTTGTTGAGGTTGCTAAGCTTTGATTGGACAATGGCTGTTCATGTGAGGGGTTTAGCAAAGAAGAGGGTTTAGACAGTTGATATGACGGATCATATGTTTGCTAGTTTACACATGATGGTGTGCATTACTTTCTTTTTTGTATAAGAGCCTGTTTTAGGTCTCTTTCGTTAAGTCACATGCTCTTAAGTTGTCTTCTTATGTTACTCCAGTGCTGCAGATGAAACCATCTCTCTCCATGTTTTTGTAGTACTAGTGTAGAACTACTTACATCCAAATTTCCAATTAGACTTTAAGTTGATGTAACTGGCTGAACATTCAGTACAATTACTCAAAGCCTCAAAACTACTGCTCAGAAACTGCTGTTTATGTGCATTTGGATGTGAATCGCACCTTGACCTTCCTGCCAAGTTTGTCCTTCCACTTCAGAGCAATGGAGCTGTCAATCAGCAGCAACCTGCAACCACAAACAAACAGTGAGGTTTGTGAAGGGTTTCCTACAGCGTTTTATATTGCTGCTAATGTCAGAAGAAATTATTATAATGTTATGAAATATAATGTTAAGCTTCAGGGAAACAAGTAGTGGTGCTACGTAAACACATTAAGGTGACTGGTCAAACTGTCATCTAGCAAATACATGGATGAGGTGATGAGAAGTGTCAGGCTTTGATTCAGCTCAGCAGGTGATTGATTCACAGGAATTAAATCAGAACAGCATGTCACAATGTCAGGAAAAAAAGTTGGCCAAATAGCCCCATCAGTCACAATCAGATGCTTATGTGTCAGAAAAAAGTCTGTTAAAAAGTTAGTAGAGATTGCATCGAGTTGAAGTTTAAGCCGGACTTTTGTCTAACCAATGTCCTGGAGGAAACCCTGTTGTCAATAACATATTTGTTACAACTTCTGCTCCTCATACCTGGACGTCTCTTCGTTCTCGTAGCCCATAATGACGTACTCCTCCCCTTGAACAAGAGGAGGACACAGGCAGGAAGATGAGTAGTAGAGCGTCTGTGTCTCTTTGGGAATGTTGACCAGAGAAGACTTGAACACCTCCTTCACATCCACCACCGCTGTGGGCTCCAGGCCGCGATTCCTCACCTCCCTCACCCTCGCCCTGATCACTGAAGGAAGAAGTCGTCAGCATACAGGGCACATTAGATTTGTTGAGACCTTAAGTTTCACTCTAGTTTCATTGTAGACACATGGGGCTCAGTGGGTGGGGCAAATCAATGAATAAAACTAGTAAATACTTCCATTTTCTTCCAGTATACTTTTGGTTGTATTTCTTATAAATCAGTCACTGTGATAAGACCATGGCCAAAGACTGGCCACTATCCTTGGTGCTGAAAAGACAGCTGGTTTTAAAGTCCAATTTGTATTTCTGCATTGAGTGTACGCTGTCATGAGCATTTATACTCATAGCCAAGAAGTATAAAGTGGCCTTAATGAGAGTGTTCGTGTAAGTCAAAGTCTGCAAGGATCGGATGATTGGATGCCTCCAGTTGTAGCCAATAGTGACCCACAAGGGCTGACAGAGCCAATAAAGAAAAACCAACACATCACTCTACATCCAGACGACCTAGAGGCAGAACTTTCACAAATAAGACTTGTTTCATTGGTCTCACTGGACGTAGTATTGGACTTCACTGCTCCATTATAAACCTCACGTTAGGGTTAGACCTCTGTAAATGACTAGGACCGAGTCAAACAACACTATTTCAGTCGTTCCAGCCATGATTTGTGTTGTTAGCTATAGGAGCAGAAGAGCTGTGAGTATCGCTGTCTGGAACTGGTGTGCTGCTCTGGGACCGCCTTGCCCTCACTGCATGTGAGCTTCATGTTAGCTTAAATGTAGCCACAGTTAGTCGTTGTTTGCTTTATATCATGGTATTTATCAAGTTGGATTTATCCAGAATCGTTTACTCCACCTTTAACTCTTGCATCCTGCCTCAACTGCCAGTGACACCAGTAACCTGGAGCCCCTCCTGTCTCTCCTTGTTACTGTCTTTCCACTGTCGTATCTGCCATTTCCTGGATAATGGATATAACAATCCAGGATACCCAACAGCAGCAGTCCAAACCAGGTGAACCTTGAGCTAATGGAAATGTTCAAGTTCAAGCAGTGTGAGACTGTGAGGAAAGCACAGCAAAAGCTTCAGGAGTACCAGAGCAAAGGATTAACATAAAGCACAAGAACAGATACAGCATCACAAATATGCCACTAAGGAACCAGAAGAGGTGGAAGCTGTAGAGGTGGAGGAGAAACTAGCACTACCAGTAATAGTGTGGTAGCAGGTTAGAGTCAACAGTAAAATCAGTAATTACCAGTGAGAGTGCCAGCCATCAAATCATAAAGACCTCTGTGTTCAGCGCTCTGATCCCATGCTTCACTAAACTCTACCACTTGAATTATATCTGAATATTTTGAAAGTGAGCTCTTGTTTTTAGCGATGGCTGGAAAAAATTGGATTCTGTGGCAAAGGCATTAGCGAGCTCCAGAAGTCCACACGGAAATTTCTGCTGGATTTGCCAAATCATGCATGTGTGCTGTAATCATCTGGAAAAGCCCTTCTGGTCTCTTAGCTTTTGTGTGTCTAATTTAATCTAAGCAACCCTAACTGCCTCGGCACAGAAATCTTTCCTTCTGCATCTTGGAGAAAAAGAGGTCAGAGAGAAAGAATCCACTGGGGATTTTTAACAACCTCACCGAGCAGCACAATTAAGGCTCGAAACAAGTAATGAGAATTCAGACTTACTGAACAGATCGGTGGTGATTGATATCTCACATGTAGCGTTGATAAGTGATAAGTGGCTGTCAAACGTAATGCTCAGACACATTGTAACTTTCAAAAGTTTGATTTGGAAATGTGACAACCCACCGTAGACATACAACCAGATTGAAGCAAGTGGTGTCATAAATGGCACCCCTTCTTCTAAGAAATATATATTCTGTATGTGGTGTTTCAACTTTTGTGTTTGCCTTACATGTTTGTCTTATTATAACAAACATTAATGTAATATAAAACATGAACACTTCTATCTCCTGACTGTTGATTCTCAGTGGGATTAGCAGGAATGGAATCAATATTTAGAAGTATTCAATATCCAGCTCAATAATTATATTATTAAGGTTAGCCAATCAGAGGCAGGACTCGCCGCAAAGCTAGTGTCCGTCAAATGAAAGTTGTCAACTCTGGCAGGAAAAAACAAACAAAACAAAAAAACAAAAACACGTCTATCTGCAGTCTCAAGTGCCAACTTCCTGGATTAACAAATTTATTTTAACCCACTAGTGTTTTCCTAACGCTAACCAAGCTGTGACAGTTAAGAGGCTGTGCATGAAATAACATAGGAAATGAATAGGTGTCATTTTTAACCCATGTTGTGCATTAGAAGAGGTAAAGCATAGCTTTTGCGATAACTGATCAATATTTCAGCAGGTTCTACTATACACAACAATGGCACATAAGTCACATATGACTCACCGTAATTGTAGTTGTTCTTCCTGTATGTTTTCAAGGCCATTTTGACTGTCTCACATTTACAGCGATCTACACACACACACACACACACACACAGTGGGTGATCATAAATTATCAGAATCTGCGTTCAGGTTCTCAATTTGTCATATCGTGTTCATGTTAACTCACTAAGTTTTGTTAAGATTGCTGGTTGTGTAAGGTTCAAAAATACATTACTATATCTATTAAATTTGTGTTTTAATTACCTTATAACACTGACATGCAATGTCCAAATTAGTTTGTCTTCTAGGACCAACATTCACAAGTTTCACAGTCATCGACCTGCATTTACAAGTCAAAAACTGGTAAATACAGTAACTCAGATATTGTTTTTAGTTTTTGTATGGATTACCCAAAAGAGATACAGCGTGTTTATTGGTGAGCTTTAGAGGTGTTGGTAGGTAGATTATGTTACTAAGCTAAAGTCTTCATTCTTTGGCTTCGTATTTAATGTACAGACATTTTCATGGTATAGAACTTTATGGAAAGCAAATGACATGTTTATCCCAAAATGTTAAACTATTCAGTCCTCTAAAAGGCCAAGCCCTTCCGAGGTGTGCAGACAGGTTACCTCCATTTGGTCCTCTGCAGTGGAGGTTGTTGGGTTCCATTGAAAGGTCTGGACTAGATTCTGTCAGAGGATAAAACCCATAAAAGATCAGCTTAGACACAACATGCTCTGTTCAGATGCACATCAGCATGTTGGTTTCCAGAAGCAGATGTCAGACTGGTTTTATTCACCCAAATGCTATTGTAAAGATGTGTCCAACCAGCTAACACAACAAGCCAGCTGCTAGGAAACAGCTTGGGCAGAGAGAAAGTGAGAGGTCAGCCTCACCTGGGTTACACCTGGTTGGGTCCGGGTATGGATCTAGAGACACACAGAGATGTACAGTTCGTTATGAAATGAAAGCAAACACTTTTTCTTGTGTCTTTATTATACACAATACAAAAAGGGTTATTCAGAAAAATTAACTATAGTAACATCAGAAATTGTGATAACTCGTCAAGTCCTGCTATCGCGCCCCCTAGAGGCTGCAGAGTTTATTACAACCAGAATATAAAGGTTTTGGACAGAACAAACAACAGGCTGATGATTTAGCCTTTTCCTAAGACTTTGGAGCGAGTTGTTGCCCCTGGTGTAGGAGTTGAAGTATGTTGGGATCTTGGTTGGAACACAAGATCTACTGGTGACTTGGCATGCCTTCATGGGAAATGCAGAGCTCGCTCACGCTCTCTCTTTCATATATCCCACCTGGCCTGGGAATATCTAGCCAGATAAGCAGCCAAAAATGGATGGCTTGTCCTCTAAGATGAAAGGTAATAGGTTCATTAAAACCTAACAGATCATCCTCTGAGAAGCAGGACAATTAAGAACTACCAATGGGACTGTTGATCCATTCACTGTCTCTATAGAACAGCAATCAATGCACTTTCATTGCAAACATAACCGAAAGACACATGTTCTTTTCACAATGTCCATGTTTGCTTATTGATCGTCTTCTGACTTTGATTTTGTCCCCGTTTTGGTTTACTGACATTTCCAATAGATTATCATATTTAAACCTTTAGTCGGTGTGTTACTGGAAGGTCACATGGATGGGCCCAAAAATAATTCTGTCCCTCAACTTTTCCACTTCCCAGGCTTCAATGCTACATTATGCTTGTTGTTCCTTCTTGAATGAAAAGCCTGATAAAAGCTTAGAGTGCCAAATTGTAACAACTTCATAAACTGACTGACACAAACTCTAGGAGTGTGGCTTTTCCCCTAGCGGCACCATGACTTTGAAATTTTTAGATATTTAGTAACCAGCCGGTCAGACTTTGACATTGTCCAATGCTTTGGTTTATGTCCAAATACCTGCAAAACTAATCACATTCCCACCAGCTCCAGCTAAACTTTGAGTTTAGTGCTAATAAGCAAGGTAAAGATACATAGTTTGTTTGTCCATGCCTCCTAAAACAACACGAACGTTAACTACTTTACAAAACTCACGTGAACTAAGTCACATGACATTAAATACGTGGTTAATATTGTGAAACGGTTGCAGTTGAATGCTAACATTAGCAATTAGTTCAAAGCATCACTGTGCTAAGTATAGCCTCTCAGACACTCTGCTACACTGAGTCTTGTTAACTTCTTACCTATCTTTAGCTGCAAAGGCGACTTTGACTGGGTTTGATTTTGTTTCTTTTCTGTGCAGTGTCTTTGAATGCAACACCAAGTGAGCAATGAATGGAGACAAACGGGCACACTGCGGCTGCTTTAGATTTCTGTTTCTGAACAGCAACTTTCAGATTGGAGTGCCACAGAAAAGTCACTGGAATAACTTGAGCGATCCACCCCGCCTGAACCTCAGCAAGTCAACAAATCACAGAGGGAAAATCCCAAAACCCAGCTGAGCCGAGCCGGGCCAGGGCAGCTCAGAGATACGTGGGTGTATCGTTATGGAGGTCAAGGGGATTGAGATGAGTTTTTTCCCTTCCATGGCCTGTTTAAAGAAGCAGAGGACAGTGAGGGTTTTATTGAGTGTAAAATGAGCGGGCCGCCTGTATCAAGGAGCTCTTTGAGAAAGTCAGTGGGAGTGAAGTTGGAGGGGAAATGACTCATGCTATCTGTTCGAGAGGGAGCAGAAACAAACTACAAACATGATAGAAAACACAGATAGGGTTCAGCTAAGCAGGGAAAACTGCTTCCTGATGGTCCATGGTTTTCAGTGAAGAGAGTGAAATTCCCTAATTCAGAAGCAGCCTCCACATTAAGACTTTTACAGGCGTAAATTACATTTATAACCATAAAGACTGATAGATATACCCCATTAGTCTGATATCAACGTCTAAGAGGGTTTGTGTGCTGTTCTGTTGTCTTTCAATGAACTTGTACTTTAATGGGTCTTATTTGAGTTTTTATATTTCACTTTTCAATAAGAATGTTATGTTTTATGTTTGGTGAAGATTGGTCTTATCACCATCAGGTAAAAAGAGTGAAAGTATTATATGTTATTGTTGGCAGTGATATCAGAATCTTAATATATCGGAATAATGTAAAAAAGTAAGTAATGTAATTAATCTATTTTAGTCATAAACAGAAACTTTGTTAAAAGCACTAAATTGCCTTGTTGTTGAAAAGTGCTATACACATAGAAACTTGCCTAAAACCCCAAACTTCAGGGAAATACCACACAAAAAATCCTGTACAAACCTAAAATGATGGCTTAACCTCAACAGCCAAGGTTCAAATTTGATTATTGTGCTTGGAAACAGTACAACACCACAAGCTCCATTTAGTGGCCTTTCTAAATGGAGCTTGTGGAGAGAGAAAATTTTCTCAACTACTGTTTCCGAACACAGAAATCAATTCTGAGCCTCAACCAACATTAATTGTTGGACTGTAATGGAACAAAAACTCATGGTTTGCTTTTGTCTGTCATTTCCTTTTTCTGTATTTATTTTGTCTTTGTCTTTTTGTCATCTTGACTATTGTCTTGACACACAATCACAAGACAAATACTCATAATTGGTGACAACAGCAGCAACAAAGAAGGTGCTGTATAAAGCAGTCAACATGTTTAAACTAGGGCAGGGCAAGTTAATGTGTAAACGCATCAATTAATCAAGGCAGACAATTATTTTATCTCACGTTAACGCATTTTTTATTATTATTATTCTGAAAGTCCGTAGCTCACTGGCTCTGAATACACATACAGTCAAACCATGGGTCACAGGAGGGGCGGGAGGTTGATCAGCCGGCAAATCACCCACCCAAATAAGCAGTGGAGGGAGGCTTCGGCAGACTATGCTTGATGCAGTGTGTGGGAGAAGTAGATCAACAAAAGCAAGACAAGCGATCAAATGTCATAGTGAAGTGGACAGCTACACACACACACACTCACTCACACACACACACACACACACACAAAAGGTAATGATACCAGATCCCTCTGCCTTGACGATGGCCTCAGGTGAGATGCAAACTCCACGGTCGTACAGCGGCATGTCGCTGCAGGCCAGGCTGTCGGGCCAGCTGTGGTTGTAACGCTTCATCACCGGCTCACAGCCGTACTTCGCACGCTCGCACACCGCCTTACAGGGTTTGATGGGCTCATGCTGGAAGTCAATGGTGCAGATGGGAGCATACATGGCACACAGAAAGAAGAGCAAATCCGGACTGCAGCCAGTACCTGAACAGATACAGACAGGTGTGTTACAAGGAGAGATTCTCTCAGCAACCAGTGAGAATATCTTTGGATCATTTGTGCATTTGTGGTGATCTGAATACACTGTGAGACACAAATATGTCCCTGGGCAAGACACTTAACCCCTAGTTGCTCCAGAAGCGTGCGACATAACTGACACAATTAGCAATTGGAAGTTGCTTTGGATAAAAGAGTCAGCTAAATGTAAATGTCATTTTAGGTTAAGTCAGTTAAAGTTCTTAAGTTCAACTGAAAGTTTTGTGTAAGGAAATATAAACAATATTAACTATACTTTAGCAATAGTACTCTGCATATTGCTCCCTTTTAAACCGTTTTTGGACATATTTGGGGAAAAACTATCAAAAACTGTAATAGCAACATTTTCTCTTTTTGGTTAAGGGTCGTTTTATTTGAACTCACATTGTTCTCCCCCCCCCCCCCCCAAGAAGGATTCCCCTTCTCTTAAATCACTGAAAGGACAGTGTGTTCAGGGACTTCAGGCTACTAACACACCAGAC
This sequence comes from Micropterus salmoides, assembly GCF_014851395.1. Lineage (NCBI taxonomy): Eukaryota > Metazoa > Chordata > Actinopteri > Centrarchiformes > Centrarchidae > Micropterus > Micropterus salmoides. Next base: position 28,279,506 of record NW_024040596.1, read on the forward strand.
TCACCACACTGACTGCCATCCTGCTGCACATTTCACACAAGATGAGACCAGAAAGAGTTCACCACTGGGTAGAGGACACATTTATTGCAGGGCAGGACTGAGGTTTGGCTGCACAGCTTCAAAATGAAGCCTCAGAAATATTTTGAACTTGTGACCTGAAACTGTTTCCTGGTTTTGGCCTGCAGGTCTTTCATTAGGACATTTTTTTGGTTAAAACTCATTGCCTTTCCACTTTCTTTTTCCAGTCTTCTGACCTCACCTAAGCTCTAAGTTCAGCCATTACCTAAAAGTATTTATGGAAGACCGATGTGTATGCATTAGGGATGAAACGGTATGAAAATTTCATATCACAATTATAGTGACCAAATTTATCACGGTTATCAGTATTATCACGGTAAAAATGTGCCAGAAAAATATAAAAATGTACTGATACACACACTGAAACCATTTCAGCAAGTATTATATTGAAAACTACAAATACAATTGCCATTTTGTTTGCAAAAAAATATAATATAACAGCAAATACATTTTGTAAACATGTGAAAATCTTCTAAGTGTGCATTATCAAGATTTTATATTATATAGGCAATACAATGACCCAGTGGACAATTACATGAAAACAAATAAGTCTTTAGAAGACAGTGATAGTAACTGCAATGAGCCCAAAAAACTGACTAAATACAGAGGAGTCTGTAGAGTTTCTAGATATGCTGGTTGGTTGACTAAACTGCATAACGTGTTATCATGTGCAGTGGACTAATGGAGTCTGCCGACACACGACGCACACAGCAGCAGAACGTGTTGCGTTTTTACAAGAGCAGCAACACTGAGAGCTTCAGTTTACACACTGTTAGCAAGTCAGAGAGGCAAACCAAAGCTAAAAGTTACCTCACCCTGCATTCACTATTAGATTATTTTCTGCAATCAAGTTTCCCAAAGCACTCTCATAAAAACTAAAATACGACCGGACTTGTCGGACGTTGCATTCTGCGCATGCTCGCCTGCTTCTGGGAGACGCTGGTGTTTGCCGTGAGATTATAATAGCGCGGTTAACCGTACCTGTTTACCATGGTAATTAAGATGTGTATGGTAATAATAACAGTCAGGAATTTTACCACAGTTTACCGTTAATCGTTTCATCCCTAGTATGCATCATAACCTATCACGGCAGTTAATGAGGCCATCCACATGCCTTAAAATTCCTTTAATTCTCCTTTACAGTTAACACAGAACACTGATGACTAGAACCACAAACTTTTACATCCTGAAACAAGACCTGTTCAAATTTAAAGTTTTCAAGTCAGCTAATTCATTGGTTTTCAAACTGGGGAGGTGCACCCCCCCCCCCTTCGTTGTGGATGTTGAGCAAACCTAAAGTTACATGAATATGATTCACGTGGTGACATAAACAAAAGTGCTCTGATGACTAATTTTGTTAACCTGGATCTTGTTTATTTAAATTGCCTGCATTGTTAATGATTCATAAAAATTTAATCCACTTTTACTGGGGTGGGGGGCATGAACTCTTTTTGGCATCTAAAGGGGGCGTGACAGAAAATGTTTGAGAACCACTGCGCTAATTCATTGCATAGTAAAAGTGCATATTGCATCTGCAATTAAAATGTATTAATGAAATGCACAGTGATATTTGAACAGTTATTCACAGGAATAAAAAAAATACACCAAACAACAAAACCCAATTCGACACAGGAATGGCAACTACACCACCACAGATAGTAAGCAGGTGAATGCAGTTATTAGCAAGTGTCTGAAATGAGACGCAATCATGCATTAAAAGAAAATCACTAAGAATCATATTTTGATTATTTAAGGAAACGTTTGCCTTGAAGGCTGAAAAAAAAATTAACAGCACATATTTCAATAAATAATACAATTAATCAATATATGTGAAAGACGGAGTTAAAAATATGCACGTGGAAAAGGACATATATTCAAATGTAACCTTCCTGGCAGTATCATGAGATAAGGACCAAGACTAAGAGTTTACAGTAAAGATAGCAGCTCTGTCAGGTTGTATTTAAGTACAGTGGTGCTTTAAGCTCAAATGCTAACGTCAGCATGCTAACATGTTCACAATGTCAATACTTATGTGTGGATGTTTGCCAGGTAAAATGTTTACCATGTCCATCATATTATTTTACCATATTGACATGCTAACATTTACTAATAAGCACCAAACAAAGTAAAGCTGTGGGTGATGGGAATGTCATTTAGTAGTGAAAACATTGACTTCATGGTATCACTACTGTGAGCAGAGTTCATCCTCTGGGGAACATAAATGGCTGGCTGTACATAATTTCATGACAATCAGTTTGGACCGATGTGGTGGACAGACCGACCAACATCACCGCCCCACCGTTGGCTTGGCTGAAAATCGAATCGAATTATTGTCACATACACAGTCTTAATTTTCTGCATTTAATCCATTCAAGTATTAGGAGTAGTGGGCAGCCAATGTGCAGCACCTGGGTACGAACTCCAAGTCTAGGCACCGGTGCACTGGTCAAGGGCACCCAGAGGAAACCACATAAAAACTAAGAAAATGCAAACTCCACAAAGAAATGCCTGTGCTACTGCCTCACTGATGTCTCTCCAAGAAACTTTTGTCTTGTAAGTATATTTTTATAGTCTCAACACGATAAATCCAACAAATAGGGATAACGGATACACGTTCTCAGTCATTAATGGTGTTCACATGAGACTTGACAGAAGTTGAGAGACAAGTTCAAACCCTATGCTACTACCACAGTTTCAAAACGTGAGTGGGTAATTTTACTGATATTTAGTTTCTACAAAGAGACATCCAGATATAAAAAGTGAAACTGGAGACATACTGTTGTCAAATATACACAGTTTACAGATGGAGATAGTGTATGTACAGAACGTGCAGCTTTGCAGAGCAGCGTTACAAGCTTAACTTATCAAAAAACACATGGAGTTCGTGACATTCAGTATCAGCTGGAATGTTGTGATGAAAAGTTCCAGTCAGAACAGAAAGCCAAGGAAGCTGTACACTAGATTCAGCCAAATCACTCCTACCAAAATTTTCTGCGTGGTTAGATACCACAAGAAGGGAGAAAATATGTTTTTATTGTTTGGTTGAACATTTAACTTTCAGGCCAGTTTGAATGCAATGATCAGTTGTGTCAATCTGAGTTTATTTTATTACCTTTTGGACTGAAGTAAACCATAAAAAAAACCTGCAGTGCAGCTGGACAGACCGACCCTCCATGATAAATCAACATTCAGACAGTAAAACAACGAGAGAACACTCATGCCATTAATATTTACTGAATTCACCTGTAACCGATTCAGAGAACAGCTCTAAGGATGGCAATGTTAGTCTGTCTGTTGGTCGGTCCACCACTTTGGTCCAGAATAAAATGTTGAAACTATTGGATGCTTTGTCCTGCTTTGTACAGACATTCATGTTCCCCTGAGGATAAATTCTAATAACTTTGGTGAGTTTTTGTCTGGCACCACCAACAGGTCAAAGTTTTCACTTTTTTATTGAAATAACGTTTTATCTACTTGATCAATTTGCACTAAATTAAAATAGTTCATACACTCACAGTTCCGAGAGGATGAAGACTTATAACTCTGGTCACCTGATCCCTTTACATTTCCTCAGTGCTACCTGCAGGTTGACATTTTTGTTTCAGATTGAAATGTTAACATGAAACAACTGTTGAGCTCTTAGATTGCCAATTTCTGGACATTTGATCCACAAAATTCATGTTTTCCTCAGGATGAACTGTAATAGAGAGCCCAAGTCACTCGCTTCCGCCTGAAAAATATGTACGGTAGTCAACGGCGAGAGACAACTTTTTTTTTTTAAATCTTGTTTATACTGTGAGAATTTTGTCTGTCAAGAAAGTTGACGTTTGTCATAAAGTTACATTTAGTTTTGTGTGAAAACCGTTTAATGAACTACATCTCTCGTCTCGCACAATATGCATCACCAACTTGTTAACATGGTAATGCTAGCTAACGTTCATTGCTTGGTTGTTACTAGCTAGGTAGCTTTGCTATGTGCCATGCAGAAATATACCTCACCTGACGTGTTTAATCCATCGACTCTCGACCCTTTTATCACATCATCCTCTCATGTTATTTGACGTTAGCTTCAGTAACGTTAGCTTCAGTCATTGAGAGAAAAAGTTACGACATCACATACGCGACATTTGGGTTTGTCGTCTTTGTAATTATGCATTTTTAGTCTTATACTTCAATAGTTTTACAAACTGCGACTTTCTTGACTTTTGTGTACTTTAAATTGATCAGAATCATATAATTCAGAGCACAATTCACGGGATCAAAAAGTTAGTTGTCTCTTGTCATTGACTACCGTAGATATCCCCCCCCCCCCCGAAGTGAGGTAGCATGGTGGTTTACCAGAAAGGGAGGGACTTAAGCTCTCTATAAATGATCCTCTGATTTTTTATGTAGCGCCATCATCTGGTCAAAAGTTCCATTTGCCCATTACTTTGGTTTATGACCAATTACCTGCAGGACTAATGACATTGCTAAATAGCTTATGTGAGCATGTTAGGACACTAAAACAAGAGGTTTCAGCCGGTAAACACTACACCTCAGGGCTCGACAATAACGGTGGCCCGATGGCCCGGGGCCAGTAAAACGTAACGTTGGGACAGTTGAACTAGCAACTCACCAAAAACATTAGTATTTAAAAAAAATACTGAAACTCAACACCCTGCAGTTGTTTTGCACCGATGTCCAATCCAGAGTTGTAGTAACGTGACGAGAGGTTTTCAAATGTTATTTCTCTAATCTCAATCATGCGGGACCTCTGGGTCGAAAGTGAAACCATGCAGACGGAACTTAAAGCTGCATTCTCTCTAACGGCCAGCAGGGGGCAGTTCCATTAGAAATAATGGTAAAATGTGCTACTTCTCATCTGATTTATTACCTCAGTAAACACTTTTAAATGAGTTTATAGTCTCAGTTGCTAGTTTCAAGTCTTCTTCAACACAGCATGATGTTCATTTAGTATATTATGGTCCTATACCATGGCAACCTGTTCATCGGGATAGAGGCGACTTGTGTCCGCTGCTCTGTGTACATTTTTCATAAATGCCTGTCAGCAGGAAAGCACGTCATGTTTGTGTCTGTTAGTATGTTTTGTTTTAAAAGTAAATTGTTTTGTTAAAATTATAAAAATTGCAATAAAGTTGAACGTTGAGCCCTGCACCTGCTGAACATCAGCATGTTAGCGTTTAGCTCAAAGCACTGCTATGCCTAAGTACAGCCTCACTTAGCCGCCAGCATAGCTGTAGGTTCTTAGTCTTGTTTTATAACAACCCAGCCTTCAAAAATCCCAGAACTTGTTTAGAGTTAAAAGTTCTGTTCAGGATTTACAGCTTTTTTTTGCCCCAGCCTCTGTCTTATTTTGAGAGTTTTATCACTTTTTTTCATTTCTTCAGTTTTAGGTCTGAAGGGAGCCTTGAAATTACTGACTGGGAAGAGAAAACCTAGGTGAGCACACATTTTTTGCACTGTAAAACTGTGGTGAGTATCCTTAATGTTTTTTAAAAAAGCTTAAAATCCTTTGAAAAACAATTTAATAGGCATAGTGTGAAGAGAAGCTAATCATTTGGTCTCTTTTAGTTGGAAGCAGTTTTGAAAGAATCAAAGAGAGGCGGAGGAGGAAGACCGGGCTTGATAAGACCCGAGGAAAGCATGAAGTGTGAAGGTATGATATTTACACAGTGATATGCATTTGGCTCTGCTGTACACAGAGCAAAGGGTCATGTTTAGGGTTGAATGTTTTCCCGTTTATCAATTGTTACTTTCCCGGTACTACGTCACTCTTTTCCCAGGATTTTTTCGCCATAAATTAACTTTGATAAGATGAAATACAACTGTGGATAATTAACTCTTATTTCCTTCAATACATCATGTGGCTCTATTTTTCGTACAACAATTCAAGTACAAAACACACTGTGATAAGTAGATCCTTTTTAGCATATCTATCAGTTTCACATCTAGGTCCTTTTTTGGGAGCATAAGACTACCTTTATTATGATTACCTGAGGTTTTTGTGCCTCAGTGGCAGGGAAGGCTTAAAAATACCAAAATGATCTTTTAAGTGGAGATGATCTTTAAGCAGAAATGCCAAATATTTAGTGATTCCTACTTCTAAAATGGGAGAATTTCATGCTTTTGCTTGTCTTTACATCATAGTGAATGATATTTGATATCACCTTTAGCTATGGGAATCTATGATGAGCATCTTTTTTTATGCTTTATGGTGATGATGTAATGACAATTAATCCATAAAATAAATCAGTAGATTCATTCATTCATTCATTCATCAGTAGATTATTTATCCAAAGTAGTCGTTGTTCTCGTACAGACTTCACTCAGTAAAAACTGACCAACTATTAACTTACCTTACAAAACACGGTGGATAGTTTACACACGGACCAGGTAAAGCAACAGTGAACACACAGGGTGCAGATGTTGGTTTCAGTTGTTTTATAGGCTAACGTTACGTCATTAATAAGCCGACGTGCAGCTCACCTGCTGCCGTGATAACGTATCGCGGGTGGAAATATACGGAAAAAAGTTCTCTGTCCTAGGCGACTTTATAAAATGTACTGCTGATGGAGAAAATGAAGCAGACGGGGGAAAAGAGACAGAGAGACGGGGCAAGCCAGGGTGTTTACCTAATGAGTGTGTCAGTGTCGGCCCAACCCTATGAACGTGACTGAAATGTTCGGGTTCCTCCAGTAGCTACCCACGGCAGTGATACGTGGTAACACTGTCTTGGACCAGGGCAGCAGTCAAACCAGAAACCAACACTGGGCTGTAACTCTGACCAACTCTCCGAAATATGTCTGCTTTATCACGGACTGCTGTTAAAGGAGCCAAATTTTCTTCCCTTTTTGAGTAAACGTAATCACAATGATGGCTTCCACAAAAATGTTTCCATGCTCTCTAAGTGAACTGATGGTTTAAGGTTTTCTGTCGCTCAGTCAGAAGGGCTCCAGGAGAAGAAGAAGCCACAGCAGCTGGGAAGGGTTGGAAACCTCCATCAACTGAAGGTTCAGTTCATCCAAATTACAAAAATAATAAATTTGGGTTTGGGTTTTATTTGTCCAGTTTCTGAGATACATGTCTCAGAGATTTCTGCCTCGGCTCTAATAAAATGAAGGTTGATGTCAGATTTAAAAATGTATTTTTAAAGAGTAACTACTCAGAAGCCTGCTCGGGCTACCAACTATCCTTTTCCATACCTCATGCAGCATCTGATGTTGTGAGGTTCAGCAGACTTTAATAGTAACTTAACGCAACTTGATTCTCACCTCGGCCACACTTCTGTCCACACGAGCCACATCCAGCAATATGGCTGATGTCAAATTAGTCTTAATTATGGAGGAAAAGTCTCTTGAACCTGTCCACACCCAACATCAGAGCCGCAGTCAGGTATTGTCTGATGTACTTGTTTAACTAGGTTACATAAATCACAGTGACATGATTTTCAACACATGGTAAATGATGTGAAACGGTGGTAGTTTGGTTCGGTTTAGGCAACAAAACTACTTGGTTAGGAAAAGATGGTTCAGGTTAAAATAAGTAAGGAATCTACAAAACGTTATTTAACTTGAAAAATTTAACTCAACCCCCCCCAAGACTCGAACCTCATTCTCCTTAGTGAAAGTTCTGAGTTTACTTGACCAAGAGTCAGTCAGTCACCATAATCTTTTCTAAATGTTAACATGTTTCTCCTAAATGGCAGCAGCTCTGAATTAACACAATTAACTTTAAATATATACATTTATACTGTAAAAAACATCGCAGCTGAATGACATCTGACAAAGAGACAGAACCCAAAGTATGTTTCTGTTTCATTCATTAATATAACTTCCATCTGAAACAACATGTACAGCTGCTGGTCATATAATTAGAATATCATCAAAAAGTTGATTTATTTCAGTAATTCCATTCAAAAAGTGAAACTTGTATAATGTATACATTCATTCCACACAGACTGATAAATTTCAAGTGTTCATTCCTTTTAATTTTGATGATTATAACTGACAACTAATGAAAACCCCCAAATCAGTATCTCAGAAAATTAGAATATTGTGAAAAGGTTCAATACACCTGGTGCCACACTCTAATCAGCTACTCAAAACACCTGCAAAGGCCTTTAAATGGTCTCTCAGTCTAGTTCTGTAGGCTACACAATCATGGGGAAGACTGCTGACTTGACAGCTGTCCAAAAGACGACCATTGACACCTTGCACAAGGAGGGCAAGACACAAAAGGTCATTGCTAAAGAGGCTGGCTGTTCACAGAGCTCTGTGTCCAAGCACATTAATAGAGAGGCGAAGGGAAGGAAAAGATGTGGTAGAAAAAAAGTGTACAAGCAATAGGGATAACTGCACCCTGGAGAGGATTGTTAAACAAAACCCATTCAAAAATGTGGGGGAGATTCACAAAGAGTGGACTGCAGCTGGAGTCAGTGCTTCAAGAACCACCACGCACAGACGTATGCAAGACAAATAGGTTTCAGCTGTCGCATTCCTTGTGTCAAGCCACTCTTGAACAAGACACAGCGTCAGAAGCGTCTCGCCTGGGCTAAAGACAAAAAGGACTGGACTGCTGCTGAGTGGTCCAAAGTTATGTTCTCTGATGAAAGTAAATTTTGCATTTCCTTTGGAAATCAAGGTCTCAGAGTCTGGAGGAAGAGAGGAGAGGCACAGAATCCACGTTGCTTGAAGTTTCCAGAGTCAGTGATGGTTTGGGGTGCCATGTCATCTGCTGGTGTTGGTCCACTGTGTTTTCTGAGGTCCAAGGTCAACGCAGCCGTCTATCAGGAAGTTTTAGAGCACTTCATGCTTCCTGCTGCTGACCAACTTTATGGAGATGCAGATTTCATTTTCCAACAGGACTTGGCACCTGCACACATTGCCAAAGCTACCAGTATCTGGTTTAAGGACCATGGTATCCCTGTTCTTAATTGGCCAGCAAACTGGCCTGACCTTAACCTTATAGAAAATATATGGGTATTGTGAAGAGGAAGATGCGATACGCCAGACCCAACAATGCAGAAGAGCTGAAGGCCACTATCAGAGCTGGGCAACCTGGGCTCTGATAACAGCCGAGCAGTGCCACAGACTGATGGACTCCATGCCACGCCGCATTGCTGCAGTAATTCAGGCAAAAGGAGCCCCAACTAAGTATTGAGTGCTGTACATGCTCATACTTTTCATGTTCATACTTTTCAGTTGGCCAACATTTCTAAAAATTGAATTGAAAAATCCTTTTTTTTTGGATTGGTCTTAAGTAATATTCTAATTTTCGGAGATACTGAATTGGGGATTTTCATTAGTGGTCAGTTTTAATCACAATTAAATGAAATAAACATTTGAAATATATCAGTCTGTGTAATGAATGAATATAATATCCAAGTTTCGCTTTTTGAATGGAATTACTGAAATAAATCAACTTTTTGATGATATTCTAATTATATGACCAGCACCTGTATATTAAATTATACTCTGCAGGAATAACAGAATTAAATAGGACTTTTCTTTGTTTTGATATCTGCATTATATATCGGCCATTGAAAACCGTGTATCGGTCGACCACTAAATTTCAACCCACAGAGGTTGATGATTTTCTTTCAAACAGAAACATTATCCCCATATAATTCAGAGGATCAATGTGAACCGTTCTTTGGTAGAAAGAAGTCCCACTGAAAACTGTTGACCGTGTGTTTGAAAGTAAAGTCATTGACATGTTGCTGGTAAAAACACAGACGGACATCTCATAATCTGGACAAATAAAACAAACATTATGAATGGAGGTAGTATGGAAGTATGAGGAAGTATGTTTGTGTGAACTAAACTTTCTAACAATCTTATTAAAAGTTTAATCTGTCTGTGCTGCTTCCTGTCCTTTCTCATACCGTCTTATACTTTTTCTGTCCTGCCGCTTAGTTTCATTCCTTTGCCTCACATTCTCATCCTTGCAACTAACCCATCCCAATTTCGTAAATTAATTAAAAGCTGTTAATGCTTTTGTACCTGGTAGTGAATGTGGTAAAGTAGCCAATTAACATAATAATATAATTATTATCTTAGTATATTTTTACCACTCTATTTAACACCAAATAAGTTTTTAAATCAAAAATAATATATAATATATATATATATATATATATATATATATATATATATATATATATATATATATGTATATATATATATATACACACACACACATACATACACATACACACACACACACACACACACACACACACACACACACACACACACTATGTTTGTTATGATCAGTGTACTTAATTTATAAAAGTATTTAAAGCTGCAACAAATGATTACTTTTATGATTGAATTGTTTATTTTTTGATTAATGGACACATAAGTGACATATTTAAATTCTTTTTTGAACAAGAGTTCAAAACCTGAAGATATCCAGACTAAGCTAAACTTCCTACTAAATATTTTATCTAATGTGTTAATGATACATTTTCTGTCCAACTTATTCAGTCAAACCTTTTTGGTGGTTGGAGTCACTAACAGCCTTTTTTAAACCATAAAATATACATTTTAAAAGGATAAAGTTTAAATATTAAAAAAAAGAAATCCAGTGGTAAAACATCCTAAATGTAAACTTGTAAACTTCAGGCTGCAGGATGTGCACAGAGGAGAGGTTGTAAAACTCAGTTTGTCAGTTAATTAGGCACAAAACCATTGAATAACTAATTGGTGGGTTAATTAGTGAACAGACTGGCAGAAAACTCACCCAGCAGCCCTTCAAACTGCTCGATGGCCAGCACCGCGTTGTCCTGCGTGCTGTGGTGGAGGTGGTTCGGCATTTTGGTCATGTTCCACGGCATGGACCGGCACAGCGGGATCCGCACCAACTCGCAGGACGCCGCCCGGACCGCAGACGGCCACAGCGCACAAGACACGGCCAGCAAAGACACAGAGAGCCCCGGGGAGAGCATGTCGGTCGGTTCAGTGCTCCGGTGGAGTCTCGGTCATTCACGAGGAGTTAAATCCAAATAAGGACGTGATTTTCCTGCTGATTGGTGCTTTTCTGCTGCTGCAGGCAGCTCGAGGAAGCGGGAGGAGCTGCTTTCTTATTCACACTTTGACCTCCTCCTCTTCCTCTATCCCTCCTTCTCTACAACTCCCCTCCTCACCTCTTTCTTCTTCTCCTCCTCTTGTCTTATCCTCCAAAAAAAGATAGATTCCTTTTAGATGAAAAGTCAACACCAGTTAAAGCCGTTAAAAGCTCGTTGATGTTGCATTTCATAAGCGTAAGAGTAAGTAAAAGTAAAAGTCCTACATTCAAAAATATACTTAAGTATAGAAGTATTATCAGCAAAACGTACGACTTAAAGTATCAATGGTAAAAGTAAGTTACTGGCTGTGCAGAAAAATGTCTCCTGTGACTGATATCTGATTCTGTCTGACATATTATTGTTGATACTGAAGCATCAATGTTAGAGCAGCATTTTACTGAGGTTTGAAGTGGAGCTAGTTTACAGTTAGCTATTTTTAACCAGTTTACATACAGTTATCTAGGTTATATACTGTTTGTTAGGTTATATACAGTTAGCTACTTTTAAGTCCTTTATATACCATTAGTTAGTTTTAACTACTTACAGTTAGCTAGTATAAACTACTCTATAGGGAATTTTAAGGTATGTCACGCAGTGTTGCATTATGTGGACGATATGTTTATATTCACACGCCTTCGAAGGATGCGGTCCCTGAATTGAGACACAGCTTCTGTTTACCTTTTCGCCGGCCGTTGCTATGGCATTTAATAGTGGGTGTGTTTTGGTGTGTAAAATTGAAGAAGGATGGAAGAAATGGAGAAGTTGAAAGAAAAAGAGAAGGGATCCGGGAGAAGCTAAATGCCACTGCCAAAAAATGTTATTTGGACAAACTGTCTGCGATAAACAATGTTGATTCAGATGATGTAGCAGCCCAAGACTGGATTACGGATCCAGACACACTACCTCCTCTCACATATTGTCCGTACATCGTTAATTACCTTGTTTTGAGTATAAGAACTATAAATCCCTTGAAGCTCTTGAACAGTTTTGCAGCGTGTGGGTACAAGACCTCCTCATTCACAGGCCGGCTAACTGCGAGAGCATAGTCGTACTGGCAAAGGTAAGATGGCACTTCTGTTTTTGGCCAAGTTATTAAAACAAACAAAATGCTAAATAGTCAGCTAAAGTTATGTTATTTTAAAGGTTCAGTGTGTCATCTAGTGGTGAGGGTTGCGGATTGCACCCCCCCTCCCCTATCTAAGCGAGTAATATAGCTACGGTGCCTGAGACAGCACAAAGATGACATCAATGAGATAGCAGAGAGTTGCCAGTCAAGAACTGAGGTTTCTTTAGATAGATATATTAAGAAATTATATTTACTTAATTAATCAGTAAAATCATATATTTTTTTGAATATAATTGTTACTTGTTCATTAATAAACAACAGCCACATCAAGAAATGAAGTGCTTCAGGATGTCTCATCCTGTAATACAGTATTTTACAACTTGGGAGGTTTGGCTCATCTAGACTAACATACCAAAGTAAATAAAGTAAATGTTTGACTCACAAAGGTAAGGGTACATTTCTGTCCACATAACAAAGCCATAACAGAGCGCTGGAGAATAACTAATGTTTCATGAAATTACAATCCAACTATATTTTTTCTATCAGCGCAGTAAAGGTTTAGCTGTCTGACCTGAGCTTCCAGCTGTAAGCTACCGTTTTATTGCCATTTAGTGATCAGCTGATTGTGTCACAAACATAACAAAACAGAGTGCTGGAGAGAGAGTAACTACATGAAATTAATCCAACTACAAACCAAAGCCAGCGTGGGAGAATAAACCAGTCCAACTACATGATTTTTCTAGCAGGGGCAGTTAAAGTTTAGCTGGCTGATGATTCCATGTTCTAAGCTTACGTTATGGTTTTATTGCCAACTAACATTACTGATCAGCTGATTGCTAACATAACCGGCAAAACCAACCCATAGGCTGGAGAATAAGTAGGCAACATGAAATAAATCCAACTACATATTGACAGGGGGAAAGACTTCACCTCTCTCAGTGATTATGGCCAGCTTCAAGCTAAAGCTATCAAACATCAGTTTTCGTTTGCATCTGTTTTGTAGTCTGACAAACTTAATTACCTGTCCAGCAGAAAACAGACAATTTCAGCACCGCTTTGAAAACATCTGTGATTTCTGCCGTCAGCTGTTTGTATCTGTCTGGACTCCTCTGGCTTCTTGGTATAAAGATCCACAGGATCACACGCGTTATTTATCTCTCGTGCTAAATAACGCGTGTGCTTGTTCATTTGTCCAAATGTCACTTCTCTTCTTACTTCTAATAAACCTACTCAGAGACTGCATATTATTGTTATTATTATTTCCTCTTCTTCTACAGATGCATTTAATTAAGTGACGGGCATCTACACTGCTGGAATTATACAAGTAGAAGAAGAACGCCGTGATGATGTTTTTCTGTTGTCGGCTACGGTAGAAACATGACGACAAAATACAGCGACCTCCATAGAAGGGGTGCTAACCGCGGGGTTATGTAGATAAAAATGGCTCATTCTAAGGTAATAAAAACATAATGGTTCATTATGTAAGGTCTTTACACACCACTGAAAACATAGTTATGGATATTATATTGCATTTCTGTCAATAGATCCTCAGAAATATTACACACTGAACCTTTAAAGAGTCATAAGCAGTGGGTTTGAGCAGCTGCATTTTCAATAAAAAAAGATTTGTTATAATCATAGAAGTGGACGTAGTCATCGTGACGTCACCTGTTGGTTTGTGGACTGCCATTGTGAAGCCTTGAGTTTGGCCGATAGGCTGCTGCCATGTTGATTTTTTGCAACCAGCGCCACCTGACATGACTATATTTGGACGACACAGTGGAGCTAACGGCCATGTCGGAAGCTAGCTAGCTTGCTTAGCTAGGTGCATCTGTAATTCACCTTAACTGTCATTTTAACCTTTGCTGACAATGTTGTCTAGCGAACAACAGTCTTAAAATTAAATGTACTCACCAGAGAAAGTGAACAGCCAACTCCTGATACGCTTTTTCAACAGCGCTGGTGAAATTTACACATTGCTGTGGGTACACGTCACTCTAGCCTGATTGACAGGTCGCCATGGTAACGACTTGTCAATCATAGATAATCTCGCCCTGAAGCATACTGTGCTTTATGGTCTATTTTAAAATAAATGTGACCAACATTTACTAAATGAACATCATGCTGTGTTGAATAAGACTTGGAACTAGTGATTGAGACCATAAACTTGTTAGGAAAGTGTTTACTGAGATAATTATTCAGCTGAGAAGTAGGGTCATTTTACCATTATTTCTAATGGAGCCGGACTTCTTTTTGCAACCAGAAGAGTCGCCCCCTGCTGGCCGTTCGATAGAATGCTGGTTTAAGGGACTTCCGCGTTCGCATTAGTTTGCTGACCGGAAGCTTCCCGCTTGGTTATAATCTTCAACATTGTCCAAAAAAAATTTTGCTTGTGGTGGGCAGATATAACGTTATTTAGTAACTAGTGGTTATGTTGATTAGAAATGAATGAATACATAATTTACAATCAATAATTTACATTTCTTTTACATTTAAATACATTTACATTCACAATTTAGTTCTACAGTGTTAGCATAAAAAGAATATAATTTAGGTGATTATGCAGGTTCTCTGCTTTTAGTAATTTTAAATTCATTTGTTACATGATTTGTCAATGATTAACATTTCTGTCTGTATGTACAACAGGTGATGCACTCCTAGCGCCTTAGTGAGGTTCCTCTGAAGACTTGGGTTATTAGCAAGTTTCCTCAGCCCATTGTACATGTATGGCTGGTGTTGCAGAGACATGCACCCTTGCCTTGCTTTTTAAAATGACGACTGTCACAGACACCATCACCTACACATTCAGAGCTAAGACAGTTTTACACTGATCTTCATAACACAGTTGACAAGTTTGCTATACTGAGTGTGCTGCCATATTACTGTGAGGAGTTCAGAGATCCTGTGCTGCCTGTCACACAGTTGAAATCCCTTCACTGCCTACATGACACCAGGTTTGATGGATGTGATTTATCAGTATTGGAACAGCACTGCCAGACACTACAAAAACACGCTGATGTTTCACAGGCACAGGCTGAAGTGATTGAAAAGAGGACTAGGATCACCGCCTCAAATATCCATGCTGTTTATGTTACAGATATCAAGGCACCAGTTCTGTCAACTGTTAAAAAGGTTTGTTATCCTAAGGACAGCAAATGTAGCACAGCTGATGTCAATTGGGGCATTACACATGAAGAGCAGGCATTGAGAACATATGTTGAAAAAAACAAGAGAAAACACAATGGCCACGAAGTTGCAACATGTGGGTTTTTTATAAACCCAGATTTCCCCCAAGTGGGACCATCACCAGATGGCACAGTGAGATGCACTTGCTGTGGGAAAGGTTGTGTTGAAGTTAAGTGCACTTCCAAGTACGGGAACAACTCCATTCAAGAGGCATGTTTGGCCAAAGACAGCAACTTCTGCCTTGAGGTTGTTGATGGAGTGGTAAAATTGAAACACAGTCACCCATATTACACACAGGTCCAAACAAATGTTCGTGACAGACAGTAATTACTGTGTTTTTGTGGTTTGGACACTCAAAGACTGTGTTGTTCTGCACATAGAACCAAACCCTGATTTTGGATGGCTCGCCTAAAGAAGGCACAACCATTCTTCGTGGCGGTGTCCCTCCCAGAGCTCATTGGAAAACACTTCACTCAAGCCTCCAAAGCATCAGTGAGCAACAAAACTTTGCCTCTAACAATGACACAGAAAAACAATGCAAGGAAGGGCAGTAACAGAGGTAGAGAGCACTGTCCAAAGAAACAGAAAACACTTTGGTGTCTGTGTCACGGACCTGAGGACAAAGGTGAGATGGTGGCATGTGACAATGAAAACTGTAGTGTCCAGTGGTTTAATCTCGAATGTGTTGGACTTATGTCATATGAGTATGGCCCTGCAGCAGATGATGTCTGGTTTTGTCCCTCTTGTTCCACAAGAGCTGTGACTTGTTATTTGTGTGTACTTACCCTGTTTAAAGTTTTGAGTTTGTGACCAAAGACATCTAAACATTCAAATATTGTTTTGCTATTTATTTTTTATTTGACATTGTCTATTTAATATTTACTTGTGCCTTTATTTCTTCTGATGATTTTCATGTGCTTTTGTATTTGATTCAGACATGAGGGGTGTAGGTTGTCAGCTTTCCATTGATTTTTAGCATAAATTGCTACAATTCCTATATGTAACAGTCACAATGTAACAGTAATCCCCATAATGATGACAAGTAGACATTGGACCAGAAGATAAACAAAAGCTATTGATATATGTGACTTCTTCAAATATATATATATTTTATCAATTTCTTAGATATTGTGATTGCAGTTACAAATGGAACATTATCTGCTAATAGAGCCATAAATAATGTGTTGCTCAAGAAGTCAACACACCGACGTTTAACATTACACTTTCACTAGCAAGGACCACACTAGGGCTGACCCCAAATAGTCGAAGATTCGATGCTTCGATGGGCGGACCCTGATTCGACTGTCAATCTCACAGTCGAAGCTTCGCAGCGAAACAGGGATCATGCCATTTATGTGATATGGGGGTGCTCAACGTCTGATTTTACATAGCTCTACCAGTTTCCTCCCAATAAGTTAATATACACCCTATTACAATACACATTTCAACATTTAATGCTGTAAATAAACTTGTAAAAAGAAAAAAAACTTCCAATAAATGTTTTTAAAATGCGTGAATTAATGAATTAACAAAATTGTAACCTTAACTCTGGGTCGTCAGTGCGCATGTGTAGGCGTAGCGTGTATGTGTGTAGTGGCAGGAGGAACACTTTGTGAAGAGACGGAACCACAGCTTCACCACTGTTGTGCTGAGTTGTCCACACCTCGTGGGACTTTTGGGTAATTTATCACCGTTGATGAACCACACAAAGAATATTATATCGTTTTTAAACAGCCGCTACTTGAAATAGACCCATGAGGAACCGCGACGTGCATGCAGTTGTCGGCAGCACAGCAAAAACTCTGCACAAGACCGGTGAATGGCAGGCAAGAGAGAGAGAGAGAGGGAAAATGGTGGACGATTCGACTATGAGTCGACTATAGGCAGGACTTGATGATTCTGATTTGACTATGTAAATCCTTAGTCGGGGACAGCCTTAGACCACACAATCAACAGGTACGATTAAATAATTTATTGATGATCGAAACAGAAAGATGTATGACTCTTGCAGTTGCCGAATAGACATTCAAAGCGTTGTGAGGAAGCTACGATAGGGAAATCCGCCGTAGCACCCAGGCATGATGGACCCCCTTATAACCCTATAGAGGGTAAGAAGGAGATCAGGAGGCAGGAAAAAGAAAGGGGGGGGATGCAGAATTCAAGAGTGAAGAAGAGGAGCTGGGACGTGTGGGTATTTATGGAAATGCTGGCAATGACGTGGTTGATATGTGGTCCCGCTCCTGAAACTAGAAGAAGCTAGAAGCTAATTAGCTCCACTTAACGTTACGCATCACAAACAATGAGAGCAAAATGAAAATATAGTATTTAGGCCAAAGTTAGAGACAAGAGATCTCATCTTATGGAAAATGCAGCAAAAACACTCTCGCTGATGCAGGGATGTAAAGTAAAGTTTTCCTCCGGATTGCAGCAACCCATGCTATCCGGCGTCTTCTCGTCAGCTCCTCAACCTGCTTCCCTCCCAACCATGTCGACGTTTATTAAAATCTCATCAGAAAATCCAAACACAGCCTCCAACACACAAATTCAAATACAGCGGGGTAGAACGGCGAACCCATAATGCAACAGTGCAATAATGCAATTCCCTATATACAGTTAGCTAGTTTTAACTACTTCATATACAATTAGCTAGTTTTAACTACTTTATATACAGTTAGCTAGTGTATATAACTTTACAGTTAGTACATTTATATACAGTTAGCTATTTTGAACCACTTTATGTACAGTTAGTGTAACCAGTGATTTCTAGTTTTGCGTGCATTGTGTTATGAAGTGGAGGTGCAGACCAGGCTATCTTTGGAGGCTAGGGCTACATTATATACAGTTTTAAAACTACTTACAGCTAGCTAATTGTAACTACTTTATATACAGTTAGATAGTTTTAACTACTTTCAGTTAGCTGTTTTAACTGCTGTATACAGTTCGCTAGTTTTAACTACTTATATACAGTTAGCTAGTTTTAAGTACTTTATGTACAGTTAGCTAGTATATATACAGTTAGCTAGTATTAGCTATACAGTCAGCTAATTTATATACAGTTAGCTAGTTGTAACTACTTAATATAAAGTTAGCTAGTTTAAGTATACAGTTAGCTACTTTTAATAAATTTATATATCCATCCATCGTCACCGCTTATCCTGCGTACAGGGTCGCGGGGGGCTGGAGCCAATGCCAGCAATTTATATATAGTTAATATTAATGTATAGCTGCAGTAACAAGTTATGATTCACAAATCTCTATTCAGATTTGGGATGTTTCTCTAATCTTTGATTTTTTTTCTAAAATATTGGATAACTGTTACTCTTTGGTCTTAAAGTTGAAATTAAACCATCTGAGAAGTTTACAGGTAAAATGTCTTTTGGTGGAACTGATATCAATTAGAAAAGGGTTAGCAACCACTGGTTTAATCTTAAACAATGTGTTGTGTTTTATGGCACATATAATAAACATTGTTTTACCCATGTAAAATCTTAACATGTAGCTACAGCTATAAGACAAATGTAGTGAAGCAAAAAGTACAACATGTCCCTCTGAAATGTAGTAGCAGTATTCAGTAACCTAACATGGAAATATTCAAGAAAAGGGTTAGCCTGTGGGGACACTGCTATACTCTTACCGTGCCAACCCCTGTCCTTAACACACAAGTAAGTAATCAACAGGTAAATTTTGACCTTTTATACAGTCTGTGAGTTTGACCTGTGAATTAACTACTGAACTGTTGAACAGTGAACTGATTGATGGTGATATAACTGTTTTACTGACTGACTGGTTCACCGACTGGTGTTGACATTTGACCTCGGCAGGCTTGTTGCATTAACAGCTCTGTTATTGGTTCATTAAAGCTGAATATGACGCCGCAAACTGTAGCTGAAGAGTGTGTGTGTGTGTGTGTGTGTGTGTGTGTGTGTGTGTCATAGCAGTAATGGTTGTCAGATGTTGGAGTAGCTTCCCATGTTATGGTTGAGTAACAGCCAACACACACACACACACACACACACACACACGCAGTCTCTCCGGGTTTTCTGACTCATGGATCAACATGTAGAGAACTGAGTCAGCACTTTCCCTTCCATCCTTCCTTCACTCCTTCCTTTCCTCTCTTGTACACTTTTTCATTCTTCCCTTCTTTCGTTTTTGTTTTCTTGGTTCTAACGATTTAAACTCTGCCAGTGTGTTTGTGTTTCTGACGTAAAAGCATCTCACATTAGGCAGGAAAATGTTATCAGTGGAACTCACACATGCATACACACGCATGCATGTAACCACACACCCTAGTATGCACTTGTGCACACAGACACACACTCAAAGTGAGCACACATTTCAATGCAATCAAAATTCTTTTCTTCTCTCCTTGTTTGCATTCCTTTCCTCTTATTTCCTTGTTGCCTCTCCTCTCCCTTTATCTCCTTTTCTGTGAAGATTGTCAGTCATCCAGGTCCAGTAGTTATCCAAATAAGGTTAAAGTCAAGGGCAACTGGACTTGGTTGAAGATAGTTCTGAACTGAAGAAGTCGTTTGGATGAGGGAAGAAATGTCTTCTAGTATCTTCAACCAAGTCCAGTTGCCCTTGACTTTAACCTTCTTTCGATAACTTTATCTCCTTGTTTCCACTTCAATCCTTGTATTTCCTTGTTTCCTCTTGTTTCCTCTCCTCTTTTCTCCTTATTACCTCTCCATTCATCTGCTCTTATTTCCTTGTTCTCTTTCCTCTCCCTTTATCTAGCTGTTTCTCAATCTGCGTTCTTGTCCGTACTTGTGTTCTTGTGGACTTGTGAAACGTCATCAGCTGCGGCCAAAGTACTGCTGCTATTCAAAGTACAGTCAAATACCTGGATGTGTTCTCGCTCCACCCGTTTTACTGAGCCTGCATCGGTGGTGACTTGTGTGGACTTCGGATAGCCAGATATCCCAGAATGCATTTCGTCATTTCAAAAAGTGTAAATGTCGGACAAGAAAACTCACAACTGTAACTTATAATACTGCTGTTCTTTAAAAAATTGCCACAATGTTTTCGGAGATGTGAGGTCCCGCCTGCTAATGGGTCCGGCCGTCATCAAGTCTGCTGCTGTTCCAATTGCTGAATTACTGACAGCGTGCTCCCGTTCCTGGGAGTTTGTACTCCCAAGCTGAAATTGCAGAGTCCAAGCTTTAAAGTACAGAAGTCCGAACTTGGCAAACTCAACTGTTTCTTCTCCTTTCCTCTTTGTGTGCATGTGTTGCATGCGGATTGTGTGTGTGCATGTGAATGTGTGTGTGTGTGTGTTAGAGGTTTGAAAAGGTCCAATTTCAGCCAGAAATTCTTTCTCTCTTTGTGGAAATATTCTTGGAAACTACCAGAATCTTTTCCAACATAAATAAGACTGCAGCTGTCCACGTGTACTGTAGTCCATGGGGCGCACACACACACACACACAGGACTGAAAGTAATCAGTTGCTGAATTTGCTCCAGAGCTTCATAGTGGATGAACATGTAGTTTGTCCTCAGGGTGGAAGAAACGTCGTATGGGGCATTAGAAGAACACTCCACCAATGTAGCACTGCACTGCATAGACTGATGCACGCCCATTATTTCCTTGTCACAGTCTGGCACCTACATTACCCACAATGCAATTTGACTGCTGACAGAGTCTGGTAGCCTGCAGCAGAGATGCGCAGAGGGGTGGTGAGCTCATGTCTTTCTAACTCCACACCCACAGATCGGTTTAATTTTCAGCGGCTCCTCTTCCCTCCTTGTTTCCTCTCCTCTCCTTTCCACTCCTTTCCTTTCCTCTCATCTCATCTTTTCTCCTTGTTTCCTCTCCTCTCCTCTCTTTTCCTCTCCCTTTATCCTTGTTTCCACACAAGTCACAACACACACTACATCACAGTTTTACATACTGGTGAGATAAATTCAAAACAATACCACAAAAACTGGTTATTAGTAAGGTTGCTTGATGACCAAAACAAAAGAAATAACAAATGTAAACATTTGCCCATTTTTTATACCTTAGTGTGCTTTACAGTTCAACACACCAAACAACAACTTATTTTGAATGCCCCAGCATCCTGTCTTTGGTCTGGGACAGGCCAGAGATTGTTGTTCTTCACCTCCTCCTCCTCCTTCCTCTACCTCCTCCACCTTCTTCTCCACATCCACCTCCTCCCTCCTCGTCCTAGGCTTCATCTTCCTCCTATCCCATCTCCTCCTCCAACTCCTACTGTTCCTCTTCCTTCACCTCTTCCTCTTCTCCATGCTGCTCTTCCTCCTCCTCCTCATCTTCCTCCTTCTCCTCTGTGGTGTCCTCTACCTCTTCCTTCTCTCCTGTCTCTAGGTCCATTGTTCCAAACCTGAATGAACTGACTCTGGCCCTTTTATCTATCTATTGAAGGTCATGGTTTTGAAATTTAAGTTCAAAAGTCTGGTTATAGTGTTTAAACAATTGAGAAAAACTGTAATAAATCTTTAGCAGCACCTACATAGCAGGGATGTAGCGCCCTCTTGTGGACCACACAGGAAACAATACCCTCATCAATATAATATAAAATTGAACTTCTCTACACTGACAGCCTGATGTTATTATTTTATAATATAATATATATTTAATTGAGTTTGGTGTAGGTTTGTTTTATTAGTTATGTACTTGTGACTGATATAGCGCACTACAGTGACAGACAGACAGCAGGTTTATGTTACACAACAGCAGTTCAGTCTCACCTCCAGCAGAGTCGGCCCACTTCACAGATGGACTACAGGACTCTAGCTAATAAGACTGGATTTGTTCTGCACCTGGTCTAACGTGGACCATTAGGAACCTGGGACCAAACTGGACGTGTTTTTCTTCTGGAAACAAAAGAAGATGAGGAAATTTAACTGAACTGGATCACCTTTCTGCTCTGGACTACCTGAACCAGAGCCATTCTGAGCCGAGCCGGACCAAAGCTGAGCCTCTGAAGAACTAGGTTTTTATCACACACAGAATAATATATATACAACTACAAACTACTGTGTGAATAATGCATACTTGTGACAGATATCTACATTACTTTTATTTAGGGTGACCATATTTTGGTTTTCAAAAAATAGGACAGTTTGGGCTGGAGGTAGACGGACAACGCAGTCGGTGGAACAATAATTTTAGTAAAACAGAACAAGACGAACGTGTTGCTCTCAAGAAGAGAGGCAGTATAAGGAGCAAATATTCATACAATGGCTTCCTGGCTCTGGCTAAATCTACATCGGTCTGCAGAGGCTCTGTCTACCTGGAGGAGTAACTAGTATACATATGTGTATTAGTACAATATTATAACATTAAATAAAAAGTTTAATGTTTGTATAATACTGATATATTTATAGGTTACACTTTATTTGGCTAATGTCTGCCTAAAGATTGTTTATAGTAGAGCTATTTGTAATATTTTTCAACAGTTCAAAAATAAAACCATTTAAGATTTCATTAGGGCCAATATTAGTGTATTCATTATAATTACAGATAAGATTGTCATATAAAGCTTACCACTAGTACAATATTAATTCAGTTACAGCAATTTTATTATGATAACCTACATTGTTCTCATTCATTAAATCATTGTGCAAGAATAATGCTCTACATGGTGGTTAGTCTCTAATGTGTTAATGCTAAGTGCTAACTTGTCAATAATCAATTAACATTCATGCATAATAAGTTCAACATTTCAAAAGTTTGTTGTAGCATTACTTCAGCCTTTTTTAATGTCCCGCCCCAACCATGCTGTGATTGGTCGGTTCACGAAAAGTGACATTGATAAGCAACTTTATGCACACACTTGGATAAAAAAGCAGCCAATCTTCTGCCCTCTTCATCTTCAGCGATGGAGAGGGCAGAAAAGAGTACCAACAGCTTGTGAGAAGTGCCGGTACACAAGAAAAAGTCCCGGTATACCAAAGAGTAAAATGTAATAGTAATGTAAACAGGGTGGGACTTATAAACGTAAAATTTGACACAGATGTGAGCATGTACCCTGAAGTTATAACAAGTTCTTGTTTCATGAATCATTGATTTTCAACGCCACACCATGGACACACACTTTGACAAAAACTTTTCATCTTAAATGGCTTAAGATACAATGAAAATTTGAAGTCGATCCCATTTATTGTCTAGGAGGAGTTCATTAAAGTATGGAATGTGTAATTTGCCAAAAATGACCAATAAATCCAAAATGGCCGACTTCCTGTTGGGTTTAGGGTATGCCTCCAAGAGGCTTTTTTGTGTGTCCTGGGATGATACGTGTGCCAAAAAAATTTCTTACATCTAGGTAAAACTTGGCGCGAGGACTATGCCATTGAAGGGGTCACTTCCTGTTGCCAGTAGGTGGCGCTTTGACTTTGAGGGATTGTTGGCATATGGATGTCTTTGGGGTGGTCATCAAACCTGTAAGGTTTGGTACAGATGTGAGCACGTACGCTGAGGTTTTAACAATTGCCTGTTTCATGGCGTTATTCGACGCCACACCACAGTTTCTTTCATGAAACCTCACAGGAAGCACAACTTATCATCATCAGTGCCTTTAGACTGCACAGTGAAAATTTGAAGTTGATCAGATTCATTCTCTAGGAGGAGATTGTTAAAGTACAGACCTTGTAATTTGTCAAAAATGCCCAATAAAAAAAATGGCTGACTTCCTGTTGGGTTTAGGGTATGCCTCCAAGCGGCTTTTTTTGTAGGTGTGCCACAAACATTTAGACCAAGTCGGAGAAACGTGGCCCGGGGGCTGCTCTTTAGGGGGTGCTAGTGAACCATTTTGCCACACCCATGCACGATGAGTTATGACAATTTTCACAAGACGTTTTAACATTATGCTTTTTAACATTTTGTGCAAAGTTTCATGAGTTTTCAAACATGTTTAGGCCGCCAAAAATTTGCTTCATTTGCAGAAAGAAAGAAAAAGAATCCCTTAAGTTTCAATAGGGTCCTCGCATGTTTCATTCTTGGGCCCTAATTATATACAGGTTTACAAGTGTAGTTCAGGGCACAATTCAAGCAGGATCAAAGCATTTGTTGTCTCTCGCTGCTGACTACCGTTCATATTTTTTCTGAAATAAGGTCCCACGGTGTCCAGCGGCTCTCTATAGGACCAAGGAAAGAACCTTGGGGAACACAAACATGGATTTCTATGGCTGTTCATGTTCCCCTCAGGAAACACTGTAATAACTCTGGTGAACTCTGAATTTCCATCTAGTGCCATCATCAGGTCAACATGTACATTTTTCCAAAACTATTAATAACTAATGACTAAATACCTGCAGAACTAATGACATTCCCATTAGTCTCAGCTTTAGCAAATGTTAGCATGCTAACATATTAAATGAAGAAGGTGAGCAATGCTCAACATGACATTTAGCTCAAAGCATCACTGTGTCCAAGTCCTCACAGATCCACCAGCTCTTGAGATGAAGTGCACCTCCAACTCGTCTGTGATTTTCTGTACATCTCACTCTGCAGCGTTACTTACATATCTAACATTAATATCGAGTACAAATAATGACTAATTTCCTTCTCTTTATTTTTCAGGTTCTCTCCAGCCCGGTCCAGTTCAGTCCGGTTCCATTCACCAGTTCGTCCCAGTCAGTTTGAGTCATGCAGTCCCTGACTCAGGAGATCCAGAGTTTCTCTCGGACGCGGCTGAGGAAGCAGTGCACCCGTGTGACATCACTGAGCGGCCGTCGCATCATCGAGACCTGGAAAGGGTCTACGATTACTGTGGTGGAAGACCCCGTCCCCCAGAGAGGATGCTGGGATATGTCCCTGACACTTCCTGGGACTTGCAGGTTGGCACTGTCAAGCCCTACCTGCTGCTGGGTGAGTGAACGTGACAACACAGTAAACCACTGTCAACACCGTCCACCTTCAGTCATGCTAGATTTAATTTATGTGGAAAAGGTGAAGAAACCGTCATCACAGCACAAATTATTTCCCACAATCCATGTCAATCAGTTGGATAGACACATCTACAGATCTTAAAAACGAATTACATCTGAATGAATTAACCCAAAGATAAATTTCCACACCAGAATGCTTAAAAAAACAACAACAAACATCCCATTTGTGACTCCACAACCTTTCTGGTCGATGACTCTTTGGTAATAAACTGTCACTTTGCTCCATAGATGCCTCCTATCCTGTCCCTCTTGTTTTTGGCATTAAATGTAAAGCTGTTCCTCGTAAAACCACCAGTGTGATTTGTGTGTTGTGTTCAACACATTTGCACTGGCAGTGAAAGATATTTAATCATAGTCACCAGTTATTCAAACTCACAAACTGGTCTGAAATTACAGAAAATAACACCCATTTCTATTCTCACTCCCAACTCATCACATATCCCACAAGACCACTTGCTATTGCTTTTTAACATCCTGGGTGCTCTTTAGTATTGTTGTCAGGTAAGCAAGAATAAATATGCAAAGCATGTTTAGAATTTCAAAATAAAAGTAGTGGTTAACATTGTGAAATGTCGTCATTTTGTTTTGGTTTAGGAAAAGATCATGGTGTGGGTTAAAATAACTACGTACTTACGTGACTTAGTAAAGTAATGTTACTTTAGTAAGTTTAGTACCTAAAAACAAAAAAGACTTTTTGTTTAACACAGGAAACAAACACTGTTATCCCAGGTGAAAGTCCGGTTTCTGATCCACCCCTCCATCTTCTTACTCTGACTTTTATAGTCTAGTGTCTTTTAGCGTTAATGTAATGAAATGTAATTTTTGTAGATTATAAGCTTTATTTTAAAAGAACAATTCTTTACATACATTAATGAAACTCTGGTTCCCATATTCATAATTATATAATACACTTAACTGGTGCACCGTCTTGGCCAGGTCTCCCTTGGAAAAGCAATTCAATCTCATGGGACTTCCTGGTTAAATGAAGGTTAAATAAGACATAAATTATACGCAAGTTTACAAGTGAGAGGCCATCGCAGTAATGGCAGCTTGTCCTCTTCCACCTACTGATTGAACACCTTTGTAAATAAGAAAGGGAAAAAAAGAGGCACCAAGCAGATGCTTCAGTCGATGGATGGGTCACCTTAACCCCTGTCCTGGAAGTGACCTTCAGTCCGCCAACACAGATATCTGCCAGTTTAGAGTAGAGGGTAACATGAGCCGAGACGTGGGGGAGAACAGGGGGAGACAGAACCCATCAGGGCTCACAGGTGGAACATAAATGACCCAGTGACCTGGTCAGCGTTTTGGTTCAGCACCCTGGACAGCGTCTCGTGCCAGAACAGTTCAAAGACAAATCCTGAACCAGCTAACTAACCAGTTGCTAGTTTACTCAGGTACTGTACATAAAGAACATTTTTAGGGACTTTACTTACTTACTAGAGGCAAATATTGGGCTTTTTCTCCACCACAAGTATCTGATAGCGTTACTGGTTAGTTTGCCGATTTAGGTTATTATTAATACAAAAATATAGTTATTGCCTATTAGTACAGTTAAATCCACACAGCAGTATATAAACTGATAATTAACTTCATCTCTTCTAGCTGCAACATTAAATAATTATAATCCAATAATAAGTGGTCCATTCTGCATAATGAGTACTTTTACTTTTAATACTTTAAGTATACTTTTGTACTTTTATTTGTATTGTAGTATTTCTACTATTACATAAGTTAAGGATCTGAATACTTCTTCCATTGCTGTACCTAACTACAGTAATTCACTGTGTGTGTGTGTGTGTGTGTGTAGGTTCTCAAGATGCTGCACATGACTTCGGCACTCTGAGAAAACACAAGGTGAGTTTTCTTTTACTATTGATCTGATAACATTCAATTCAGTTTCCATGTTGTACAGGTGTTTCACTGTGGACAGAGGTCTCCACTAAAACAAACTGCAAATGTTAATGTGGATGCAAATCATTTTCCCAGTCATTTCTATAAATGTAGACGGCTTGATGTAGATGTAGCCTCAGACATGTTAAAAAATAATGGGAGTGAAAACTGAGCAAGCTGTTAACTGGCTAGATGTTACTGTCATGTGATTCCTGTTTATTTATGTCACCTTTACTCTGGGATTATCAAGATTAAGTCTCCTCCTCCTCCTCCTCTTCCCCAGGTGTCTCACATCCTGAACGTGGCCTTCGGGGTGGAGAATGCCTTTCCTGACCTGTTCCTCTATAAGACCGTCAGTATTCTGGATCACCCAGACACAGATCTGCTGCCTCACATCCAGGACTGTTCTGACTTCATCCAGCAGGCTCGTAAAGAGGTAACAGTTCCCCACAGACTGGAGTGAAACCACAGACGTTTCAGAAAGCTGTTGCAATCTTCTCAATAAAACACCTTTGGTGCGACATCTAGAGTCACTTGGCCAATCAGAATGAAGATAACGGCATCGTCTTCCTTTTACATTGATGGCAACCTTTCGTGGTACTGCAGTAAATTGTAGTCTCATTTGCTGCCAGCAATGTAATATGTTGTTTAACTTTATGTTTGGTAACTAGTTGCTATGTTAACTTGTCAAATCAAGTTTAAGTGCATCGTGATCTTTCCCAATCTGTTTAAAATGGTGGGCTTGCCAGCTAGTTAGCACATCAGCTAACTTTAGTGAATTATTAATCAGTTTAGAATCAGAATAATTTTCCAGAGTTAAAAGCTAAGTTATAAGTTACGAGGGAAATTAAACAAACGCATAATGAAACCACACGTGTCCAGTTTAATGAGTAAACGTGTTAACTCTTTAAACCGAAAAACCTGCTCTGGCGGAACATTTAAATTTGACGGAAGGGTCTAGATGCTCCCACCCAAAGGAAAAATCTTTTGCTAAGAACAGTCTTTTATTTAACTCTTGAGAAAACACTAAGATCTCAATAGTATATCTTTTTGAGATCACTCCAATCTGAATTGTTGCTCCTAAAACCCCTTAGGATGAGAGGAAGAGAGATTGAGGTTTTGAGACTTAGATAAGAAAACTGGAAACTGAATTGAGATTACAATAGGATAAATGAAAGTAACAGATGAGATGTCATCATTGTATCTTTTTGAGTTCATTAATGTCTTGCTTATTGCTCCTAAAAAGCAGTTGGGAGCTCTGGGGAGATGTTGGTGAGCTTGATTGTATTACATTACTGTCTATGCTTGGAGAACCGTGCTGGAGGCCCTGAGCTGGATTTGAACCCCGCTCCTGCTGTTCAAAGGGCAACAACGCTGCCGCTGCACCATCCAAATAAAAACAAAGAGAACAGTGAAGGACTTATTGTCTTTATATAGAGTACAATTTTCCTTTACATAAAAGAGGAGAAATACCAAATCCACAATTAAAGTCCTCAAAATTCTACTCAGATATAAAAGTATTCCACAGTGAATGTACATCAAAAGTAAAAGTGCTTATTCTGTATGACAGATACATGTTGTATTTCATTCTTGCGTGCATTCGGTCCTTAATGAATTAATCTCTAAACAAAGTAGTCAAAGTATTGGTGGTCCAGTTATGCTGGCTGTGACTACCTTAACAAATTGGAAAACATGACATTTGAAAGTGCATTATTTTCAATGTCAAAATGTATTTTATTTTTCTCAGTAACTTGTAACAGATAATTAACAATAAATACAAAAATGATTTGAAATTATTAGGGAGTAAAAGTACAAACCCCCATAAAAAGAAAATACTCAGCCTCAACATTTGAGGTGTACTTGAGTAAAATAACCCCTAAGTGGGGTCACTACGACAAAACTGAGAAATATCTTGGAGCTTGTTTTCTGATCCACATTCTGGAGACTGAAATTACACTTATTGAAGATACTTTGGAGATCTCATCCTTTGATCAGAGTAAGACAGAGATGAGTTTTAGCTCCTGAGGCCAATATGAGAAAACTGAGAAATATTTGAGAAGGATCACGAGATCCCAGGAGTCATAGCTGAGTTTTCAATGAGCTCTTTCTCTGATCTCATGGTCCAATGTTCAGGAGACTTAAATAAGACTAATTAAGATCAGTTTTAGATCTCTTGTTTTGATCAGAGTAAGACATAAATGAGATTTTATATGGTTGTTTCTCCTGAGATGAATTTGAAAAGTGGGAGAAAAGGCCTTTGGTCTCACCTTGGTAATAAAATCAGTCAACTTTTATATTCTCCATTTAAGTTTGCAGGTCTGTATTAATAAAGCTATTAATAATTTGAACTGTTAAGTCTTTAAAATCTCTCAAAATAAAGACTAATGTCTGAAGTTATTCTTTAAAATGCTCAGTCAGTCTGACCAGCGGTCCTAAAACCCAAAGAGTGACATCAAACAATCATGTAAAACAAACAAAAGCAGCAAATTCTCACATTCGAGATGCTGGAGTTTTTCCTGGAGAGATTATTTAAACCATTAATTGCTTATCAAAACTGACTTTTAGCAACTGGCAAATCAGTTCAGCTTTACTGTTAACGTTAAACAGTCGTCAGAACGCAAATCCTCCTCAAACATCCTGTCTGCAAACAGTGCGAGGGACGTCTTACTCTGCGGAAAAAACCCTGCAACGGAAGCCGGATCCTAAAGTGAGGGAAGGTTTGACATGTGACACACGTTTCGACTTCTCCTCTCGTCTCCTCTCCCCTGTTCT
Source organism: Micropterus salmoides (assembly GCF_014851395.1). Classification (NCBI taxonomy): domain Eukaryota; kingdom Metazoa; phylum Chordata; class Actinopteri; order Centrarchiformes; family Centrarchidae; genus Micropterus; species Micropterus salmoides. Next base: position 28,309,481 of record NW_024040596.1, read on the forward strand.
GAATAATAGATGAGTAGTTTTGTTCATGTTTTATTAAACTGCACACAGATCAGATCTCAGTGTCATACAAGCTTTTAGCGGCGAAGCCTGCGACTCACCTTAACATGACACCACACACACACACACACACACACAGAGCTAGTCATTAGGCAGTCATTAGCGGTGTGTGATTACAGGAAGTGTGTGTGTTCATTATGATATGTTTCTGTGAGTGTACGTGGTAATTCCAGCCCTGATGATAATCAAACTGATGCTTTTACGTTGAAATGCAGGGTCAGATTACCCAGCAGACCATCTGGCTGGTAATGACCCTCAGTTATTGACGATGTCATGACAACGACAGCATCATGTGACTGAGTACAGATCCATAACCTGGTGAACATGCTAAATGTGTTTTGTGTTTTATACTACAGTTTTCTGATCTTAAATACATTTTCGATTCATTCCTTGCTCATATTTTCTGGTATTTCTCAGAATTTTTGGGTCCTTTTAAAAAAAGTGGTTCTCAACAAACTTTTTCACATCAGGGACCCCTAAACTGACACAAATTAGACCACAGACCCCCATTTGATTTTATCACAGGGTCCCCCACCTGATAGGACTTTTGCTTTCAGATGTTTTATTATGTAAAGTTTATGAAACCCAGTCACACATTCTGTCGTTACTTTACCTATGGATGGCATTATAGTGAAAATACATTATTCCACTTTTTGCTGGGGACCCCGTGGAACCCAGATCCCACTTTGAGGACCAGTTTTTTAAAGCCAAAGTCTGAATGTTCAGGAAAAGAGAAGTATTTGTTTTTTTAGCTCAGATTGTTGGCTATTATACTAGCACATGTGAGTTGAATTTTACCCAACATTTAGCGTGAATTGCTCAGATTTTGTACCCAAGTTTCTGTGAAATCCTTTTTGGCCTGCTCCTAACTTGAAATCTGATGTTTTTAATTAATTATTTAGTTTTATTAAAATTTTAACATATTTTCCAGTCTGGTTTTAACCAAATGTTCAGGTTTGTAAACATCATCAAAATTCACAAAATGTTTGGTTCTGGGATTGAAAATAAAGAAAACAGTCTGTCTTGTTGGAAGACTTTTGACATTTTGGGAGAAGCTTTTGTTTATCTGTCCTCCCTGGAGTCAGATGAGAAGGCTGATACCAGTTTGGTTCTGCTGCAGTGAACTGGGACACAGCTGTGGTGTGAAGGAAAATAGGCTGCTGTAATGGAGAAGCTAATGGGCTTCCAAAGACACTAACAAACAAACATCTATTAACTAAACAGCTGGTAAGTGGCTGTGGTCCATTCTGCTCTGTTTGTCTGTAGAGCCCCCTAGTGTTTACAGAGCATCATGTTTCCTGGCCTAAATATCCCCTGTGAGCCCTAAGCACTGAAGCCTCACAGATTTTAATCAGCGTTAAGTGTGTGAGTTCAGGAGCGTTTGAGGATTTAAAGCGCTTTATGAGGAATGGGACAACACTTTGTGAAATGACTTTACCTGACCAGAACAGTAAAGTGTAGCAGATATTTCAGACTGTATGTAGTTTCATAAACTGAGTTGATAGCAGAGCAGTTCTCTTGGACTAAATCAACATATCTGAAGTCATTTTATGATGAGAAATGCTGTTTTAAGGTCACAACGCAATGCATTGTGGATTATTCCCTTATTAAGCAATGTCTGGAGAGTTGCAGACTTTCTAATAGGCTATTTCTATATTTCAGAAAAATCTATCTAAACCAGTGGTTCTCAAAGTTTTTCTGTCAAGCCTTGCTTCAGAAGCCAAAAAAGTTCAAGCCCCCTCACCCCAGCAAATGTGGATTGTTTATGTCACCACATGAATCCTATTCATGCAGCTTTAGGTCTGCTTAACATCCACGACCCCCCTGAAGTGGGAAGTTTGAGAACCACTCCTAAAAATAATATATACATATATAACAAGTAGGGATGGGGATTGATACCCAGTTCCAAAAGGACCCGGTTCCAAAATTTCTTAAAAAAGTGAAAATCAATAAGGTCCGAGCTTATCGATACCGCTATCGAGACTAGCAGGTCCTATAATGTAACATTATGTCTCAAGCGTCAAATCTGGTTTACCTTGAAACACGATGGATAAGAAAGCTAATGTTTTTTAGTGACGGTATTAAACAGGCCCGGGGCTGTTCATCATCAGGCTGCAGCCTGTGCTGCTCTCTGTCGGCAACTACATACACACATCGGCCAGCAGAGGGAAAGGCTGCACCGTCACCGTGGAGACAGTGAAGTTAAGTTAGCTCCAAACTTCTCAACTTGCCGACAGCTACGCTAGTTACTGTAAGTGCATGGTACAGGGTACACCCTGGACAGGTCGCCAGTCCATCGCAGGGCCTGTCTGAGTTTTTATTCTTTCTAAACGTCACTCCATATTGTGATGTCAGATATAATATATAACAATGTTATTGCACACTGAATATTTTCCTCATACCGTGCAGGCCTACCTAATGCCCGTTGGGTCTGGTCTAAACAAATAACCGTCACCAATTAATAATAAAGTATCGATAGTGGTATCGACAAGGAATCGGATCATTAAGTAGTCTCAATAAGGGTATCAATATCAAAAAAAATTAACAATCCCCACCCCTAATTACAAGACAATAATCCGTTATTTAGGACGAGTGTTATAATGTCATAGCTATACAGCCTGCTGTAGCCTAAACGTGTCACAGTACAGTGGCAGTAATTGTAGTGACAAAGGACAAAAGTAATGGGACACACCTGTCCCAATACTTTTGGGAGGGGCTGTGTTTGGCCTTTTCCTCTTTTGATGTTGCACAAAGCCAACTCCATAAAGAAATGGTTTTCCTATTTTGGTGTGGAAGAATTTGACAGACCCGCTCAGAGCCCGGACTGAACATCTTTGGGATGAACTAGAACAGAGAATGCAGCCAGGCCCTCTCGTCCAACATTAGTGTCTGACCTCACAAATGCTTTTCTGGGTGAACGGGAAACAGCTCCTACAGACAAACTCGAAAATCCTGTAGAAACCCTGATTGGAAACTGCTACAGCTGCAAAGGAGGGACCAAATCCATATTAATGCCAATGGGATGTCATAAATGTAATGTCTAGGTCTCCCAGTACTTTTGATATAGTGTACCTTAGGTACTCTGGCTGGATTATACTCTCTTCTTTGGTTACTTGATGATGCAGTGGGACTTCCTAAAATAAAGTGAACAAGCGTCTGTTTTTGATTGATCCGACCTGTCTTGCCGTAATTGTGGTTGGAAATGTGGTTGTCTCAGTATTTTAGATTTACTACTGATAATCAGAATCAGAAGGAGCTTTATTGCCAAGTAGTGTTTTACACATACGAGGAATTTGCTGTGGGGATAAGGTGCTACACGTAGACAAACATACAGTCAACATAAATAAATGTAGAAATATATAAATATGGAATAGAACAAACAACAGATAAAGAACAAACTTTCCTACCACAAATAGTATAAGTTTAACTGATAGTTTTCATTGTGCCTGATTTTACTTCCGGCGACAGTTGACTTGCTGGCTAACAGAGAGAGAATAGTGGACTTACATTAACCAGGTGACACAAACACGACTCCTATGGGATGTTCATGTTGCTCCGTGTCTGCTGGATGTTTGCTACAGCAACTTTATTAGTTGTGGTAAATGAAATCAATTAATGCAGCTTTAATATTAGCGTTTACTTCTGCTTCTCCCTCAGAAAGGCGTAGTGTTGGTCCACTGCAATGCCGGCGTGTCACGGGCCCCGGCTGTGGTCATTGGCTTCTTGATGTCCTGTGAAGGCCAGTCTTTTGACGCCGCGCTCTCGTTGGTCAGATCAGCTCGGCCCGCCTCCTCCCCCAACCCCGGCTTCCTGGAACAACTGAGGAGCTTCAAAACGTTGACGATTAACGGATCCAAACACTGAGGCGGAAGAGAAAATGTTCAAGAAATAAGTTTGGTTTTAATGAGAACATTTTTGAAATTATTGGATTTTTACAGTGTAGGATTTGGAATAGCACTAGAAAGGGTCTGCTGTGGTGTAATGATGCAGAATAATCAAACCAGATGTGAGGTTGATAAAAAAAAAAAAAAACTGCACACCACTTTTCTTTAAAATGGTCTTCACACAATATACCACATGCTGGAAATGTAAGGATGAATCTATTAAAATCGGTTCATCCAAATCTTATTGTTTCCCGCTCTTGGTTATCCGATTTGGTTTTGAGACTAAATTACAATATTTTCTTGTTTGTGTGTTGTTATTGATTATTGATGAAGTCTTCTTTGTGTTTTGGTGCTGTCCTTCTCATAGTCATCTCTGTGTTTTGTTAAATTAGATTAATGTTTGGGGGGGGTATTCATTCTCACATTCACAAACTCCAGAATGTTTTATTTCTAAACATAAAAATGTAAATGACAGAAGCAGAAATGTTTGCTCCTCACTTGTATTAATTTGAGTTTGAAACCATCTGTGAAAAACAGACATATTTATTAGTGTCAATAAATCCAATTAAAAGACCAAAGGCAACATTTTGAAAATTTTATTATTATTATTTTTGGTTTATTTTACCAGGCAGGTCAGTTAAGAACCAATTCTTATTTACAATAACGGCCTGGTTGGAGGTTGAAAATGCCTCCAATATGGAAAGGTTGTAAGAACTAAATCAGAAAAGAAGTATACCATAGATCAACAACATAGTACTAACAAGAATCAACCAAGCACACAGGACAGCAAGTATGAAGCAACATAAAAGCCATAAAAACCCTAACCCCAACTCTAAACCATAAACAGCTATCATAAAAACACAGGAGAAAGCGCAGGAGCACCGTGATCTAGACATAAATGATACACTAGTTGACAGGCAGACAATAAATAAATAAAATAAAGAATGACCAACAATTAATTAATCCTACTAACAAGTATTTTCTGTTTATCCAAAGTCTGATATTGATATGTATCAATCCCCTGCTGAAAATAGCAGCAAAAATACATTTATTTTTTCCTATTTGAATGACATTTGATAAAAACTACAGTGAGCAGCTGTTTTAGGAAATTACTGAGCCTTAGATAGGTCTTCAGTAGGAACCAATTAACAAACATGGAAAAAGTAGGGAAGTCAAGAAACAACACATTCTCACTCCCAACTTTTCACATATGGACGCTTTTTAAAGCCCTAGGTGTCCCTTTGACGTTTTTTTTGCCACAGACGTATAAAAGAAGTGGGCGTAGCCGCTGTGACGTCTCCCATTGGTTTGTGGACTGCTGTTTGGAAGCCTTGATTTTGGCATTTTGGCCGTCACTCTCTTGTTTTTTTGGAACCGGACGTGACCATATTTGGACGAGAGGGTGGAACTAGTTAGCTTGTTTAGCAAGGTGCATCCGTAATTCAAGGTTCATCATTTGGGTACACAAATAAGTACATTAGTGTAGCATGTCTACTTATGATTTTTAATAAACTTATTGAAATTAATATTTCAGAAATATGAATTCATAATTCTTCGAAGAAAAGGGGCACCACCGGAGATTTAATTCACCCAGAGTCTCCGGACCTCTGGGTAGCGTTTTAATAATTATACAATTATTCACTAGTGATCAGTTAGTTAATAATCGCTCAATTATCTTAAATCAATCAGTCAATCTCATATCGAAGTGGTAGGTCCTCGTGACAGGGACTTTGAGTTAGACAATACACACACAATACACAATTATTAACTAACTAAAGGTAACATAAAAGCGGTTAAGCATCAAAGAAATAAACAATGGCTAAAAACATGGGGCAAACAAAGAATGTTGAGTTCTATTGTAAATTGGGTTCTCTTGTGGGGAGAATTTGATTCATACGGGCAGCTAAAGAGAACTAATGAAAGCAGTTAGATGATACTCAGTTAAATTTGGCTATGGGTTTAAGGATTAAAGATAATGGATTAACAGACTATTGGACATCACTGGTCACAGAGTGGCGACCGTCCTCGGTCCGGCAGTTAGGCTGTTCTGACTTGGATGTCCTTTGTTACTGCTGGCGGGCCCACGTGACTGGGTCCGGGCTTTGGTGAGAGCAGTGTAAATTAGCTCGACGAATAAAGCTTAAAAAGAACTTCGTCCCCTGAGGGCTTGTTTCCTGTTTCCTGAGATACTGTCTTCTTAACTTTTAATATGTCTATTCAAAAATCTATTTGTGCGTATTGTAATCAAATATCTTCCCACAATCAAACCTTAATTGTCAAACGGTTATACCGTTCTTAGTTTTAAGCATTTGATAAAAAGGAAACAATTGTCAGCAGTTAAACCTTAAGGTTAGCATTTCCTAGGAATCACATCAGATGAGAGGAACTTAACTAGCTTCCTGGATAATAATGGTTGTTACACATTCTTACTTAGAGAATATAAGCAAGATTTCACGAATGGCATCAGATTATGAACAGGTAAATACAGAGTGACATTTATACATTTAACGGCATTTCAGAACGATGACATGTAATACTTATTTTGTCCACCTGGGGGAGCTCTGGTTCCAAGAAGATAGCTTTGATTATTCTTTAAACAATCCTTTGCTCAGTAGCTGGGAAATTTTGTTATTTAACATTAAATTCGAGCTGGAAAATTAATCGAGTAGTATAGGATGACTATCATATCATTTCTTTTCAACAACAATATCAACAACAACATGGTAACATAACTACTCAAATGGAGTGGACAGACCTGTTAAGTAACTTAAAGATTATTTAATTAAACAAGGAAATACTTTTTTTGAGGAGACAGTACTCCTTGTTTACACAAAGGAATTCAAGGCTGTCCTCCTCTGGTGTTCTGGAGTTCCTCACAATTCACATCTGGGCGTGAAGAGGAGAATATCCTTTGATGTGAGATAATTAAACAAAGAGGGAGTTCAGTTGCTATGGTTACGTGTGTGGGGAGCAGTTTAGGGTTTCCTGCCCTCTCTTGAAAAGAGTTCTGATAGGCTGTTCAGGAGAAAGCTAATTTCTGGTTAGTGTTTCTTTGTCATTTTAACAGTCAGGCACCGAGCCTTGTCTGGCTGCTGCAACAGAGGTGGCAAGTTTTACAATTGAACTCCCCAGAAAAAGCACTTGGGGAAAGCAAACCTTTCACCTCCTCCTTTGGTGTATATATATATATATATATATATATGTGTACACTGAACACAAAGGTACACAAAAGGCCTATTTCTCTCAAATATTGTTCACAAATCTGTCACAATCTGTGTCAGTGAGCACTTCTCCTTTGCCGAGTTAATCCATCCACCTCACAGGTGAGGCATAACAAGATGCTGATCAGACAGCATGGGTGTTGCACAGCTGGGCCTTAGACTGGCCACAATAAAAGCCCACTCAAAAATATGAATTTTGACTATTTTGTTTTATTGTGCTGCCTTTGTGAGGCACTTTGAAACATGGATTTTAAAAAGTGCTCTATAAATAAAGAGTATCATTATATTATTATGAATGTAACAAAATTAAAGAATAACAAAAGCATTGGTAAAGCTTTAACCTATTATCTTAAATTGTGGAGCAAAAAGTCACATTGAGTGTTTGGGAGACACAACACATCTTTTTTTTGTTTGAGGGAAAAATTATTTGTCCACCAGTTGGTGTCACAAAACATGCAGTACCGACAGTGGCTACTAAACCAAAATGTTCAAGACTGCTTAAACTGGATTTCTTCTTCTACATTAAGGGTTATGTATACATGCGTACCTGACATAAGTTTCATAAATAATGTAACTACAGGGTTACAGAAGCTACAGAGATATCTACAACTTTGATTGGTCAGCTCAGGCTACTTTGGGTTTTCTTCTACAAGTTTATGATGCAGATGTAGATTGTTGACAGTGAAAACAAAATGAAACAAGTTTTTAAAAAACCCTGTTATCTTCTCCTTTTGAGTAACACAACTAAAACTCAAGTAATCTGATCACACACATACACACACACACACACACACACACACACACACACACACACACACACACACACTGTGATTCTCTCAAACACAACTTCCTGCCTAAAAGGGCAAGAGACCTCTCTACACCTCTGCATCTGAGAGAGAGAGAGAGAGAGAGACAACAACACTCGGAGTGACCGAGCTGTGCTGAGCAGCATGTGGATGAGGGCAGGAGGAAGTCCAGTCCCCTTCCTCCTCTTGTGGTTTCTGCTGACGATGGGCTCCTTCTGCTCGGCTCTGGACAGGAAAATGGCGGTGGTGATAGTGACGCCACGAGAGGAGTCGCCAGTGACAGGTCAGAAAGTCCTTTTCTACCTCTTTATGCCTTAGTTCTTAATATATTTTTTTTATAATCCCCTACATGCTCATCATCATTCTGATATCTGTCCATGTGAGGTTTATCCATCAGATATGCAGATATCATCAACACTGACATTTTGGTCATATCTGATAAATAAAGGTAGATTGAAACACTGGGTCAGAGTTTAGACAGTTAAAATTATGTTAAAATGAAACTATTTTAAATATTTGTGCACTGAGGTAATAAGAACATTCAAATTTTTAAAGTCATCCCTACAATTGTAAATGCGTTCGACTTACTATTACTTTACTTGGATGTTTGAGCTTCACTGTGCAGAGTTTGTAATCACATTCAGCTGCTGAAGGAGGAATGTTTCTCTGTGCTCACCTTAAATCTCAGTTTAACACCTTGACAAACCTGCAGGCATTTTCGGAAACTCAAAGCCTCGTGTGCACATTCAGTGAAGTAGTGAAGTAGGAGACATCTATTTCTAGAAGATAAACTGTGGAAATGAGACATAGATTCTGGATTTTTCGTTAAAGGAGAAGGAGTAGACGTCATTTAAAGATCATTTTTAAGTAAATAATTAACTTCTTTGAGGAATAAACTTATCAAACACAAAATGACAAGTTATTGTTTGAGATAGATTTGATTTACACACCTTAGACATGTCTGGGATCTTTAAGACGCAGTTAATAAATGAAAAAATGAAAATGTGTTTTCAGAAGTGTTTTTATAGCTTCTGTCAGATGAAGGGTTAAAAATAAATACCGGGTCTCTCAGCTCTGCACATGTTGTACTTGTTGCCTCGAAAGCCTTTTGACCCATATAGACCTGCATATATTACTGAAACATGCACACACACAAACACTCCTCCAGCCGCCCACATGGTCATCTTTAATTGTCTCTTCAGTGTTGGTGCTGATTATGAAGAATCAATTAACTGTCAATTAGCCAGCTGACTAATCAGACAGTCCACTGTTGCCATGAGGGTTTGTTTACAACCACAAGAGCTGTTCTGTTGGAGAGCATGGGCACACACGGTCTGTAAAACACATCAACACTCTCTGTTAATCCTACTGAAGAGCACTGGTCTCCTCTGCTATATCCTTTTGTCTCTCCTAGGACAGTCTCTTCTACTTAGTCTACTTTGGTCACCTCGGGTATCTTGTGTGGTTTCTCCTTGTCTTTTCTACTCTAGTCATGGTGGCTATGAAGTCATCCACTACATTGTGGAAAACTTTGAAATGGGTCACCTCTGGTCTCTTCAGCTCCACCATGGTCTCTTCTTTCTTATTGTCTGGTCTCTTCAGCTCCACCATGGTCTCTTCTTTCTTATTGTCTGGTCTCTTCAGCTCCACCATGGTCTCTTCTTTCTTATTGTCTGGTCTCTTCAGCTCCACCATGGTCTCTTCTTTCTTATTGTCTGGTCTCTTCAGCTCCACCATGGTCTCTTCTTTCTTATTGTCTGGTCTCTTCAGCTCCACCATGGTCTCTTCTTTCTTATTGTCTGGTCTCTTCTAGTCTCTTCAGCTCCACCATGGTCTCTTCTTTCTTATTGTCTGGTCTCTTCAGCTCCACCATGGTCTCTTCTTTCTTATTGTCTGGTCTCTTCAGCTCCACCATGGTCTCTTCTTTCTTATTGTCTGGTCTCTTCAGCTCCACCATGGTCTCTTCTTTCTTATTGTCTGGTCTCTTCAGCTCCACCATGGTCTCTTCTTTCTTATTGTCCGGTCTCTTCGAATTTCTGTAGGCCTCTTGCACAATGTCTTCTGTTCTCATCTGGTCTCTCCTTGTCCTTTCTGGTCTCATGTCCGGTCTTTATAGTCTTTCCCAGTGTCCTTCATGGGTTATTTAGGTCTCTCATATGTTCTGGTCACATCTGGTCCCTTCAGGTCTTTAGCATGATCAAATCAGTTTAAACCATGTGAGAACAGATTAACTCAGGGTCACCCACACCAACCCATGTGAACCCATAGATGTGTATCCTTGTTTATCCAGATAAACCCAAATCAGATCAGGTAAACCCAAGTTCACCCTGACTAGTTCAGGATAAACCAGGTAGGACCAAATGAACCTGGGTCAACCCAGATCAGATGAACATAGATGAACACAGATGATCATATACAGGTTTACACAGCTGACTGCCCAGCAGTCTTTCCTCTTTTACTTTTCCAGTATTTTTTTCTGGATTATTTCTCTTTTGTTTTAAATGTCATTAATAGTAATGACCAAACAGGGACTGGAAGCAAGAGGAAGTAATGATATGTTCTAAAACAGAGATGATAAAGAAATGTTGAAATTTGATTAATCTGTTCATATGTATTGTCAGTGTCACAGTTGCTGGCTGTGGATCCTTTTAACTTCAGCTACTGTGTTTTTATCTTCTATCTTTAGTCTTGAGGTCTCAGGCACTTTACGAGGGTCAGAGAAGGATTGTTGTGTTTAGAGAGAAAATAATAACCTTTAGTTTACAGAAAGCGCCTTCAGCATCATGCAGTGACATTTAATTTACTATTTTACTCCATCATCAGTTACTTTGACTCTTCAATGTCTTCATCTGTGTTCCCCTCCAGCCTTACAGTACAGTAGTATCATCAAGGAGGCAAAGAGTTCACATCGTGGACCTCCGATCCACATTCATCTTGTTTCCAGTTTTTAAAACAAAGTTTTCCTTCCTATTCCTCCATCAGGGGATTCTCTACAGCCAATCAAAGCAGTGAGTCATCTGCAGCATCCAATCACGAATCGCTGCAGCATCGGGAGGCGTGTCTCTGGACCCACTAATCACTGTGCTGTGAAAAACCCCTGGTAAAAACCTTCTTAATATGCAAAGCTTTTTTGCCACATACACAGAGGAGGGGAGTTGAAATGTACAATAACAACCCTTAGCTTGGTGTCCCTCACTGACTGCCATCTGTAGAAGAGAAATTTTAAAAAGTTACTATGAGGAAAGTTCAAACCAGAGAACATGTCACGGTTCTGGGATTTTGGTGTTTCATAATTTCAGTGTTTAATGTGTTACATGTTTGAAATTGTTCTGTCCCTGGTGTCATAGAGAGCCAAAGTCACTAGCTTCTGCTTCCGGCCCATGGAACCTTATTTCGGAAAAAATATGTACGGTAGTCAATGGCGAGAGAGTTTATTTTTTTATCCTATTTGAACTGTGCCCTGAATTACACATATGGTGTTTATCAATTTAAAAGATGATTTTGTTCGTCAAAAGAGTTACAGTTTGTTGTAAATCAGTAAAGTTACATGTCGTTTTGTGTGAAAACAGTTCAACGAACTTGTTGTGCGGTAATGCTAGCTAACGTTTATTGCAATGTATCACATCATCCTTTCAAGGAAGTTCTTTCACGTTAGCTTCGTAACGTTAGCTTCAGTCATTGAGAGAAAAAGTAATATCACATCCGCGACTTTTGCGTTTGTGGTCTTTGTAATTATGTATTTTCACAGTCTTATACCGCAACAGTTTTACATCAACCATCATCATATGTATAATTCAGAGCACAATTCAAACAGGTCCAAAAAATGAGTTGTCTCTTGCCATTGACTACCGTGCATATTTTTTCCGAAGTAATGTCCCATGGTGGTCCACCAGAAGGGGAGGGACTTCGGCTCTCTATTGTGTTGTTTTGCTTCCTCCCTGATTGCCTAATGTGTTTCACCTTATTATTAGGGATGTCACAACAACAGATACTTTGGTACCAAGTCGATACAACAATTCTGAAAATATGTCGGTACTCATTTTTTCAGGTACTGTAGGTAATGTTTACGGTGGTTCCAACACGCGGAAGATGGCAACAAGTGCAGCTGCAGCGACAACGAGACTTGTTTGGAAGTAAGTTACTTGCGTTGCGTTTGTATTACCAGACAGCTGGCATTGCTGTGTCAGCTGACCAACTATGTAACATATAACATTTGCAATGGCTAACCGCTAAGGGATACAGTGTTTAGGCTAACATAATGTAAACATAGTTCGTCATAGTAGGCCGCTGTCCTTACCGTTAAGTCTGTGTCATCTTCATAATGTTAGCGTTTTAAATAAATATTTCGACTAATATAATGTTACCATGTCAGTAAATTTAAACTACTGCTGGCACTTTACAGTTATTGAGCTATACCTGATAATTTAGTATATGCTGAAGTACAGAGGATTTATTCTTTAGTTTTTTTTAATCTGGTATCGAATTTGGTGGAATTTAACTGGTATTTGTGTCGACTACTAAATTTCTGGTATCGTGACATCCCTACTTGTTATCGTCACCCCTCCTGTGTATATACTGTAAGTTGTTGTCTTCATGTTGTTAGTTGTTCATTGTTTCAACCAGTGTTTCTACTGTTGTGTTGGTACTCATGTCTCGTGTTCCAGTTTTGTTCCTTTGTGGCTTGTGGATTTATGGACTATAATATATTTGTCTCTGGATGTACATTGTTTTGTTTTGGTATGCATCACCATCACTGTAAATTTCACAGTTTGTCTTATTAAAATATCACCACTAATACCTCTTCTGTTTAAGTGTCGGCATCTGGGCCCAGATATTTCTGTTTCCCAGTTTCAGTCCAAATGAACATAGCTTTTGACATGAGCATGCGAAAGTCCTGTAGGACTTGTTAAGTTATATGCAATTTGTGAATGACAATCATTTGTGAAACATGATGCTACCATGCTGCTTGTCCCATAACTTGGGTGTACAACAGTAGGATGATTTGTACAGTAGGAGAGTGTCCATATTTTGGTTTTCGAAAAAGAGTACAGTTGGGGCATAAGGCAGACGGACGCTTGCAGTGGTTGGAAGGTTCAAGTAATTGGTGGCACCATGGCAATGTGTATTTTAATCCAGGCTATGATTGGTCAGTTCACGGAAAGTGACATTGATGAGCAACTTTACGCACACGACTCCCAAGAGGACTGGCAGTTTGTGACAAGTGCTTAGACTGTATATAAAAAGGTCATAGACTGTATATAAAAAGGGTGCTGGTGTGCAAGAAAAAGTCCCGGTATGCCAAAGAGTAAAATCTAGAAATGCCGCTACTGCGTACCGGTGAGTACAGGCCCATGTCAAGAACTACGCTTGGGCATTTTTTTACGCTGTTCAGGTGCCATGTCCCACTGTGGACAAGCAAGCTGCTGCTCTGTGTTGTTGCTGAGGATAATGATTAAGATGCAGTTTGACCAATGTTTGTATGAAGGCCTACATGACCGACCACCAGTGGTGTGCAAAAAGGAGAGACCTAAAGAGAAAGGTAAATCAATGCAGACACGCACACACTGAATGCATACTGTAGAAAGCAAGAGCCGAATCCCAAACATTTTTGGCTATTTAGAAATCCTGGCCGGACGCATTTTTTAGGTCCAAAAAGGGCACATGTCATGGAAAAAGACCTTCTGGATGGGGACTTACTTGGGGTGGAGTGAGAGAAGTATTAGCGAGAGGGAAGTGATTATGTTCAGCAGCCCTGGGCTACATCCACGCTACTACGATCTCCGTCCACACCAGCGTTTTAGCTGCGTATCGGAATTGATCTCTGAAATGACTTAAAACACACACCTAGTGGCCATCCATGTTCAATGGGCATGCGAGAGCCGGAGTAAACAGGAAGCGGATTGTCTACTCTGCAGTGTGCTGAAGATTCTGCGAAAGAAGAAAGTACTACTAGAGACAAAGAACAGCAATTGTGAACAACCACACCAGAGATTTCTTTACATGGACTAACAATGAGGTGGAACTGAGACAGTGGCAAGACTGGGGGATATCACAAAGCAAATACAGCAACATGTATAGCACAAGTAAAAAATATATTAATAAAAACACCAGAACAAAAACACTGTAAGTAGATTTGTGTTTTTGCTTTGAATGACTAATAAGACCCAATCATGAAGCCAAATGTATGCGTCTGCGTCATTGTTTTCAAATGCCTCCTTTTTCGCCTGTCCGCACAAAAACGCTACAGCATAATTTTAAAACAAAAACGGGGTCAGCAGTGTTTTCAAACTTCTACGTTTTAGGTCTTTGGATTTGCCGTTTTAGTCTGGACGGCAGGCATCAACAGAATGGATAATCGTCAGCAAAGTTTTATCTTAACCTATAATAATACATCATGATTTATTTATTGATTATATTTTGTATTATTAATCTAAATCGGTAGTTGTAGTTTTGCCAAGCACAGACACTGAGATTGAGGGATTTGGGCGCAATAGCAGGACACTTGGGTGCTGTAGTTACATGGAGGATGAGGCAGGCAGTTCAAGAAATTAACAGTAATAATAATAACCTAAAAGTAATAGTCCACACTGAGAAAGCAGGCAAGAACCAAAATAAAGCTAAAGCTATCAAATAGATGTATTGAAGTACAATTTGCCTCAGCATCTAGGTAGAGTAGAAAGTAGCAGAAAGTGGAAATATTCATGTAAAGTACAAGTGTTTAAGTAAATGTACTTAGCTCCTTTCCACCGCTGGTTTTTAATAGTTCTCCTGTAAATGTTCTTAGTGACATTATGAATTCTGTTCTGTGTTAAAGAAAACTTTATGAAACTGTGGTTTAGTTTAAAGCTGGGAGGAGGAAGAAGGAGCAACAATATGCTTAAATGCTGCGTGCCCTTCTTTAACCAAAAGTATAAGTGACTACGAACAAACTTGGTTTAAGGGAAACACCATCTCTGTTCAGTGGATGTGGAACTTTTGTGTTTTCCAGCTCTAGTGTTACTTTCATCAGACGAAACTAAACAAAATATATTCGTAAGCGACCTTTTTTTTACCTGACTAAAATGAGACGATGACCAAACAGCGACAATGTGCTTAAACACTGACTGCGACTATCCTAACATGCAATATTGTTGACGAAAAATGACGAGACTAAAATGTAATTCGTAAAATAAAAACGTTAATAAAATATCTCTCCCTTTTTGTCAGTACAATGAGGAGACAAAATATTACACGCCAATTTTTTTTTCCTCTAAATTATTAGTATATAGTCTTTTTTTCTTCCTGTGCTTTGAATGCTGGCCGACCAGGGTGACACCTGGGCCGTGAGGAAAACGTTACTGTTACTGATGCAAACTCTGGTGATAAACACAACATGCTAGGGAGAAAGAGGCGCTTAAATATTTGGTCCCATTTCAAATTCAGTGAGGCGGACAAAAAAATCAGAGTGCCTAATTATATCGGACAAAGCAAAGGATTAATGTGTCCTTTGTCATAAAAATGAGAACAAAGCTAACATTCAAAATTTACAAAACATTTTATCTATATATGTGAGAGGAGTGAAATAAAGACTGAAATGATAAATATCTCCATTTTGGATCGAGCAGATTGACCAAAATGCTAATCAAAATTATACTAATGATTTAGAAAAGACTAAAATGATGGTTAATGAGTAAAACTAGACTAAAATACTTTTAGTCAACTAAAACTTTTTCTTGACACAGGACTAAGACTAAATTTTTAAAATGGCTGACAATTAATACTATCAAGCTCCAGCAGCATCTGTTATTGCTATAAAAAAAAAAGATTTCATGGAGGTGAACACAAAGTGGTAAAGTGTCTCGCTGTGACAGCCTGAGGAGTGAAGCTGAAACTGGGTTGAATGATAATGTGTTTCACTCACCTCCCTCCATGAGGCATTATGAAGCTCTGGCCTGGGGAAACCTTTGTTTGCATGCTGAAGAGGAACACTGTTTGTTTGTTTGTTTGTTTTTGTTAATAACTCACTTTCAAAGCAATAGTCCACTCAAAATTTAACATTTGAGTGTTGACTGTGCACCACTGAGCCAGAGTCCAAATAAATAATCAGCCTGTGACAGCAGTTGTATGTCTTGTATGTTTAATGTCTCCTGTGACTCTGAGGAGGAGGAGCTTTGTCAAATCTGAGGAAAAAAAACCCTAAGGATGTGATAGTGATGTCATCAGGGTTATTTTGGTTTAGGCCTGGAAACTACAAATGTATAAACAGAAAGCCTGCATTGCAAATTACAAGCATATATGCTATGTTCCAGGCACCTCTGAAGTGGAAGTGGAACACCACTTGAATTCGTTCCTACTTGTGAAGTCTGAGAAAAAATATGTACCGACTTCACGAGTAGCAGCTGAATGATGTCACACAACAATGGCAGTGCATTTACATGTATTTAAATTAACATAATACATACTATCACATAGTTAAACCTGTTCTGCATGTATTTTTATATAGAAATATGTTGCCAGTGTTATTAGGTAGCTGGTTACAGTAAAGTCATCTTCTCTGCACAAAAGTTATTCTGGA
Organism: Micropterus salmoides; assembly: GCF_014851395.1. Lineage (NCBI taxonomy): Eukaryota > Metazoa > Chordata > Actinopteri > Centrarchiformes > Centrarchidae > Micropterus > Micropterus salmoides. The sequence continues at coordinate 28,326,003 of NW_024040596.1, forward strand.
AAATGTTAAAAATGCTTAGCCTACAACATTTACAGACTTTTGAGGATTACCAGCTGATGTAGCAAGATGGGTACACAGTTAACAAGTAACGTGTATTTATGTTGCTTGTTTTCATTAAACGGACAGTCCTTTTAATTAACATCAAGGGCACAGCTGAGGGTGCAACTGTGTTTACGCTTGACAAATAGTTTCACGGTCAGCCATGTTTTTTGTTCGGAAGTCGGATATTTCACCTGGGAAATTTCCCAGTTCTGAGCAGTCTGGAACTCAGAATAGGGTTTAACACAAGACACCACTGAGTTGCTTTATGGGAAATGAGGTATCCACTGTTCTTGTTATTCAGAGGATGAACCCTTTAGATATTAGGTGCGTTCGAGATGACTTTGGCTAACTTTCGCCGACTTGATAGTCTGAGCTGCAGGGGCAGGGTATAAAAACACTGCCGTTAAGTCGGACACATTCTGCCTGCGTGAGCTTGGAACAATGACTGATCTCGAGATCAAGCAAAAGGTGGTTCCAACTTTGTGCAGCCAGAGAAAAACAACTGCGCCAGCCGGACTCAGACACCTGCAGCCGCCTTGCTCCCGTGAAGTAATAATGTCATGTGACATGGCAGGACTGGCGAAAGTCAGAGAAAATGTCTAACCAGCATGCCTTATGTTAAGTCCAGCATGCATCACGTGAAACGCACCTATTAAAAACCACGACCTCCAACACCATGTAATAACCGCTGCAGCCTCCAGGGGACGCCAGCAGCAGGACTGAAGGCTGGTTGTGCCACTTGACTGGAGAGGTTTTTTTGTGACTCTCATTTTCAGGAACATTACATCATCATTGTCTAAAACACACACACACACACACACACACACACTCAGACGCAGTGGGTGAGCGAGGGGAGGACAGATTGAGATGCATGTTTGCTGTTTGCATCTGAATAGAGCGTAAAGTTATGCGTGTTTGAATTTGGGAGGGGGAGGAGGAGGAGGAGGGGGAGGAGGGCGGTCTGTCAGCTGCAGGATTCCATCACTCTTAGCAACCGTTATTGAGTTACCACAGAAACGCTCTGCTTCTCCTTTGTCCTCCTCCCTCCCTCGCTCTCTCTCCTCTCTCACTCTCTCCATCCTGTCTTTATTGCTGGTCGACTTCCTCCTTGCGTTGCTACGGCGATGCTCTGGGACATTCAGCTGGATCATTTTGCCGCCGCAGTGCCGGAGCGCAGAGCTCAACTCTTCAGCTGTGGACTGATGAAGGAGAGCCGCCAGCTGATCGACTGAAAAAATGGCGTGAGTCTCTTCTTGCTTTTCAACTTTTTTTTAACACAACTACACTTTGTCTCGTGACCTTTAACTCGCTCTCAAGGATCAGAGATCATCAATCTGGATTGGCCGGGCCGTGAGGTGACATCGCAGGAAGTTGGATGAAGTTCCATCAAACCCAAACGCTCTCCACTGCGATCGGCGTCGATGTTTTCACAACTCCGTCAGTCTGAGAGACGTCTGGACGCTTCACAGACGCCAAACTCTGACCTGTGAACACTTCTACAAACACTAAAAAGCTCTACATACTTGTCCTCCTCCTACTTGTACGCCTAGATGAACGAGGAGGTGCAGGAGGCTGAGGAGCAGGAGCACCAGGAGAAGGAGGGAATGCAGCAACAGGATGGAGAGCAGGAGGAAGTGAAGCAACAGGAGATGCAGCAAGAAGAGGAAGAAGTGCAGCAACAGGAGGGAGAGAAGGACGCGGAAATGCAGCAACAGGATGGAGAGCAGGAGGAGATGAAGCAACAGCATGGAGAGCAGGAGGCAGAGGTGCAGGAACAGGAGGGAGAGGAGGATGCAGAAATGCAGCGACAGGATGGAGAGCTGGAGCAGGTGGAGTCAGAGGAGGTTCAGGAGGAGGAGGAAGTGCAGCAACAGGATGGAGAGCTGGAAGAGGTGAAGCAACAGGAGATGCAGCAGTTGGAGGAAGAGGTGCTGCAACAGGAGGGAAAGCAGGAGGAGAAGATGCATCAGCAGGATGCAAAACAGGAGGAGGTGGAGTCAGAGGTGGTGCAGCAGGAGGAGGAGGTGCTACAGCAGGAAGAGGAGCAAGAGACGCAACAGGAAGAGGAGGTGCAAAATGAGGAAGAGGTGCAACAACAACAGGAGGAGGTGCAGCAGCAGGAGGAAGGACAGACTGAGGAGCACCAGCAGACTGAGGAGGTGCAGCAGGAAGAGGAGATGCAACTGGTGCAGGAAGAGGAGCAGCAGAGTGAGGTGGTACAGCAGGAGGAGGAACAGATTGAGGAGCTCCAGCACACTGAGGAGGTGCAGCAGGAGGAGGTGCAGGAGGAGAAGCAGATTGAGGAGTTGCAGCAGACTGAGGAGGAGGAGGAGCCGCACCAGGAAGAGGTGCAGACCGAGGAGATGTCACAGACTGAGGAAGAGCAGACGGAGGTGCAGCAACAGACTGAACAGGAGCCGCAGTTTGAGGATTCACAGCAGCACAGCGAGGAGGAGGCGCAGCAGATTAAGGAGGTGCAGGACTTTGAGGACGCTGTGGAGCAGAACCACAACAACCAGGTCCTGATCCGACTGAGAGGAATGTGAGTAAACACATTCAGCTGCCTGATGATGTCATGTTGATGGTGATGATGTAATGGCACTATTGATAAGTGGTGATCATGTTGTGAGCATCACTTCAGATCAGTGTGTTCAGACCGACATCAGAGTGGGGATGCTGGCATGAGGGAAAGACGGATGACAGGGAATTAGTGGAAAACTGTGGGCGTGCGACATCGCTGAACATAAGAGGGAGAAAGAGAGAGGGAGTGTGTGTGTGTGTGTGTATGCATGTGTGTGTGTGTGATTTTGATGAGGTCACAGCTTCCTGTCTGTCTGTCAGATATTTTCTCAGCAGCGGACGCTAACAGGCGAACGTCGCAGCAGGAACAACGCGCCACATCTGTCTGAAATTTTTTGAAGCAACAGCCTTCAGCCTTTTTTGTTCTCTTAGTTGCCATGGTAACGGCAGAGCGTTGCGATGCAGCAAACTCGGAACAGGAGCGAGAGAGAGAGAGAGAGGGGAGGGGGGGAGTGAGTGTAATGTATAAAAGTAACAAATGTGCAGTGCAAATGGGTAATAAACATACAGAATATTTTTCACAAGAGCGTGGAGTCCAACTCTCTTCAATATATATATCAACACTAGAAAAGTCTGCAACACCTGGCCTTATACTACATGACACATAGATTAAATGCCTTCTATTTGCAGATGATTTAGTCCTCCTATCACCGACAAAAAGAAGGACTCCAGCAGCAGATAAATATCCTGCGTGAGCACAATGGCCAAACTTCAACATGGCTGTGAAAGGTCTGAGGAACAAAGCAAGGAGAGCTTTCTGTGCCATCCCAATGTAAAAATTGTTATATCAATAAAGATTTTCACAGCGATCCTAGAACCAATTGCCATTCATGGGAGTGAAATATGAGGTCCACTCAGAGGTCCAAATTGTGACAAATGGGAGAAAAACCCAAATGAATCTTTCCATACAGAATTTTATATTTACAAAGAACCCCAAACAACGTCTGCAGAGCAGAACTAGGCCGATATAATCAGAATCCAAAAAAGAGCTACCAAATTCTACAATCATCTAATATCAAGCGACCCAAAAACCACAAAGCCCTGACCTGCCGGGATATAAACCCAGAGAAATGTCCCCTAAATCATCAAGCCGTTTTAACAGTTATTCCTTTAAACTGACATGACGCTATTTAAAAGCTACATATTTATTAGCTACTAGTAACTATTCAACTAGTTGTTACTATTCAGTTGTTACTAGTTTTACTAGTAACAACTGAATAGATACTAGTACCTCATTTTTAGTAACTAGTGACTATTCCATTGGTTACTAGTTACTAATTGCAGATTTTTGCCACTGAAATGCAGTTCAGATATTCATCAGTTACTAGTAACTATTCGAGTAGTTATATAATAATAGTTAATATAATAGACACAAAAAGTACATACTAGTACCTAATCAATTGTAAGTAATAAAACGGGAATAGTTACTAGTAAGTAGAAGCTAATAAATAAGTATTAGTAGCTTTTAAATAGAGACTAGAAAGTGTCAAGGAGTAAATGTTAAAGCAGCTTGCCATACACTGTCACTCTAAACCAAACTGCAAATAAACAAAAAGAAAAATACATCACACATTAGAAGAAAAACATTTACTGGGGCGGCAGTAGCTTGGACCAGAGATATGGAGTGTGGACTGGTAGCTGAAGAGGTGCCAGAAGTACAGGCGTAACACACCTGAATCTCCAAATGAACTGTTTGCAGCCACGTTGCACTTTATAGGAAAAAAGACATCTGTGGTTCTGCTGCATTGATTTTGAGCCTATTGAACTCTTCATCACGAGTCAGACAATGTTATAGGAGTGCAACGCTAAATGTGTGCGGCACTCTTTTAATGCTAAAGCACACAACGATATTTTAAACTGCTTTGTGTCAACAGTTTGTGTTTGTCCTGTTTTAACATGACAGTGCCCCCGTGCACAAAGCAGCTCAAAAAAGAGACTCAGAGTCAGACCTGATCACAAACATCAGTGTTGGACCTCACTGATGCTCTGGTGTCTGAATCGGAGACATCAGGAGTGGAGGCTGAATAAGCATGCTCTATGACATGTTTAACTACCACATATGTGTGGAGTGTTTGTGTGTCCGACTGTCCACATACGTTTGGCCATATGGTGTATTTCACATCTGAGATCTAATACATCACATGTGAAAACATGAATAGATTTATTTTTAACATTGGTCCTTTTTTGGGTTTGGTACAGCACTTCACCACCTGAGAGTCCTCTTCCTCGTCAATTTGAACCATGACTCATCATCCACAGACGGCACTCCTCATATCAGAAACATTGGATGATTCTGTTATGATCACGAACATCAGATGAATGAAAATGAACCTTTCAGACAGTACTGTACAAAAGGTACAAAAAAATGCTCTAAAGTAAGAATGCTTTAAAAACTAGACGCGTTAGAAGTGTTAAGATAGAAGTGTTAATAGATTATGTTTATAAATTAACAAAATGCAAAGCGAGTTAACAGCATTAGTTCTTCTAGGTACACTAGCGCGTAGTCTTTAAAGGAACTCGGCAGGTAGGTCAGCCCAAACATCTTGGAGAAATCCCCACAGTCCTTTTGCGGATTTAAGCAGCCTCAGTTGCTTCTCTCTCTTCGTGTAATCCCAGACAGACTTGATGATGTTGAGATCAGGGCTCGGTGGCTGCTGTACTTCCAGGATTCTTTTATTTCTTCTTTACACTAAACATAGTTCTTCATCACTTTCGCTGTATGTTTGTGGTCATTGTCATGCTGCAGAATGAATCTGGGGCCACTCAGACGCCTCCCTGGTGGTACTGCATGGATAAGTATCTGCCTGTACTTCTCAGCATTGAGGAGACCAGATCTCCAAATCTGTTTGCAGAAATGCAGCCCCAAAAATTGCAAAGAACCTCCACCTTGCTTCGCTGTTGCCTGCAGACACTCATTCTTGTGCGGCTCTCTGGCCCTCCGGCGAACAGCCTGCCTTCTGCTGCAGTGTAATTTTAAAAAGTTTGACACACCAGTCCATTTTTCTGCACCCCAGTTTGTTCCTGTGTTTCTATAGTTGAGTCTCGTGGCCTTGTTTCCGTGTTGGAGGCTTTTTGGCTGCAAGTCTTTCATAAAGGCCACTTTTGACCAGACTTCTCTGGACAGTAGATGGTGTACCAGGATCCCACTGTTTTTTGCAGCTCTATGCTGAGGCACTATTGGACATCTTCAGATTGTGAAGGAAAGTAAGCATGATGTGTCTTTCATCTGCTGCAGTAAGTTTCTTTGGCCGACCACAGTCTTGACCATATTTGGACGAGACTGTGGAGCTAAAGGCTGTGTATGGAGCTAGCTAGCTTGCTTAGCTAGGTGCATCTGTAATTCACGTTAACTGTCATTTTAACAGGGCTGGCAATTTTGTCTAGCAAATAAAAGTCTTAAAATTAAATGTACTCACCAGAGAAAGGGAACAGCCAACTCCTAATAAGCTTTTTCAACAGCGCTGGTTAAATTTACACAGTGCCGTGGGTACATATCACTCAGGTCGCCATGGTAACGACTTGTCAATCACAGATAATCTCGCCCTGAAGCATACTGTGCTTTCTGGTTTATTTTTCTCTAAATGAGACCATTTTTTATTTTTTTTATTTTTTTTTATTATTTATTTTTACAGGCAAGTCATTAAGAACAAGTTCTTATTTACAATGGCGGCCTGGCTGACATAAATACAGTACATTAGAAATACATACAGTTTTAGCAATTACATAAAATACAATTAAAAACTCCACACAGTAGACAACACAAAAATTATTACGTAGAGAAGCAACTGCAAGTGTCCGTGAACAAAGATGATATAATAGTTTTAAAAGATGAAATTAAAATTAATGTATCCAGTTTAAGAAAACTTAACAAAGCGTTCTAGTCGCGAGCGGCAGCAGATTGGAAAGAAGCAAGACCAAAGGCAGAGTTGGTTTTGGGAATACTTAATTAAAGACGAAGTGAGGACCGGTTGTTGTATGTGACAGGCTTTCGCTGCAACCATAATTTACTAAATGAACATCATGCTGTACTGAAGAAGACTTGAAACTAGTGACTGAGACCATAAACTCATTATGAAAGTGTTTACTGTGTTAATAAATCGGTTAGAAGTAGGGTCATTTTACCATTATTTCTAATGGAACCGGACTTCTGTTTGCAACCAGAAGAGTCGCCCCCTGCTGGCCGTTCAATAGAATGCAGGTTTTAGGGACTTAAATCAGTTTGCTGACTGGAAGATTCCCGCTTGCATAGAACACATAAAAACATAGACAACACACAAACCAATGGTTCAGAAACATGATGATGTTTGGTGTAATTGTTTAATTGTTTACACCGGGTGATATATCTGCAAAACCCCTGACTTTGTGGAAGTGTACCTTGAATAATTGACGCTGTTTAAAGGCAAAGGCTGATCACACCAAATATTGATTTGATTTAGATTTTTCTTCCTTTCACTTATTTCACTTCACACACTTTGCATTTTGTTAATAAATATGATCTATTAACCTGTATATTTACTTTCTTATTGCACAGTACAGTGTATCTCCGACTAGTTCATAAATTTACATCTTATAATGTAACCATTTGTCAGACATATCACTGCTGTCTCATTCATCACATTATGGCAGAAAAAAAGTCACCTGCCATTTTTGATTTAATGAAAGTTTCTCGCAGCAGTGAAATGAGATGTGCATGGTATAATTTTCATAAAATACACACACAAATGTATGACCCCCTTTGGCAACTCTTGTTCTGTTTAACAGACCCTACTCGCTACACAGCATCTTGTGTTAGTAACTAGTTGGCATCAGGGCAAGAGATTTACCAGCAGAAGTTGGTGTGTTGGTTAAAGAAGTTGATGCCAAGAGAAGTGTTTAATTTTGCCAAATCCTGTAATAAACATTGGCAAGTGAATGTGTTATTGGTCAGCAGTGATTCAATGAGAGAAACTGTGAAGGTGTAAAAATAAAAACGCAGAATTTACCACAGAAACTCATCTACTATAGCGACATAACTTTTAGATCAGCACTTCAGGGGGAACTCCGTCTTTATGAGAACTAGCTCATGTCTTCTGCGGCTTTAGAGGAGCTTTGTTTTGTTTGCTTTTTTAAGAGGAGATTAATAACAGAAAGCCTTCGTTAAAAACATTTTTTTTTTCTGTGCTCGTATCAAATTGGCTGACACTGATTAACTCCAGTGATTTATTGTTGCACTCCTACAATAATATATACAATCTTCCTTGTCAAAACCTGACGCCAACTTTGCCGCCAATGGTTGGGTAGGAGATATTGGTTTGTTATGCTAGTAGCAGCTAATGATATTTTGTGTTATATTTGTTGAAATTCTTTACATCCTGACAGCAATCAATCAATAAAATGTTCAGGAAAAAAGATCTGTGGCTGTTGGTGGACATTCGGCATGATGAAACAATTGGCTGGCCTACTTGCCTGTATACCTACTTGGCTACCTACCTGCGCGCCCTCTGCCTGTGCACTCACTGTGCATAACAATGTGTTTTGGGGGAGTGGCTTTGGAGAGAGGCCAGCTGTTTCTCCAACGTTACCTACTCAAGCTTTAAATATGGTGGATGGTTGTAGTTGAATTTGAGGCCCCAACGCACATGGCAAACTTTAGCATCATAGTTAAACAGGGAAAAGGGTCAGAAACATTGACCCAGGAGACTGGTGTTAGTTTCCCTTGTGAAACAAAAAGTCCATCTGAAGCCTGGATTCTTTTTAGATATGTTACAAACATTATGTACCGGTAAGTAACTTTAATCAGAGCCGGCCCTGACAGGGATTGGGGTCATCACTTCTCAATCCTCAGGAATTGTTAAAAGAATTCAGCAGCCAAACTCACAATTTTAGCATAAACAGCCAATTCAATAGTCATGGTCCACAATGAAGTGTGATCCGCCTCCACAAAGCCTTGTCAAACTCCACATCATAGCCTAAACTGGGAGACCAAACCTAACCTGGGATCTGGGAATGTTTCCCCACATAAACTGTGTGTCAACCCAGATACTATTTTCTTGCTTTGTAGTAAATTTATGGGGTAATTTTCCTGAAATGCAAGAGCACTGGTTTAGTTTAAATGGTGGAGGAGACAAATAAAGAGGAATGCCTGGGAGCCTTCCCCTAGAGAATTTTAAGCATCAAAGACTCCTGCATTCTGGTGAAAATTTCTCTCTCTCTCTATATATATATATCTAAAGGAAAACACAATATTCAGGCAGTATGTGACAATTCAAAATATTAACATTTAATAGAATATAATGCAGTTAGGCTTTCAGGCATTCTGTTGCTTTTAAATATATTTTCTCCTGTAGATAAACTTTCCTAATTTAATGAAATCCCTGCTGAGTCAGTACACATGCTGAGCCTTCCCTCCTCTTTTGAGTCTCCGTTTGGGGGAAATAACCTCTTGTCTTTTAATCTCAATGATAAATGTATTCATTTTAATTCAGTTAGAAATTCCTGCACTTTAATATCTCCTGTGTTTCAGCAGGTTTTCTGCTCATGTTTAAAACTTTCTGCACATTAAGAATATCTCCCACATATATGTGTTCTCTGACATTTCCAGAAAAAAATGCAATATTACGAGACTAACGTCATCATTTAATGAGAATTCATAATATTTTCAAGTCTAACTGGCCTCTACTCTGCTGTGCATTAGGTTATTGATCCGCTGGTATATAGCCTATCCCCTTCAGACCGTTAGGCCGACACAGTTTGGGACTGCATGGTGCATGTGAAACCGAAACCTCCTAGAAACACTACTGATCAGGCAGAACTCTCACCATAAATCCACACATTAACTTCAGCAGCTAAAGTGCAGCTCACAGTCCAAAACAGGAAGGCTGCGCAAGGTGCACATGATTAAAATTGCTGGTGTTGCATCAGCTGGGTGGAGTTGATTTGGGCTGAGTCGAAAACCCTCTCTTGCGGTGCACCCTGACATTTTGTCACAGGCCGGCCCTGACGTCAATTATTTGAGTGTTCCCACCATGTTTTATCTAAATTAATGGAAGTGCAGGCAAATGACAAAGTCAGTTCAGCTCATCATCACAAAAACAGCTGCTTCATATTGTGTGTGTGTTTGTGTGTGTGTGTGTGTGTTCGCGCGCGCTTGAAACACTAAAGTGCCCTCTTGTGTCTTTATTCATCGTATTAATTATCCCTGATAGATGAACTGTAGATGCAGCTCAACAAACAGCAGAGGTCTGTGCTGTTTGGAGGGAAAACAACTAAGTGTTCAGATTTTTTTTTGTCTTCCTACCTAGTTTCCGTGGTAACAGCAGAGCATTTTGATACAGTAAGAGGAGAGAGAGAGGGGACACTTTTTTGGGTCTTTCTTTTTATTTATTGTTATACACAGAATGTTTCCTACTGCCTTTTTCTTATTTAATCTTTTTTTAAATCAATGTGCTTTGGTGAGATGAAACAAAGATGAAACTGTCCAGTTCGGTTACGACAGTAGAAACAGTAGAGACCAGTCTAATGCCTCCAGTAACTGAAACACAGCAGAAACCAGAGTGTTATTAATGCTCTGCATTCTTGTTTCTGCTTGAAGGGATTTAATATTTAACTGCAAAAGTTTGACTCCAAATCAATAGAATACAAGTTGCTTTCATGTGCACATATATATATATATATATATATATATATATATGTGTGTGTGTGTGTGTGTTATTATATTATCAGACTGCTGCATTTTAATAGATGCTCTGTTTTCTCTTCAGGCCAGGGCGCTTGGTCTTGATGTAGGCGGTGTAGATGGAGTTTAAACCGCTAAAAAAGTGCGAAACGCACCCTGTGGCGGTGCTTCACAAACAGAACCATGCTGAGATATAATACATCTAAGAATAAAATATACTTTACATGCGCAATATTAATAATACTCAAGGATGCAAAACATATCAGCACAAGGACGGGAAAGTAAAGAAAGCGAATGCTAATTATTTCACTGAAGGCATCAGCCTGGAAAAGTCATGACAGAGTGGTGAGTCATTCTCCAGAAACTATCCTCACCTGTCACTGCTGGTGTTTTTTTTTTTTTTTTTTAACCAAAAGCACAATGCAGCCTGCACCCTGGCTCTGCTCACCATGCCGTACCCCGCTTTGTAATCAGCACTGATCCACCCACATGGGTCAGTGTACAATTACCACTCGACCATGAAATAACAGCTTCCTGCTGTCTCAAAGCTCAGACGTGTCAGAGCTGTGATTAGCCTTCAGGGTCGGACTCCAGAGCCATGATTGGCTCATTTTTAGACCCGAATGGAAATGCTCATCTTCAGCTTGTGGATTTTATATCTGATGTACATATTTACATCCTGGAGGGGCTTGTTTATTTATGAGTCACCAGTGAGCCATGACCATGATGGATGTGAATTCTTGTGTTTCCTCTTTGTTTGGGGACCCACAGACCCCACTTCCTTTAATATTTATAGTCTTTTCTTCTGACCTTATTTATACCTAAGCTGTTCTTAAGTATACTAACATGCAGTACTCCGCATACACTATGTACATACTTGTGTAGTGCATACATTTCTAAAGTGTAGTGTTTGACCTCTTCTTCTTCTTCTTCATTTTAATGGTGAATTGTAAGGGGGTGGGTATCACCAACATTAAACCGCAATTGTCACCCGGTAAAACATCTGCAGGCTTGTTTCGCTCCATTGACTTCAATAAAATTTTTTAAACTGAATAAAAATGAACATACTTTCACATTTATGATCGCAACAATTGAAGCTTCCTCGGCTGCCATTTTCACAAGTTTAAATATACATTGGTGGTCCCTCGCCTCCCGCTATGTAGGCAAGATGGCGACCCTTCAGAGTGAGAAGTGTCCAGCATTCCACACTCAACTTTTTGGCTGTTGTGAGAACACCATTAGGTGCTTATAGTGCACTGCATTTTGACATAATTGCCAGTGTGAACACACTTAGGCACTCAAGATTGCAAGTGTAAGTATGGAAGGGCGCAAATTTAGACAGAGCACATATCTGTAGAAAAGTACTTAAGTGGGCATGCACATTTGACAAAATACAGAGAAGACCATGAATCATAAGCCGTGTTTCCATCACTGTTTTTTTATGCGCATTTTGAAGTGTCGCATTAGAAAAGGTTGATGGAAACAAAACAATCCTTAATTTTGCAAAAAAGTTTTACGCTCGCTAGAGGTGGTTTTGCCTTTGTCCAATAAGAGTTAATGCACTAAATGGGAGACGGAAACACTTTTCCCGAATAAGTTCTGACCTTGTAACTCACATCTGATCAACTGTTTCCACTGTCGGCATCTTGCCTGATATTCCCATTACACGCGGAGACGTGGCTGGTGCAACTTGCCCTCTTGAAACGCATTCCTGAAGATATCTCTCCATTTTTTTCAGACCCATGGTCCTCGGGGTCCATGTGACTGGTTTTGTTTCTGGTTTGGAATCCATGTGTCTTGTTTATTACAGCCATGTGTAAACTACTGACTTGCTGTTGCCTGGTGTATTTGCTCCGAAGCTGATGGAAACGCACCTAATTCACATGTTCTTTTTTCTTTTTTGCAACATTTCAAAAGTCTGCTTAAAATTCGCATGACAATAAGATGGAAACATGGCCATTGTTACATATTCCGTGGAACCTCTCATGCACCTGAGTGTGGACTCACACAAACAGTATGTGTACTGTCAACAGCAATCACAGCTGTAGAGCAGATAGAAATTCATTATGTTGAACCATGTTTCCCAGCTGGGGACCCCAAACAGTTTTATCAGTTCAACATCATGCCTAACCTGTTCTCACATTCAGGAGAAATTGGGCCCTTGTGGCTGTCGCTTTGCTCCAGGCTCTATTCTTGTGTGGGAGTCTGTTCAGCTAAGCTGTTGGGAAACAGTAATTTGCAAATATCTTATGCAATAAATGTTATTCTTGCAAGTTTTATAATCTCTCATTAGCTATTACCTGATTAGGTGATATGACAAAAAACCTACAAACTACATGATGTAAACCATGGCCTCAATATGATCATGATTTGCTATCACAGCATCATATTTAGAAATACTCCTCATTATCTGTCCTCCGTGTTCATTGCAGCACAGCAGTAGTCTTCAGCCACACACGATGAATTCATCATCAGCATGAGACCATTGCGAAACACGATAATATAATTAGGCTTCATATTCTCAGACAATTTGGACAAGTCAATATTAATCTGATAAAACAATGTTAACTAAAAAGATTTTCCTCCGGCTTCCGTGTTTTGGGGGAAAAAGAGAGGTTGTATTCACACTGGAATATGGAGTCAGTTTATGATTAGGACTGTCTGAACACAGCGTGTGATTGGTTAATATAACTGACTGTTCTGTTTTTGTTTTTGTTTACAGGCAGAAATATAAAAGTACATCACAGAGGTAAGACACACACACACACACACACACACACACACACACACACAAAGGAAGCTCTTAGTCTCTGAAGTACTGGACTATAGCAGTAGCTGTTAGCAGTTTCACCAAACAGACATTTCACCTCTAGACTTCATTTTCATTTAAATAACAAACAAAAAAGTGATTTCTGCAGCAGAACTTCCTCTTTCTCTCTATCTCTTTCTTACAGCCCCTCATATTTATGTGGGGACCCTTCGTGGGGCCCGGCATCTAGGTTGGGAACCCCTGAACTAAACTGGCTTACTTTAATTAAAATAGTTAGAACTAATAACTGTTATTTGGCTCCCCTAGTGTAAGTCACAGCTGTACACATGCATTTCTTGATCAAAAACTCGGAGTAGTCAATTACTTTGCTAACAGCCAAAGCAGGTGCGACAACACCAGACAAAGCAATATCACAGACTAGTCAATCAGAAAGAAGGCCAGCTTGCCGTCCTGTAGACTTTTATTTCACAAAGCTCTCTCCAACGTCCAGCAGCCTAGTGCTTGGTCTCTCTCTTTTTTCCGCTTCCTTCATCTGCGTCCTCTTCGGTCTTTTCGCCTCTGCCATTAGCTAATGTTACGTCCATAGCGGCTGCTGAGCCCAGTTATGTTGCCTGCTGGCATATCTGCGGATCTCCACCTGCAGCAGCATAAAATTGCTTGAAACTTGGGTGGCGAGCTAGCCAACAAAGCTAGACAGCAACCAGTGCAGAAGCACTTACATTAACGTGTGTTATGTAATAAGTTAGCTAACATCAACTCAAGTTATATAGCTAGCAGCTAGCAGTTAGTTTAATAAATAACTAGTTACCAGCAGGTTACTAATGCCAACAAGCATTTTTTCACAGCTTACACTGTATCATGATAAAGCTGTTGTTCTCTTGCACTTGAAGCCAAAGTGGTCACGAGTTTTTCCTTGCACCTTTTTGCACCTCAGTCACGGATGTAATTGAAAATGTACAATACTTTAAACAAAACATACTTAAATAAAAATAATATTACAGATTTTAAAAAACTGCTTCAAAAAGTACAAGTACTCAAAAAAGGTGAGTAAATCATTATTTTCCACCTCTGTTTCAGACAGAGGCTGAAATGAAGGCCTACATGAAGAACTAGTATAAGTTTGCCATACAGGAATCACAGAACTACAATATAGGAATGGAAATGCAGTACAATAGATCTCCTTTAAGATAATATTACTGCATAATGTTACTTTAAAACTAGCTAACTGTACGTAAAGTAGTTCAAACAAGTGCTTCTCTAACACTGATGCATGGGTATTAACAATAATGTAACACATGGTAATATATCATCTACATTTCTGCAGAATGTGTACTTGTACTTTTGATACTTGAGGTACATTTAACACTTTGGTACTTTTACATAAGTGGGTTATATATGCAGGGCTTTTACAGAGTATTTTTATATTGTTGTATTGGTAGTTTTTCTTAAGTTGAAGCTCTGTTTACTTCTGCGCTGCTGGAAACATCACTTGGGATAAGAACTACTTGAACTGCCAGTCTAGCATATACATACATATATATGTATATATATATATATATATATATATATATACATAACTGAAGACACTCTGGTCCTTTAAGTCCTTATGGTTGAACAAATTATCATGGCCCATGTGTTGTTTATTCTTTTGGTGATTTTATGTTTGGTCTAGTTCTGTTTTCACCGTCCCTGTTCGACCCCTGTCCTCATCTTAGTTCATGTCTCAGTGTGTAGTCCTGGTTCTGTGTTTTAGTTCTGTGTCTTAGTTCTTCGATCTGTTACTAGTTTGTTGTTTTCCATTTAGGCTTTACAAGTATTCTGGGTTCTGTTTCTTCCATTTGTTTGAGTTTTAGTCCACTCGTCAGTCTGTTTTGTCTGTGTCCTCATTTGTTTCTGCATCATAGTCTTGGTTTGTTCAGGTGTTCATCTCGTGTCAAGTTACATTTTGCCTATGAGTGCCCTGTCTGTTCACTCCATGTGCCTGTGTCTTGCCTTGTTCACTGTTTTACTCTGAAGGTATCTATGTTTGCTGTCTGTGTCTAGTTTTGCTTCCTGTTGTTTTTACCTTGATGTGATCCACCTCTTATGTTCACTCCCCGCTCGGATTAGTGTCGGATTAGTGTAGCTTGTTGTTGCTCTGCCGCCTGAGTCGAATGGGTTTGTTCCTGCTTAACCTTGCCTGGTTCTTGGATCTTTGTTACACCTTGTTTTCTTTGGATTTGCTTTGAACTCATGATCATAATAAATCACTCAACTGAACCCGCTCTGCTCCGGTGTCCTGTGTTTGGGTCGACAAACCTGTTCACACACGGCAATCTGCACTGCTTTGAAATATCAAATGTGGATGTTTTTGCAGTGGACCCAACCTGTCACCTGATGTGACTGCAGACCAGTAATATATATATCAAACATCATGACACAGTTTGTACTTTAATGAATTTTAACTCAACTTGAAGCCCTCTCTGTCATTAAATATATAGCAGCAGGGCTTATCACCCCAGTTAATACTACTATAATGCAACTCTACTATGTCTATTACTGCCACTACAACTCGCGGTGCATTCACATGCTCCTCGGATGGTCCCATGTGCTCTTAAGTCAGAATGTGGACTCAACATGGACGCTACTACAAAAATGTGTTGGATTAGTATTATCAGAGCATATAAACAACACGCAGACATCTAGTTCACTCTACATGGACAGCAAACTAACTGTTATAACCATATTACACATTACATGTTTGCAAAATATATATATGCAATACGTGATTTTGCACAAATCAAAGTTCTGTATACTTCTTTATGTTCCATGTGCACTTTATTTCTCTTTTTGCAACAGATATTTAAGGAGGAAATAATTCTGATTATTCCAACACCACATGAATGCACCATCAGTCACCGCTCAGCCCTCCCTTTCCAACACGCTCCGACACGCTCTTCTTACTTCTAATAAATCAAAAACTACTAGGCCTACCACTACTAATAACATTACTTCTTCTTCGTACGTAATGCGCTCTGTAGTGTAGTTTGTCCGTTTGGGCTACTGTAGAAACATGGCGATGCAACATGGCAACTTCCATGTAAGAGGTAGAAACATGATGATGCAACATGGCGACTTCCATGTAAGAGGTAGAAACATAATGATGCAACATGGCGACTTCCATGTAAGAGGCCCTGCAGTGTATGCAGATAGACTCATTCTAAGGTAATAAAAACATAAGGGTTCATCATGTAAGGTCTTTATACGCCACTGAATATAGTTATGGATATTATATAGCATTTCTGTCAATAGATCCTCCTAAATATTACACACTGGACCTTTTTAAATGTCTGCAATCTTGAACTTTTGGTTCTCCCTCGCTCCGTCTCCCTGTCTCCAGCTCCAGCTGTAACCATGGCAACTAAAACAATTTTCATCCCGTTTACAGGAAGGTGTTTGGTTACCGTGACAACTGCACGATGCCTGGCCGCAGCGCCGAGTCTTTATGTCTCCCTGTTGTCAGCCTCCTCTGTTGTAAACATTCAAACTATCCCTCTATTATCCCTGCACAAAATATCCATCCACCCATTCATCTCTCTGTCCATCAGTTTATGTACCAGGAGCGTGGGTGTTGATACGAGCCCTCTTTGGAGTGGCCACTTCATGCCCACTCAGCATCTCTGAGCAATAAAATGAGATTATTTTTTCTTAAAGTTTTACTGTGTTGTGGAAACCTTTATAAATACAAAAACTTCAGTTTCAACATGCTGTCCTGGCTGACAGAGACAAGTGAGTATAAAGTCATAGATACAACAGTCGGGTGTGTATGGCAGCATGTTTATTTCCAGGAAGAGATTCCCATTGCTTACTGTGGGAGTCAGCTGATTGACAGGAGGCAGAGTGTCATGCGTCCATCTGGAGGAAACAGATTTTCATGTTCTGGTTCTGTGGTGTGAAACAGGACAGCAGCTGTGTGGGTGCAAAGTATGAAGATCGGTACTTCCGTCCGTCAGTTAGCAGGTGTATGAAGTCTGCAGAGAGGATTTCTGCAGCACAAAGCAGCATCATTTTACAGATTTATTTACTGTATTTGAGGTTCACATGATTTGAACTTAAACACCTGCCCAACCTCCCCTTTGTCTCTGACCTTCTCAGATGTGGAGGAAGCCTTTGATTTCCCAGAAAGATTATGCTGGTATACCAGAGTAGCATGAGCTCTCAGCACTCTCAGCTCAAAACACCAGCTCAGACAATGTTGGCAGAGCTGGGATACTTTTTTTTTGAGTGGGTGAGTAAAAAAAGCTTTTGGGTGGACGTGTTCAAAGCTGTGATTGTCTGATTTAAATCTGGCAACACTGAGCTCAGGCAGCGTAGCATGAGGAGCCTTAATAACATAACTATGCAGATGAGATGAAGATAACAGCTGGGACAAAATATTTCCCTGCTGATCCATGAGGTACCTCAGCATGATGAAAGTCAAAACAGCGTGAATTGACTGAGCGTTTTGAATAGCTATCATTTTCAAAGTGTACTATTTTATGGCACCGATGTTCATTCCTGTTTCTAAGGACATTGTCAAACCAGCATTTACAACAGTGAAACATAAAGTTGCGCTGTCGGTGCTGACCTTTGAGGGAATAGAAAGCTGCAGAGCCCAAAATGGAGGAAGCTATTAGTTGTTCGTCCAATTTTTGTCATAGGATCCAGGGAGTACAAGGAATAGGCCTCCAATAAAGACAAGGGGAAAGAGCTAATTCAATTCAATAGTTTTAACAATAAATTAAAAAGGGGGCTTTAGTTAGTTCACCATGGTTCGAGTCCAGCCTGCGGCCCTTTGCTGCATGTCGTCCCCTCTCTCCCACATTTCTCTCTTCAGTTGTCCATCAACAATAAAGACAAAAGGCCTAAAAATACATTTAAAAACAACAATAAATAAATCAAAAGGGTAGACTGTCTTATGGCCAGGTAGACAGTCCATAAAAGGCAAAACAATTCCAAAGGGTGCAAGCACGAATCAGAATCCAACAAATAAGTTCAAACAAGTCCAAAACACAGGAAAAAGACTGGAACTCTTGACAAGACAAGGAGGAATGTCAACAGACAAGGGGAGCACACAGACTTATATACACAAGTGAGGGGAGGATAACTAGACACAGGTAAAGACAACACAAGGAGGTGAAGTAACACAAGACATATGAGGGAGAATGGTTTCAAATTAAAACAGAAAATAAAAAATAAAAAACTCAAACCTAAAACCATAACAATTTTATATGACCATTTGCTGCTGGAGTGTGAACTGTTCCACAGAAGGGGAATGGTCCGCAGTCAGTTGTGAGACAGGAGTCGCAAGGTACAAATACAACTCTTGAATAAACTATGTCATTGTCTGGTTAGTAGCGCGTATTCTGGTACTGGCTGTGGTTGATGACTTGTGCTAGCCTGTTACTGGTAACATGTCCAGCCACAGTAGCTCTCTACTAGTCTTTCGTGGTTTAGGGACCAGGTATTGACCTCAGGTCCGGTCTAGCCTCTATTTCACCAGCATTTGCAACTCTCTCTCTCTATCTACTTTCCATACTGTTACGGCTGCCAAGGGCAGGGTGTCACTGCTGCTGTGTTTCTCCCTACATGTGTTACACTGTGAGGCGGGGGATTGGCTGGTCTTCGGCAAGTCTGGCTGATCCCGCCTCCACATCCGACGATCCTGATTGGAGCGGCGCACCAACCCTTCTCCAATCGCCAAGCTGCCTGCAGGACCGCCTTCGTGCCTTCTCTCTCAAATAGGCTGGTCTGCTGCTGGGTCGAGGCAGCTACCATTTGCCATGTAGTTTGCCCCGACGCTGGTCCTAACTTTGAACTCTGTGTGTGCGTGTCCTCAGTGGAAACAACCATTTCTTTGTTTGTTAAATCTGTGTGTTACTGAGAGTTGGTAACTCACCTGGGCTGATCCCAGTATTGGTCTACAGAATTGGGCTAGGGGAAGCTCATCACTGATCACTCGCACCTGTTAGCAAATACTTGTGTTTGATACACTAGGTTTAGGGGTGCTGCGCTCCCTGTGTTTTGCTTTTGAACAATGGCTAGAGAGGTTTCGTTTATTCTTTTGCAAGTAGTTTAGTAATCCCTCATTTAGGAGGGATCTCTTTTTGTTATATTTGGTTCTTTGTTTTATGCAGCACCCAATTGCCCATTTTCTGTTTGACCTTTTGTCTGTACCAGACTGTTTAATAAATAATCTTTCCACCCATACCAAAACCATCTGGTTTATGTTTACGTCTCTCCTACCCCTAGAGAGTGGGGACGTAACACATACTCTTAAGACAAATCAGTTCCACTACAGCAGTTGCTATTAAAAATTAAAACCTCCATACAAACTTGACAGCACGGGTACTTACGTCATCATTACTTGGTTTCATCCATATCCCAAAAACTCACTTTTATGGTAATTTTTTAATCTCTGCTGTCTAAAAACTTGAACCTGAACTAACCACGACTTGTCATGGACTCGCATCTTCTTCCAAGCCTTGCCATTTAGCCAATGAACATGGGAAATGGTCTTCAACAAAGTCAGACAAAAACTTATATTTAATCCACCAACGATATCAGATCCGTTATAGACTTCATAATACAAGCTTACGTTCCTTCTCAGCCACTGCGCTCCTCCGAACACCGCCTGGCTCTGCCATCCCTTCACACAAAGCAATCTCAGTCCCTGTCCTCATCTGTGACACCACGATGGTGGAACGAGCTACCACATACCATCAGAGCAGTAGCGTCCCTCTCTAACTTCAAGAAGCTCCTGAAAACTCCTCAGAGAACACTACTTCTTATAACACCTCTCATCAACTGCCTTTGTGAATTTAAAAAATGGATGTCAAATAATTTCCTCCAGCTGAACTCAGACAAAACAGAAATCCTGGTCATCGGGTCCCAGCAGATGGCAAATCAAATACTGCCATCAGCTGGTTCCCTAGTAAATCACATTAAGCCTGTGGCAAAGAACCTTGGTGTTTGGTTTGATAGTAATTTAAATTTCGAGCAGCACACCACAAAGCTTGTTCAATCATGTTTTTATCAACTTAGAAATAGAGCAAAAATTCGATCTATGTTAACTTTTAAGGACACCGAGACCATTTTAACGCCTTCATCTCATCACGCCTGGATTATTGCAACAGCCTTTTCACCTGTTTAACCCAAAAATCTATTGATCGACTCCAGACTGTCCAGAACTCAGCTGCCAGGCTTTTAACCAGAACAAAGAAATATGACCACATTACTCCTATTTTAGCTTCATTACACTGGCTCCCAGTGTGTTTTAGAATTGAATTTAAAATTCTATTGATTACTTTTAAAGCTCTTCATGCCTCTCGCCTTGTTATATTTCTGAACTTTTAGTCCCATACACACCAGCACGTACCTTGAGATCCTCGGGCAGAGGTCTGTTGTCTGTTCCAGAGTCTCGACTGAAAACTAAAGGGGACAGAGCGTTTGCTGTCAGGGCCCCGAGGCTCTGGAACAGCCTGCCCGAGGAAATCAGGTCGGCTGAGTCAGTGAACTCTTTTAAGTCCCTTCTTAAAACATACTTTTATAGGAGAGCTTGTCCCGATCTTATTTGACTTTATGTTATCCCTTTTATTTTATTCTATTTTACTAATTTTATATTAATTTTTCATGCTCTTATTTTTTTTTGTATTATTCTTTACACTTGTTAAAGCACTTTGTAACTTGTTTTTGAAAAGTGCTCTACAAATAAGGATTATTATTATTATTATTATTATCTCTTTACAGTTGTCTTGTATTGATTGCACTATTTGTTAACTCTTACTTCTTCCCTGGGGATTTACCCCATTGATGCCACTGGTGCTATTAGCTCTTACTTGTATTTATTGCTGGTCTTGCTATCTATTGTCATTTGTATATCTCTTACTGTATTGATGCTTGTAAGTTGTTTCTCAGATGTAAGTCACTTTGGATAAAAGCGTCAGGCAAATACGTAAATGTAAATGTAAACAAGCCACATGACATACTGTTGACAAAGGCTCTGTTGGCTGGATTTTTTGTTTTTAGCGTAGTTACAAATGCCACTGGGATTTTATGCCTGGCACATATATGACAAGTTTAAATGACACTTTAAGAAAAAGTTAATGTCATGTTTATGTTTACTGTGTTAGTCCTCTTATGTGCGTATATTCCAATAACTGAGCACTCGAGTGTACTGTGTGTTTGTATGTGTGTGTGTGTTGTCAGGCTGAAGGGGGTCCTGGAGCAGATGGACCGAGGTGTCGTGGACCTGCAGGAACTCCGCAGGAACCTGGAGCTCGCTGCTGCGATGTTGGACGCTGTTTACACTGATGAGACCAAGTAAGATTGAAGAGACTGATGGGTGGGTGGATCAATAGATGGATAGGTGGGTGGATGGATGATGGATAGATTGATGGCAGGGTGGATGGATGGATGGATAATGTATAGGTGGGTGTATTGATGGTGGATGGATGATGGATAGATTGATGGCAGGGTGGATGGATGGATGGATAATGGATAGGTGGGTGGATGGATGATGGATAGATTGATGGGTGGATGGATGGATGGATGGATGGATAATGGATAGGTGGGTGGATGGATGGATGGATGGATGGATAGATTGGTGGATGGATGATTGGTTGGATGGATAGATGGGTGGATGATGGATGGTGATGGGTGGGTGGATAGATGTATAATGTATAGATGAATAGATGAATAGATGGATGGATGGTGGGTGGGTGGGTTGATGGATGGATGGTGGGTGGGTGGGTTGATGGATGGATGGATGGATGGGTGGGTAGATTGGTGGATAGATGGGTGGATGTTTGTAGCAATGATTGGATGAATGGATGGGTGGATGAATGATTGGATGGACGGATGGATAGATGGGTGGATGGATGGATGATGGATGAGTGGATAATGTATGGATGATGGATAGATTGATGGGTGGGTGGATGAATCGATAATGAAAAGATAAATGGATGGATGGATGATTGGATGATGAATAGATTGATGGGTGGGTGGATGGATCAATAATGGATATATGGGTAATGGATGGATGATTGGATGGGTGGGTGGATGACTGATGGATGAATAGATCCAACCTGTGACTGACTGTTCTCTCTGTTCTGTAGGCGTCTGTTGGACACTGAGGACGAGCTCAGCGACTTGCAGGCGGAGTCAGTGCCCAGCGAAGTACGTGATTGGCTGGCATGTACCTTCAGCAGAAAGATGGGCGTGGCCAAGCGTCGTCCTGAGGAGAAGCCGAGATTCAGGACCATTGTCCATGCAGTGCAAGCTGGGATATTTGTAGAGAGGTAAGAACAGTTCTGGCACCTGTTAATTAAATATAAAGTATTTGAAAGTAGATTTACAAACAAGCTACAACATCAACATTTATATTCAAATTATATTTCTACAACTTTTTGTCGAATGAAAATAAATCACATCTTTAACAAATGCTCACACTGTAACAAAAATAAAACAAGTGGTGTCTGATTTGCCAGTGGTGTCTGTGTGTGAAATCTATTACACAAACTCAAACATAGGTCTAAAGGTTTAACCACATACATGCTCAATAAATGTTTGATTTAACTAATTTGAATCACGGATGAATTAGCACTTAATTCTCTTCTTGTTGTTGAGGAAAAGGGACTGAAAAAACTTACTTTTACTTGTGCATATTTGTTGCAGAAAAGATTTTATGATGATAGTTTTGAATGTTCTATCTCAGATTTGTAAAGCGATCCACTGTTTGGCATTAAGTGTTTGTCCTGATCATAAAGAATAGTTATTCAAATTAGCCTTTAAACTTGAAAGAAATAAAGATTTGACATTTATGGTGAAAACTATCGATATTGAATGATATGACATTTTTTTATTGTGGTATCCAATATTTGTGCATTTGACTCATAACAGTTAGGCTTTATTTGCATTCAAATAGCACTGTAGCAGCAGGACAGAGGGTCAGTGACCTTCTACGGGGAGAGCAGTGATTGGTGGTTATGTAGGGACTGAACCCTTCTATAGAATTTGACCTCTAACCCCTTGTTTTGTTACCTCAGAATAGTAATGTACCCTTCTATGGGTCTGACCTTTTATTTTGCAGACTCAAACCCCTCTATGGTACCTAACAGATACCTAAACATATCCTATATAAGCTGGGTCACTCTCTAAGCTGCTGCAGAGCTTGTAATTGATGCTGAACTCCTTGATGTAATAAACTTTTATGATCAAGAACAGTGTCAAGCGGGTTTCCTCTGTTCCCTGTTATCATTATCATGATAACATTTTTGGCCATATTGCCCAGCCCTACTTTTTCCTGCTTAGGGTTCCTTTCTTCCAAATCATCAATTAATGTTGCAACATACAAATAGAGCTACAACCATAGGTGTCATTTACACTAGGGACGCTGGGGGAATGTCCCATCACTTTTTTTTACATAGCTAGCTTGCTAGCTAGATAGCTGATGTTGTCTGCACCACTTTTTTGAAAGTATTTGTTAAAAATGTTCTGAAAAATAGCTTGCAACAAGAAATGTTAAATAACAAATGCAAGTGCTATGAGAAAGGTTTTTTGGCACAATAAGAAAACATGCAACACAATGTAGATATAGAAAAAAATTGTCCAAAAAAATTACTTAAGCTAAGAAAAAAAAGACAGATTACTGCACTATATTCCATTATATTTTTATATTCTTAATTGTCACCGGCCACTGGGAATTTGTGCTCCCCTTCATATAAATAAAGACATTTCCACCATAAATTGGTGCACAAAATGTCTCCAGAATGCAGGAAATTAAGTGTCTAATGCTCAAAATCTTGAGGGGGATTTGAATCATGGAAAAATCCATCCATCCATCGTCAACCGCTTATCCTTACAGGGTCGTGGGGGGCTGGAGCCAATCCCAGCTGACATTGGGCGAAAGGCGGGGTACACCCTGGACAGGTCGCCAGTCCATCGCAGGGCATCAATGAATAATCATTTTACAGCATTAAAATATCTGTCTATATGTCTTGTTCTTGGGACCCCAGTATTCTGTATTGTCATGTCTCTGTTTTGTCACAACTCTAATCTGAGCCCTTAAATGTCCCCATCACTTTTCAACACAAAACTCAAATGATATTCAGTTTACTATCATATATGACAAAGTAAAGCATTGAATCTTCACATTTGAGAAGCTAAAACTAGGAAATATTTGGCATTTATTCTTGAAAAATACTTTCAGCTCAACACAGAAAGTTTTAGGTGCTTGTGTTCTTCATTGTTTTCCTGTTCAACATGACAGTGCCCCTGTGCACAAAGCAGAAGTTTTCCCATCCACCCATCTATCCACCAACTTATTAATGATAATAATAATAATAATAATAATACATTTATTTATAGAGCGCTTTCAATCAAAGAAAAATGTAACAGGACAAACATAAATAAAAATGAAACAGTGATAAAACATAACACACAAGGACATCAGAGATAAGCAAAGAATTTAGGACACAAATGCAGCAGTGAATAAGTAGGTCTTAAGCTTTGATTTAAAACCTCAGTCGAACATGCCGGTCTAATATCTGGTGGAAGACTCTTCCCTAGTGTTGGAGCGTGAAACGAAAAGGCTCGCTCACCTACCACTTTCTTCCTGACCTTAGGCACACTCAGAAGACCCGTCCCCTGAGAGCGCAGCAACCGTGTCAGATAGATAATGGTGCCATTCACTAGTTATATAACTTTAATTAACTTGTTTGCACATGTGTTAGAGGCAGAAAAAATGGGCAGTGTGAGGATTTGAGCATCTTTGACCAAAGGACCAAACTGTGATGGCTGGACGACTGG
Source organism: Micropterus salmoides (assembly GCF_014851395.1). Lineage (NCBI taxonomy): Eukaryota > Metazoa > Chordata > Actinopteri > Centrarchiformes > Centrarchidae > Micropterus > Micropterus salmoides. Next base: position 28,350,875 of record NW_024040596.1, read on the forward strand.
GTCAGAGCATCTCCAAAACGGTTTGCATGGGTCAGAACCAGAAGTGGTACAAGGAAGAAAAAGCTGTTAACTGGCGACAGGGTCATAGGCTGCCAATGCTCACTGATGCATGTGGGGAGTGAAGGCTGGCCCATGTGGTCTGATCCAACAAACGAGCTACTGTAGGTCAAATTGCTTAAAAAGTTATTGGTTCTGATAGAAAGGTGTCAGAACACACAGTGGAGTCCATGACCAGCAGATGGTCATAATGTTATGGGTGATCGGTGTCTGGCAGTAATGTCCACATACTTTAGGCCATGTATTGCATTATTAAAGTAATAATAAAGAAAAAAACTGCCACCTTTAAAGTCCAGTCAGATGAATGTCTCAAACTAAATAGCAACACTTTCAGATAGTTAGAGTTATTTTTGTATCCAGCACGAATCTGGAGCACCTGAAGACAGAACAGAAAAACAATCATCAACATAACATCAGAAAACATCCGGCCTGGACTTCGCCGCAGATGTGATTACAAGGTGGAACACGAAGTGTAATGATGTTAGCGTGCGATGGCTGGAGATGGAGATCATATAGAAGGGAAACCATGAAGTCCAACATCATTAGAGTGTGTCAATGACTCGCAGTGATAGAACGGTATCAGTTCATCTGCTTCAGCTTAATGACGCATGAAATAAAAATAAAAAGTATCTTCTGCACCGCGGCGGCACTTGCTGTGTGTGTGTGTGTGTGTGTTTAGAGCCCGGTTACCATGGCGACAAATAATCCAACCCGGTCACAAATTGTGGAGGAGGGCGGCTGGAGTGTTTGTATGCATGCAACTGTCTGTATCTCTGTGTGTGAGATTTGTGCATGATATTTTTATCTGTGTGTGACATCAGGATGTACAGACGGACATCCAACATGGCTGGTCTGAACTACCCTCCCACGGCTTTGACAGCTCTGAAGGTAAAAAACTGCAGTCCCATGTGAATGAAGTGACACATATTAAAACATTTTTTATTTATTTTACAAAAATCAAACCTTTTCAGTCAATTTGACTTGGGCAAGGTCAACGACCAACATAAAATAAAAAATGATAGAAGACTTTAAAAGTTATGGGGAGAGGAGATAAGAAAGGAAAGAGGAAGCAGAAAAGGAATGGAGGAGGTAGGGAGGGAAAAATAAAAAAGTAAAGGTTGGAGAACATAAGGTGGAGGAAGGGAAGGAAATAAGGAGATAGAAATGATAGGAGGAGATAGATAAATGTTGGAAGGAAAGAATGAAGCCGAAGAGGAAATAAAGTGAGATGGTAGGGAAGGAAAGGAGGAGGCGGAGAAAGAAAAATGTAGCCTCGTGGTGTTTCGACTGCAGGACTTCCTGAACAAACTCAGAAAAGGAAATGCAATTAAGCAATTATTGATCTGCAGCCATTTCTGCTTCTCTCAGGATGTAAAACACAAATTAAACAATAAATACATCAAACAATAACCTGCTGCTGAATCTGTGCTGTAATGTCCCACATTAGACATTATTCAGTGTTTGAAATGATGATGATGATGATGATGATGATGATGCCAAACCTGGGTCTTACTGGTTGTTTTCCAGAAAGTGGATCACTGGTCGTTTGATGTTTTTTCCTTCCACGAGGCCACCGGAGACCACGCCCTCAAGTTCCTGGTCTACGACCTGCTGACCCGCTATGACCTCATCAACAGGTTCAGGGTACACACAGCTTCATATCGTTAACACCTGTGGGTTGGGTGGGGCCTACTTTCTGGGTGGGTGGGGCCTAATGTCCAGGTGGGCAGGTCTCTTTATGAAAAGTTTCAGGGTGTGTGGGAACTTTTTTTATTCCCCAAAACCAACAATGAATTGCTAACATATGAAGCTACAGCTTCATAGCTTAGCTTAGACTGTAAACAGAGAAAAACAGCTAGAGTAGCTTTACGCAAAGCTAACAAAATACATCTACAAGCACCCCTAAAGCTCATTAATTAACACACTATATTAAGCTATATTAAGTTTAAGATAAATGTAGAGCTGGAGGAGGAGGCGATTCAATGTTAGTCAAAAAGCCAGGTACAGAAACTCTGGCAGTGATATGTGAAATAAGATCCTGGGGTATGTGCAAATCAACAGTAAAAAAAAAGGCAAAACCTTTAGTGAGTAGGTGTTTTTAAATGAGTGTAGTTTTTGTAGTACCTCTACAACCCGTACTACCTGTAGTACTGTGTTCAGATCCCGGTGCAGGCTCTGGTGCAGTTTGTTGAAGCTCTGGAAAACGGCTACAGCAAACACAGGAACCCCTACCACAACCTGATCCACGCCGCTGATGTCACCCAGACCGCCCACTTCCTGATGCTGCACACTGGACTCATGGTAACACACACACACACACACACACACACACACACACTGATGTCACTTGACTATGTTTACACTGCAGGCCTTATTGCTTAATTCTCATTCATTGCCCTGGTTTGATTTTTTCACAATAGTGTGAACTGTCCACGGTCTGAAATAATATGACATCGCACGTTCTTGTAAGGAAGTAAACATGGAGGCCACAGAGTTTAGCTTTTATGGTTTTATTTTTACATGGTTTTCAGGTGGGAGAAATGGAATTCGTGAGTTAATGATAAAGAGGATGAGAAGGGCTAGAAAGAGAGAAAGAGAGACACATTTTTTAATTATGGCTTTTTCTGGAGTGATTTATTTTCGGCTTTATTTGCACTAGCACAGATTGTGATGACGGCCGATATAGAGTGACATCAGAGTTGCAACTGTCCAGAGTGAGGTAGCGTTTTAAAAAAATCCAACTCTATCTGATTTGGACCATACATGATAGGCTACGTTCATATAGCAGGCCTTAATGCACGATTCAGATTTATTGCTCAAATTTATTTTATGTAGCCCATATCAGACTACAAATCTTCTGGTGGTCAGTCTGCTAGTGACGCCGTCGTACGGAAGTAAACATGGAGGCCACTTGGTATCCCAAACTCATTTACACAGAGACTCGTCTTATCTCGGTTTTCATTGCTCTCTTCTGGTTTCCTTCCCGGGTTCACAGTTCTCCCGACTTTTGACTAATGTTGACAACTTTCTGTCATTTTCCTTACATTCATTACTGTTTGACATTACAGCGCATATAAGCCCTTCAACTCTCTCCCTATACCGTTACCGCTCAGATAAGTAGCACTCACATTATGCAGAACTGTGACGATGGCCGCTCTAGAGTGACATCCGAGTTGCATAAATACAATCCAACTGTCCAGACTGAGGTCGCATTTCCAAACAGTCCGACCTGTCTCGGATTTGGACCACATATTAAAGTGGCCCAAATCCAAACTGGAAATGATTCTGTGTGACTTGGGCTGTTCATGCTGTGATAAACAAACCAATTTTGGACTGCAGTCTGCATGCACCCACAGTCTGTCTCACTGTCTGTACACTGTCTCTATGGACAGTCAAATTAGGGAATTAACCCACTGTGTGTGTGTGTGTGTGTGTGTGTGTGTGTGTGCAGCACTGGCTCAGCGAGCTGGAGATCCTTGCGATGGTTTTCGCTGCAGCAATTCACGACTTCGAACACACAGGAACCACCAATAACTTCCACATCCACACCAGGTAACGTAGGCAGCAATACATTATTCCATATTCTCTTCTCTGAGCATCTGTGGAATCTGATTGGACAGTGTGAGTTTTTGTTTCTCACAGATTGGGCCTGATAGGAAAGGTTTTTATAAGAATCAGTGTTGATGGTTTTTGAATTTAAATAAGGAAACCTGTAAGAGATTTATTTATTCATATGAAGAAGGCGTGATAAAACTGGTTACTTGCCAGCAACGGTTTTAGAACCACATGAATGTCATGACAGTATTTTGAATCCTGTGTTTGGTTTTGACTATTTGTTTATAGCTTAATAAATGTTTCATCCTAAATCTCTGTGCATGCCGACAACTCCCCGCCTAACCTCTGCCGGGTAAATGGAATATGTTTGCTTGGATTAGCGACTTCACTTCATCTTGTCTCTGCCACGGCCTCTTGATATGACAGTTTAATACCAGAAAAACAGGAGTTTACATTCATTCTAGGAACTCTAACTCTAAAAATTCTATTGTTTTAGAGCAAACGTCAAGGGGTCACTAAAGTCAGCAGGCTTGTCCTCAGGGCACAGGGACATCTGTACTAACTTTTATGGAAATCTGTCAAACAGTTGTTGAAATATTTCAGTGTGAACCACAGTGGTGGACGGGGCAACGCCGTCATCGGTATTTTCAGTCGCGCTGCTAAAATATTGATTTGACTGACTTTAAATGAATCTCTGCAGAACAACAAGAACATAAACATGACGCTGTTTGGACTTCTATATACGGTAGACGTCAGCTTCTAATTGGATGTTGTGCCTGTCAGGTCGGAGGTGGCCATCCTGTACAACGACAGGTCGGTGCTAGAGAACCATCACGTCAGCGCCGCCTACAGGCTGATGGCAGAGGAGGACATGAATATCCTGATCAACCTGAACAAGGACGACTGGAGGTGCACAGACACAGATCACACATAGCTGATAATCAACACTTAAAGAGCTGAGGGCTCCGTCATGGTGACTGATCACAAATTATCTTGATTGTGTGAATTGATTATTGGCAGGGAGCTGAGGGCTCTGGTGATAGAAATGGTGATGTCCACAGACATGTCCTGTCACTTCCAGCAGATCAAGACCATGAGGAATGCCCTGACACAGACACTCAGGTCAGTGCTGCCTCCGTGACCTCTGACCTCTGGGTCTTGTTTTAGCTACTTGCAGAACATTATAGTGGTGGTAACCAATTGATCCATGAATGAAGTGTTTTTGAATTTAAAGAAAAGTATAGTATAGTACAGTAGAAAAGTATTATTTCTTAGCGTGTCCAAATATTTTCTCAGTTTCTTGTTATAATGTGCATTTTTTTAAAAAGTATCTCTTTCATGTTTTTAAGGTCCCTTCTGCCGCATGGGACCTTAATTCGAAATAAATATAAATATGTCAATGGCGAGAGGCAACAATTTAATAGGATCCTGTTTGAATTGTGCCCTGAATTACAGACGTTTGTACGTTTAAAAGATAATTTTGTCCGTCAAGAAAGTCGCAGTTTTGTCGTAACACAGCAAAGTAACATTTGGTTTTGTGTGAAACTGCTCAGTGAACTACATCTCCCATCTCGCACAATCCAGTCCCTGCAGGATTTCTCAGGGCTTTGCTGTGATTGTTGCGGCCTAAAATGCCTGATTTTGCAGCAGATTTTCTAAAAGATTGCAATGAAAGTTGCGATGTTTTAGGCGCTTTCAACACACATAAATACCTTTACATAATTACATTTTGTTTAAAAAAGCAACATTAGATTTATGAGCCGACACGTTCTCACTCCCATCTCGTCACATATGGACGTTTGGTCAAGACCCCTCAAGCTTTGCTCTTTAAGCACTGGGCCCCCCTTTCAGGTTCAGGTTCTAATTCAGGTTACTTTATTTGTACCTGTAGCAAGATTTGTTTTGCAGTAGATGAGTCATCCTCACATTGTAGAAACACACAGAAACGCTTCTATCTGTGCAACTTGTTCTTCTGAGTGATAGCTGATGGAACAAAGTTATTTTTATACAGCTTTGTTCTGCACTTTGGGACTATAAACCTTCGTCTGGAAGGAAGAAGCTGAAATTCACTGTGCAGATGGTGGGAGTCATTTAAAATTGAACCTGTTATCCACTGTAGCTGTCTGGGGCACGGGGACGCTCGGTTAAGCCGTGACTCACCAATCAGCCTACAGGACCATATCACAATTTGATTCAGAGTGTTTCTGTTCTCTAAGGATTTGTTTCCAAACCATGACACTAAAGAAAAAGACAAAATTGAAAAACTTTTGCACATGTTGTGCGCCGCGGTCAAGTTAGCAATAATAAATATGCAACATCCATTTAGAACTTTAAAATAAAGGATGTGGGTAACCTTGTTGACTGGTCACAGTTTGGTTAGCTGGGTTTAGGAAAAGATAATGGCTTGGTTAAAATAAGTACTTTAGTTATGTACAGTTAAGTTACATTACTCACTGAAGTTACTGTTGTTGTTAGCGTCAGTGGGCACCCAGAGATAGAAAAGTAAGCGAGGAAGTAGAACTAAGTTCAGAAAAGATGTATCTTTTACTTGATTCCAGCTATCTTGTACTTTACTGTAAACAAATCAACATAGCACAGGCCCGCTTGATCCAAACTCCATTCAGAAAACACACAGTGTAAGTTGTTTGTCCTGCTGTGTTGCTGACAGACCTGACAAAGCATGAATTCTTACGTTTAACAAATCGGCATCATGTTGTAGTTATTTCGGCATTCTTTTGATTCGTTTATTGCAACTAAATCACAGCAAAATGTTTACTTTGGTTTCATACCGCTGCAGTAATCATCGCATTGTGTGTGAACACTTGGCGAGTAGTCCAATGATATAACTTGTGCGAGAAAAGAAAATTAAATTTTTGGTCTGAATGCAGAGTAAGTTAAAAAGAATGAGTGCGATCGGGTTGCATTAGCCGCTTCATAAAGACCTGAACAGTCGAACAGTTCTGTGAGACTGTGTGTGGCTGAAGACGACCAGATCATCAGTGGGAGTTTGGTGAAATGTCCAACATAAGGTCCTGCAGGCTGCTGAACCTGTAGGGGCTCTCACAGGAATAGCACAGAGTCTGACCAGAGTCCAGCTTCCCTTCTCTGTTTGTCTGTCCTGCTGGAGTGGAGGTGTGTGGGGGGGCAGCTGTCACGCCTCTCAGCTCACGCTCGGTTGAGGTTCCCAGGGAAAGATGCTGTCATCAGCCTGTCGACATGCTGGTTCTGCTTGTGTTACTTCGGCAGCAGCAGCTGTCTGCACGCTATGATCAAAATACAAAATAAAAGACAGAATGATGCTCACCTAACGTCCAGGAGACTGCAGCAGAGCAGTGCAGAATTCACAAAACCACTTTATGCTAATACAAAGACTTTTTCCCCTGTAAAACTCATCAGACATGTTGTTTTTCTTTCTTTACTCAGTTAGTTACTATTTATTGGCTTTTAAATGACTTTTAAATTAAATTATTGCTGCTTTCTTCCTCTCCAGTATAGACAAAGTGAAGGTCTTGTCTCTGATGCTTCACGCTGCAGACATCAGTCATCCAGCCAAAGCCTGGCCGCTGCATTACCGCTGGACTCACAGTCTGATGGAAGAGTTCTTCAGACAGGTAAACACATCTTTGTTCCTCTATCCTCGTGGGGACATCTCTCATTGAATGCATTCCCTGGCCCCTTACCCTAACCTTAACCAGCACAACTACATGCATAACCTTAACCCAATCCCCGTTTTCACCCTCAAACAGCTCTTTAAACTTGTGTGGTCCAGCATTTTGGTCCTCAAGAACTATATTAATTATTTCAATTATCTTTTCAACTGTTAACCATTTTCAAATGTTTAAACCTGGTTAACCTTAAAGCAGTACTCAACACTGACTACTGTCAAACGCCTTCATCACATGAATTAAGATTAGAATGATTTAATTTTGAAGAACAGCCACCACAAAGTCAGTCTACAAACTACTGGCTATGCACCAAGCCAATTTATGGAGCTAAAATACGTCTTCACTACACATTAGAAGCATGGTGTGGCAAGTCTTCCCTACTTCATTTAATATAACTGCTTGCAGTTACTGTAGGCTACATGCCTGCAGATGTTTCCAGGTTGGACGTGTCCAGGTTGGACAAGGACATTTTTGACGTTGACAGCTGGCAAAGATATTTTGCATTGCACTGTTATGTTCAAATGTCTTTTCTGATTTCTGTCTCTGAAATGTGTTTTACATTTCCAGCTCTGGAATGCGTTTTTATCTGTAGACATAGTGACAACTATACAGCTTGAGAGGAAATGTAACCCTGGACTCATCCTTTACGGCTGTGCCGCAGTTGCCAGAGCTAATTGCGGCCATGCTAGTCAGTGCTTGTGCTCACCTGAAGAGCTGCAGTGCGTCCCAGACGCGACTCTCTGCTCCACAGAGAATACGCAGCGAGTCTATTTTTGACGGAAGCCGCGCCAAGCAGCGCAGAGCAGATGACCCGGCAACGGCATAGAGAATCTGGTCGATTTTCAAAATAAAACACCTTGTGCTGACTCCAGATCATATATCAACAATAAACACACTTAAAACAGACTCAACTTAACCAAAATCAATGACAACTGCAAAATGCTCTTATTCTGAAGGGCTCCATGTGGGACACAAAGCCCTGCAGAGAACTGAACAAAACTGGTTCACAGTGAGCTGTGATCTGTAGTATAAAGCACAATAAAGGCCAAATAAACATCAAGTCAACACTGTGGGGCAGGCTAAACGCTTCACAGCTGAACCGCTGCTCAAACTCTTCCAGTGTGAGTTGACAACAGGCAGAGGACAAAACTGCAGCGCAGCTGTAACAAATGGCCGGAAGACATTGTGCACATGTAAAACTTGCAAAGCAACAAAAAAAGTATTATTCAACATTTTGCTGAGCTTTTTACAGAAAATATATTCAGATGTAACCTCCAATGTAATCATGAACATTTTCATTAGTAACTGTAACGGATTACAGTTATGTGTATTTTGTAATTGTTTATAATTACAAATTCCAATTACTTCCAATTATAGCTCAGCAACAGTAAGTCACATGTCTGTCAGGCTTTGGATTCCTCCATGTATTTTAAAATGCTGTAGTAGGAGAGATAATGGAGTTTTGTCTTTCCGAAACCAAAAAAACAGCAAAAGTGTCAGAACGCCCAAACCCCTCTTTCTGTTTGAATTCACACTGTGCTGAGTTTAGTTTGCTCAAATTGCACTAAATGGATGTAAATACCACACAGAGTTGATTTGAGTACTTACAAAACACACACACACACACACACACACACACACACCTTGTTCATGTTGTGTCTTTTGCAGGGAGATAAAGAGGTGGAACTTGGCCTTCCCTTTTCTCCTCTCTGTGACCGGAAAGCCACCATGATTGCCCAATCACAGATAGGTAAGAACTACCATCAACCAGTAATACCTAAGGACAACAGGCAGGTGAGGAGTACCAATAAATAGGCACAGATACCAGGACTTTACCATGAACTGCTGAGTGGAGGCTGACAGTGGACATTAACTTTGGTTCAACAGTGACACCTGCTGGTGGTTTGAAGAGCTGAACTCTGAGAGTCTGATTATTAAATTATATAAAAAGAAGGAACTGGTGTTGATCACTTATACTCTCTTTATATTCTTTCATCCTCCCACCTTCCCTTCTGCCCTCTGTCCATCCCGTCTGCCCGTCTCTCTGTCTGGTTGCAGGTTTCATCGACTTCATCGTGGAGCCGACTTTCAGCGGCCTGATTGACACAACAGAGAAGGTGATTGGTCCTCTGATAGAAGAGGACAGGAAGGCCAGAGAGACCGGAAACAGAAGGTCCAGGTACTACTACTACAACGGATTTAGGGGGAAGTGATTGCAACATATAAGTAATCACAGTTCTGGTATGGCCTGAGAAATACTTTCTCCACAAGTGTAATAGTAAAGTGTTGAAAATCGGTTCTGAACTGGATCTGGTTCCACTGTAAAGAGTTGGATGGATATGAAACTCTCCTCATGTTTTCTCCCAGATACTGATTCGACACTCCAGTACTCTTTTGTTTTTCCTGCAAACTGATTAAGATAGATGTGAGCAAATATGATGCTGTAGCTGCTGATCACCTATAAGTAGAGGTATTCATGCACCAACATGCTTTTTAAAAGGCTTGTAAAAATGTTATATATATAAATAAATAGCTGAGTTTTCCCTACCAGTCAGTCAGAACTGAAGAAGTCCCTTGGATGAGGGACGAACGTCTTCTAGTATCTTCAACCAAGTCCGGTTGCCCTTGATTTTAACCTTCTTTGGAAAACTGGAGGACATAAGGCAACTACAACTCCCTTTGGAGGAACAAGATCCTCCACTGGGACACCCCAGCCACAAACTGTCTGTCTGCTGCTGTCTAGCAGTTGGTGCTGCAGACCCAGGATCAGAAAGAGCTTCATCTCACAGTCTTTATATCTCTTAAGCTCATCACTGTGACACTTTACTTGCACTGCAACTTACCTGTATATTACTAGGGCTGCAACTAACGATGATTTTAGTATTCAAAGCTTCTATAGATTATTTCAACGATTCATCGATGCATCGTTTAAGAAGTACTTTTGCTTGGCGGGGGCTTCCCCGGTAACGGGATCAGCTGTGCACGTTAATAGGTGATAGATATTTATTAGTCCTTTCGGAAATTTATAGTGTGTCATACAGCAAATATCAGACCAACAACCAGACAGCTGCTTTACAAACACAAACATCACCCGAGTGCTACAAGTTATAGTAAAGGCTCATGCAGACTACACGACGTAGGCCGATGGCCGTGCAGTTCACACAACTTGCCATAATATGACGGCAGTCTTGAAGTCGTTGTGGCGTTCACACTACGTGACTGATCGGTGACAGAGACACACACAGTACAGGAGCTGACAAAACCTATGGCACCCGACGCTGGTCTCCAAACCACTTTTGTCAAGAAAACACACGTGAAATGTGAAACGGGAAATGAGCGATCCTGCACACAAAGCAGCTGTTTGTTATTATAAAGACGGCAATTATAAAGACAGAATCTGGGTGAAGGATGGATTAGCAGACGCAGGTAGCAGGGATTGTCTGAGCTACAGAGAGAGCTGCAGGGGAGATAAAAGGTGCAGCTCCCCGACACCCAGTTAACGAATGACTGTGAGGTTACAGCTCACGGCCCAAAAAGGAGAACAAACAATTTTCAGCTGAGGACTGTGGCTTACTTTGGCAATCAGGATTTCAGTTAAATGCTAAAGTTGCTGTTACTGTTGTCTGTGGTCCGCTGGCAGAACACTGGCTGCTTTCTGATCAGGTGCCGTTGTGCTGTTGCAGAGGCAACAAAAGTTTCATTTTACGGTGGACGGACGGTAACATTACAGAGTTGTTGTTTTCTTTAGCTTGAAATAATCCCATACTCGACACTTTCTTCTTCGTCCCTCGCTGTTTTCTCTCTCTTCCTCCACTTTGCAAACAGCTCCATCATAATCACGTTGTGTTCACAGCGTAAGCTGTAATAAATGTCCGTGCGAAACAGTGTGCTATATAGTTATATGGATTAAACAAAGCCTCAGTGCAAAGAATTTGTGTTGAAGCATTTTATGAATCGATTTTATCGATTTAATCAATGAACCGTTTCAGCCCTATATATTACTAATGTAAACCTGTTCGCATTTCTGTGTATATACTGTATTTATATATAATGTACAGTATGTGTGTGTGCCTGACTGCTTCACTGCAACCGTCGTAATATGACAACCAAATCAATTTATATGATTTTCCTAGTTGTTCGAGATCATCTTATATGATTGGACAGAATTTGGAACATGTGACTCTTACAGTACTGTGGGACTCCGTTGGTTCTGAACTTGTCCATAACTCTGTTACAGTCTAACAGGAAGTGGTTCAGTTACCGTGGAGTCGGTGCAGAGACACAGCAATGGCCGCTACGGGAACAGTGATGATGGACAGATGGACTTTTCCCTGACGGCCATTGACCTGCCGGCTCTGAGGCTCCACCTATCCGGCGTCATCGCCAGCAACAAGGACAGATGGAAAGAGCTGTCTGTGCACGGTACACACACACACACACACACACACACACATAGACCATAGATCCAGCTGATGTGGGGTGAGCGTTCTGGTGTTAAATGGCTGCCGTGCATCACCCAGGTGGGTGGTTGAGGTGAGGCCCCCCCCACTTCACTGTGAAGCGCTATGAGTTTCAATGATAAAGCGCTATATAAATGTAATGCATTATTATTATTATTAGTTAAAGGTACAGGTATGTTAGTTATGCATGTTTTGGTGCCATGCTAAAACATTTTTAAAATATGTTCTTTATCATGTTTTCTGTAACTTAACTGTTCTTGTTTGTCTATTGTGCACAGAGCTGGCCAATAAGGTGCAAGAGGAACAAGACGAAGCAGAATCTAATCTCAGCTCAGACATCCAATCACATTCGTCACCCAATCACAGCGTCCCTGAGGGACACACGTCTGACCAATCACAGAACTCAGGCGCCTTCCCTCCTGATGACACACATGACGACAAGTCACCCGACCATCTGCCTGCAGATCACCTGACCTGGAACGGTAGGAACACGACATCATACGGCAATGTTTGCTAAACTTTTAACTCTCAGCGAGATGACCTGTTGCTGTGGTAACCATTGCAGGGGCGGGGCCAGGGGAAGAGAAGGATGATGATGAAGTGCCTGAAAACGTCTGATGATGCTCCACGGCATCCGACTGTGGCATATCACCATGGCAACAGGCGGCGCGGTGCGGTGACAAGAGTTCAGACTCTTCTGTTTAAACACAGCAGCTGACTCAATGGCCCCTCAGTGGCCCTCAAAGGGCCACCACACCTTATGTTTACAACCGACCATGAAAAAGTGACAACATTTATCAGAAATCAGCCTCTTAGCAGCTTCATGGTCCATTCACAGTGGTGACAGTGTTTTGTGATTTTATTAGCGACTCAGAGGAATAATGTCTGTGAAATAAGTGGAAATATCAAAAGTCAAATAAGAATAAAGACAAGTGAACCAGTGAAACCAAAGAGCGTTTACAGTGGCTGAACCATTTGTGGCTAAGGCTGGATTAATGTCAGTTATCTGGAAGAACGAGACATGGAGCTGTTAAGAAGCGGATGTGGAGGTTTTTGTGAATGAAGACCAGTTTTTATATGTTGGGAGTGTGAAGAGAGATTTCTGCTCTGTTCTGGGTTCAGATGATCAAGCATGTTGTGCTTCTGTCCTTGCCTCAATATGTGATTTGCTGTCAAAGAGTAGCCAATAGCTGAGCTGTTGTTAGCCACGCTAGCATGGCGTTGGCCTGTGTTTTCCTCTACGACCACCAAGATGTTGTTTTTCCTCTGGAAGTTGCTGAGACATAACGCTCAAAGCCACGATGATTGATTTGCAGCCTTTAATTGTGCAAACAGACCGTGTTTTCATCAGATTCAAAAAATGTCTCAACTACTTTTGGATGGATGCCATTCAATTCAGTTTCATTTACCATAAAACATCCCGGGATTTTTTTTTCTTCAATCCCTGAACTCAGCCTGCCTATATTTGAGACAGGCCTTTTATTATAATAGGCTGCCATCAATTTCCTTGTAAAAAAATTACAGTATAGGATAATTTAATTCATTTGATTTAGCTTTAAGAGATCGATCTCATTCACAGGGAGAGAGAGAGAGACTACTAGAAAGGATGAAAGCCGAAGGTAACTATAGTTATTTTAACTTGAAAAACTGCTTTTGATCAGTGAACCCTTACAGACAAAGGAATATAAATAATTAAGGAATGGACATATATTCTGACTTTTTGACCCTTTTAAAGGTTGGGAATCACCACTTCTTTTTCATCTTGTTTCCCATATCATGCCAGTAAATCTGAATGAATTATACTTTGGAGCTCATTGTTTTTTTTAAAATAAAGTCAACGATTGAACTGTGGAGAATCTATTCAATCTAACAATGTGTAGCATGTCCATACTGACAAACGTTTAAACATTTATAGTTGTATGAGAGATCTACCAGCTTAGAACTAGCTCAAGAGCGCGACCAATTGGACTTTTAGAGGCTTTATACTCCCATAGAATTAATATAAAAACCAGACCAGGCATCTAATTAGCTTTAACTAGGCTTTTAATTGAAGTTTTACAGTATATAGCGCCAAATCTCAATAAAGGTTATCTCATTGCACTTTTCATATAGAGCACATCTAGGCTGTAATATTCTTTATAGAGACCCAACAGTTTCCACCGTGAGCAAGCACTTGGCCACAGTGGCAAGAAAACCTCCCTTTTAAACAGGCAGAAACCTTGAGCAAAACCTGACATTTGTTTCAAGAATTCATGTCCCCCTTAAGGATGAATTTGATAACTTTGGTGATCCTTTAGCTTTTCGTCTAGCACCATCATCAGGGCAAAATTGTGTCCAAATACCTTTGTTCATGACTAAATACCTACAAAACTAATGACATTCCCATCAGGCTCAGCTGTACTGTGTGCTTAGTGCTAAAAATGCTTAACTAAGATGGTAAAAATTATATACCTGCTAAACATCAGCATGTTAGCTTGACTATTGTGAACATGTTAGCATGTTGATTTTAGCATCTAGCTCAAAGCACTGCTGTACAGTACAGGCTCACATAGCTGCTAGCATGGCTGTTGACTCATAGTGTTGTTACTTGATTGGTTGCTTAAGAAGATAAGAAAAACCTTTATTTGAGACAGAGCAGCTAGCATGGCTGTAGACTCATAGTGTTGTTGTTACTTGATTGGTTGCTTATTTATATTTTGTTTTCTAAGATGGTAGAGTAAAACTGGCACTTTTTTGCTGTACAATCCTAAATGTGTGTTCAGACTGAATGCAAAGCAACTTTCGGAATCTGTGCAAGAAAGTCAATCAGAAGATGAGAGGGCCAGCAACTCACTCACTCAAGGTGATGCAAACTCATGTGCAAGTTGAAAAGGTTTCAGCGACAACGCTATGCTGTCACCCCGAGGTGTGCATGACGCAGCTTCATGACCGTTAAGTTACACTAGAAAAAGAAACCCTGAGTATAATTGGCTCAATTTGCACCCTTCTAAACTCACACTTGCTGTTTTGAATGTATAAGTAGGTTCACACTGATAATTATGGCAAAATACAGTGCACTATGAGTACGCGCATGGTACGTTCATAATGGTCAAAAGGTTGAGTTTGGAATGCTGGGTCACCCAACTCAACAGTCACCATCTTGGCCACATTGCGGCAGGGGAGGGACCACAAACTTTGTGAAAATGGCGGCTTGGGAAGCTGCAGCGGTTCCAAGTAGAAGTAAAAGTATGTTTATTTTTAAATAGAATTGAATTTAAGTCAAATGACCAAACAAATGATGGCGATAATGATCTGCCGGGTTACAATTCACCATTAAAAAGAAGAAGAAGTGACTTGAGACTGGTTCAGAACCAAGCGGTGCACGGGGCGCCCATAAAGGTGTGTTCAGATTGTAAAAAATTTGTCTTGTTTTATTTGCACAAGTGAAAATGGCCGACGTACAGTGCTAGCTGTGGCTTGTTAGCTAGCTAGCAATATGTACCAAGTGTATGTGTTGAGTGACTCAGCAAAGTTCATCAGTGCGTCCTTTTAAAGAAAAGGTGATGCTAGAAGCCTGATGACGTGGTGACGATTTGCAGTGCTAGTTGGTGAAATACTACAGCTGGCGAGTGAACCCATTAACATAAACTAGCTAGCCAGTAACAGTCAGTAACAATAGCTTTTTAAAGACAGTAAAATAAAAACTACATTTCCCAAGTTCTCCTCATGTCTCCTTGTTTTAATTCAGTATTTTTACATGAAAACTACTCTTTTCTCTTCCTGTAAAACATGTTTTTGATTACTCGGCCTGAACTTGGGAGCCAATCAATTATGGTTTTGGGCAACAAGCTAATCCTACCAATCAGCTAGCAATCAAAGAAGTCATTATAGTAGAGGTGTGTGTTTGAATATCGATGGGCGAAAACATTGTTTACGTTTTAATTTCTTAATTATTCCCGTTTTCTCCTCTAACAACATGGGTGAAGGAAGTTTTTTGGAACCCGATGTGACCACATTCAGACAAAAAAGTGGAACTAGCTAGATTGGCATCCCCTGCTTTCTGGTCTATTTTCCTCTAAATGGGACTATAATTTACTAAATGAAAAGTGTTTACTGAGGTAGTAATAAGTCAGCTGAGAAGTAGCCTCATTTTCTCATAGACTTCTATACAATCACACTTCTTTCTGCAGCCAGTGGAGTCGCCCCCTGCTGGCCGTTAGAGAGAATGCAGGTTTAAGGCACTTCAGTATTTGCTTCACTTTTAAGACCCACTTGTGTCAAATTGACCCAGCCTGTACCTGCTGTGACATCACTGGTTAGGGCGTGGCCAGTGGTTAAACGTGTTTGACAGTTTGAACCCACAGAGAACAGCAGCAGTGAATCAGTGTGGATTTCTAACCTTTTAAATGGGAAGTCAAAGACACGCCAGAGTTTATTTGTGACCACTTGTAAAGGAACTTTTTTTGCAACATGGCTCATCTTGTTGTACTTTTGGCCAATATACCCGTAGGTTCGCGTAACATTGTACTCTCCAACATCATTGTAGAAAGTGTGGACATGGAGTTGAGATTGTCAGAGAATTTTCCTTTAAATGGACAGGAGCTTTCTGTACTTATTACTACTGGTTATAAAACCACGTTACATCACTCCTTCTGACAGTGAATTAAAAACAGTGCCATCCGTAAGATCAACACGGTGACAAGGGCAATAGAAACACCAGTTTCTATAGCAGTGGCCAATGAGCTGATGGGATGGAGCCAACATGGCCGACTGTAAAAAGCTCCTCTGAACACTGTGTTCATGCAATGTGTGGTATAATCATCATGTGCTCTTTGGCTGTGTGAGTGTGTATGAGTGTGTGTGTGTGTGTATGTGTGTGTGTGTATGTGTGTGTGTGTACAATGTATACTGTAAAACTGTTTTCTGTATTATTGTATTAAACATCGAGAACTCAAGTTCCCTCCTGTTTATCATTTTGTTCAAGCAAGGGCTGATTTTTCATTTCCACTGTTGGACCCTAGAACTAGAGCTGTCGACCGTTTGTGTACCAAATACATTGAAAAGATTCTGATGGAATTATTGCTAGGGACAGTTCAGTAGTCGACTTGACTTGACTACTAAATTGTGCACCCTTGTATTCATGTCGTGGTTCTTGCATGTGATGATGCGGGAAGTTACGCGTTAAAGAGCACATGCAATTGATTGATTTGATTTTCTTCTGATTCAACACCCCCCAAAAACTGAAATCCAAGTAAAAAAACTGAAACATGGATAAAAAACAGAAATCTAAAATATTTATTAGAAACACAAATTTAGAAGAAAAAAAAACTATGTTAAAATGTTGAAACCTTTGAAAATTTTTAAATGTGGGTAAAAACCAACCAGGGAATTGTTTTGCAATGTGAAAAATTCAGAAATAAAACTGTAACTGACTCCCAAACAACTTCCTCCTCCTCAAAATATTAGTCATACAGAGGTTTGAAATATTGTTCCTCCTGACAGACATGACACAGACAATAACTATTTCTACTATAACAAGTATATATACAATTTTATTTTTTACTGCTATTTACTATATATATATAGTTATTTAATATTAATTTATTAAATATTAATTTATTAATAGCACAAAGACCAGATAAAACAAAAGTATATAAAGGCAGACATAGCAACTACAAACATGAATGTGTCATTTTTTACCCGTGTTGTGCATTAGAAGGGTTATGATCCAAAAATTATTTTAATTCAAAATGTAAGAAAGGAAAAATGAAAATAATGATTTGTGGTGAGCAAAAACAAGTTAATTGAGGAAGACCTGAAATACTGAATGATGGAATTCATACATTCAAAGATAAAGAAACTAAAAACTCATGTGGGTCACTTTGACCCATGATGTTCTTCAAACGGTTCACCTAAAAGTGTTCAACTGCAAATCAAATTTGCAATCTGGTGCACTACATTTAAGGTGACAGTAAGTGGCAGTGTTTAAACGGGAGTAGAAAACCTTCTGGTTCCTCTTTCTGTGGCTGCACTGTAAATACACACCACTAGAGAGCAACAGATAGGTATTTTCAGATACAAGCAGATCCAGAGTTCAACATGTTGAAGAAAAAAAGAGATATTTTTAAGTCATCTTTTATAGGTTGGTTTTGGATAAAGTCTGAAAACCAAGTTAAGCAATTTTTAAAGGCACCATCATTCCTAACCATAAAGATATACATGTATATATCACATGTAAGAGAGAGAGATAGAGACTTTATTATTGCCAACAGTGTCGGTGGTAATTGTTTTGGTATAGCAAGGTAGTTCAGTTAAAGTTAAATTTGGATCAAAGTTTAGGTGATATAAGTATGGCCAATACATGTGCAGGAGATGAGTTTATTATTCCTATCACAACCTTATTAAAGGCTACAGGGATATTGTTGTCTCCAGAGCCCGAACTCTGCTGCTGCTGCTATTTATTCACTGATTAGTCCAGAAGTGTCTTCACTCCGCTCTTGATTAACAGCAACAGCAGTAACACAAGAAAAGACGAAGCACGATCTTTTCTCTTCAGTCCAGACCTGTGAAGCAGCTGTTATTACAAGGGGAACCCTGAAATGAAGTTCACCTGTGATGAGATGTACAACGATCATTATTGTATAACAGAATATTTCATCAACAGCGACAGTAACAGTCAGGAAACCTGTTGAAAGATGCAACAAAAGATCCTGTGCTTACATTTAATACACTTCTACGCTGCCCAGAGGTTTTTTTTGAAGGGGCAATCAGCTGATTTTTACACATGAAAATCACTTGTATGAAGATCTCTCTTTGTGAAAACAGTTAGAAGATGTCTCCTGTGGCTTTAGGGGAGTGTTAGAGACGACAATAACAAAGTTTAAAGCTGCACTAGTCAATATTTTACATTAATTATAAATCACATAACTACTAACTACTATCTGAAAGGGGTCATTCATAGCGACGCAGTGAGGACGGTCACAGGACTCTGCAGCTCCTCTTGGTTCTAAGGTGTGTTTTAAGATCGTTCAGCTCATTGTTTTGGGTTTACAGCTGCAGCGTTAATGTTTTGGGTCACAATCACTGATCTCAATGTCATTTCTGGCCTGTTCTCAGATAAGAGGCTGTAAAGAGCATTTAGTAGCTAAAGAGCCAGATATTTCTATCAGGGGCTGTTAGAGACCAAACACAGAGCTAATACTGGACTCACATTCATCAGGTGGCCACTTCATCACAGCGCTGACACAAACACACTCACATTCACACGTAGGGGCAATTTACAGTTTTGCATGTCTTTGGACAGCAGGAGAGAACATGCAAACTCCATACAGAAACGTGTTAGGATGAAACCCAGGACCTTCTTGCTGTGAGCTATCCACTGGGCTACCGCACCACCTGATATATATATATATATATATTATACATATCTCAGGTGATAATATGCTTGCTTCTGCTGCCCCTAGGTGGCAACAAATCTGTTATTGCAGGTTTAAAGCCCTCATTTGAAGAATCATCTTTCAAATTGTTCTAATGGCAGAAGTTTTTCTCATTAAAAATTGAGACCCAGTAACAGTAACCTGTCTCTGTGGTGCAATTGGTCAGCACCATGGGTGTAAATTTCATCTCACAGTAGGGGGGGACAATAAACATAAAATTTCTCAAGAGCAATTTTTGAAGGGGAAACAAATAATACAGCAAAAATTGTACTTGTAGGCCTATAGGATACATGCACACAGAGAGAAGTCTCAATACTATTTTTCTGGCCAACAACACAAAGCAATAGTTGTTTAAATATGACTTAAGTTCATAGGTTCACCGCCAAATAACTTGTGTTCTCTAGGCTACATAGTAATTTAGGTTTCTTCTGGGACAGAGGATGTCTCTTACACACACACACACACACATATATATATATATATATATATATATATATATATATATATAGAGAGAGAGAGAGAGAGAGAGAGAGAGAGAGAGAGAGATTTATTAGATATTTAATGGTAGCAGGCCAACTGATCTACCATGTAACATCATAATGTGCAAAAGGTCTGACCTGCCAAATCTAATTTTGGCCGATTCAGATTTTAATTCTTTCTAAGATCTATAACTGACAGCATACCCAAACATTTGTGTAACTATTTATTGGGAAAATCTATTTTTATTATGATCCCCATCAGCACCAGTATAAATGTTGGCTATTCTCACTAGGGTCCATTCAATTGTCTGTCTGCTCTGACTTTATTTGTCAGCAGTTTTATTTGAAAGAACTCGCGTTTGGTTTTTCAACCGCGATTCCGTTTTCACAGCAGCACGTGAGCCGCATGTGGAGGAGGCATTATTGTGCATGTGCAACACGGCGCAGCGCAGCCTGTTTGTAACATTCAATGTGACCGACAGAAAATTGGATATTTGACACTGCTCGGCCCCGGTCACTGGACGGTCACTGGACGGAACCGAGTAAACGAAAACAAACGGCCTATTTCCATCCCCAGCTGATCAATCTGCACATCTCTAGCTGTACAAGATGAGTTCGGCCCAACAAGCTACCAAATAAGCTAAGTAATGTTTTAATAACAGAGTGGGCTCATAGAAAAATAATCAGTTATCATAACATTTAGTCATGATTAATTTATTAATGACTCAGCATCATCTGTATTAAAGACAAAAGAATCATTTCATCCAATGTTTAAAGTGGATAAAACAGCCCCGCCAGCCTGCTTAACATTACTGGAGCTCCACAACTACTGACGGATTTGAACTGGTTTTCTGCCACTGGACTCCTGTGAGAGGGAAAGCAGGCAGTGGACCAAACCACTGTGAGGCACGAGAGGGGGGACTCAAAATGTTTCTTAACTTAAAAAGGTTCATGCCTCAGTGATTCCGCCTAAGGTCAGTTTGTTCGGCTGTTAACCGAGAGGTTGGTGGTTTGAGCCCACCTTGGGACGATAAGTGTTCAGCAAGGGGTTGCATTAGTCACTGTACCCAAATGAGGATGGGTTTATTGCAGAGAACTAACAAACAATAGCAGAGTGTTCATAAATAAAGTTGATTGATTAGTGGACATCTCCACACAAATGTCTGTAATTATTAAGACTTTTGGTAACAAAGCTCCCTATATACTAAAGCTCCTAATTAGATCATTTATATGACTTAATGATGTATTTCACAATAAGCAGGGTGTCACTCTTAGTTTAACAGACGTCCACCTGAATCCTCCTATTGTCCCCAACTGACGTCTGAGACTAAGTTTCTCTTTCTGAGTTCAGAGGGTCAAACGTGCTTGACACAGCGGCAGCCTGTGAAGTCTGGCCAACCTCGTTATAATTAAGACTATAATTCTGATTGACAGCGTTTGCCTGCAGACTCAGGCCTGTGTCAGCAGCTGGAGAAGGCTTCACCTCTGCCAACTTAATTACCTCAAAGTGGCACGGCCCTGATCAGAGGCCGAGCCTCAGATCACTTCTTTTGTTTACTGTATGCTTTGGCGTACATCTGGCATGTTGATTGATTGTATTGATCCCAGTGTGGAAATCAGGTTAATGCAGCAGCAAACAGGAATACAGCTCAGGGAAACACAAGCATCACTTGGCAGCTGATTAAGTGCACCTAGCTGAAACTAATGCAGTGTAATACAGCAGTCCTGCAGTAAATTCTACCATCCTGTAGGTTATAATCAGGGAAATAAAATTAAATACAGCGTTTCAGCAACCAGTTCACATTTCCCTGTGATCACTCAGATGAAGGTTAGTTTTAAAGTAACCAACAGTTTAATGTTTAACTTACAGTTTGCTAATGACTCATACTAATTTAGTTACCTGGTGTTTGGTAATGAAACAACTATACTCTGCTTCATCTTAGCTACAACAAACATGAGGGGTGGATGGGTCGACATCCTGCTGTTTAACGGAACATAATGTAAATTGGTTAGTGACATAGCATGGGCTACTACGGCTACTTCTTCAGGTCTGGATCAATTTTCTGTTCTGATATCAACAACTATGGGCAAATTACTGAGTAGGCACCAATCAGAGGCAGCATTTTTATGAGGTCATAACGTAACAGTATTTTTAAACTACAAAATACCCACACAGACACACACAGTCTCACACATAGACACAAACAAATTGAGGTTGTCCCTGGTAGAATTATTCCTGATGCTTTTCTTTCAGTTACTTATTTAAATTAATTATTATTCCAGCTCTCGTGGCTGTGCTGTGTTGCTTATTTAATGTGCGTGACAGTTTCTTGTTTTCATGTTTCTCTTAGTTGTCTTACTATGTCAGCTGTTTATTGCTGCTGTTCGGCTGGTTGTCTTTTACTATTATTATTATTTTTTTTTCTTTTTGTTTGTTTGTTTGTTTGTTGTTTTTCTCCTCCCCAAGCCTCCCTCTCTGTTCTATTGCAGGTTTCGTTGCTTTCTGCAAGTGATGTTTCCCACTGCTTTTCCCTGTTGTCCTCATCTTCCATCCCCCTTCTCTTGCAGGTCTTGTCCTTTCTCTGTGCTGTCTGTTTGTGCCCCCCCATCCCCGTGTCTGCCCCCCTGTCCGGCCCGGTGACAAATTACATACATACATAAAAACATAATTAAATAAATAATAAAACAGACAAAGGAGTATATTAATACTCTCTTTTTAAAGTAAAATCTGTCTGGCACAATATGGTATCCACCTCATACAGGACGGGTTTAAAAATAAGTAATAAAAATAAAATAAACAAAATACAAAACACTATTTTGATACAAAATATGAATCCATTTTCACCAACCTAACAAATTTATATTACAAAATCATATTTTGTATTTGAAATATGTCTTCTAAATACATGCATCATAAATACTGCCCATTCTGGTTAGAATATTCCGCTTTAGAGACGTGATAACATTCACAATGTACCTAATAAACAGGCAACTGAGTGAATGTAACCCATAACAGAATGTGAAAAAAGAAAAACTATGGAGTTATTTAAACTTCAATACATGATGGAGCAAAGTGTAAGTCAGGGGTTGCTCATGCTAACTTTTTTATGACGAGTTACTTAATGGCGGCTTGAATCTGCTGAAAATAAATATGATGTACAATGTACTTTGGTTTCTGTTCTCCCTAAATAATACAATAATTCAACAAGTTTTGGAATTGATGAGCAGAATCAGAAAATTTACAAAACAAAACACTATGGACTTGTGAGGTCCCATATGTATACATTTTGAAGACCTCTTGGCGTCAGTTTGTAACACACTGGGAAGCCCCAGAAGCATATTTTATGAATGTTAAAAGCAGGTGTAGGAAATAAAAAACAGTAAAGTCCAAGTAAGGACCGAAACTGGGCTTTCACCCAGGAGACCGGTGTTCGTTTCCCATATGAAACAAAGTCAATATTGATTGTTTTAGGATGAGTTACATAGGTTATGTAAGCTACGTAAGTTACGCTACTTAAGTCATTTTATTGAGAATGTGTTGGAAAATCTTTAATGTTACTTTAATTTTCATGTTGTCTGGCTTTCAGCAGTTAACCCTGGACGTAATGTCCCATTTGACCATGTTGAAACCCAACAGTTTGAGGAGGCACAGCTGACGTCTGAGTAGCAGAACATCCTTTCTGAAATGAGAGGCCAACAGACTAGAAAGACTTACTAAACTTCAAATGACGCTTTCTTTGCAACCAGGATGGAGGACAGGAAAAGGTCTGGTTTATAACGTACAATCAAAGAGAAATGCCCCTAAAAGCCACATCCAACCGGCAGGCTGAATATCGACTCAGATAACGGCTGAACTGTCAAGTTGAGGAGAAAGAAAACGAGGTTGTTGCAGCTTTTTCGGCTCCAGTGAACAAACATCTTTCCTCTGAAAGGGTCGTTTCCTCTCCACTCTGTGATTCAATGGTTTGAGCAGAGCAGCAAAGTTTGAAAAGCCTTTTGTCAACAGGGAATCCCTTTTTTTAGGCGAAAGCTGTGAAGTAGCCGGCTGCGCATGTGATCTTCAAAATCTCAAGTAGGCAATGGAACAAGCACTGTTTGATATTCCCTTCATGAGTGTCTGAGCAGCTGGCCACCTTCAGATTTTTTTCATTTTTCATGAAAAACCCAGCATAAACTCTGGATAAATAAAAAAAATTTTCAAGGATGTAAAAATGGAGTTGATTTCATCCACACTAGAAAACAGCCCATAATCAGGGTTTTGTAACCCACCACCAGACGGTGCCGTCCTGCCTGTCAGGTTAATGTAGATATTTGTGTGTGTCGATATTTGGAAATAATATCAAATTGAATTTAATAACTAAAATGTAGCTATACTATTAAAGGGCCATATAGTGAGGTCTTAGATAGCGAGCACAACGTTATCAAGCATGTGCTCATGCTCGGACTAATGAAGGAGCCAAAACAGAGACCAACACGCACTGCTGGAAACTCCCACTGCAATGCTAAAAGTAATATTTTTATCAGCTTTGGTGAGAAGGGTCTGGCTGCGGACTGTACAATTTTGTTTTAAATAAAAGTAAATAAAATATTCATTTCAGCTGTTTAACATTAATCTAAATAGTCATAATCTTTAAAAATAAGCATTTTATTAATGTTAATCAAAAGTTTTGTTTTTATTAAGATCCATAACCACATTTTTTATTGTTCTGTGTTTTTTAAATCTTATTTTATTTTATTGTGGTAATTTATTCTTTTTTTTTCATTTTATATGCAACACTTGTGGACATCCTCAATAAACAGATGCACCAAGCATGCTGGTTGTGTTATTGTCTTTGGTTTTCCATTTGTGCCTGCTTACTATGCCAACATGCAAAGGAACTGTTGATACTGCTAGCCTTTAATATCCAGCTTTCACTGGTGTGGAAACATGTTTATATAGTATTGGAAGTTAATATTAATATTTTTTTCTCAATAGCACTATTGACATAAAAAAAATAATTAATATTGCACTACTAAGGCTATGTTTCGCTTATTATACTTTTTTATGCTAATGCTAATGCAGCATAATAGTAAGGCTTCCCTCTGTGTACACATATCCTATACAAGTACAATTTTGGCTGTATTATTTGTATTCCCTTCAAAAATTGCTCGAGAAATTTTATGTTTATTGTCCCCCCCAACTGTTAGATGAAATTTACGCCCATGGATACATGGCATGATATTCATTTCATACAGGTGTTTTATTGGACTGCATTACCGTCCCTGCTCTCTCAAACAATAATCTGATCCGTCACCATCAACTGTTACATCCTTGCAATGAAGCCACTGGTACTCTGCTCCACTCGTTAACCTCCTTTCATTACTGTACTGCTGCAGGGTGCTGATTCTGAAATTAGAGAATGAACTCATATGGTGCTAGAGGAAACTTTAAATACCTGCTAGTGCAGAAACCAACTGGTGGCCGATAAGTTCAGAAAAGGAGTTTTTAACACCACTGGCCTTCAGAAAACCATCCAAGGCTCTCAGAGAAGAGGCTGCCCACTGCTCGTTTGTCTGTCTGCTCAGATGTGAAAGAAGCTTCTGTGTCACTGTTGACACTCAAGAGTGTCTGTCCTTTATTTGGGTTGATGGCGTGACAAATGCCATCAAACTGAGAGGGAGAAAGAGGTCTCGCCACACGCAGGATCAAAATAATTGGATTGCGAATGCTGTCATTTAGTTTGCTCCTGAATGGGGATGTTATTAAGTGTGTTTCCAAACCTACTCCCTATTGGTGATGAACAAGAGGTGCAGCTGCATACCAATTACACCCATGAGGGTAAAATTGGATGGAGACAGTGTTTATCCTGATCTCATGAAAACATGAGATACTACATGTTTTTGTTACCATGCGTATGAAGAACATAACCTTATTTTAACCTTTATCTGGCCTTTTATTCAACTCAGCAGAAGTCTAAATTAGATTTAGTTCTTTAAAGAGACCTGGTCAAGGAGGCAGCAGAAAAACAATCGTGTCTTTCCATCAACCATTTTAAATTTGCGCATAAAAGAAGTTCAAATGCCGGAATAAGATAAATATTGGAAGTTATATGAGGAAATCAAAACATCTTCTGCATTTGTCCATTAAATGTGCTACAGCCGGGAGAAGGTTAGCATCATTTACAGAAGGTTCTGTTGGACTTGGATTACTTGTGTCTTCCCACAACTTGATGTTTTTATCTATGTTTGTTTTTTGTGTGGATTAAAAAAAAGAAAATATGATGTGTTCATAAGTGACCTTTAGAGGTTTTTAAACCATTTTATCTGACCAGATCCAGACCAGCCTGTTTCCTTCTGTCTCCAATGCTAAGCTAACAGCTTCCTGGCTGTAGCTTCATGTGGAACAGACAAATACGTGCGTGGTATCGATCTTCTCATCTAACTGTTGGCAAGAAAATGAATAAGCGGATTTCCCAAAATGTCAAACTATTCCTTGCAGTTGCAGCATTTACAGTTACCCTGCTTGGCCACCGTAGACAAAATCGTAGCATTGTCATGTAAAATACATGCCAGCAGTGTTGGAATGTAACATTTAACATGTAACAAAGTACATTTACTGAAGTACTGTACAATTTTAAGGTACTTTTACTTTACTAGACTTTTTCTATTTAATGCTACATTCAGCTTCAACCCCACTAAATTTATTTGACATATCTTTATTTGTCACTAGTTAGCTTGCAGATTTAGATAATTAGTACAAAATATGAATCAACTAATAAATCATTATGTAATATTAAGCTACCCAGCAATATATAAAGTGATTAAAATGAGCTCCACATTTACTCTCTGCAACATAAAAGTGATGAACACATGCACACATTTAAAATCAAATAATGTAATATACACTACCTGTCTACCAGGTAGCGTATATTACGTGGTAGAAAGGTAATACTACCAGTAGTTATATAACTCATCCATTTCTAGTTTGTATTTAAATCTAAGTAGTTCATGGGACAAAAGTAAGCAGAAAACTGCCAAAGTTAAAAACGTTTACGTGACCAAAACATTTTCAGAAATAAACAATTAAATGAAAGAGTTTTGTTCATTATTTCACTGTAAAATCAACTGATGACCAGCTGCTCTGTCTTCTAAAACTTTTTACTGTAACTGTATATTATTCTGACATGTGGCCATTCTGCATAATGAGTACTTTTACTTTTTTGTACTTTGGGTTAATCTTACTTTAAGAAAAATACCTAAACATTAAGTATGATTTTGAAGGCAGACATTTTGCTTGTAACACAGTATTACAGTCTTGCTACTTTTACTTAAGTAAATAATCTGAAAACTTCTTCCACCGCTGGGAGAATACGATGGATTTGTTTATGAGCATGAAGCTGCATGTATGTGCACAGCATGCAAGCAGAAATGCATTGAAATGTTAATGAGTCTCTGAGTGGACTGAAGAAGAAGAGAAGAAGAAGTTCTCTCTGTCTCCAGCGAGAACACCTGAACTCCAGTTTCCTCAGAGGCTTTCTGCCGTTCTTCAGCCTCACCTGTGAGCTGAATTTTAATGCTTTACCGCCTGAAGCTGAGCTCTCAGACGTGCGTCATATCGCCATTCAACATGCCTTATAAGCGGAGAATGAAGTGCTTCTGTGGGAGACAAGCGCTATAATGGGGATGTGATAGATACAGAAGATGTGATGAAGCATTCACTCCACAGCAGATTGAGATTTTACACTGCGGCCCCTTTTCTGAAATGTGTTTCTGATGGGGACAGACGACAGCATGTCTTCATGACGGTGGACAGTCTCTGTGCCATTAAAATGCCACTACCTCATCTATTTCACACTCAAACCCTCCAAGATTACACTGGATTTTCTCATTAATCTCCTCTTTCATCAAATATTTATTATCATTCTCTTTTATGCTGAAGTCCCACGAGATGGAGAGAAATAGAGTCACAAGCAAAGCTGATTGAATTTGTAATTTAGTTCTTATTGTGTAGATTCGATAAGCCTGTGCAGTAAGTTGGACTGCGTAAATGTAATGAAAGCTCCTCGGGAGTCTGTACTTCATACTTCAAAACAGATGATCTGTTTGTACCTCTGGGGAGGAAATCACAAAACCGACACGTTGTGTTGATACTAAAGGTGAGATATGAAGTCTCTCAGTTGCTGCTTTCACACCTGCCAAAAAACCATGTTATCATTTCCTACCTTTCCCATTCTTGTACCGAAGTGTCAGTGAAGATCTGCATTTCATCCCAATATTTATACTGCAAGACGAGGAAACAGCAGTGAAAAAAGGCAGAAGGTAAAAAAAGTTTTTACAAAAGTTTACAATCTGAACTTGATTTAAATATTGGTAAAATACTCCTGATTAACTAAAGCTGGCTGCACAATAAAAAATAATTGGGATGATTCGTCCCTCCTGGCGATTGCTGGGGCGTTCATGAGCCAAGGCTGGTCTTTAGAGGTGTGAAAACAGTATTGATGATAACCAAGGTATTTAAATTGATATCATGTAAATAATCCAGCACCAATTATATCCATTCCATATTCCATTTCTTTCCGCTAAACAAAGCAGTGTGTAATATTTAGGAGGATCTATTGACAGAAATCCAATCCAATATCAATAACTATGTCTTCAGTGGTGTATAAAGACCTTACATAATGAACCGTTATGTTTTTATCACCTTAGAATGAGCCATTTCTATCTACATACACCACTGGTCCCTGGACATTGCCATGTGGCGGCGCAACACGCAGTAGCCCAAATGGAGAAACTGCTCTACAGAGCACGTTTTAGCACCACGTTGAGTATGTACGAAGAAGAAGAAGATAAGGAAGTTCTGGTACAGTTTGTTCCTGTAGTTTTTTTGTTTCTGTTTTCTTGGTAATGGTGATTTCTGTAGCATAACCAGGGACAGGGGTAGCTTCAGCTAGTAACACTTTTGTCCAAGTTACTGTAACCAGTTACAATGTGTCTCTTCTGTATCGTCCCTGACAAATAAACAATAAAA
The DNA here is from genome assembly GCF_014851395.1 of Micropterus salmoides. NCBI lineage: Eukaryota > Metazoa > Chordata > Actinopteri > Centrarchiformes > Centrarchidae > Micropterus > Micropterus salmoides. The sequence continues at coordinate 28,379,513 of NW_024040596.1, forward strand.
TAAATTATAATAATATTAGTCGTCGTCGTCGTCGTCATCTGGTTTATTAGAAGTAAGAAGAGAAATGAGAAATGTAATTCTTTAGCACAAGAGCCGATAGAGCGTGTCGGCCACCGTAGCTTCTCCTGCGCTCGCAAAGGGAGGAGTGAGCGGTGACTGACGGTGCATCCATGTGGTGTCGGAATAATCAGAATCTTTTTGTCCTCCTTCAATCTGTATTGCAAAAAGAGAAACAAAGTGTACATGTGACATAAAGAAGTGTACAGAATTTGTAATCTGGTTATAACGGTTAGTTTGCTGTCCATGTAGAGTAAACTAGATGTCTGACCTTTTTTTATACAATCTATGCTACTGACGTGCAAATCCCATCATGGACATGGCAGACGAGAGTGAAAGTTAGCCAGTGGGGGAGTTCTTTGGATTTTTTAAAAAGACAGGGTGTTGGTAGACATCCCAATCTGCAGGAAGTGCACACGACAGTAACCACAAGAGGGGAAATACCACAAACCTGTTCACCCACCTTTGCCTCCATCATCCTGCAGATTTAGCTGTTTTTGCTTCTTATCTTTCAGCTTTGTGTAACTATTTAACTGTTTTTACCTGATTTTTAGAGAACCCTAATCTATTAATTTGATCACAGTCGGTTTACTTCCTGTTACGCTGATATATTGCCTGATATTATATTATTAAGATAAAATAATAATAATTTTATTGATCCCACACTGCGGGAAAATTCACTTGTTTCAGCAGTTCCATACACAACACAAAGGAACACAACAGACAAGAAAATACACATTAAATAAAAATAGAATTAGAAGAATAAGAATAAGAGTTATGTGGCATATGCCGTGCATCCAGACACTGCTCAAACTTTAAATTTTGGTGACATGCTTATAAAACAATGCACAAGGCATGTAGAATATTACCATTTGATCGAATGGTGCAGAAATTAAAAAACACTGAGTCAGTGGAAGGAACAAGTTGATATATGATGCTGACAGGGTGGAGTTAGATGACTTCTTCTTAGCTAAAAGCTACTTAAGGGGACTTAAACTAAACTGGATGTTAATTATTAAGAAAGGAGAGAGTTTACTGAGATCTCAACAAGTAAAATAATAAAGCCTCCTCCTGCTTTCTGTGAGGAGCTTCTAATGTGTTGCCTCTGCAGAAGGATGATGATGATTCAAACTGAATGACAAGCAAGAGAAATGGTTGCTGCTTTTTCAGGTTGGATGTTTGGGCGTAAGCAGCGGTTGTTTTTTGTCTACTGTCTGATGGTGAGCAAAGAATATCAATCAGCTGGTGGAGGAGTGAAGCAGAATGTTTGATAAGCAGCAGCAGAGGTGAGCTGCAAACAAGGGAGAAGTTGAAAAATAAAATTACAAAGACTTCAAAGAGAGAGGACTGTAACCTCGCTGAAGAAATTAAAATGTATAGAGAACATTTCTGTATTATTTTCGTCAACCTCTCCTGTGAAGTTTCCTTTGCACGAGTTCTCCAAGTTGTATTCACCAAACTCTCCAACCTGCAAAAACTTCTTGTAAGTTGCTCGTTTCAGCTGGATGAGTCCCACCTGTTCATTAGGAGGTAAATGAGTGTGCAAACACTCCGTTTGAATTTGCATCCCTTCTTGAGGACCCTTTCGTTCCATCTCTGAGCTAGAGCTGGAGGCTGTTAAGTAGGTCTGCGTTCACACTGCAGCAGTGTTGGGCAAGTTACTCAGAAATTGTAATATATTACTAGTTACTTAGTACTCCTAACCCACTTAAAAAAAGTAATATTACTTTAGTTATTACTGGGTGACTGGGTAACTAGTTACGTTACTTTCCTGTGTTTCCCACAGAATGACAGCCGTGGGGGGGGGGGGGTTTGTAACGTTGGAGAGATTTGTGCGGCGGTGTTCACGAGAGAGAGAGAGAGGGAGGAGGTGCTGCATGAATATATGCTCCTCAATACAGCTCCTTAATCAAATATGATTTTAATTCACCTAGTAAAAATGAGGAAAATCAAAATGTGGCGGTCCGTGTTGATAATTATCCAAATTATAGGCTAATCATGGGAAACACTGCTTTCCCTAGCACCCCCCCCCCCCAAACAAAGCAGTCTCTCCCGACTTTTTAACTAATATCATATCCATAACAGCAGCAACACTAACACGCAGCATGCTGCCGTACTGGAGTAAACATGGAGGCCATTGAGGTTAGGTCATACTCGCTAACCCTCCCGATTTTCACAGGAGACGTCCGTTGTTCATTGACCTCTCCTGGTTTCCTCCCAGGTTGACAATTCTCCCAATTTATGATGGCCATGTTGAGTTTTTGCAACCAGCAGCACCGGACGTGACCATATTTGGACGAGACGGTGGAGCTAACGGCCGTGTGGGGAGCTAGCCAGCTTGCTTAGCTAGGTGCATCTGTAATTCATGTTAACTGTCATTTCAACAGGGCTGACAGCTTTGTCTGGGAAACAACAGTCTTGAAACTAAATGTACTCACCAGGGAAAGTGAACAGCCAACTCCTAATAAGCTTTTTCAACAGCTGTTAAATTTACACTCCAGCCTGATTGACAGGTCGCCATCGTAACAAATTGTTAACACAGTTAATCACCCTGAAGCATACTCTGCTCTCTGGTCTATTTTCCTCTAAATGGGACCATAATTTACTAAATGAACATCATGCTGTATTGAAGAAGACTTGAAACTAGCGACCATAAACTCATTAGGAAAGTGTTTACTGAGCTGACAGGCTCAGATTGTTATTGTGTATTATAAGTGTCTGACAACATTGTGGAAAGGATCCCCACAGATAGAGACCTTTTTTAAAAAAGAGTAAGATCCTTTTTGTTTAACCAGATATATCGCTCTTGTCAAAGCCACCAGACTCGCTTGACAACAAGTGTAATTTAACCTCTCTGGTCAACTGCTGCCTCGATCAGTTGGTTTGTTTGTGTTTATTGTTTGACTTTGGTGTTTTTAACCCTTTAACACAAAATGTACACAATAACACAAACAAACTGACCAAGGCAGCGGTAGACCAGCAACTCCCGCGTTGAGGTAAATGTTTTGTCTAAGGAGTCTGGTGGCTTTGGTGAGCGTGATATAATGATGAAAAGAAGAAGAAGATACATTATTGTCACACACGCATACATGTTGCGAAATTTATTCTCTGCATTTAACCCATCCCTCAAGGGAGCAGTGGACAGCAGCTGTGCAGCGCCCGGGGACCAACTCCAGATCTTTATCAGTGTCTGTTCAATAGCACTAACTGGAGAACCTAACATGTTGTTGGTGGGGGAAACCGGAGCACCCAGAGAAAACCCCCGCAGACACGGGGAGAACATGCAAACTCCACACAGAAAGGCCAGGGCAACCGGTCTCTCTCTGCAGGGACTCTTTTCATAATGTTGTCATACACTTATAATAACAATCTGAGGCTGTCAGAGGCAAACACAAGCACTTTAGGAAGTACTCTGACGGGGCATTATTGCCTGTTTTGCTACAGCGCTCACTCAATTCTGAAATTTCAAATCCAATTTCAAAAAATGTTATCCCAATTAGTCACATAGACACACAAAAAAACGGAACATAGGGGCCAGGTTGCAAAATACTGAACTTACCCTTTAATGCATTGCACCAAAGCTACTCTGAGACAATGACACAGCTCTCGCTTTGAAAAGCGTGTAATCGTAATTTTCTGTTCTGATGAACTCTGACAACAGAGATGATGTCTTGTGCACGCTGACCTTTGAGAGATAATCCATCATGGTGGAAACTCACCTCGTCATCTAATTTTGTACAACATGGTCCACCAGAGCACACAACAACAGCATAGATCTGAAGCGTGACTCAGTCATGTTTGCATGACAAAAGGAAACTCTGACCTCTTTTTATGTTTTTATATAGATGTCACTGAGACCTTTTCTCACAGCGGGCATTTTCATTACAAACACATGCGTAACTAATAACATTAATAATGTCTGCATTCCACTCAGGTGCCAAGGATCAGGAAATGTATTTTACCTGCAGGCTCACAAGTTATTAATGTTATTAGTTACACCTGTGCTGTACATGCTATGATAAATTAAAATGGCTGCCATGAGAAAGGTGGTAGTCTGATGTTGTGTTCAAAATAATGCATCAAAAAAGTTGAACCAGCCTCAACTTTAAACGCATTCAGATCCTTTACTTAAGTAAAAGTACTAATACCACACTGAAAATATTCTGTTACAAGTAAAAGTCCTGACTGTACTACTACAACAAGCTAAATGAAAGCTGTCTGATTCTATTCGACCAAATTCATTCCCCGAAATGCTTCCGATAATGAGATTGGCCGATACTTATTGGATTGATAATTATTATTAGCATCCCTATCAGATATAGCCTGGTAGGTGCAGCTGGGGTGGCGGTGGGTTATGAGTTTTTTGCATAGGAAGCAGCGAGGACAGGCAGGTTACAACGGCGACGGCAGCTTAAACAGGCGCCTTGACTGGACTTTGCCAATGAATGCAAAGAGAGGAATCAGCTGAGCTATCAGCTGATAAGCTGGAATGAGCGGCGCTTGACTTCTTTGCCTGCCTGAACTAACGCAATGCTTGATTTGTTGAGCTGAACAAACATCAACATTATTTAAATAGTTAAAAGGAAAAGCAGCAAATCTTCACATTTGTGAGGCTGTAACAAACAAGGCCTGTCAGTCTAAGCAGATACCGCATGAAAAATGTTACTCAACTAAAAGTCATCCAGTATAAACCTACTCAAAAACTACCTGATTTTAAAAATACTTAAGTAATCAAAAGTAAAAGTACTACACAGCAAAATCTATTGATCTTACAAAACGCAATCTATCTTTTTAAATTCACTCAAAACAGGTTTCAATACAGCATTATAGTTATAGTGAATCACAATAAGGAAAACATAAGGAAAGTCGCAAGAGAACAAGTGGATAGTTCCTATACTGTAGGGAGCACCAGTCTGTGTTATTGCTCTGCTGTTGTGGTAGTGTCCCCTTTAGACCGTCTGACAGACACAGAACCCGGTTTGGTATGTTAAGATGGGACAAGGAGGCAAAAACCACAACTAACTGAAACACTTCTCAATTCACAATCTCACCAGTAATCCACATGTTAACTTCATCACCTCTCAATGTGCAGCTCACAGTCCCACACTGAGCGAGGCTGGCTTCAGTTTTCAGATGTTAATATTGCAAAACTCTACCAGCTACATTACCACTGGTCACAAACTGGGTGCGACTCTTCTAGAAAATCCAGTGCTGGTTTGAACAGACCTCTGCGCACTAACTTAGACCTCATGAAGTCTGATAAGACTCGGGGCCAATCTGCTGGGTCACTTGAAGGAGCAGCGTGTGGTCCATTAGGCTCTTAGATCTCTGGCTGTGCTCGTACTGGCTGAGGCTGCCTGTGTTTCACCTGGGTCTGTGTGACTTGCTAAAGACATCTGGACTGGGTCTACGCTAGTACTGGCTGAGGCTGGATGTGGATCAGCTGTGCTTGTACTAGCTGATGATCCACCATCTACTCTACTGACAAACTTCAGCACAGCCCCTGTAAATTATAGATATTTTTATACATTAATGTTATCAGATGCATCAGGTCCATTCAAACTGGCTCATCCAGGTTTCCTTCAATACATTTTCAAATATAAAAAATTCTTTATAAAATGACTTGTGATGCTTACTGTTTACTGAGATGTGCATCCATATTGCCCAGTCTGTCCAGCTAATCAGCGTTTTAATAGTCATGTGAATCCACTGCTTCCCATCTTGCATTAGTCCAGAGTTTTAACTAAACTTCACTGTCTTGTTTTAAAATGATGTTCATCCTGCCTGGACTGGTCCTACAGATGTTTCTTAGTCGAATGCGTGAGTTTAATTTTGTGCACGGTACCACGCTTGAATTCACTGAGCTCCTGAGAGCGAGCCATTCTTTCTCAAATGTTTGTAGAAGCAGTCTGCATGCCTAGGTGCCTGATTTTATAATTCTGTGGCCATGGAAGTGATTGGAACACCTGAATTCAATGATTTGGAGGGGTGTGCTAAAAATAAAACTTTTGGCAATATACTTTAGAAGAGTTTGATAGTTACCAGCTCGGTGACAGAGGGTACCCCTGCTTGCCCAATTTGCTCCCCCCTTATGCTGAAGTCTAGCCCGCAGCACTGTTACAACTTGGCACATTGCAGGACACAAGCTATGGTTGAGATGATAATTGGGAAGCTTAAGGCCCCGTTCCATAAGCCGAGACTGGAAGCCAGCATGCAGAGTACCAACATCCTCGAACTGGAACTCTTAAAGGCACAGCCATTATGCAATCGTTCCATGAACTCTCAATCTTATGATCATAAGAATTATCGCAAATTAAACCTAGCCTTGCAGTACAAACTGTTAGACAGCTTGCCAATTTTTCCATTTCTGGACCACTTTTATCAACCTAAATTAAAATAAAGCAGCGATCGTCACAAAGAAAAAAGTGTAACTACAGTGAGGAGGGATTTGTTTTCCTAAGTTGTCTTCTCAGGCAGCACTTGCCTCAAGCTTGTTGAGAGCCCAACATACCATGGTAGGAAGGAAAAAAGAAACAGAAGGGTGTTCAACTTCTTGGCTAGCTGTAGGGACTGCCAACAAAAACACAAGTCATTCCTGAGATCCCTAACTTGTTCCACGCCGTAATCGTCAGTAGGGTACAATTTTTTGCAGCTGAGGTGCAATTTTGTATCTGTAATAATTAAAATCTACAAGATCCTGGAGGAAATGATCACTCATTAGTTACTTCTGTGCTTTGTGAAATCAAAATGTCTGCTGGTGGCTCATTAGCTGTTGGTCCACCTGGTAAAATCATTTTTGTTTTCTTGCAAAAAAACATTGCTTGTTAATGTTATTATTTACACCTGTGTTTGATAAGAAGGCTGTGTTGAACTTGTGATTAAACCTTTTTAATGAGCTTCATTAAATGTATCAGTGTTTGGTTGATTTGAACCCAAATATTAATTTTAGTCAATGTCAGTCCCGCTGTTCAGCGAGCTGTGAAAGATCAGGACTCTCAAAGAGTGTTTACACTTCCTTTTTCCAACAAACAGTGCGACTGATTGCTGAGGGATTGCTTGTTAAATATTTTAAAGTTGTTTTCAGCAGATTTCCTTTCGTGCAGAAGCTCCGGCTGCACTTGCTGACGTGATTAGAAGTTCACCAGTGGAGTCCTGTGTCAATTAAAGTTTTTACACTTAACACTAACCACAGTCGTTTCCACGCAGGAATCATGACTTTGATCCAGGATATTTACTCACACTCTGCCCTGCAGCTGTGGTAGTTTGCCTTTTGCCAAGAGAAAGTGTTATTTTGAACCCATGATTTTATGTGTTAACTTAAGGACTGAGGCAGTTATTAGTGAGGAAAATAATAATTTTAAACTGCCACCTGCCTATCCACACATCCATCCACCACTTCACAGATAGTAAAAATCGACTATTTATCAGGAGCTGTATTATATGTTCACATGACAAGGTTGTGTCCCGATAACTGCTTCGGCAGATTGCTTGACTACGGATGGTGACTAAAGCGTGGACACAAACTAAATTCTAAAAGGTAATTTTCTTATCTCTTTGTAGTGTCGTGTAGTAAATTTAAAATAATGGCAATTTCTTAATTTATCGTGACGTCTTCTTTGCCTGTTTTATTTCCATTCTTAAGGCCTGGGAAACTGTTCTGACACCTGAAGGGTCAATGAGCCAGAGGAAAAATAATTCTCCATGACAGATATTGACAAACGTTTGAGAGCCACAGAGCTCTGGATCGAACACACAGGAAAACAGCGATGGAGCTGCTCATTGAATCAGGGATACCAAAGGTGTTTAAATAGTCTGAAGATATGCCTATAAGATAAAACGATAGTGTGTAGGGAAAGTATAGCTTTGATGTCTAATTTGCACAGCACAAAAGTTACCTTTTTGTATTGCTGACATTTTTTAATACATCATACAAACAATACATCATACATCCCATCATAAAGAGGACTCTGAAGGACTTGGATATAAGTCTTGTTGCTGCAGGGTGAACACGAGCAAGATACTGCTCAGGTTGATGATGCAAAACGCTTCCTGAGATAAAGTAGTTAGTTAGATAAAGTTTTTTTCCCTCTTAGATGTAATATCTTCCTCTCTATAGGGCTCTGTACCAGAAGATTTTGATGTGTATTTCTGTCATTGTGTTGAGATTTTTAATGTTTAAACCGGGCTACAGTGTCACTGGTAAAAAAAATATCATCATTGCAGATACCTGCTATATCTCTTATATGTTCAGATGTTAGTGTTGTACGTGACAGCAAAGCTTTTCCTATATGTGTTGTTCATTTGGTTATTCTTTCAACACTTAGTGAAAGGTGAAATGAAGAAATGTGAATTTACTTTTTTCCCCGCTGTTCCAGACTGCCATTTTGTTTCTATTTGTTGCTATAGAGTGTCTAAATGTATTAGCAGATGTTTGAAATTCGTAACCTATCACAGTGAGTCTGCATTGTGTCAAAGTTACATTACTGGTATGAGATAATGCAGGGCATTTTAGCTATGCTAGTGGCGTGGCTCCAGGGACATCGGTTGGTTGGTCCTCCTCCATGGTCCAGACTGAAATATCTAAAGTACTGCATGGATCGTCATGTAATTTCGCAGACAGTCATGTTCGCAGGACGATGCATCCTACTGACTGTGGTGATCCTCTGACTTTTAATTTAGCGCCACCAATACTTCGGTTTGTAACCACCACAGCTGAGGCATCAGTGCACTGCAAAAACTAAAATGTAAGTGAGATTAATTATCTTAATTGAAGGCAAAATATGCTTGTTTTTTGTCTGACAAGATATTTCTTCTTACCAGGCAGCTTTTATGTTAGAGAATTTCACTTGTTTCAAGTTTTTTTGTCCTTAAGTAGCAAGTGAAATATTCTTGTTCTGTTGGCAGATAATTTTGCTTATTTTAAGTAATACTTCCCCCATTTTAATGCTTTTTTTCCCTTGTTTTTGAGAGCTCACTTTTTGCAGTGCTCTTAAGTCAGAATTTGGAATCAACATGGACGCTACTACGGGCGTCTCTACGGGGGAGTCCGGTGTGAGCCACCATTTTGGTCTGTTGTTTTGCCCTCCAGGTCAACGCGCATATCACGTGACTGAAAACTATGAATAAAAACATAACGGTTCAGAATCAGAATCAGAAAGTGCTTTATTGCCAAGGCGTATTTTACACGCACAAGGAATTTGCCTTTGTGATAAGGCGCTACACGTAGACAAACATGCCGTTGACATAAATAAATGTAGAAATATATAAATATGGAATAAAGAGATGCAAGTTATGTAAGAATAGTAAAAGAATAAAAGAATAGAGATAAATAATACTATGTGAAGAGATGCGCATTACGTAAGGTCTTTATACACTACTGAAAACACAGTAAGTGAAAGATAGTAGTCATGATTATATTATAAAACTGTCAACACTGGCTATAATGAGGCAGGATGTGAATGTGGGATGCCAAGTTTCAAGGCAAACGACCAACCATCACCACAATCTCTACTTAACTAAACACTGACAAACATGAAGCTCGCGGTGTAAATAAATGATACACAATAGTTTGTTATGAAGTTAAAATAGTGATTTAACACTCTGTACTGGCGACACCTTTGAAAACAGTCGACACATGTAAACTTCTCCTGAGAAAATGTGGAGTGATTTAATTCAGCTGTGGGAAGTTCAGGAAAGCATATTTGTCAAATATCAATAGCTGCTCAGAGGCTGGTGTTCCTTCCTTTGTTTGGCTATTTCCAGCATTTCTTTCAGAGGAACAGCTGCAACTGACATCCCCTGCAGACTGGGAGCTGAGTCATGCTTTGTTACATTAAAGTGGTCTAAACTGCTGGTTAAAGGTGCAACATTTAAGATTTAGCCAGAATTTTAGTTTAAAACATTAAAAAAATGAACTAACGTGATGAAAAGTTCTGACGTCGTGTCAAAGACGTGTTACGGAGATATTTACTGAAGCTAGCGTAGTAACCAGTTAGTCAAGTCCTCAACAAGCGGATCACATCAGTCCAGGTCTGAGGTCTTTAAACTGGCTTCATGTCTGTCAGACAATTGATTTTAGAATACTGCTGCTGGTTTATAAAGCACTGAATGGTTTAGGGCTGATCATCTGCTTCGTTATGAACCATCTAGACCTCTCAGGTCGTCTGGGATCAGGTCTACTTTCTGTCTCCAGAGTGAAAACTAAACCTGGAGAAGCAGCTTTCAGCTTTTTTTAAAATCTGGAACAACCTCCCAGGAAACTGCAGATGTGCTGAAACTCTCTCTCTCTTTTAAATCAAGACTGAAGACATTTCTTTCTCCATTTTATTAAATCAAATTTAAGACTTTGAATTGATCTCTTACACTGCGCTGTAACTTTTACTGTCCTAATATTTTTTTATTTATATGTCCCTATGTTGCATTTATGTTTTATGCAAAGCACTTTGAATTGCCTTGTTTTTGAAATGTGCTATACAAATAATTGATTAAATTTTTGGATTATTATTCGTTGTTTAGGCACATTTCATTATAGTTTATTTAATAAACGTAAAGCTTGTTTTTGCACCTCCTTCACCCTTTTGATTATGTTAGGTCTCTTTTGTAATAAGTCTTTCTGGGGCATGTAACGTTTTCAATGTGGTTTTGTGACACATAGATTTGGGGGCTTAATGGCAGGCAACATTAGTCCGTGGGGACCTGGCTTGGGAAACGGAGGGTTGCTGAAAGGTGCCCCCTGAGCAAGGCCCTGAGTACATTATTATTCATTGTTATTATTATTATGTACTGGTAACTATTGTACGGTCAATTTCCTCTTAGTGTTTGTGTACCTTTGTGGACGCAGCCTTGTTGTTTTTTCAGTGATACACGGTTTGTGCAGTACTGTGTGGTGCAGTAGTTTGTGAGTCAGGAGTTTTGCAGTTGCATTGAGGCTGTTTTAGTGCAGCTGTGTTTTGTGCTGTGGGCTTTGAGGTTTGCTGGCTCTGAGTTTAAATTGAGTTGGTTGAAGTTCCTTCTCTAGAGGGTTTCATCAGTGTACCAGGGATAATCTGTTGTTAATTGCTGACCACTTTTTTTTTATGCTGCCTTCGCTGGATGGAGGTATTTTGCCACAGCTACAGAGTAAAGATAAGCTCTAACCATAGAAGTGATTAGAAAAGAGCAGAGGAGCAGAATATCTCGGAGCGTGGCTGAGGTGGGGCCTGAAATGCTGCCGACTATTTGTTTTGGAGCATGTGGCTAGGAATTACACATTGTACCTTTTTAAACGTGCTAATAGAGACAGTGTCTGTACGCTGGATTACAGACTGTTCATGCTGACACATTTTCCATTCAGCTATTTTTTCCCACAGATAACACTGGAATTATTTTACCTTTTTAAAAATTTGATCAGCAGTTCCCTTGAAAAGGCCAACAATGACTCCTGCTGACAAGTGTAGACTGTGCGAGGGTGTTTGAGCTAATTTAGCAGGTAGAGCACTGGGCTCAGTATTGAACAAAGTTAGATAGTTAAAGACCTTTTGATTACATATTTACACACAATTGGACAAATCCTGTTTCAGATGCTGCTTCGGGCAATTGGGGTCCTGGAGTTGGTGGTGTCATGGAATGGAATTGTCCAAATGTCAATTATGTCTCACAAGTTGTTGCAGCAATCTTTGGGTTGATACCATTTGATACACACATTTGGTGCAAAATGTAACCATATCAAATTGATTAAAAAATTGTCGAAAAAACCCCAGAATACCACATTCAGACACCAAGATCTTGAGGAACACCTGAGAAAAATGCATGATTTGATTTTGTATCAGAAAACTTTTGACATTTGGAAATTTGGAGGACTTCTACTCAGAAACACCCTTATTGTCAGTATCCCCAGGAAATGCTAGGAATGACCTGGGTCTCTAGTTTGGTTGTAAAGTTTATTGTGGCTGTGATTGTCCTAGAAGTCACATTAGGTACTTTTGGACAGTGAGGTCAAGTTTCACTACACTACACGGTTTCACCACATTGAAATGTCCACAATGGGGATTAACAAAATCACACGTGAGTTCAGTTGGGTTAAATTAATCCACAAGAGTCTCAGCCTTACAGTCATATCCAATTTATGCAATTCTGATACTGTTACTTCTGTTATTTAGTGGTGTTTTTAAATACACCATAACACATTTATGCTGCATGCAAAAAAACAGCCCAAAAACTTCATGGGATTTTCATAAAGTGGGCATGTCTGCAAAGAGGAACAAATTCCCCCAGCTCGTAAACTTTATGCAGTTGGTCTCTGTTATTTTGATCAAGTTCCCGAACTTTCCTGTCATTTCATATTCCAGTTCTTCCTCCTGCCTGGTCATCACCTCACTCCCTATGCCTGGTTGTTCCCACCTGTCTCCTCACCTGCAGCTCTATATCTTCATTAGCCTCTGTACTTATGCCAGCGCCTGCTCACTAGTTCTTCACCAGACGGTCCAGTGTCTTCAGCCTAGCGGTCCAGCTTAGTTTGTTTTAGGCTGCATTTCTTGACCCTGTTTCCCAGACTTTGTAGCTTTTCCATTCGGATTGGATTTGTTAGTGTCACTCGTACTGATTACCTGGTATGTTGTACCTGCCTCTGTTGATACAAGTAAATTCAACTTTGCCTTTTTATATTGCTGTCTTTGAGTCGTGCTTCTGGGTTCACTCCTATTTCTTCTGAAATGTAAAGTGAGGAGATTCATGGCCCATGGTTACTCAAAGAACCCATTTTCATTTAGACATCTTGAGGTGAGAGGTCCCCTTTGAAAATGGCCTTAGGTTATCTAGTTTCATATGATACCAGCATCTACACACTGCCTGTAGCCCTGTCTGAACGACTCTCCTGATCTACTATGTGTGACTTCTGTGAACATTTGAAAATGTTTTAGTTCATTTTTGTGTAGAAATATAGAAATATCTACATGGTTCACAAACTTTCAAGCACCACTGTATATGAGTTAATGAAAGACTGGTGCTTTAAATTGGAGAACGTGGTATTTAGTTGGCGAGTGGCTGCGGTATAAGCTGGATAACAACTTCAACAAGTTCTTAGTAGAACAACAAGTTCTTATCATGGAATGTACGATGTTGGGTATTATTCCTTAAGTTTTCATCCTGCTGAGTGCAGTGTAACTTTCATGTGGCTGTAATGTTCAATACATTTGGCCATGCTGCAAAGTTTAAGATAACTGTGAAATGAATGTCCTCTGGATAATAAAAACTACACCTCCAGTCAAAACTCCTAAGTTTTTTTCTGTGAAGTCAAACGCACACATCCTCAAATTTACGCAGCCACTCCATCTACCCAGAAGCCATCAGTGCTTTTGCCTGAAGACGGAGATTCACAGGATCCACACTACAAGCTGGAATATACTGCAGTAATGGTGCCATTTGTTTCATGGGCGAACTGGTATTATGAAATAACACTTTGCAATCTGTCTTCAGCCTGCCTGCGAGCCTTATTGTTACACCACACATCGTTATTCATATTTATATATATGTATATACAGTGTGTGTGTGTGTGTGTGTGTGTGTATATATGTGTGTGTGTGTGTGTGTGTGTGTGTGTGTGTGTGTGTGTATATATATATATATATACACACACACACATCTTCCAATGAATATAAATGAAGAGATTTTTATTCAGGCACTGTTAGTACATATCTGTTTTTTGGGGATGGAAGCTCTCTTAAGGGTATGAAACATAAAATTTGTTAGGTGTTATTATACAGTGTATATTAGCTGTCTGCTCTGCAGTGTAAGTGTAATGTAATCTAGTTGCATGGACGTGCTTATGGCAGCCTGTCTGTCAGGCTGTGGTGCCATTTATGACCCAGACTCTGATTTATTTCCGACAGGAGCCTCGCAATCAATTCTTACATCTCCACCTTGTCATTCATCACACTGATTTGAAAGGCCAGATAATGACAACACATAAGCAAATGCATGATTCATATTCTAGCTTTTTTTAGGTTATTTGTACTTTGTTTTTAGATATGCTAGCAGAGTGGCTCAAGGGATGTAGGCTTCGGCTGATCAGTCATGAGTCTGTCCAGACTGAAATATCTCAAGTACTATTCCATAGATTGTGATGAAATTCAGTGCAGGTATTCATGTCCCCAGAAAATAAATCCTATTGTCTTTGGGGATCCCCTGACTTTTCTTCTAGTGCTACTATATATAAGGTTGATACTTGAGGCTCTAAGTAAAATAGTCATGAAAAAATACAGACGTTCATGTTCCCCTCAGGATAAATCACAATAACTTTGGTGATCCCTTTTCATCCAGTGCCTGAGTGCCACATTCTGTAATAACTGTAGTAAACCCATCATCGTCAGCTGTAGCTTTGTGTTTAGTACTAATTAACTAACTTTAGCAGGTGTGTTTGGCCTTTCTCAGAAGCTCAATTCAGCTGGTAGCTGTGTATAACTTTGCAAGAGTTTTGGCCGAGGTAGCTAATTGCTCTGCACAAGTGTAGCAAATTCATATCAGTATGTCCGCTGTATGAACATGCTGGTGTTATGAGGTCTAATAAGGGGATGATAAACTGTTAAAATGAAATTATTTGTTCATCTTTTATAGTGTGCCTGGTCAGAGCCCATCATGGTGAGCTGACTTTATTTATCCAAATCGACTTATATTTAAGGAACAACATACAAGCATCAAAACAGTAAGAGATCTACAAGTAACAACAGATTGTAGTAAGAGCAGCAATGAATAGTAGTAAGAGCTATTAGCATAAAAATACCTATGAAGAAGTAAGAGTGCAATCAATACAAGAGAATTGTAAGGAAGAAGAAGAAGACGAGGACGAAGATGAAGTCTCGAAATGGATGAGTTTTCAACAGCTTAACTTATATATAGCTAACCCCCTTCGTGATGTCTGCGAGGGTTAGGGTTGAATTCTTGTATAACTCACCTGTTTAAATGATATTAAGGCATAAAGTATAAAGGTTGCTCCAGAGGTGTGTGACCTCTGACATATATA
The DNA here is from genome assembly GCF_014851395.1 of Micropterus salmoides. Taxonomy (NCBI): domain Eukaryota; kingdom Metazoa; phylum Chordata; class Actinopteri; order Centrarchiformes; family Centrarchidae; genus Micropterus; species Micropterus salmoides. The sequence continues at coordinate 28,394,565 of NW_024040596.1, forward strand.
GCAATTGTAAGTTGATTTGAATAAAATCATCAGCTAAACTAATAAACTAACCACTTTGAGTGACAGGTGGGTGCCCTCTCGGTGGCAGCAACCAGGCTACATTCGGCCTGCCTGTATCCCACCTGTGCTATTTTTGGATTGGCCGGACTCAGGCACTGTCAAGATGGCGATGGCCAGAGCTGCCAGGAGCCGTCCAAGTTGAGCTTTACGACAAACAATTAGGTGATGTCTCAGACACTAAGTCCATGTTTTATACAGTCTGTGGTTTGAATCCCAGACAACAAACTTTATAAATATGAGCCTAACCATGTAGTTTTTAGTTAGGTTTGTCAAGCAGATTGTCGTTAAAAATGCATTAATCACATTCCTTCTCCCTGGAGACCAAACCCTTTTGATTTTAATGACCCCATGGTACAGGGCCCTGGATACTAATTTCTAAATTAAACTTGATGTGTTTTCAAAGACTGTTTCAAATACTGTGCTGCATTCAAATGCAAGCATACTGAAGATCTGTCCTTGGACACCATAAACTGGCGTTTTTTTGAGTTGTCATGAAGTTGCCAGAAATAATCTCCCACAAGCTCTGTCTGTACTATAAGATACAGATGAGATAAAGATTTTTACTGTTTCAGTCACCAAAAAATTTAATTATTTGCTTGTAATGACAAGAATATACACTGACGAGACATGCTACATCTCAGTGATACAGTTAATACTAATTCAGCAAAATATTATGTAAAATATTCTGTTTCTGAACTTTCTACTGCAGATCATAAATTATGCTGTCAGACACTTTAAAGTGTGATTGAACCTCATACAGTCATTCACATGACTCCATGCATATCAACTTGTTTTAATGCCAGACTTTCTTTTAAATTCTGTTAAATTTTGTTTTACAATATTTTACATTTAATGGTGACGCTTCACTATTCATGTGCAGTTGTTAAAACAGTATAAAAACTGCCAGGCATCTGGTCACTTAGAGTTGCCAACATGTCAATTTCCAGATTTTTGAATATGTGGGATTTGGATAATACAAATAAATTTTTCTAGTACTGTACATATCTAATCCTTCCAATTTCCTTATAACTAACTAATTTATTTAAACGTCTGAGATGTTTCAAAATAGATTCCTAAACACTGCAGTAACTTTTTTAAATGTCTTAAGTTGTTTTAGTGTTGAAGTAATAATTTTGACATTTTGCTTCCATTAAGATTAATTAATTTTATTGTCCTCTGATTTATGACCTTTAATAATAACTATTAGAATAACATTATTAATCAGAAAGTGGTGGATGAAGTATGCTGATGTTTAAAGGTGCTTGTAAACTGCTCAGACTGCACCCAACTAACATAAATTGGCTATAGAATGTTCAGAAAACCAACAATCAGTCCACACTGACCAGACAGAAACTGACCAGACAGACTTTTGTTGCCTATTTTTCTTATTTAAGTCACAAGGTCGAGGCTGCAATCACTTTTTGGCAAGTGGAAAACTAGGCTACTTGTTACTGGTTGCAGCCTACTGGTTGTGGCCATTTAAAAGTATTTCAACAGGTTAAAAGGACTGGGTGAGCTACAATTAGACATAACTCATAACACTCATAAATGAAATCAATTCATTTTGGCAAGTGCAAAACTGCATTGGCCATTTATTGCAATTCATAGTTTTCACGTGACGTCACATTCCAAGGAAAACGCTCCCTTGGAGGGCAAAAAAAGACTGCCTGCCAACCAATATGCAAGTGATACACTGTTACCTTGAGTTTGTTACTTTTAGCGTTGCCAAAATGCTGGATTGTTGTTGTGCTTTCGTATTTAGGCCTACTAATCAAGGAGGAGACGAGTCTGGGCTGTGTTAGGTGAGGGATTCCCCAGAAGGTAAAAGTAAACAGTACCGCAGTCGAGTGGCGGCAGAGATCTGGCGGCTGCGGATGCTGTAATATTATATAGATCGGTAGTGCCCAACACTTACAGTTTGTGTGCATATCTTTCTTTTTCTTAAGTTGAAAGGTGATCCAAATAATGCGGCATCACTACGGGGGAGTCGCGGTGTTGGTCTGTTGTTTTGCCCTCCAGGTCACCACGCATGTCACATGACTGAAAACTATGAATTGGTAATAAGGACTGATTAAGCTATTTTCTGTCTTTTTGGCAAGTGCAATACTACAAACTACATATTTCAACTAAAAGGTGGATTGGTTGGCACAGAGCAATCTGAATTAATGTGATAAGGACAATGGTGGGAGCGACACTTCCTTTATTTAATTTATAGCCTATCCCAGCCATGAATCATGTTAAATAAAGACTACAGTCTGTTTTCCAAATATAAACAATCGGTGTTTGTCGGGGCAGTGTGCAAGCACCTTTAAGGTGTGCTAATCAATATTTTTTATTAACAAATTAAATTACTATGTAATATAAAATGATTTATTACTGATTAATTGATGACTGATTTATTATTTATTAGATAGTTAATACTCATGCATCAGTGATATAGCAGCTTTGTTGAAGCTGCTCACATTGGAGCTAATTTTAACTCCTTTACATACCGTTAGCTAGATTTAACAGCTTTACACACAGTTAGCTAGATGTAACTCCTTTACACACAGCTAGCTAGTTTAACTCCTTTACATACAGTGAACTAGTTTAACTCCTTTACATTCAGTGAGTTAGTTTTACTCAGTTACATTCAGTGAGCTAGTTTAACTGCTTAACATACAGTGAGCTAGTTTAACTCAGTTACATTCAGTGAGCTAGTTTAACTGCTTAACATACAGTGAGCTAGTTTAACTCAGTTACATTCAGTGAGCTAGAATAACTACCGTACTTAACATACAGTTTCCTAGTTTAACTCCTTTACATTCAGTGAGTTAGTTTTACTCAGTTACATTCAGTGAACTAGTTTAACTACTTACCATACAGTTAGCATGTTTAAATCCTTTACATACAGTAGGCTAGTTTAACTCAGTTACATTCAGTGAGCTAGTATAACTACCGTACTTAACATACAGTTACCTAATTCCTTTACATAAAATTAACTAGTTTAACTCCTTTACATAGGCCTACAGTGAACTAGTTTAACTCCTTTACATAGGCCAACAGTGAGCTAGTTTAACTCCTTTACATACAGTGAGTTTAACTAAGTTACATTCAGTGAGCTAGTTTAACTCCTTTACATACAGTGAGGTAGTTTAACTCCTTTACATACAGTGAGGTAGTTTAACTCCTTTACATACAGGTAGCTATTTGTAGCTCGCTTACACAGCTAGTTTTAGAGAAAAATCACAGTCTCTTCTTATCTTAATTTATGACTTAAGAAGTTTCTGTAATACAGCCCCTATATTCTTTGAAGGAATTGAAGGAACAAACAATATACTGTTTTATGTAAAATCCATGGACTGTAGCCTATAAAAGTAAAAATCTCATTAAAACCTTAATCTGAAAAGTAACCAGTAAGGAGTAAAAAAGTACTTCCCTCTGAAGTGTTGTGGATAATTTAACAAAAAATCGAAATACACAAGTATAAGTAGCTACCTTAAGTAAATATAGCCACCTTCCACGTTATTATAGGCATACTGGTATTTTCCTTTGTTGTAGTTTGTGGTGGACCTGTTGCAGTGTTAGAGAGTCTGGTCCCATAAACTAACACCACTCCGTCATAATGAAATACATTTTCCTGTCCATACGCTATAAATGTGTCTGTGCGTGTAGTAATTTGAACCGGTGAAGTGACATCATGTGTCACGGTGAGGCCCCTCCCTGCCCCGGTGACATCAGCCGGAGCTGTGCCTCTTTCCTTCAGGAGAGAGCACACGGTGGATCCGCACATAACACATCCAGCACCGCTGGGAGAGCTCGACGGAAACAGCTCCTGCTCGGCTATTATTATTGTTTTCGCTTTCTCCATGGGACAAAACAAGACTTCTTTTCCGCCAGGTAAGATGCCATTTCTTGTCATCTGCTTCATCTTCCTCTGTGTGTCTGTTCCGACATGGAAAAAAGTGTTTTTCGGTGTGAGTAAATGTTAAAGCGACGGGTTTTTCCATCCTGAAGCCCGAAGAATTAGCTGCAACTTTTCACTGAGGGGAAATTCAGCCAAAGTGATGCATATTTTTGGGGCTGTTGTTGAGAAAATCGTTGAGGTAATCGACAACAAACTGTCGAAATCCAAACCAGACTAATCTTTCCAAGTCTTGAATGTGTTCAGACTTTAACAGTTAAGCTACGTTAGTCTTTTTTTCTTTCTTTCTGCCTCGCAGTTTGTTGGACCGTTGTAAAATCCTTTCTGTGGGTGTAACGTTAACCGTTAAAACTAACGTTACACTAACGGTTGTTTTCGTTTAAAAGCAACGGCTCTTTTCCAAGCTAATGTCATCAAAAGCCGTTTTGTTTTTAATTTTTTAATTTTTCGTTTGAAGTTTAAACCCTGTCTGAAAGAAAAACCTAAAAGCGTTTAAAAGCTGTAATAAATATTGATTTGTAGCGCTGTTATAACGTGATGGACCGTTAAGTGTCCCTGTGATGCCGCTGAACACGGTACCACAGCGGCACTGTGGGTGACACCGGTTACCATGGTATTAAATAACACAACTACCAGCGAGACGTCCTCATCGCGATCATCTTCTGGCTCATATTGACATGAAACACGGATCAATAACAGAGGTTTCAGACTGCAAAGACCCAAGTGTGCAGCCACAACAAACACACGCAGGAAGAGGAGGGAAATTATGAAGTAATTTATCTGAACAAAATGTAAAAAATATGCCCAAAATCTCTGATTCCAGCATGTCTAATGGGATTTATATGCTGCTTTTTATTCAGATTCAGATTCCTTAGCATCAGCAACCAGCCATAAGCTGGTAAAATATGCAAATCAAATGGTAGATTTACTTCACTTTACTCACTAGCCAACAAAACAATGGTTATTTCTTGAGTGGCTGATACACTTTGAGCATTCACTAGCCAATTAGCTGGTGGACAAAAAAATTTTGCACCCTGGAGTACAAGAAATAGAGTCATGTATTCCCACATAACAAGCAAAACAAACAACAACAACATTAAAAATATAGAGTTTGAACTCTAACTAAATATCAGGGCTGTAACTAACAATTATTTTCAGTGTTGATTAATACGTCGATTATTGTCTTTGAGGAGGATCCAGGGGGTCCACAGCAAAAAGGGGAATAATTATTTTACTTATAATTCCATCCATAAGTCTTACATTGACAGAATGTGTGGTCATGGGTTTCATACACTTTTTGTAATAAAACATCTAAAAGCAAAAATCCTATCAGATGGGGGAGCCTGGGAGCCTTAAAAGATTGACTCAAACTGATGAATCGATTATCAAAATAGTTGCCAATTAATTTAATAGTTGACAGCTAATGGATTATTTGATTAATCATTGCAGCTGTACTAAATATACAAATAAATAATATGAAGTGTATAGATTACTATCTGTAAAACAGTAGATATGAAACAATATAGTACCATAACTTATTGTTAGCAGCTGAGATATTGCACTCGAGTATATTTTGCATTTGCTAAATTGCAGTGGTCCAATGGACACGTAGTGCAGTTAGGAATATATACTGTTTATATAAAGTACATTTGAAATGTAAACATCTGTGCTGTGTTTTATGAATGTTACTGCAAGAATTATGGTGCTGATAGTCACACAGTTCCCAAACAGTCAGTGTTAGTGTTTGTCACTGTTTAGTTCTTGTATGGCTCCTGGTAGATTATTCTATGAAAGTAAATATGCATATTTGTGCTTTTGGACTGTTTGGACAGCCAGTAAGACATGTAAGACTCTGAGAAATGTTACTGGGCATTTCAGTTAAAAATTTGAAAACCAAATCACAATGGTACTTTTGACTGATATATCCCAACCAATTCAGGATTTTTAAGTTCTTATAACTTTTCTAATCTTATATAAGAGAGTAAAAGACTAGTTTTGTCTGTGGTCCCTCAAAGTGGGTTACAAAAGAGCTGTGACAACAAAACGTTATTTAATTATATTGTAACAATAGCCTAAAGTTAACTGTCAGAGATGGCAAGTAACATTCCTTTTTAAACTAAGATTTTGAACTGTATATTACAAATAACAACTATAAATAAAATAAGATATGATACAACAAAAATGGGCTATTTTAAGCTTGAGAATTAAGGAGATATGTTTATTTGTATAGCACATTTAACACAGAGGAGACAACTCAAAGTGCTTTACATAAGGCAAAGAAATGTATTAGGACAACATTAAAAATACAGTTTCAGTGCAGTTAGAGTGAGAAAAATGAAGAAAAATAACCATAGCCTGTAATGTTGGACTGCTGATGTATGGGCCAGGCTCTACTTTTAATGTCTAATAATAACCACTTAGTCAAAACAAAGACACAGTAAGTCATGATTATGAATCAGTATCCTAACTCATGTTAGTGATAACTCACAACAAGGAGTGCTGATATGACATAATAATGGATCGGGTGTCACATCTGCTGAGTCCATTATCAGAGTGCATTATGTTTACAAAAACAAGGTATGCTGGGTTTACCTGTGTCTCTATAACTGTTTTAACCCATGGTTAGGTGGAAGGTAAAGGATTTTTTTGGGGGGGGACTGCTACTTTATTGCCCGGAGTAGTGATTTTGCTGCAGTTGCTTGTGTCCTTGCAAATATTTAGATTTTACCATTTGGTTTTTGTACGCATTAAACAACGTGTCAGGTTGTGGCTTTAGAGGAGCTAGTAGGCAGGACAGAGTCATGCTAGGAGTTTACCCCTGTTTCCAGTCTTTATGCTAAGCTAAGCTAACCAGCTGCTGGCTGTAGCTTCACGCAGATTTGAGATTGATATTGAGCTTGAATAACTTGTCATAAGTGTTTTTCACACTATTCCTTGAACCAGTACCATGAAGCATCATATTCAAATAAACAATAATGGCTCTTAAGTCAGATTTACTATGTCATAAAAATGAGAATATTTATTTCTATCTCTTCTAATCCTTTACCCATGTGTTTCCTGGCAGTGAAAAGGAAAACTGTGAACATGCTGAGGCCGAGTCTCCTGACTCTTTCCTCTTATTCTCTAAGCTGACCTGCTTTTCTCCACACATACCACGTTAAGTGGTTTAGTCAATATCTGACAGCAACATGCTGGGCTTGTTCCTATCTTTAAAGTGAGCACCTCAAAGCTGCCCTTTATAAGGAAAAATGTGTGTTTTTATATTTTTCTGACTCAGCTCATAGTTTATCATCATAGATCATCATCATCTAAACCAGATTATTTGTAAGAGAAAACAAACGTAAAAATTCTTATCTAAACTGTCTCTTGGGAACATACATTAGAGTTTACAGACAGACTTCCTACTTCAACTCTGACCTACTGTACAGGCCGTGATTTTTGTGCACAGTTTTCCTGTCCCCCCGTTTTTCTAAGTAAAGTGAGTTTATCTGGCTAAACTGGGAGATTGTTTACAGCGGGTGTGATGGCCCGAGTTCCTGCTTTGTTGGACTTTCGTTGCCCTCTACCCGATACTGAAGTGATTTGACTGAAATATCTCAACAACGCGCACCTCATGGTGAACTGTAGGGGTGCACCAATCCCACTTTATTCCTGATACTTATCAATTCCTGGGCTTTGGGTTAGGACTGAATGAAATGCAAAAAAATAAAATTGCGTTTATTCTGACACATATTGGGTTTGCGATATGAGTTACTATTTTTTATTAGCGCTAGCTAACATCTCCCCTGTACAGCACATTTTACAGCTGTTATGTAACGTCAGCTAAATTAGTAACAAAGTAATATTAAGTAGCTCAGCTGTATGTCATTACTAACTTACCTACTTGTCAAGGGTTGAGAACATCAGATACAAGCTCAGACTAAACTGGTGTAGAGCTCTGTCCTGTATACAGACTGTACATCCTGATAATCATATTTCAGTTTTCAGAGGAGTGTTAAAGAAATGAAGGTGGTTACCATGGAGATGAGGTTAATGTAGTAAATTAGGGATGCAAACTAGTCATTTTAAGCGAATTAGGTGATGATTCTTTTGGATTTTAATGCGCCAGTGAAATGCTTAGTAATTATCTAGAGATCCTGTATAGAATAAAATTATGCATCATGATGCATTGATAAATCGTTTTATAATCGCATCACAGCCCTCTGAATTGTATCAAAACTTGGCAACGCCTGCTATTTGGGTATTGCACGTGGGCATATTGCAATATCGATAATATTTTGATTTATTGTTCAACCCTACTTTGGGCCAACACCGGGTACCGGGTATGTTAGCTCTCTTAGGAAAATGTTGGGACCCATAGATCGGCCCCCTTGTCATGATACCTGATCCAGCTGTTTGAGTCAGTATCAGGCCTTTATCCGCTGTCAGTATCAGATCGGTGCATTCCTAGTGAACTGTAATAACTTTGTTGAACCTCTGACATTTAATTTAGCACCTTAATTTGTCCAATGCTTTGGAGTAAGTCTGCTGTGCTGCTACGTCACAAAACGTGATATCATTTTCACGAGTAAAACAGACGTGATGCTGTGTGTGATGTCTGTCATTTCTAGCATGTACCAATTATCTGCAAGTTGATTTTTGTATTCTACCAAAATAAATGGAAACCAATGGTTGCCTGAAGGAAAAGCAAATTTAATAAATACAAAACAGCTTTGACATTTTCTGCTGCAGCACAAACACAATAAAAAGTCTGGGTGGTTTCCCAGCAGTCAGTTTCCCATAGATTTGATTTTACTTGGATGTGGCATCACAACCGTATACTTGTTATTTACCCTTGATATCGTTTTCATATTGAATAATACTTGAACACCACATGTTTGATTTAGAAGTGTCTCACAGTGCTCAGGCAGTTGGTGAAATATGTGCTCATTTCCAGAGAGCTGGGACTAGACTGTGTGACCATGACTCACCCAGTTTACATGTTCACACACAAGAAGCCACTGTACTGATATTAAAAGGAAGGATGCTGCAGAAAAGAAGAGATAAACCGTAAATCAGGGGTATTCAATTAGAATTCAAAGAGGTCCAGTTAGAGAAAATTTCCCGAAGCAAAGGTCCAGAACATCATAACGACTAACATGCATTATCATTCAGTATCAAAACCTATAGTTGTATCAACATATGTTTTTAGTCAACAACGGACTGTCAAATCAAATCAAATTTCATTATTTTTAGAAATAATTAAATAAAAAGTGTAGCTTGAAGTGATGAAGTGCAGTCTCCAATTTTATAATAAACACTCAACACATCTTAACAAATGAACAGCTGTAATACCTCCTCTTCTCTTTCATTCCCTTTTATATACCACTTTCCTACTTTCTCTTGTTCAGTGAGAAACGTGAGCTCTAGTTTGTCCTGCCAGCTAGCATTGGAGATCTATGAGATATTCTGGTTATGAACTGTCCGTGGGAGGAATGTACATGTAAAAATCTGTACATTCTTGATTAAAAGCCATGTGAAATCTATTTTCTCTTATGTCTCCTCAATTCGCGTGTGTTTCCAAAATGTCTCTGGTGAATCTCGCGGACTCAACTCTCAATGCTTATTGGAATGCACAGATTTGATTGGCTGAGCAGCGTCACATGAGACGATTGAAGCACATGCAATTGGTCTGTGAGTTTCCTGGGCCGCTAAACCAGTACAGTAAATGCTAGAAAAGCTGCGCAGGTTAAATAAGAAGCGCTCCGTCACGAGGTAGTAAGTCTCAATAATAAATAGGCTGTAAGTCCGCCTATTAGTGACCACTGCCTTAAATTATTCTTGCTGTTTCAAATAAAACCAGTCATTGTCATGGTTATTATTACATCTAATGGTTCATTTATATTTCAATTAAATACAATTAAATGAGCAGTAATTACATATGCAGGGTTCTCTTGTTTTTTATATATGAATTAAATAATGGAGCTTGAAATAATTATTGGCACCAAAGTTTAAGTAGGCTTAGTGATGGCTTAGATTGATTAAACTATTCAACCACATGTCACGGTCTTCTTCAGCACATAGAAGTTGCTCAGTTGCCCAGCTGTGCACACCAATGAGATACAACATGTTAATTTGTGAGTTTTAGAGGTGCTGGTAGATTTAATGTTGGACCTTGGATAGAGTTAGGATGTCACCCCCTGTTTTCAGTCTTTATGCTAAGCCAGGTGTTTATACTTGTGTGTCGGTGTGTTGTTCTGCAGTTACACCCGCAAACGCTAGTTGGACTTTTTAAATGTTATTGACTGAATGGATCACATTCTGATAGTGAAACGAGTCATTTAAATTCTCTGCCAGAAAGTTAATAAGTGTGTTTCTCAAAATGTTGAACAATTTTGAAAAAAGACTTGATGAGGTGTGTGTTGTGTTTTTGTTATTGTTGACAAATCCCATGAAAACACCAACAATTTGTGTTAGTCCACCTCTAAGTACTTCCCTGTTTGTGGCTCTGAGGGCCAAACCCTCTGGGACAGGACAAAATGAAAGACAGCATGTATCATGAAGGAAGGTGTCACCCTCTCATTGATGTGTAATCTGTGGCTCAGGAGGTAGAGTGGGTTGCCCACTGATCAGAAAAGCGCAGGTTCGCTCCCCTGCTCCTCCAGTCTGCATCTTTAAGAGTCCTTGGGTTGGAAGACTAGAAAGTTACTATATTGCATATATCAGGCTATGGATACACAAAGTACTTAGCAGGATAGATTCATCGTTGGGTGTTTTCATGGGATTTGTTGATAAGGAAAGAAATAGAAAAGGTTGTGTCCTCAAAATCAAGGCTTTAAGAGATTTCATAATAAAGGTTTTCCATTGCTCAACATCTATAGCAACAAAAATAAGTAAACAGTATCTTCAACAGCAACTACCTCAATCAGGAGAATCGAGGGCCCATTATTTCTTGAAAAAAGACTGGATGATACTGTGAGATCATAATCAGTTATCCTTTGGCACACTGGTCTCTCCCCTTCCCTCACACATCTATCAGGCGTCTGTAAGAACCACACCTCAGCGTAAATACACATACAGCATAGGGCTGTAATGGTTCAGACACTGAGACTGAAACTTTCTAGGTAATTTTCCACCTTATTTTAGTTTATTTACTACTTGAATCTGCTTGTCCTCTTCTCCCCAAACTAACACGCACCTAGCCTGCACCTCTCATCTCTCACGGCAAACACGCCGGCCTGCTCTGCCTCTTTCTGTCTCCTGTATGTGTCTCTGCACACTTTCTCCATCAGCAGTACGTTTCATAAAGTCGCCATGTTTAATAAACTCCCCCGTGATTCAGCTTTCAAGTGCGCCGTATGTGGATCGAAGCCGAATGAAATGTTAATGAGTGACATATGCAGTGGTGCGTTCACTGTCGCTTCGTAATGTAAAATTTCTACCGTGTCGCTTAATGCAATATCAGAAAAGATTTCTCTCTGTGTTTCTCTGCAAAATGCTAAAGCGTGTTGCCAAATGTACTTTGGCAGGTGCTACTATATCTGGCCGGCTCATTTGTCAAAATCACTGTATTTAAAGTATTTAGTGCAAGCTGTAGGCCTATATTTTGTAAAAAATTACACCTTTGACCAATTTTATTGTGGGACTTTCGGATAATATATCACTGTTGATGACCCACACAAAGAATATTTTTAAATAGCCGGCTACTTCAAATTGACCTGCGAGGACCCATAACGTGCATGCAGTTGTCGGCAGCAGGGAATGCATGCAAAACTCACACAAGACCAGTGAATGACAGGCGAGAGAGAGAGAGAGAGAGAGAGAGAGAGAAGGGTCTTCAGAAAGCCTCAGTTTAGCTGGAAAGTTACACTGTAAGATGAATGAATAGAGACTGCAGCTCTGCAGCTTCTCAAGATTAAAGCGGAGCTTTTCTTTTCTTGTTATTTCTGACCATTTGATAAACAAAATATATTCACAACATGGACGAGTAAAGGTATATTAGTGTATTAATAAATATTATAACATTAAATAGTATAATGTTAGTATAATAATATAGTTACAGGTTACACTTGATTTGGATTATCTGCCTACAAATAGTTTATTAGTTGAGATTCAGCTGTTTCACAAATAAAACCATTTTCTGATATTAGCCTACAGTTATATATAGTTATGCAGAAAAAGAAGCAATAATAGAAAACAAACAAAAAACAAACGTACATACATACGTATATAAATAAATGGATAAAACCAGAGAAAATAAAACAGGCCAGACAATTAATGGCATACAGCAAAACAACGCAGTTACCATTAGTAGCCTGTAATATTAATTCCAGTCGGAGAAAACAGCAGTTTCATTTTTGTGGTCAGTCTCTCATTTGTTTATGCACAGTATTAACTTGGCAATAATAAAAACTGCGAGTTCAACATTTCTAAAGTTTGCTGTAGTGCCTCAACCTTTTTTTAATGTCCCGCCTCCTGGCTCGAAAAGTGACTTTGACGAGCAACTAACACACACAGCTGCATGAAAGTTACCCAATCCTGATCTCCTTGCAGAAATTAGCAGGCGAGAATGGGAACAGGTGAGCGTCATGAAAACCTGATTTGGGAAAGGGCGGAGAAGAGTACCCGATGCCAGTACGCAAAAGAGTAAAATGTAAAAGTGACAGTACCACTGAATACCGGCACACTTCAAGCACTAACGGCTTGTATATCGTGAGAAATAACAGGAAGTCATCTCTCCCATTATTGTAAGCATTCAGGCGCAGTCAAACCAGCGCAGCAGCTGCTTTATAAATCCTGCGCCTCCTGCATGTGTAAAATACAGCGGCTGTGGATGAGAGGAGAGCTGACTGCTGGAAGTCAAAACGTTGTATTTAAGTTTATGTTCTGCTTGCTCAACAGTTGTTTGATAAATGGCTATAAAAACACATCCGGAGAATATTTTAATTGCTTTTTTTGCCAATTCTGATTATTTTGGCGCTGGGGATTTTCCTTTGGCGCTCGCTAAAACTTCTTTGGGAGGTGCAAAAATTTCTCTATCCAGGACAAACCCAGCTCCTAAGACAGCAGTATTATGGATGAATGCAATGTAAATTTTATTAACCTGAGCGTGAATGATGTTTACATTGCAACTACACGTCCAGGAGAAGTGACACACAGATATGTCCTTATTTGAAATTGCAAGTGTTTTGACTCACGGGAGAGAAAGTGGCTGTTCTGGGTTTTATTCTTACACTTGCATGTCGAAGGTGACACCAAAGAACAATACAGAGGGGTCTCAGGTAAAAAGGTAAAGCATCATTCATAGCAGTCGATCTTTATACGCTCAGAAGACGACTGTACATTTGAGAAGTTTCTGTTGATTAAGAGAAATCATGCCATGACAAGAAAAACATTACACAGCATTTCAAGAAAGTTCCGCTTCAGTTACATTTTCCAAGAGGTCATGTTAACTGAATCAACACTGTTTTATCAGTTTACACTTTTGTACTTTTACACAATGTCAGGATGCTTTGAGCATGATCCGCATTTCTCCCTCTACAGCAGCTATAGGCGTAGTTGAGGCATTATCCCCAAGTGATGGAAGAACGTTTCCAAAGAAGGGCCAGTCATGTGTTGTCCATTACATGGGAAGAAGTTTGCTCTGAATTGAGCTCAGGAATGTGTTTCTGGATGTTTTTTCTAACTCACTGTGCTAAACCTACTTTTCATCCCTTCTCTTGTGGAGGACCCGATGTTGGGTTACAGCTGGACCTGAATAGACCTCATTGTTTGAATGAATGCATGTGATTCCAGATAAGCGTCCCCCACCTCTTCCCCGGGCAAACGTGCGTCTTCTGGTGTCGCTCAGTTCCAGCTGATTACAACACGAGTTGTGACAGGGAGGGCTCGGCTGTAGTTGGCATCAGACAGGCAGCTGGTACCCCCCACCCGGCTCGTTCCAACCTCAGCCCAGGACCCCTCCGTCTGCAGCCAGCCATTGTACCATGCATGAGTCATCCTGGAGCTCGGTCTTTCCCCAACAGCCCCCATCGCCCCCCTTCCTTCACGCTCTGCATCCCCTCGAGCTCAGAGTGAGTGTTCATTGTTTTCAGCGAGTCATCTTTGCCTGTTAAGGAAGCTCACCTTTTAGGTTTTGCATACAGTTTCACCGACACATACTGATTGTTCCGTGACATGCTGTCAAAGTTAATCTCCCTGCCTTGTGTTTGGCACTCAGGACAGAAACACCATTTGTAGCGTGCTAGCTGTGTGGCTCAAGGGGTTGGCGAAGTCTGTCGGTTTTGGTCCAGAGTAGAGTTTCAGGTTCCTTGCACACGTTTGCGTATTTTCAGTGTGAATGGAGAGAGGAAAGCAGGGTCAAAACAGCAGCAGCACTTAGGAACAACTTTATAGCAGACATATCGTAACAACTGACTGTGGTGACATTTTACATCTGAAATATAAACTTCAGCTGTCTGGTGGTCAAACTATGTAACAAGCGATTCTGTTGACTATCTTTAACATTTATTAACGTTAAGGTTAAGGTTTTTGGTCCTAAGTCTGGGCAATAATGATAGCTATCGCAATCCAATTTTCCTCGATAACAATATAACAAATGTTCAATAAATGTTTAATTTAATTCATTTGAATAACGGAAGAATATAATTTTTTCTACAAAGTAATTAATTTTGTTGAGGAAAAGGGACAAAAAAAAAAGATTTTATTTAATTTTACTTGTGCATATTTGTTGAAAAAAAGATTCAGTTGTTTTGAATGTTCTACCTCAGATTTGTGAAGGGATCCACTGTTTGGCATCAAGTGTTTGTTCTGACCATAGAAAAAAGGTTAAAACCACAATTAACCATCTGGTTTCTTCAATTTTCACATTTAGGAGCAAAAATCAGCCTTTAAACTTTAGACGTGTGTTCGTCCCACTGATGCAGTGGTTCTCAAACCTTTTCTGTTATGCATATAGTCTTAAATATAGTATAGTTGTTACTTCTGTTCAGCTGCGTCCATCTCATCCAAACGTCACAGTCCTGGTCCACAAGTAACAGCAAAGTTTCCCTCGTCCATCAGTCTAGCTGTCTGGTGTGACTGCTCACTATAGACTGGTCTTGTTGAAGAAAGCAAAGGGAGGGGTGATGTGGTAGGGGGGACAGGGGTGTGAGTGTAATGTCATTGTTTTCAGGTTCGTGACAAGACTGACAACAATGAAAGCAGCCCAATGAATTTGCTGATAAAAGGCCAGAATGACAGTTTAACATGATCTCTAACCTCCTCTTTGTCATCAAAAGAATGATTAGTTTTCCTCTTTTTTTCCCTTTCTCCTCCTTCACTTGAATAATGCATGATTTCATTTGGAGCTCGGCATTCCTCACATTCCTCCTCACTTTATCCCTGCAGCCGTTCCACCTTGGTATGTTTATATTGTCAAGGAAAGGAATGGATGATGGCTGCAGCTGCTGCAGCACCGACTGAACCACACAGAACACATTTCTGGTTGCATAGTAAGAAAACAAACTGGTGACTACAACTGTAGAATATCTAGCATTTGTAAAGGTGTACTTAAGTGAATGCACTGTCTGACTGATGGAGCCAGGAGCGTTTTCAGCCTAAATTCACGCACAGTTTATTGCCCCTGTGCTCTGAGGAGAGTTTGCAAGTCAACAAACACACAAATGCTTTGTATGTTTGTGGGTTTGTCTTTGTCTGGTTGTGTGGACCTCAGGCAATCAGGACCTTTCTGACTCTGACTGGCAGAAAAGTGTGAAATAATTCAGATGGTTTCTAAAGACAAGCTAAGCTTCAATATGAGAGATCCTCACTGAAGCTGCAGGGCACGCAGGGTCTATCTGTTATTTAACCCATTTATTTGTTGGCATACTCCACCATTAACTGGTTATTAAGTATGTTATAGCAAAGTCCTTATCACTCGCCACTCTGCAGCCATCTTGGTAAGGCCTCTGGGCGGTTATTTCGGACCAACAAGACCAGGTCTCTCTCTAAATGAATGGGGAGAGGGTCACTGGTCACTGGGACGTTGAACCTGCATGTATAGAATCTGTTGAATAAGTTTGATGACTTTGTCCAACAATAAGGTTTAAAAAGCATTTTTCCCCACAGGGTATACTTCTAATACGCCATGCGTGGTAGTAGTGATGCATGTGCAGTAGACCCTAAAAGCTGAAGATTGGCTTTTTAGAGGGAGTGGCGGGTTAACCATCATTTCCCTATAGAGTTGTATTGAGGATTCCTAAAGTGGCGTCTCTCCTCTATAAACATTACTAGTTACGGCCTATTCTGTACAGCAAGCTCTTTGCACGGACGCTATGAAATAGCAAAAACAAATATTTTTAGAATTGTGAACTCATTTGAGTCATTTATCCAGTAACTGGTCCCAGACTTTCAGGTGAGAATTTGCAGATATTATTAGCTTCTAAAACGTTCCAGGAACTATTGAGCTACAGACACTACACAGAGGAACTAAATGTCTCATATCTCACAGCTGATTCAATTTCTACTGCATCCAAAGAGCTGTGAGAATTAGGCAAATGACACTGACCACATATTTATAAACCACATATTTATCAGTGGCTATTTCCACACAAGGAAACACTGTCACCCTGTCGTTCTTTTTTTATTTACTGTTGTGTCTGACTGTTTGTATGAATTCAGTGAATTAATTAAAATGGGAAATGCAGAGGTGGAAAAGGAGACCGAAACCTCCATAGCACCTGGTGACAATCCACTGAGTGTTCCTTCCATCCATCCATCCATCGTCAACCACCTGTGTACAGGGTCACTTATTCTTTAGAAAGGAAAAAAACATGTTTGCCTTGCTTGGTTGTCTCGGTTGCAGAGACCGCCAATAGCGTTCGTTTGTTTTTAACATCAGTAACTATCACAAGAAATGCTGTCCCTTGTTCTAAAATTGGTTCCAGTGGCACATATTGCTGCTTACTGTGTAAATAAAGCTAAGTTGTTGCAGCCTCAACATTTGTATTAATGATGTAGAAGACCAGAGATCCTGGAGCTCTGTTTCCAAACCCTTTACATCCTCAGCAGTGTTGACTCAGTATGAAACCGTGTCCTCACATCTCTCGCTGAGCTGCTGCCTGAGAACACGGCATATGGGTTCCTCTCATTATCTGATGAATTCACCAGCTAATTCAAGGTCTGTGAGCTCGCTGCAGCCGCTGCTCGTCAGCTGCTCGGCGCTCCCTCTCTGGAAACTAAACCAGACGACAGTGCATGTTTGTGGCTCTTTAATGTGAGGAAGAGCTGGGGATCAGTTTAACTTCTGTTCACTCCGTATGTGGTTAGAGAACAGATGAAGACGAAAGTTTGCTTTGTTGTTTTCATGTCAGAATCTAAAACAGATTAACAGGAAACAACCAGATATTAAACTCTGAATGTTGCAGCAGCTCACCTGATTCTTTTTATTTAAATTACATGCATTTTAGAAACTAGCAGTGGTTTTGCACAGTAATGCCAAATCGTCCCTCCTGCTGTCATGATCTGCAGTAGGTGTAGTTGTATAGGTGTTTCTGTAGAGGTGTTCTGCTGCTGTGGTTTTTAGAGTTTCTGATACATTTGATTAGTTCTCAAGGGAGGCAATAGAGAGCAGGTGAAAACAAAAGGCATTGCTGTAATCCATCTGAACTGCATCAGCAACATTCAGAACAGATTTAATGTTTGGATACCAAACGGACTAAAGTGAGGTTTAAAAGGCCAGTTTTCATGATATTCTTCAAGTTAAATCTCTTCCTGTGTGGAGATGATGTCCTACCAGCGTCCATAAATGATCATATCTGATGTCTTTTTTTGTTTTGCTTTTGGTTCTTAAGCATCCTTCTGGACTGTTGAGTGAGCAGATAAGAACAATGCGTGGAAGGCGGTGCTTTAAAGGAAATGTAGGGAGAGCCAGCAGAGATCTGGCTCCCTCTCATCACAAAGGCATTTCCTCCTCGGCCACTTCCTGCTCAGGAGCAGTCGTCCTTAAACTTACAGCAGAGAATCTGGCCTGCGCTTACGGGTAATATGGAGCCAGTCATTCGGTCTTGGGGATGCTTTTATTACTGCAGGGTGAACATTGTTGTGTCTTTGACCTTGTGCAGTGACTGGTTTTATAGCCGTGGTCTCATTGATGCTCTTCCTCTGCAGTCTCTTCCTCTACAGATTACAGATACACACAGAATATATTGTCCTGTTAATGCAAGCAACAGCATAAACTGGATGTGATGAGTTAGCATGAGGGCCGGCTCTGTTATTACAGCCCGTGATCAGGACCTTGTCTGTGGTCCAGTGGCAGAACACCGGGTGCTTTGTGATAAGGTGTCGTTGGGCTGTTGCCGAGGCGACATAAGTTTCGTTACGGTGGACGGACTGTAACATTACATTGGAAGTGTTGCCGTGTTTTGTGTTGTTTTACTGTTTATTTTAAAGGTTAGCTAAATTGGCGTTAGCATATTGCGCGGTTAATGTGGCTAACATGCTCAACGATGTTGGACTAACGTTGTGATCCTGAGGGACAGTCCAGAGAAACTGTGGACAGTAAGCCTCATTTGAATCTCACTAAGGAGCGCAGTGTGTCGGATGCCTGCAGCTGTTTTTCATGTTGCTTTCTGTGGAAATGCAGTTATAACGTTACTACAGTGCAGTGGTTAGTTTTGGACAGCCATTCTGCTCCACACCGGCGCGCGCGCTGTTCAGAGAGTTGACAGACCCAGACACTCTTACTTTGCTAAATGGCTCCAAATTACTTCATTGTTGAAAACGCGCTGTTGAGCCCCAATATATTGCTGCGGTGGAAACGACTTCACCGCGACAGCCCTAGTAACATCACTAAAAGAAATCAATGTTGACATTTGTTTGGGAAACGAAAAGGTTGCCATGTGCGTTGGTACGAGATGCCTTAAGATGAGCAGAGCTGTTTAACACTCTAGGAATCAGAACGGGCTGTGTATTGTGCTCAGTACAATATAATAATCTTCAGGTCTGTTGCCAGTTTTACCAACATATTTAAAAACTCTTTTACAACCAAGGCCCACAGTGAGGAGTCGCATTTACATGAACGTGAGCACCCGCTGTGTCCTGTCAGCTGAGTAAAGGCGCTTTGTGTTTTCACTCTGAATCTGAAATAAGAAACCATTTGGCAACTGCCTTTTTCCTGGGGACATCCACCCCACAGGAACTGGACTGCCGAATAAAAGGCGTGGGATGGATGACAGCTTCATAGAGCGCTTCCTCTGCGGGGATTATGAAGGAAAGGCCAAGTGAAGACTGTTCTCCCACGGCCGCTGCAGTGAATTCAAGTGTGGAAATCGTCTTTACGGTGCCTCAGCAGGGTCAAAGTGCCGCCGCTCATGCTCCCACCTGACAAAGACCACCTCACAGCCCAGACAGGAAATGAGAGTAGAGGTTTGGAGAAGGACAGACATGATTATAATTTTATATTCATAGCTTTGGTTTGTGTTGGGAGAGTCCTATCAGTCAGAGGCAGCAGTTAACACAACAGAGCCCCCCCTCCTCCTCCTGCTGCAGACCAGCAGGCAGCCCGAGGCCGAGCTCTAACAGGGCTCACAGTGGATCTGTACAGTTAAACTACTCAGCAGAGAAGGGCAGCAAACAAAAGATATGACCAGAATATCTCCTCACAGTCCACTGCACCCAAGTTTATTGGATGATCTGGAGCCTATTAAAAGGTCCTATGTAAATAATTTAGAGTTTTATTGCTTCCTTTCTTCAACTGTAAAGATGAATTTAAGATGTTTGGTGGCTTTAAAGTTAGATTGCAAACAGTAGCTAAAGAAACAATCAGTCATCAATTTGTAAATATGTGCCTGTGCTGAAACCTGGACAGATAAAGTACATTTTTTAACTTTAAATTCACTAAAGGTGTCACATTCTTAATCACCTTGCTTGAGTCTCACAACGATCCGCAAGACGGAAAACCTGCACGGATTTTTTATTTTTTTTTGCAGGTTTACAGTTAAGATTCGGGCGGCGTTTCAGAATGTGTTTGGAGTTTCACTTATTGATGGCTGTTTTTTCTGGTTGGAAAAACAACCGAACCCACTCAATGGGGGCGTCATCCTCCTGTGTCAGAGCCAGAAAAACAGTGACAGGCAAGGATGAGATGGATGCAGCTGCATAAGTTGTTAAAAAATACATTTATTTATGAAATTGTCATAGCAAATTGTAACTGCAGACTTATGGACCTCTTCTACAGTTGGGTATTGTTTCAGTTTTATCGATTCTGATTGTACTTATGGAACCCGGTTCTTATTGAATCTCGGTTCTGGTTCCTTCACCACAGATCTCGTCAGCGCTCGGTGACCTTCATCCTCTTCCTCCTTATTCATCTACCCTTTCATGGCTAAAGTGAAAGGAGTCTCTGTACTGGAGGGGCGTCTCTGAGGACTGGTCTCTAAGAAAAATATATATTGAATCCTTTGTAGACATCATTGTTTTCCCTTCAGTATAAAAGCTGAACGTCAGCTCACCTGTGTTTTGTACCTGAGACGTTGCTACTGTTAGCGTTAGCTGTATGTGGGGCGTCGTTGTAGCTGGGAGAGAGCGACACATCGAACACGGTGCGTTCCTTCAGATTCACGCCGTGTTGAGGTAAATGCTTCGTCATGTTGGAGCCGCTTCCTCCCTCGCACCAAACCTCCTTACTGCAGGTGTTGCATTTTACTGCGGTCCGCCATGGTCCAGGACTGGAAACAGAAGGACTCTCTTCTTCATGCTTTGTTGACGTACTGCATAACAAATGAGGTGACGTTAGGGCGGCGGAGCAGCTCCTGGCAGATAAGAGACACTTTTATGGACTGTGAAAGGCTCACTGCAGTTCAAAAGTTTGATATCGTCAACTTGGAACAGCCCCCAGCAACATTCGACTGAGATGAATAGGTGTCAGGCTGAGTGATTGAAGCTAAACAAAATGTAATTTCATACTCAGAAAGAAAGGCTCGGCTTTACCATTAATGAGCAACGAGCAGCCCCTCTGCTGTTAAAACTGGCTCTGGTCACGTACACCTTCATCAAGCTTGACACCTGAAGTCTTTTTAACTACACATTGCATCATTTCTCACAGATAAGTATAGATTAATGGATTTTCCTGCTGTCTGATTACCAATGTGAACTGAATTTCCACCCAAAGATCCTCAAAGACTAATTTTTGAGACTAATACGCAAACATTAGAGCCTCAGCAACATAGGAACAAGAGCTGAGGGAACATTGAGAGCCAAGGACTTTTCTTCTTAACACTATTTCATGTGTCTCATCTGGGGATTGTGTTAACTGGTTCCACACATCAGTCTGCGCTAGAGGCCGAGCGATTTAACCACAGAAATGTTATTAGAGACGTCCAGAGGGACAGTTTTTGACATGCCATTAGCAGAGAAGCTGGCTTAGCCTCATTATGGCCTCTCCTTATTACGAGGCAACATGTGGTGATTTGCATGAGAGAGTTTTCTTCTTCTTGTGCGTTCTTTTGCATGTCAGCAGTCGCCCCACCCGCCATTGTTCTGTGGTGGGAGGTAAACAGTGCACTGTGGTCAGGGGGGAGGTTTGGATAGCTGCTGTGGCTGCTGCAGACCACCCGGAGTTTATATCTGAACCCCCCTCCCCACACCTCCCTCATCTCCCCCTGCTTCAAAGAGATGAGATCCAGACGTCATGGCGTTGAAGAAGCAGAGCACGCTAACATTAGGATGCAGATAACAGAGTGACAGAACGTGATACTAATACATGTGGATAAAAGCTGCAGACAGCTGTTGAATCAGTGTTTTACAGGTGAATGACAAACTATTAAGACAGTAAAACATGCGTAACTACAGGTTAAATAAGGTAAAATATAGAAGATTTGTATGTGAAGAAAAATTAGAAGTCTTAGAATTAGAAGTACAGTAAATACAGAAGATACAACAGATGAAAAACAAAACACACAATAATAGACGAAATTCAAATGAAAGGCATTCATACAGCACTCTGTGATGCAGCTGTAGGGTTTATGTAGCGTCACATGCTGTAAAGTAACTGACCCTGTAGGTTTGGCATATCAAAATAAAGATTCAGCACCAGTGAATGGGCTATTAGCGGTTTACAAAGCCTAAATGTCAACACAAGACAGTGGGAAGTAGTTACACGGTGACTTCTTGTTCTGCTGCTGGAAACAAACACTTAAAAGCAGAACACAGAGCAGCTGGTTGTTCCTCTCTCAGACAGCCTCTGTGTGAATGTTTTATAAGCAGCAGCAGGAATTCCACCACTGACTGTACTGCGACTGCAACATAAAGTTATTATCTTTTAGATGTTAGAACAACCTGGTTAAGTGAGCATAACAGAAAGCAAGAAATAAATGCCATTTATTTAAACTACAGGTGTATGATTTTTATTTATTTTTATAGATAGATATGTCATAGATCAGATATATGCTATAGTGGCCCCCTTTGGTTTTCCGTTGTGGAAACAATGGTTGTACCAATTGAGGTTCCAAGCGAGCTGAGGCGATACTAAAATGTGACGTGAAAACACGGCAGACTACTGATTGGTCAGAGATAATCATCACTATTTATTGCACACGGCTGACAGAGGCCAGCAACAGAAAGTTTTCATATTTTACAGTTCGTATGTAATTGCATCACTAAATCCACTTCTGAGAAGTTTTGAGGTGAGAAATCAGCTGTGTAGATTTGGAAAATTAACAGTTTTACGAAAAGTGATGGCGGAGCTAAAATGTGCTTGAAAGTTAAGGAGCTCCCGTGGCCGGCCAGAACATTACGTTGTGTGTGGCGTCGCTATGACGATCAGCTACATTGAGGGCCATTATCTCTGGGTACTATCTGCAAAGGAAAACAGAGCACGGCCAAGTTGAGTAGAGGCAAGTTGAGCTGGTACTGGTAATGGAAAAGCGCCATAATTCAGGTAATCAAACCTCATTTTGTCAGTTGACTCTTGTCGGTTGAACTTCTTGTATACACAAAAACACAGGACAATAACATGGCAGGCCATGGTCTTCAAGACCGGAGCTGTATGCTAGGCCAGGCTTAGCCGAAGAGGAGGAATTTAAATGCAAGTACCACTTAAAAAAAAAAATTCAAACTTAATCTTGTTTAAGGAAAACAAGCCACCAGCCAATCTGTAATAAGCATAACTTTATAGCTAGCTGCATTTGCCCTACTACCCATAACAAAGCCATAATGCTTAAGTTAAGCCTGCTAAGCTAACGTTTGATATCACTACGACGGCAACGTTAACTGTAGCGAGCTGTCAGTAAGAAAACAACACAATATACATTAGTTAAATCTGACGCAGAGTTATATTTCTTGTTATCAGGGACAGAGGAGGTTTATTCCTCCGATGCTGCTGGTTCAACAATCACTGCTTGTTGAAGCTGCCTATTAAATAAAGATTATATTTAGGGCTGAAATCATTAATCGTTTAGTTCGATTACTAAAAAGCATCGACACAAATTCTTTGCATCAATGCTTTGTTTAATTCATATAACTATATAGCACACTGTTTTGCATGGACATTTATTACTGTTGCACATCGCGCTTAATGAAGGGGATACTACCGTATAAGCAGAGCAATAATGTAATGCACAGCAGAGTATATGGCAGGTAGTAAAAATATTATGAGCTCTCATTAAATAATGACGTTAGTCTCGTAATATGACTTTTTTTGTCAGAGAACACAGATATGTGGGAGAGATTGTGAATGTGCAAAAAGTTTTGAACATGAGCAGAAAACCTG
The DNA here is from genome assembly GCF_014851395.1 of Micropterus salmoides. Taxonomy (NCBI): domain Eukaryota; kingdom Metazoa; phylum Chordata; class Actinopteri; order Centrarchiformes; family Centrarchidae; genus Micropterus; species Micropterus salmoides. The sequence continues at coordinate 28,418,255 of NW_024040596.1, forward strand.
CTGAAACACAGGAGCTATTAAAGTCCAGGAGTTTCTAACTGAATTAAAATAAATTCATTTCTCATTGAGGTGATGAAAGGAGCCACATGTACATTGAAAGAGGTTACTTCCCCAAACAAAGACACAACAGAGGAGGGAAGACTGAATCATGGGTGTTGACTCAGCAGGGATTTTATTAAATAATAGAAGTGTTGGGTGCCAATCTAAAATCCCGCCTAGGGCTCCAACACTGTCAGGGCCGGCCCTGTTCACCATCTTAGTTCAGTGTGTTAGCATGCTAACAATTGTTAATTAGTGATAAATACAGCTGAGGCTGATGGGAATGTCATATGTTTTGGAGATATTTGGTCATAAGCCAAAGTTTTGGACACGCTGTTCAGCCTGATGATGGTATTAGAGGAAAAGCCAGGGGATCACCAAAGTCGATAGGATTAATTCTCTGGGGATTAATGCCTGTACAAAATTTCATCACACTCTTTCTAATAGTTAGAAAAACATTTACTTTTACAAAATGCTCAGATTCATACCAGGGCTCAACATTGGCCGCACCGAGTTGCTACTTCAACACTGCATGCTTTTGGACAGGACATCCGTGTAAAGAAAACAAAGATCATATCATCACCATACACCTCACAGGACAATAATCCTGGTGTTGTTCATGCTGGCTCACTGCCATGCCTCACCCACTTGAACAGAGCAGAGGAATCATTAATGTGATTGGTAACACCTGTACTGCTTCTCCTACTGCGATAAGTCACAATGCCTGCTGTGGATAAGGCCAATTTGCCTCCCACTTGATATGCAGAGTGCTTGAGGAGGCAGCAAATGATGAACAAAATAAATTACGTTCAACTGGCAAAACAAATAAATCAGCAGTGGATTTTAAGAGTCCTGTATTTGTCCAATCCACTGCAGGTTTTACAGACTGATCATACCAAAAGATTGTCTAATATAAAAAGACAAAATCATGTTAATTGAGAGGAGCAATTGTGGCCTTTGTTGGCAGTTTTGTTCCATCTGAGCGTCTCCTGTGCGTCAGCCTCGTCCTCTCCGTGTGTCTTCCTCGAGATGACACAGCTATGAATTATGGATTCAAGTTAAAACCCTGGTGTCTCTCATGGCGCTGTGTTCCACTGACCCACATCTGCTCTTTGCAGTATTTATTTATTTATTTTTTTTACATCATCATGTTTACATTTACAACAGTGGTTCAAACCACTGTTGTAATGTTGTTTAAAGGAAGCAGTTCGGGCTAAAACTGGGAGGGAAGAGCAGACACATTGAAGTGTCATTCAAAAACTGTTGACACAAAACAACTGCTCAGGTATGAAGTGTTTAACTTCCCTCCTCTACTTTCCCATTCAGTGTTTTATTCCCCCACTGCAGTATGTGTTAACTGAAAACAGCTAATTACCAATCAGGATTATTCCAGTGTTGGAGGATGGATGTATGGAGGACGACAGGAATGTCAAAGGAAAATGCTTGGCTACTGTAGGACACTGCACATTTTATTACAGTGATATTTTAAAGCAGCCAAACACTATTCAGACAAAAGTACATAAAACGTGGGCAATGCAAATCTGTACAGATTTCTTGCATCAAGTTTAGTTGCACCGTCCACTTTAATTTTACCTCATCTGTTGGAGCATAAACTGCTCCACCAAACAGGAATGCTTTGCAGACACTTAAAAGTGATTTCAGTATCTTTCGACCTGCAGTCGGCAGCAGAGGGACAGGGCTGCAACGTATATGTCCCGTCAAAGTACGTCCACCAAACTGCTTGTTTTTGGCCACTGACTGGCTCTGATTGTTAATCCAGGTGTCTGACAACATTATGGAAAGGATCCCTACAGAGATAAGATCCTTTTTGTTTAACCAGAAACAGTCGCTGTATCACTCTTGTCAAAGGCACCAGACTCCATTGATTAAAATGGTAATTTTACGCAAGAACATGGGAAAATAGGGTTCAGGTTAAAAAATATGAAAGTGAGGAAGTGGTACAAATATATCCTTTTAAATAAACTGTGTCCTGTTATTGACAAAGCTAACAAGCTTGCTGACTTAGTGTTTTCTCCCTTTTAAATAACTCTTTATTGAATACAATGGTGTACAATCCTGAGTACGGAGACAACAGCACTCTGTTGATTATGGTTATTTCTTGGGATTAGTTAACAATGAGACAAAAGAAAATATCAAGAAGCCTTATCGCTGAGTAGGAAGCACTGATAATGTATCATGTTTATGTTTTAGCAAACAGTTAAGAGTGAGCAGCTAT